>NC_086449.1:422034797-422634797 GCF_028390025.1 Pseudophryne corroboree | reverse complement strand
GTGGTGAGAAGACTAAGAAAAAACTGTAGAAAGGCATTCAGTGAAGAGGACCAGTACAGATAAGAAATATGGGGTGGTGAGGTATACGAGTATCCTCTGCATACAGAAATCCAGAAGAACCAATTAGTTTGCCAAGAGATATAATATAGATTGAGAAAAGCAGAGGGCTGAAGCCACAGCCTTGTGCTACTCCAGCTGATAGAGGTAATAAAGAGGAGGTGGATTCAGAGAAGCAAACATTGAAAGAACGATTACATAGGATGAGACTCAAGAAAGGGCTGTGTACTGAAGACCTAGGAATTGTAGTGTCTGTATGAGAAGAGTAGTCAACAGCAGCAGAGAGATCTAGAAGACTACACTTAGAAGTGACAAGATCATTCACTACTTTAGTCAGTGCTGTCTCTGTGGGGTGTTTGGAACGAAAAGCTGACTGAAGTGGGTCCAATAAGTTGTGCCAGTTAAAGTGTGTGAGGCATGTGTAAGCAATTCTCTCAAGTAGCTTGGAGGGGCATGGGAGCTAAGAGATGGAATGGTAAAGAGGTCAGAATTGTGCTTTTCAAAATGGGAGTAATCACTGCGTACTTGAACAGTGCTGGAAAGACATGAGTAGAGGGACAAATTACAGGTTTTAGTTAAGGTTGGGATGAGCACAAGAGACAGATGGCCTAACTCAGATCTGATTGCAGCAGCAAATTTGTTAGCCAATAGGCAAAACCATGTGCACTACAGGGGGGCAGATATAACATGTGCAGAGAGCGCTAGATTTGGGTGGGTTATATTGTTTCTGTGCAGGGTAAATACTGGCTGCTTTATTTTTGCACTGCAATTTAATTTCAGTTTGAGCACACCACACCCAAATCTAACTCTCTGCACGTTATATCTGTCCCCGCCCTGCAGTGCACATGGTTTTGCCCATATGCTAACAAATTTACTGCTGCGATCAGATCTGCATTAGGCCCAGGTGTAGGATCAAGAAAAGAGGCAGTGTAGTAGGAGGATGAGAACAGTGTTGACACTACATTTGTGGGATCAAATGAAGAGAAGTTGCCAGAGGGTTCCGGTAGGGAATTAAGTAGGTCACTGGCTGATGAAGAACATACCATTTAATTTTGGAACCCATCAATTTTGTCCTTGAAGTATGAAGCAAGTTCTTGTGCACTGATTAGTTACTATGGGCAACATCTTCATATCTGAAAACCTGCACTTTAGTAAATACACACCTATGTGTAGCTTTTCAAGAAAAAATAAAAAAAGTTAACTCTGTACTAAATAAAAAGCATTTACAATTAATGTTGGCTGTATGTTTAAATGCTTATGTGTAGTAATAATAGGCCAACTCAACAAGGCCGATCAGTTTAAAACTTAAACCACCTACCATATTAAATGAGGGATCACTTTTTTCATTTGGTACATGAAAGGGGAGTTAAAGACTTTAGATCCCCTTCCACCTGTAGAAAAGGTTTTTGGTGTACAGTAACCCTTATTATATGGTGATCACCAGACAACTACTAAAGGGGTACATCTTTTGAAAGAGGATACACTTTTGTTTCAAGCCAACACCTTTTTATTAAGGGCATCTGTACTGCCCTTAATAAAAAGCCTTAAGGTGGTTACACACTAGATCAGAGGTTCCCAAACTGTGTGCCATGGCTCCCTGGGTTGCCTTGAGACACTTGCAGGGGTGCCCTGGGTTGGTGGTCCAGGACCAATTCAAATTATTCATGGTCAATATAATAAGCAAAACCAGTGCTGGTGGCTGCAGTCAAAATATGTGGCCAAACAGAAGCAAATCTTGTCCCTCACCACACAACTGACCCTAAGGATGACATATAAACGCGATCTACTTAATGTAATATTTATTTTTAAATTTCTCAATAAGAAATTTTTGGCCTAGGGGTGCCGTGAAAAAAATTGATATTCTAGGGCGCCATGATTCAAACAAGTTTGGAAATCACTGCACTAGATGATTCACTCGGTGAGCGATATCGCCTAGCGTTTCCCAGGGTTGGCTGGTTTAAAACTAAATCATTTTTTTAATAAAGACCAGTTTTTATTACAGGTTGAGTATCCCATATCCAAATATTCCGAAATACGGAATATTCCGAAATACGGACTTTTTTGAGTGAGACAGATAATGAAACCTTTGTTTTTTGATGACTCAATGTACACAAACTGTTTAATACTCAGTTATTAAAAATATTGTATTAAATGACCTTCAGGCTATGTGTATATGAAACATAAATGAATTGTGTTAATGTACACACAGTTTGTTTAATGCACAAAGTTATAAAAAAATATTGGCTAAAATGACCTTCAGGCTGTGTGTATAAGAAACAAATGCATTCTGTGCTTAGATTTAGGTCCCATCACCATAATATCTCATTATGGTATGCAATTATTCCAAAATACGGAAAAATCCGATATCCAAAAATCCTCTGGTCCCAAGCATTTTGGATAAGGGATATTCAACCTGTATTATTTTTTTTATTATGCTGTTAGTACAGGCACAGTACAGTCACTTAAAAAAAAACCCTACAGTGCCGTCACTTACAAAAAAAAACCTATTGCACTAAAAAAAAAAAAAAAAAAAAAAGACGACGTTTTTATTCAAGATGTTTAAATGCCCAGGAGTGCTTATGCTTAACTCCTCCATTGGGGGAGATTCAAATGTTTGAAAAGTCAGTTGGGAGTCTGTTTTTTCCTATCTAATAGACAGGAAAAAACAGCCACCCAACAGACTTTTCAAACATTTGAATTCCACCCTTTGTGTGTTTCCCTGAAAAGTGCTTTTGCATTCAGATTTTTCTCTAACGTCCTAGTGGATGCTGGGAACTCCGTAAGGACCATGGGGGATAGCGGGCTCCGAAGGAGGCTGGCCACTCTAGAAAGATCTTAGACTACCTGGTGTGCACTGGCTCCTCCCACTATGACCCTCCTCCAAGCCTCAGTTAGATTTCGTGCCCGGCCGAGGTTGGATGCACACTAGGGGCTCTCCTGAGCTCTTAGAAAGTTATAGTCTTAGAATTTGTTATTTTCAGTGAGACCTGCTGGCAACAGGCTCACTGCAGCGAGGGACTAAGGGGAGAAGAAGCGAACTCGCCTGCTTGCAGCCGGATTGGGCTTCTTAGGCTACTGGACACCATTAGCTCCAGAGGGATCGACCGCAGGCCCAGCCTTGATGTTCGGTCCCGGAGCCGCGCCGCCGTCCCCCTTACAGAGCCAGAAGCAAGAAGATGGTCCGGAAAATCGGCGGCATGAAGACTCTGTCTTCACCAAGGTAGCGCACAGCACTGCAGCTGTGCGCCATTGCTCCTCTCACACACTTCACACTCCGGTCACTGAGGGTGCAGGGCGCTGAGGGGGGCGCCCTGAGGCAGCAATAAAAACACCTTGGCTGGCTAAAATACCTCAATATATGGCCCCAGGGGCTATATAGGAGGTAAATACCCCTGCCAGAATTCCATAAAAAACGGGAGAATAGGCCGCAAAAAAGGGGCAGAGCCTATCTCCTCAGCACACTGGCGCCATTTTTCCCTCACAGCTCGGCTGGAGGGAAGCTCCCTGGCTCTTCCCTGCAATTCTACAGTACGGTAAGAGGGAAAAGAGAGGGGGGGGCATTAAAATTGGCACTGTATACAGTCTATTATATAAAAGCTATTAGGGACATAACTCAGTTAGTCCCTGTATATATATAGCGCTCTGGTGTGTGCTGGCATACTCTTACTCTGTCCCCCCAAAGGGCTTTTGTGGGTCCTGTCCTCGTTTAGAGCATTCCCTGTGTGTCTGCGGTGTGTCGGTACGGCTGTGTCGACATGTTGAATGAGGAGGCTTATATGGTGACAGAACAGAGGCCGATATATGTGATGTCGCCCCCTGTGGGGCCGACACCAGAGTGGATGGATAGGTGAAAGGTATTAACCGACAGTGTCAACTCCTTACATAAAAGGGTGGATGACGTAACAGCTGTGGGACAGCCGGCTTCGCAGCCCGCGCCTGCCCAGGCGTCTCAAAGGCCATCAGGGGCTCAAAAACGCCCGCTCTCTCAGATGGCAGACACAGATGTCGACACGGAGTCTGACTCCAGTGTCGACAAGGTGGAGACATATACACAATCCACTAGGAACATCCGTGACGTGATCCCGGCAATAAAAAATGTGTTATACATTTCTGACTTTAACCCAAGCACCTCTAAAAATGGGTTTTAGGTTTGGGGAGAAAAAACAGGCAGTGTTTTGTTCCCCCATCAGATGAATAAATGAAGTGTGTGAAAGCGTGGGTTCCCCCGTTAAGAAACTGGTAATTTATAAAAAGTTACTGATGGCGTACCCTTTCCCGCCAGGTGGATAAGTTACGCTGGGAGATATCCCCTAGGGTGGATAAGGCGCTCACACGTTTGTCAAAAAAGGTGGCCCTGCCGTCTTAGGATACGGCCACTTTAATAGGTACCTGTTGATAAAAAACAGGAGGCTATCCTGAAGTCTGTATTTACACACTCAGGTACTAGACTGAGACCTGCAGATAGTGCTGCTGCAGCGTGGTCGGTGACCCTGTCAAACAGGGATACTAGTTGGCAAACATAAAAACATATTAAAGTCGTCGTCTTATATATGGGGGATGCACAGAGGGATATTTTGCCGACTGGCATCCAAAATAAATGTAATGTCCATTCTGTCAGGAGGGTATTAGAGACCTGTCACTGGACAGGTGATGCTGACTTAAAAAGCGCATAGAGAGCCTTATAAGGGTGAGGAATTATTTGGGGATGGTCTCTGGGACCTCGTATCCACAGCAACTGCTGGGAAGAAATAATTTTACCTCAGGTTTCCTCACAGACAAAAGGTACAGTCCTTTCGGCTTCAGAAAAGCAAGCGGGTCAAATGGCGCTTCCTTTCTGTACAGAGACAAGGGTAGAGGGAAAAAAGCTGCACCAGTCAGCCTGTTCCCAGAATCAAGATTCTTCCCCCGCCTCCTGTGAGGCCACACCATGACGCGGGTGCTCCACAGGTGTAGCCAGGTACGGTGGGGGGCCGTCTCAAAAATTTCAGCAATTAGTGGGCTCGCTCACAGGTGGATCCCTGTTTCTTTCAAGTAGTATTTCAGGGGTACAAGCTGGAATTCGAGATGTCTCCCCCCAGCCGTTTCCTAAAATATGCCTTGCTGACAACTCCCTCAGGCAGGGAGGCTGTGCTAGAGGCAATTAATAAGCGGTATTCCCAGCAGGTAATACTCAAGGTGCCCCTACTTCAACAAGGACGGGGTTACTATTCCACACGGGTTGGGGTACCGAAACCGCATGGTTCGGTGTGACCCATTTTATATTTAAAATCCTTGAACACAAAAATTCAAGTTCAAGATGGAATCGCTCAGGGCAGTTATTCCAAGCCTGGACGAGGGGGATTACATGGTATCCTGGGACATCAAGGATGCTTACCTGCATGTCCCCATTTACCATCCTCGCCAGGAGTACCTCAGATTTGTGGTACAGGATTACCATTACCAAGTCCAGACACTGCCGTTTGGACTGTACATGGCACCGAGGGTGTTTTATCAAGGTAATGGCCGAAATGATGATACTCCTTCGAAAAAAGGGAGTTGTAATTATCCCGTACTTGGACAATCTCGTTATAAGGGCGAGGTCCAAGGAGCAGTTGGTAGTCGGGGTAGCACTATTTTGGAAAGTGCTACAACAGCATGGTTGGATTCTAAACAGTCCAAAGTCACAGCTGGTTCCTATGACACGTCTACTGTTCCTGAGGATGGTTCTGGACATAAACCAGAAATAGTGTTTCTCCCGGAGGAGAAAGCCAAGGAGTTGTCATCTCTAGTCAGAGACCTCCTGAAGCCAAAATAGGTAGCGGTGCATCATTGCACGCGAGTCCTGGGAAAAATGGTAGCTTCCTACGAAGCAATCCCATTAGGCAGGTTCCATACAAGAACTTTTCAGAGGGACCTGTTGGACAAGTGGTCCGGATCGCATCTTCCGATGCATAGGCTGATAACCCTGTCTCCAAGGACCAGGGTATCTCTACTGTGGTGGCTGCAGAGTGCCCATCTTCAAGAGGGCCGCAGGTTCGGCATACAGGACTAGGTCCTAGTGACCATGGATTCCAGCCTTTGAGGCTGGGAGGCAGTCACACAGGGAAGAAATTTCCAGGGACTTTGGTCAAGTCAGGTTATTTCCCTACACATAAATATTCTGGACCTGAGGGCCATTTACAATGCCCTGAGGCCGGTAAGGCCTCTGCTTCAAAACCAGCCGGTACTGATCCAATCAGACAACATCACGGCAGTCGCCCATGTAAACCAACAGGGCGGCACAAGAAGCAGGATGGCGATGGCAGAAGCCACAAGGATTCTCCGATAGGCGGAAAATCATGTGTTAGCACTGTCAGCAGTGTTCATTCCCGGAGTGGACAACTGGGAAGCAGATCTTCTCAACAGACACGACCTCCACCCGGGAGAATGGGGACTTCCTCCAGAAGTCTTCCAATAGGATTGTACACCATTGGGAAAGGCCACAGGTGGACATGATGGCGTCCCGCCTCAACAAAAAGCTATAAAAGATATTGCACCGGGTCAAGGGACCCTCAGGCGATAGCTATGGACGCTCTGGTAACACCGTGGGTGTACCAGTCGGTTTATGTGTTCTCCCCTCTGCCTCTCATACCAAAGGTACTGAGAATAATAAGAAGGCGAGGAGTAAGAACGATACTCGTGGATGGCCAAGAAGAGCTTGGTACCCAGAACTTCAAGAATTTATATCAGAGGACCCATGGCCTCTGCCACTCAGACAGGACCTGCGGCAGCAGGGGCCCTGTCTGTTCCAAGACTTACCGCGGCTGCGTTTGTCGGCATGGCGGTTGAACGCCGGATCCTGAAGGAAAAGGGCATTCCGGAGGAAGTCATTCCTACGCTTACTAAAGCCAGGAAAGAGGTTACAGCAACTCATTATCACCGCATATGGCGAAAATATGTTGCATGGTGTGAGGCCGAAAGGGCCCCAACAGAGGAATTTCAACTAGGTCGATTTCTGCATTTCCTGCAAGCAGGAGTGACTATGGGCCTTAAATTGGGTTCCATTAAGGTACAGATCTCAGCTCTGTCGATTTTCTTTCAAAAAGAACTAGCTTCAGTACCTGAAGTTCAGACATTTATAAAAGGAGTGCTGCAGAGTCAGCCCCCGTTTGTGCCTCCTGTGGCACCTTGGGATCTCAACGTGGTGTTGAGTTTCTTAAAATCACATTGGTTTGAACCACTAAAAACCGTGGATCTGAAATATCTCACGTGGAAGGTGGTTATGTTATTGGCCTTGGCTTCTGCCAGGCGAGTATCAAAGTTGGCGGCTTTGTCTTGTAAAAGCCCTTATTTGATTTTCCATATGGATAGGGCAGAATTGAGGACTCGTCCCCAGTTTCTCCCAAAGGTGGTGTCAGCGTTTCACCTGAACCAGCCTATTGTGGTGCCTAGGCTACTAGGGACTTGGAGGACTCCAAGTTGCTAGACGTTGTCAGGGCACTGAAAATATATGTTTCCAGAACGGCTAGAGTCAGAAAATCTGACTCGCTGTTTATCCTATATGCACCTAACAAGCTGGGTGCTCCTGCTTCTAAGCAGACTATTGCTCGTTGGATTTGTAGTACAATTCAGCTTGCACATACTGTGGCAGGCCTGCCACAGCCAAAATCTGTCAATGCCCATTCCACAAGGAAGGTGGGCTCATCTTGGGCGGCTGCCCGAGAGGTCTCGGCTTTACAACTTTGCCGAGCAGCTACTTGGTCAGGGGCAAACACGTTTGCAAAATTCTACAAATTTGATACCCTGGCTGAGGAGGACCTGGAGTTCTCTCATTCAGTGCTGCAGAGTCATCCGCACTCTCCCGCCCGTTTGGGAGCTTTGGTATAATCCCCATGGTCCTTACGGAGTTCCCAGCATCCACTAGGACGTCAGAAAATAAGAATTTACTCACCGGTAATTCTATTTCTCGTAGTCCGTAGTGGATGCTGGGCGCCCATCCCAAGTGCGGTTTATCTGCAATACTTGTACATAGTTATTGTTAACTAAATCGGGTTATTGTTGAGCCATCTGTTGAGAGGCTCTATTGTTTCATACTGTTAACTGTGTTTCATATCACGAGTTGTACGGTGTGATTGGTGTGGCTGGTATGAGTCTTACCCGGGATTCAAAATCCTTCCTTATTGTGTACGCTCGTCCGGGCACAGTACCTAACTGAGGCTTGGAGGAGGGTCATAGTGGGAGGAGCCAGTGCACACCAGGTAGTCTAAGATCTTTCTAGAGTGCCCAGCCTCCTTCGGAGCCCGCTATCCCCCATGGTCCTTACGGAGTTCCCAGCATCCACTACGGACTACGAGAAATAGAATTACCGGTGAGTAAATTCTTATTATTATAAGACTAATGCTTAACATTAACTTGTTATTTTCAATTTCATCTATGAGTGTACTTTGCATGTATTAATATGTTTAGTCTTATCTACATATATTCAGATATAGGGGTGTATTCAGTTCCTGTCAGAATACCGGAGAAGAAAAATTTTGATTTGCCCTATTCAATGTAAGTGCCCTTTTTTTCGACTTGTCGGAAATTCCGACACTGTCGAAAAACCGGTGCATTGGCGAATTTGCTGGTGTTTTCGCCAATTCGACCTTTAATAAGTCATGTTGGCATGGGCGAAAACAGGACAGATGTCGGCAAAAAAGCCCACAAATTGAATGAGCTGTCGGAGGATCCGACAGGAATTGAAAGTTGAATATATACAATAAACAGTAAGTTTGTTTTTATTGAAATATATAAAATAAATTAAATCTTAACATTATTAATGTTAGAAAGCATTAAAACATGTTTGATCAAGGTTTCTAATACAGGATTCTGTTTTTTTCCATTAAAACATTAATGCAAAAAAAACAAAAATAAGATTTTACTTACCGATAAATCTATTTCTCGTAGTCCGTAGTGGATGCTGGGACTCCGTCAGGACCATGGGGAATAGCGGCTCCGCAGGAGACAGGGCACAAAATTTAAAAGTTTGACCACTAGGTGGTGTGTACTGGCTCCTCCCCCTATGACCCTCCTCCAAGCCTCAGTTAGGATACTGTGCCCGGACGAGCGTACACAATAAGGAAGGATTTTGAATCCCGGGTAAGACTCATACCAGCCACACCGTACAACTTGTGATCTGAACCCAGTTAACAGTATGACAAACGTAGGAGCCTCTGAACAGACGGCTCACAACAATAACAACCCGATTTTTTTTAACAATAACTATGTACAAGTATTGCAGACAATCCGCACTTGGGATGGGCGCCCAGCATCCACTACGGACTACGAGAAATAGATTTATCGGTAAGTAAAATCTTATTTTCTCTGACGTCCTAGTGGATGCTGGGACTCCGTCAGGACCATGGGGATTATACCAAAGCTCCCAAACGGGCGGGAGAGTGCGGATGACTCTGCAGCACCGAATGAGAGAACTCCAGGTCCTCCTTAGCCAGGGTATCAAATTTGTAGAATTTTACAAACGTGTTCTCCCCTGACCACGTAGCTGCTCGGCAGAGTTGTAATGCCGAGACCCCTCGGGCAGCCGCCCAAGATGAGCCCACCTTCCTTGTGGAATGGGCCTTGACAGATTTAGGCTGTGGCAGGCCTGCCACAGAATGTGCAAGTTGAATTGTGCTACAAATCCAACGAGCAATCGTCTGCTTAGAAGCAGGAGCACCCAGCTTGTTGGGTGCATACAGTATAAACAGCGAGTCAGATTTTCTGACTCCAGCCGTCCTTGAAATATATATTTTCAATGCTCTGACAACGTCCAGCAACTTGGAATCCTCCAAATCGCTAGTAGCCGCAGGCACCACAATAGGCTGGTTCAGGTGAAACGCTGAAACCACCTTAGGCAGAAAGTAAGGACGCGTCCGCAGTTCTGCCCTGTCCAAATGGAAAATCAGATATGGGCTTTTATACGATAAAGCCGCCAATTCTGACACTCTCCTGGCTGAAGCCAGGGCCAGTAGCATGGTTACTTTCCATGTAAGATATTTCAAATCCACCGATTTGAGTGGCTCAAACCAATGGGATTTGAGAAAATCCAAAACTACATTAAGATCCCACGGTGCCACTGGGGGCACAACCGGGGGCTGTATATGTAGTACTCCTTTTACAAAAGTCTGGACTTCAGGAACTGAAGCCAATTCTTTCTGGAAGAAAATCGACAGGGCCGAAATTTGAACCTTAATGGACCCTAATTTGAGGCCCATAGACAATCCTGTTTGCAGGAAATGTAGGAATCGACCCAGTTGAAATTCCTCCGTCGGGGCCTTCCTGGCCTCACACCACGCAACATATTTTCTCCAAATGCGGTGATAATGTTGTGCAGTCACCTCCTTCCTGGCTTTTACCAGGGTAGGGATGACCTCTTCCGGAATGCTTTTCCCTTAGGATTCGGCGTTCAACCGCCATGCCGTCAAACGCAGCCGCGGTAAGTCTTGGAATAGACACGGTCCCTGCTGAAGCAGGTCCCGTCTTAGAGGTAGAGGCCACGGATCTTCCGTGAGCATCTCCTGAAGTTCCGGGTACCAAGTTCTTCTTGGCCAGTCCGGAGCCACGAGTATCGTTCTTACTCCCCTTTGCCGTATAATTCTCAGTACTTTTGGTATGAGAGGCAGAGGAGGAAACACATACACTGACTGGTACACCCATGGTGTTACCAGAGCGTCTACAGCTATTGCCTGAGGGTCTCTTGACCTGGCGCAATACCTGTCCAGTTTTTTGTTGAGGCGGGACGCTTGTCCAGCAGATCCCACTGAAAAGTTTGTGCATGGAATCTGCCGAATGGAATCGCTTCGTAAGAAGCTACCATTTTTCCCAGGACTCTTGTGCATTGATGCACAGATACTTTTCCTGGTTTTAGGAGGTTCCTGACTAGATCGGATAACTCCCTGGCTTTCTCCTCCGGAAGAAATACCTTTTTCTGAACAGTGTCCAGAATCATCCCTAGGAACAACAGACGTGTCGTCGGGATCAGTTGGGATTTTGGAAAATTCAGAATCCACCCGTGTTGTTGGAGCACTACTTGGGTTAGTGCTACTCCGACCTCCAGCTGTTCTCTGGATCTTGCCCTTATCAGGAGATCGTCCAAGTAAGGGATAATTAAGACGCCTTCTCTTCGAAGAAGGATCATCATTTCGGCCATTACCTTGGTAAAGACCCGGGGTGCCGTGGACAATCCAAACGGCAGCGTCTGAAACTGATAGACCGTTTTGGACCACGAACCTGAGGTACCCTTGGTGTGAAGGACAAATTGGAACATGAAGGTAAGCATCCTTGATGTCCAAGGACACCATAAAATCCCCTTCTTCCAGATTCGCTATCACTGCTCTGAGTGACTCCATCTTGAACTTGAATTTTTGTATGTACAGGTTCAGAGATTTTAGATTTAGAATCGGTCTTACCGAGCCGTCCGGCTTCGGTACCACAAATAGCGTGGAGTAATACCCCTGTCCCTGTTGTAGGAGGGGTACCTTGACTATCACCTGCTGAGAATACAGCTTGTGAATGGCCTCCAATACCGTCGCCCTGTCGGAGGGAGACGTTGGCAAAGCAGACTTCAGGAAACGGCGAGGAGGGGACTTCTCGAATTCCAACCTGTAACCCTGAGATACTACCTGCAGGATCCAGGGGTCCACCTGCGAGTGAGCCCACTGTGCGCTGAAATGTTTGAGGCGACCCCCCACCGCCCCCGAGTCTGCTTGTAAGGTCCCAGCGTCATGCTGACGCCTTTGTAGAAGCCGGGGAGTGCTTCTGCTCCTGGGAAGGAGCTGCTTGTTGCAGTCTCTTACCCTTTCCTTTGCCTCGGGGCAAATAGGAATGTCCTTTTGCTCGTTTGTTCTTATAGGAACGAAAGGACTGCGGCTTTTTCTGCTGGGAGGTGACCTGGGGTAAAAAGGTGGATTTTCCGGCCGTTGCCACCAGATCCGATAGACCGACCCAAATAATTCCTCCCCCTTATACGGCAATACTTCCATATGTCGTTTGGAATCCGCATCACCTGACCACTGGCGCGTCCATAAACTTCTTCTGGCAGATATGGACATCGCACTTACTCTTGATGCCAGAGTGCAAATATCTCTCTGTGCATCTCGCATATAAAGAAATGCATCCTTTAACTGCTCTATAGTCAGTAAAATACTGTCCCTATCCAGGGTATCAATATTTTCAGACAGTGACTCCGACCAAGCCACGCCAGCACTGCACATCCAGGCTGAGGCGATTGCTGGTCTCAGTATAACACCCGTATGTGTGTATATACTTTTTAATGTATTCTCCAGCCTCCTATCAGCTGGATCCTTGAGGGCGGCCGTATCAGGAGACGGTAACGCCACTTGCTTTGATAAGCGTGTGAGCGCCTTATCCACCCTAGGAGGTGTTTCCCAGCGCGCCCTAACCTCTGGCGGGAAAGGGTATAATGCCAATAACTTCTTTGAAATTAGCAGTTTTCTATCTGGGGTAACCCACGCTTCATCACACACTTCATTCAGTTCCTCTGATTCAGGAAAAACTATCGGTAGTTTTTTCACACCCCACATAATACCCCTTTTTGTGGTACTTGCAGTATCAGAGATATGCAAAGCCTCCTTCATTGCCGTGATCATATAACGTGTGGCCCTACTGGAAAATACGTTTGTTTCTTCACCGTCGACACTGGATTCAGTGTCAGTGTCTGGGTCGACCGACTGAGGTAAAGGGCGTTTTACAGCCCCTGACGGTGTCTGAGACGCCTGGACAGGTACTAACTGGTTTGCCGGCTGTCTCATGTCGTCAACCGACTTTTGTAGCTTGCCGACACTATCCCGTAATTCCATAAACAAAGCCATCCATTCTGGTGTCGACTCCCTAGGGGGTGACATCACCATTACAGGCAATTGCTCCGCCTCCACGCCAACATCGTCCTCATACATGTCGACACACGTACCGACACACAGGGAATGCTCTGATAGAAGACAGGACCCCACTAGCCCTTTGGGGAGACAGAGGGAGAGTTTGCCAGCACACACCCAAGCGCTATAAATATATATAGGGACAACCTTAATAAGTGTGTTCCCTTTATAGCAGCTCAAATATTATAAATATCGCCAATAAGTGCCCCCCCTCTCTGTTTTTACCCTGTTTCTGTAGTGCAGTGCAGGGGAGAGTCCTGGGAGCCTTCCTCGCAGCGGAGCTGGGCAGGAAAATGGCGCTGTGTGCTGAGGAGAATAGGCCCCGCCCCCTTTTCGGCGGGCTTCTTCTCCCGGTTTTTTTGGAACGTGGCAGGGGTTAAATACATCCATATAGCCCCAGGGGCTATATGTGATATATTTTAGCCAGAATAGGTATATTACATTGCTGCCCAGGGCGCCCCCCCCAGCGCCCTGCACCCTCAGTGACCGCTGGTGTGAAGTGTGCGGAGAGCAATGGCGCACAGCTGCAGTGCTGTGCGCTACCTCATGAAGACTGAGACGTCTTCTGCCGCCGGTTTCTGGACCTCTTCTCTATTCGGCATCTGCAAGGGGGTCGGCGGCGCGGCTCCGGTGACCCATCCAGGCTGTACCTGTGATTGTCCCTCTGGAGCTAGTGTCCAGTAGCCTAAGAAGCAAATCCATCCTGCACGCAGGTGAGTTCACTTCTTCTCCCCTAAGTCCCTCGTTGCAGTGAGCCTGTTGCCAGCAGGACTCACTGAAAATAAAAAACCTAACAAACTTTTTCTAAGCAGCTCTTTAGGAGAGCCACCTAGATTGCACCCTGCTCGGACGGGCACAAAAACCTAACTGAGGCTTGGAGGAGGGTCATAGGGGGAGGAGCCAGTACACACCACCTAGTGGTCAAACTTTTAAATTTTGTGCCCCGTCTCCTTCTGAGCTGCTATTCCCCATGGTCCTGACGGAGTCCCAGCATCCACTAGGACGTCAGAGAAAAGGGTTTAAACTAAAAGAAAGTTTAAAAATAAAAAAAAAACCACACACACCTTTCTCTGACGTCCTAAGTGGATGCTGGGGACTCCGTCAGGACCATGGGGATCAGCGGCTCCGCAGGAGACAGGGCACAAAAGTAAAAGCTTTAGGATCAGGTGGTGTGCACTGGCTCCTCCCCCTATGACCCTCCTCCAAGCCTCAGTTAGATTTTTGTGCCCGGCCGAGAAGGGTGCAATCTAGGTGGCTCTCCTAAAGAGCTGCTTAGAGTAAAAGTTTGTTAGGTTTTTTATTTTCAGTGAGTCCTGCTGGCAACAGGCTCACTGCTACGAGGGACTTAGGGGAGAGAAGTGAACTCACCTGCGTGCAGGATGGATTGGCTTCTTAGGCTACTGGACACCATTAGCTCCAGAGGGAGTCTGAACACAGGTCTCACCCTGGGGTTCGTCCCGGAGCCGCGCCGCCGACCCCCCTTGCAGATGCCGAAAAGTGAAGGTCCAGAAACGGCGGCAGAAGACTCTTCAGTCTTCATAAGGTAGCGCACAGCACTGCAGCTGTGCGCCATTGTTGTCAGCACACTTCATAGCAGCGGTCACTGAGGGTGCAGGGCGCTGGGGGGGGCGCCCTGGGCAGCAATGATAGTACCTTATTCTGGCTAAAAATACATCACATATAGCCCCTGGGGGCTATATGGATGTATTTAACCCCTGCCAGGTCTCAGAAAAACGGAAGAAGCCCGCCGAAAAGGGGGCGGGGCCTATTCTCCTCAGCACACAGCGCCATTTTCCCTCACAGAAATGCTGGTGGGAAGGCTCCCAGGCTCTCCCCTGCACTGCACTACAGAAACAGGGTTAAAACAGAGGGGGGGGGGGCACTTATTTGGCGATATGTATATATATATATATATTAAAATGCTATAAGGGAAAAACACTTATATAAAGGTTGTCCCTGTATAATTATAGCGTTTTTGGTGTGTGCTGGCAAACTCTCCCTCTGTCTCCCCAAAGGGCTAGTGGGGTCCTGTCCTCTATCAGAGCATTCCCTGTGTGTGTGCTGTGTGTCGGTACGTGTGTGTCGACATGTATGAGGACGATGTTGGTGAGGAGGCGGAGCAATTGCCTGAAATGGTGAGGTCACTCTCTAGGGAGTCGACACCGGAATGGATGGCTTATTTAAGGAATTACGTGATAATGTCAACACGCTGCAAGGTCGGTTGACGACATGAGACGGCCTGCAAACAAATTAGTACCTGTCCAGGCGTCTCAAACACCGTCAGGGGCTGTAAAACGCTCATTTACCTCAGTCGGTCGACACAGACACTGACTCCAGTG
This sequence comes from Pseudophryne corroboree, assembly GCF_028390025.1. Classification (NCBI taxonomy): domain Eukaryota; kingdom Metazoa; phylum Chordata; class Amphibia; order Anura; family Myobatrachidae; genus Pseudophryne; species Pseudophryne corroboree. The sequence goes on along the minus strand of NC_086449.1, from coordinate 422,619,511 downwards.
TCGACGGTGAAGAAACAAACGTATTTTCCTTTAGGGCCACACGTTACATGTTAAGGGCAATGAAGGAGGTGTTACATATTTCTGATACTACAAGTACCACAAGAAGGGTATTATGTGGGGTGTGAAAAAACTACCTGTAGTTTTTCCTGAATCAGATAAATTAAATAAAGTGTGTGATGATGCGTGGGTTTCCCCCGATAGAAAATTATTGGCGGTATACCCTTTCCCGCCAGAAGTTAGGGCGCGTTGGGAAACACCCTTTAGGGTGGATAAGGCGCTCACACGCTTATCAAAACAAGTGGCGGTACCGTCTCCAGATAGGGCCGCCCTCAAGGAGCCAGCTGAGAGGCTGGAAAATATCCTAAAAAGGTATATACACACATACTGGTGTTATACTGCGACCAGCGATCGCCTCAGCCTGGATGTGCAGCACTGGGGTGGCTTGGTCGGATTCCCTGACTGAAAATATTGATACCCTTGACAGGGACAGTATTTTATTGACTATAGAGCATTTAAAGGATGCATTTCTATATATGCGAGATGCACAGAGGGATATTTGCACTCTGGCATCAAGAGTAAGTGCGATGTCCATATCTGCCAGAAGAGGTTTATGGACACGACAGTGGTCAGGTGATGCAGATTCCAAACGGCACATGGAAGTATTGCCGTATAAAGGGGAGGCGTTATTTGGGGTCGGTCCATCGGACCTGGTGGCCTCGGCAACAGCTGGAAAATCCACCTTTTTTACCCCAAATCACATCTCAGCAGGAAAAGACACCGTCTTTTCAGCCTCAGTCCTTTCGTCCCCATAAGAGCAAGCGGGCAAAAGGCCAGTCATATCTGCCCAGGGATAGAGGAAAGGGAAGAAGACTGCAGCAGGCAGCCCATTCCCAGGAACAGAAGCCCTCCACAGCTTCTGCCAAGTGCTCAGCATGACGCTGGGGCCGTACAAGCGGACTCAAGTGCGGTGGGGGGTCGTCTCAAGAGTTTCAGCGCGTAGTGGGCTCACTCGCAAGTGGACCCCTGGATCCTACAAGTAGTATCCCAGGGGTACAGACTGGAGATTCGAGACGTCTCCCCCTCGCAGGCTCCTGATGTCTGCTTTACCAACGTCTTCCTCCGACAGGGAGGCAGTATTGGAAACAATTCACAAGCTGTATTCCCAGCAGGTGATAATCAAAGTACCCCTCCTACAACAAGGAAAGGGGTATTATTCCACACTATATTGTGGTACTGAAGCCAGACGGCTCGGTGAGACCTATTCTAAATGGGAAATCTTTGAACACTTACATACAAAGGTTCAAATCAAGATGGAGTCACTCAGAGCAGTGATAGCGAACCAGGAAGAAGGGGACTATATGGTGTCCCTGGACATCAAGGATGCTTACCTCCATGTCCCAAATTGCCCTTCTCACCAAGGGTACCTCAGGTTCGTGGTACGGAACTGTCACTATCAGTTTCAGACGCTGCCGTTTGGATTGTCCACGGCACCCCGGGTCTTTACCAAAGTAATGGCCGAAATGATGATTCTTCTTCAAAGAAAAGGCGTCTTAATTATCCCTTACTTGGACGATCTCCTGATAAGGGCAAGGTCCAGAGAACAGTTGGAAGTCGGAGTAGCACTATCTCAAGTAGTTCTACGACAGCACGGGTGGATTCTAAATATCCAAAATCGCAGCCGTTTCCGACGACACGTCTGCTGTTCCTAGGGATGGTTCTGGACACAGTCCAGAAAAAGTTGTTTCTCCCGGAGGAGAAAGCCAGGGAGTTATCCGAGCTAGTCAGGAACCTCCTAAAACCAGGAAAAGTGTCAGTGCATCATTGCACAAGAGTCCTGGGAAAAATGGTGGCTTATTACGAAGCGATTCCATTCGGCAGATTCCACGCAAGAACTTTTCAGTGGGATCTGCTGGACAAATGGTCCGGATCGCATTTTCAGATGCATCAGCGGATAACCCTATCTCCAAGGACAAGGGTGTCTCTCCTGTGGTGGTTACAGAGTGCTCATCTTCTAGAGGGCCGCAGATTCGGCATTCAGGATTGGATGCTGGTGACCACGGAGGCCAGCCTGAGAGGCTGGGGAGCAGTCACACAGGGAAAAAATTTCCAGGGAGGGTGATCAAGTCTGGAGATTTTTCTCCACATAAATATACTGGAGCTAAGGGCAATTTACAATGCTCTAAGCTTAGCAAGACCTCTGCTTCAAGGTCAGCCGGTATTGATCCAGTGGGACAACATCTGGGCAGTCGCCCACGTAAACAGACAGGGCGGCACAAGAAGCAGGAGGGCAATGGCAGAAACTGCAAGGATTTTTCGCTGGGCGGAAAATCATGTGATAGCACTGTCAGCAGTGTTCATTCCGGGAGTGGACAACTGGGAAGCAGACTTCCTCAGCAGGCACAACCTCCACCCGGGAGAGTGGGGACTTCATCGGGAAGTCTTCCACATGATTGTGAACCGTTGGAAAAGACCAAAGGTGGACATGATGGCGTCCCGCCTGAACAAAAAACTGGACAAGTATTGCGCCAGGTCAAAAGACCCTCAGGCAATAGCTGTGGACGTTCTGGTAACACCGTGGGTGTACCAGTCGGTGTATGTCTTCCCTCCTCTGCTTCTCATACCCAAGGTATTGAGAATTATAAGACGTAGAGGAGTAAGAACTATACTCGTGGCTCCGGATTGGCCAAGAAGGACTTGGTACCCGGAACTTCAAGAGATGCTCACAGAGGACTCATGACCTCTGCCGCTAAGAAGGGACTTGCCTCAGCAAGTACCATGTCTGTTCCAAGACTTACCGCGGCTGCGTTTGACGGCATGGCGGTTGAACGCCGGATCCTAAGGAAAAAAGGCATTCCGGAAGAGGTCATTCCTACCCTGGTCAAAGCCAGGAAGGAGGTGACCGCACAACATTATCACCACATGTGGCGAAAATATGTTGCGTGGTGTGAGGCCAGGAAGGCCCCATGAAGAAATTTCAACTCGGTCGTTTCCTGCAAACAGGAGTGTCTATGGGCCTCAAATTGGGGTCCATTAAGGTTCAAATTTCGGCTCTGTCGATTTTCTTCCAGAAAGAATTGGCTTCAGTTCCTGAAGTCCAGAAGTTTGTCAAGGGAGTACTGCATATACAACCCCCTTTTGTGCCTCCAGTGGCACTGTGGGATCTCAACGTAGTTCTGGGATTTCTAAAATCACATTGGTTTAAACCGCTCAAATCTGTGGATTTGAAATATCTCACAGGGAAAGTGACCATGCTGTTGGCCCTGGCCTCGGCCAGGCGAGTGTCAGAATTGGCGGCGTTTGTCTCAAAAAAGCCCATATCCGATTGTCCATTCGGACAGGGCAGAGCTGCGGACTCATCCCCAGTTTCTCCCTAAGGTGGTGTCAGTGTTTCACCCGAACCAGCTTATTGTGGTACCTGCGGCTACTAGGGACTTGGAGGACTCCAAGTTGCTAGATGTTGTCAGGGCCCTGAAAATATAGTTTCCAGGACGGCTGGAGTCAGGAAAACTGACTTGCTGTTATCCTGTATGCACCCAACAAACTGGGTGCTCTTGTTTCTAAGCAGACGATTGCTAGTTGGATGTGTAGTACAATTCAGCTTGCACATTCTGTGGCAGGCCTGCCACAGCCAAAATATGTAAATGCCCATTCCACAAGGAAGGTGGGCTCATCTTGGGCGGCTGCCCGAGGGGTCTCGGCTTTACAACTTTGCCGAGCTGATACTTGGTCAGGGGCACACCCTAACTGAGGAGGACCTGGAGTTCTCTCATTCGGTGCTGCAGAGTCATCCGCACTCTCCCGCCCGTTTGGGAGCTTTGGTATAATCCCCATGGTCCTGACGCAGTCCCCAGCATCCACTTATGACGTCAGAGAAAATAATAATTTACTTACCGATAATTCTATTTCTCGTAGTCCGTAGTGGATGCTGGGCGCCCATCCCAAGTGCGGATTGTCTGCAATACTTGTACATAGTTATTGTTACAAAAATCGGGTTATTATTGTTGTGAGCCATCTTTTCAGATGCTCCGCTGTTATCATGCTGTTAACTGGGTTCAGATCACAGGTTGTACAGTGTGATTGGTGTGGCTGGTATGAGTCTTACCCGGGACTCAAAATCCTTCCTTATTGTGTACGCTCGTCCGGGCACAGTATCCTGAGGCTTGGAGGAGGGTCATAGGGGAGGAGCCAGTGCACACCACCTGATCCTAAAGCTTTTACTTTTGTGCCCTGTCTCCTGCGGAGCCGCAGATCCCCATGGTCCTGACGGAGTCCCCAGCATCCACTACGGACTACGAGAAATAGAATTATCGGTAAGTAAATTCTTATTTTTCTAACCCTGCTGTTTCCACTACCCTCCCGGGTGGTCAATATATTGGGTGTACACACTGAATAATATCGCTACCAGTATTGTTCAACAACGTCCCACCACATCCGTTCCGAACATGTAGTTTTGTACGTTAAGTTCAAAATTACCTACATGCAGAAGCGATGGAAGGGGCTGATGACGATAAACAGGAGCACTTATCAGTTATTGCTTGCACACTAGGAAATATTTTAAACGATAACTCTCAGAAGGGTGAAAAGGAGCGATTTCAACTAAAATATTACCTAGTGTGTATGCTTTAACATGGGATCACTAGCTATTCTACTGTGCCTTCATGGGCGAGTGGTGATGCATATAATGTACACTTCATGTCAGAAGAATTTAGTGGGAGGAAAGGTTGGATTAATAAAAAAAATAAAAAAAAAAAATATTAAAGAAAAAACCCAAGACAACTTTTGGGTTAAACTAGTTTTTCATGAATGTTTTAATGAAAAATCAAATTGAATCATCTATTAGAAACCTTGATCAACCACATTTTTCAGGCGGTCTTACATTAGTATTAGTAGGCGTTGATTTTACATCTTTCAATATTTTTTTTAAATAAGTTAGTTAAGCAGTAACCCTCTTTAATACTTACAATTAAAAATAAATCTGCATAGTAAGAAAATCAGAAACGCAGAAGCACTTTTCAGAGAAATGCTGCGAAACCCTTGTGGCGCCATATAAATAAAGGATAATCATTAAATTAAAAAAAACACACAACACGTTTGCTTTAAACCAGCCAACCCCAGTGGCAGGCAAGTTTTGATATTGTTTCAATTAACAATCACATGAATGTGAGCACGCTGTAAGGTGTTGTTACATTGGAACACCTATTTTTGCAGAAACAAAGTGTACAAAGCAGAGACCCCCTCCTCATTAGCTACACATTAGTGACTAGTAACCGCGCTGCTGGGGACTGGAGGCAGAATGAAGATCTACAGCGTGCTATAAGACGCTGCCCGACATCCCAGCAATACGCCCCATCCATCACTGCACCATGCTACAGGCACAGTCTATGGGGGATCACTGTGCGGCCAATGCAGCACAGCAGGCGCTCCCACCCGCTTTCCTCAGGCGGCTACATGACTATGGGGTACATTTACTAAGCAGTGATAAGAGCAGAGAAGTGAGCCAATGGAGAAGCACTGAAGTAACATCTATAATTTGCATACTATAAAATGATACAGAGCTGTGGATAGGGAAATTTCTCCACTGGCTCACTTCTCCGCTCTTGTCACTGCTTAGTAATTGTTCCCCTATATCCGAGGCACTGCGATCCTTACAACCTGACAGCGTGCGTCTTGCGGGCCGTGGCCGGCAACATGCGCTACAGCGACACCACACACAGAGCACAGCAGCTGCGCAGCGATCACCTCACACACGGCTGTCACACTGCGTGGCCGTGGACTGGAGACACAGGAAGACGGCCCACGCCACGCCACGTGACGGGGCGGGCGGAGCTGGGAGACACCCGGGACTCGGTTTCCCTCCTGTGCTGCCTCCGTTCGTCTGGCACGGCACGACTGCCCGGACGCTCTCCGACAGGCCAGCGGCTCGGCTCCAGTGGGAGTGAGCCGCCTCCGTCTTGTCCACTGCATCTTTTTTCCGCGATTACACTAACAAAATGGCCTCGACTCCCATGCGCCTTTCTGACTTCAACATTGGCGTCACGTGCTTTCCACGCCCCTTTTCAGTCACGCGATTGGAAGTAATTTTCTAGGACCCGCCTCTGTGCCGTCGCGCCATTGGTCAAGCTCGGATGGCCCCGCCCACTGCTCCCTGGCAGCTCGGCGGCGGAGTCTGGGCATCGCAGGAGCCCAAAATGGCGGAGCTGTGGCACAGTGTCCGTGCTGCGCCAGCTGACAAGCACGAAGCGCTGCCGAGAGCCAGGGAGGTTATGGTGGTGAGGGCGGGCGCGGAGGTGAAGCCTCCCCCGTCCTCCTCCAGCAGTGGCGCTCGCCGCGATCTGCATCCCGCCAAGAAGATCCGGACAGAGGAGAAGGGCTTCAAGCCTAAGCGTGTGAATGGCGAGGGCGGAGGGGGCGGGAGCAACCGGTCAGGACCGGGGTACGGCGCCTCGGCGACATGGAGCTTCCCAGTGGTGGCCGGCGGCAGCCCATGCCTCGCCCCGCCCGCCTCGTCCAGCTCCCCGCAACCAACGCCGCCTGCCCGCCTCGTAGCCGCTGACAGACCGAGGAAGCCTAGCGACAGACGCGACAAGGAGAGGAGGAAGCAGCGCGACCGATGTGCGGAGAATAACGGCGAGGTGGCGGCTGGGAGCGGGGGAATCCCCGGCCTTCCCGGCGCCCCGCCGCCCGCTGCTGTCAGAGGTGAGTGTGGCCGCCTGTCTTGCTGCTGACAGTCCGGCACGGACTCGCTGTGCTAGGGCCTCCCCCGGTGTGCGCACACCCGCCGTCATTACATGTGTCGCTGCTGCTGTATAGGGCACCCGTGCTGCTGACTGACCGGACGGCTCATGGGCACCGCTCAGTGCTGTGTGTGTGTGCATGTGCTCGCCGTGGGGTGATATAATGCAGCCTGCACCTAAGGGCTACTATGTGGCATGGTTTTGGGAAAGGCAGACTGAGCACTTCATACTTTATTTCCCCTGTTATTTGGAGGATTTTTAGTTATTTGAATGTTTCTTTTGATAGATATATATATATATATATATATATATATATTATTATTTTTTTCATTTCGAGCAGCAAAAATCCCAGTTTCTATGCTAACACAAGGAAGTAAAAAGGATTGGAGAGCTGTGTTGGTAAACAGAGAGCACCTGGGAGTTATACTTCCCAAAATGTAAGCTATTGTTTATTGTAGATTTTTCTGGTAATACTTTGGGGCATATTTAACAATAAGTACTATCACTTTTTGCTATTGATAAATGATACTCCAGCCAATCAGCTCCTGTCATTTTTTTCAAATGCATGACAGGAGCTACTTGGTTGGGGCACCATTTATACACAATGGGGTCGATTCAATTGATTGCGAAGTGATTAGCCCCAGGATAAATTTAGTTCACACTGCTTTGTTCAAGAATGCTCGTACTCGAGCCTTAAATAGGGTGTTTAGGCAGAAGAACGGGCATTCTCTTGACATAAGTGCGCTGCAGCACTATTTTTGTTGGTATTCTGCTTGCACCCCTATAGGCATGTGAGCAGAAATCCACTAGTCGGCCAAAGCAGCATGCTAAATGGAATAGCGTGGGACCACTTTCTCGTCGCTATTCACTTCACAATCATTTGAATCGACCCCAATGTCTTTTAACAAGAAAATCACTTGTTAAATCTGCCCCTATATCTCGTACACTTTGTCACATTGTGGAAGTAGTTTGTAACTTCAGTTATGTTTTATTTGGTGAACCACATATTCTAATTGTCTGCGCCGGCGCCCAACAAAGCATTTCAATTGTTGCTCCGTTCAGGCGTGAACAGTTGCTAAGATTTCTGCTCGCAGACCCCTGAGCTGGTGAGCAGAAATGTGCGAAAAGTGACCCATCTGGATTCCCAAATGGTATGGTTCGTATCGTATCTAGCACTATAGTCTGGTTTAGCCTTTTTACACAGCTAAACCAGGCACAGCAGGGCGTGATCAGCACAATAAAGAAAAATAAAAAATGAATAGCGAAAAATAAAAAATGAATGGCGCCATCTAATCTCCCATCACTTTAGACCGGAGAGCGAGTGTGCATAAACAATTGAATTGCCCCCAATGTACTTAATACAGAAGGGATACAAACAAGGTGGAAGAAATCCTACCGCGCCCTCTGGATTGCTGCAATGGGTATGTAGAGGGAGATGTCACACAATCTCCAATGAAATATGAACAAGAAAAAAATTACTACCACCTTTTTGCGCTCTCCAACACAATACAATACATGAGATAGGAATGGAATAATTTTCCAAAAACTGTGATATCACAAATGGTAAACAGAATAGTATTACAAATCAAATATTTCAGATCAGATATTTCTCCACGCTCTCTTTATCTTCTTCACCTGTTGAAAGGTACCTTTATGGAGCGTACCCGACTCACGTTTGAGAAGATTGCAACAACAGTCTCCTCTGGCTGTACGTGGGGGAGTGTTCGCACTGATCACTCCAAAGCTTGATCTGCTCCTGGGTGATTGTACCTCAAAAAAACCTTTATGAGCATTGAACAGCCTACATCCACGTGAGTACGGTGTGTACCCCGTGGAAATCCCTTCTTTGTTTTCAAGAATACTCCATTCGATCTTTCATCATATCGAACTACATATATATCAGAACTTTTGAAATATCTGATCTGAAATATTTGATTTGTAATACTATTCTGTTTACCATTTGTGATATCACAGTTTTTGGAAAATTATTCCATTCCTATCTCATGTATTGTATTGTGTTGGATAGCGCAAAAAGGTGGTAGTAATTTTTTTCTTGTTCATACTTAATACAGAAGTTTGTATCAAGTTACCTTCTATTATTATATTTTCAGCCACGGGGCTCGATTCAATTCTAAGCGAGTTGAGTAGGGCAAGGAATCGGCTCCCAGGGCTATTCAATCCAGCATGCTGTGACATCCGACGATGGGATTTCTCCTCACACTCCCATAGTGTACGAGCAGAAATCTGATAAAAGTGCAGACGCAATGCTGATTTCTGCCCTTAGCGCATGGAAACATCATTGTGTCAGGCACTTAAGTCTGAGAATATCTGTCCACCCTGTTTAGTCCAGGAGAACGGGCATTTTCCGACTTACCGTTGCGCTGTATTGAATAGCCCCGGGAGCTAATTCCCGGCACTATTCAACTTGCTTAGAATTGAATCAAGCCCAATTGAAGGTTACATCAATTATATAATTCACAAAATTATACTCGTTATGCATATCTGTAAGAGAAACTCCTTAATAAATCTTATTTATAAACCGTTTCTTCTATAGCGCAGCATATTCCGTTGCGCTATATAAATTCTTCATATAGTTCATCAAAAACTTAATAGTGGGGGATCTCTGATAATCGTGTTTTTCTTTCCCTGTAGATTACTGGCACATGTTAAGTATAGTGATGAATATGGCATTAGTGCAGTGTTGGGTAAACATAGGCCTGTCACTGTGCTATTCAATATTAAATGTATTGCCAGCAATGCCTTACCTAAAAATGTTTTTTTTTTTCCTCAGTCAAGAAGAAGCTGAGGAGAAATGTTGACTAGAAATGCATTAAATATAGTATTGCCTCTTAATACCATCATTGTAAAAGCCAAACCACTACTGGCATGCGAGCGAAGATGGTGATCTAAAGATTTCCACTTAATGGAATTAGAAATGTTAATGCAGGAAATATTGTGATAATTGAGCATGACTTTAACAGGGCACATTATGGGGTCTATTCCTGAAGCAGTGAAGAGTGGAGTAGTGAGCCTGTGGAAGAGTTGCCCATGGTAACCAATCAGTGCTGAGGCAACATTTTATAAAGTGCATTCTATAAAATTATACGTAGCAGCTGGCACACTTCTCCACGCTTTTCACTGCTGCATGAATAGACCCGATATCTCTATCAAGGGTGGCACATGATTAACGTTCTTGTCTTTGATCTGGTCGTTGGTCTCTATTGGTCATTGGTCTCTAATCGGTAGGAACCAATCTGTGGCGTATGTATGTTCTTTCAAATCGATAACCACATGTAAAATAACATGGAGATACTATGGGGCCAATTCAGTTGTTTTTGCCGTCTAATAATCTTGTGTAAACGGGACCGTTTAGATGCCCAAACAATTGTCACAATTCAGTAGTGTCTGGGCACCCATGCACATTGCACATGTCGCGCCCACAAGACCAGGTTTAGACGCCTAAAATGGCTACACCTGTCCAAACTCCCGTTTGGATGCCCAAAGTGCCCAGTTTGCACTCCTTTTTCTTTTCTTGCACCTCAGTAGGCTGTGAGAAAGTGTCCTCCCCGTCCGTTTGGCGCCCGAATGGCAGAACAATGAAATTGCTGCTGTCGGGCATTCTCTAGTGGTAGCCACACAAAAAACATTTGAATTGGCCCCATACACAGTACACTTGAATATAAAGAGGGGACATCAATTGAATATCGCACCCTGCGATCTCGCGTCACTTTAGGGTGGAGATCGTGGGCGATAACAATTGAATTCCTCCTTCATATTTTCTCAAGATATTCTTTGATTTCTCTTGGTAAATTTGTAATGGATGAAAGGAAATAAATATACATAGTGGCCAATTCATTTTAGTGCTGGAAATTAGTGCCCAAAGCTATTCAGTTATTTGCATCGCGCCTATACTTAAGTCGTGAAATGCAGTTTACCACACCTAAAGCCAGGTGTTTAGTCGCATAAACGTCATTCTCCGACATAAATGCCTGGCATGCGGTAAGCCCGCAACTAGAATTGCAGTACTACTTTAGTTGAGTTTCTTCTCGCATCTCATGTGCGAGCAGTAACCCTCTAGTTGCAGACACTCTTCCCGCCACTATTTAACATTGTGCTGCTGAATTTCATTGCCCCCAAAGTGTAGTTCCATTTGATACTTGAACTTTTAAAATAAGTTGTCATTCACAATATAGACATTTTAAGGTGCAGGTAAGATAAAATGTCTCCCTAACTAGCCCCAAGCCTCTTACAGCATGGCCGTGACATGAAGACACATAATCACAGTACCGGTTGATTTTGTCGCCTTCTTGATGGTATAGTTTGTTACGCACCAGTGCAGAGTGGGAATTCTTTGCCCACTGTAACATACAGGCATCTAGTAAGGTAAGTTAGGGGACCTCATGAGGTGGAATTTCATCTTATGGAGCAACAGGGAAACTTTATCATCACCCTTGAAAGGGGATGCAGTTAATTTGCTGGCGGTCAGGATTCCGACACCGGAATCCCGACCGCTGACAATGCCGACAGCAGGAGTCCTGGCTAACGGGCTATTCCCACTCGTGGGTGTCCATGACACCCATGGAGTGGGAATAGAACCTGTGGCGAGCTACCGAACCCATAGCGTGCCTTCAAGGTGACTTTTACGCTTGCCCCGCTGCCTGCATACTGACGGCCAGGATGCCGTTGTCTGTATACTGGCGGCCGGCATCCCGACCGTCTGTATATCATACTGATCCCCTTGAAAGTGTGTATTTATTTATTTATTTTTTAAGTATTCAACTGTTCTGCTATGTCAATTTCCATGTTAGTTTACTGGTTGCGTCTGTGACTGGCAGTAAGGAGACCACCGGTCACAATACCGATGCCGGAACCCGGCATGTGAAAATACAGCTGATCGGCATGCCGGCCAACCGGGACTTTTCCCACTTGTGAGTGTCCACGACACCCATAGAGTGGGAATGGAAACTGTGGCTTTGTTGCGCTCGCACACCCATAACCCCCCCCCCCCCCCCCCCCCTGCCAGCCATCTAACAGCCAGGATTTTGCTGGCGGTATTGTGACTGGCGGTGTCCTGACCGGCGTTCACACGTACCCAACCCTATTTTACATGTGGTTTTTCAATTTACTTGTTGGAGACATCATCAAGTGCCACACATCACACAATCCTTTGTACATCAACAATTTATTTGGGACCACCATTTATTGAGCTGGAAATGTATCCATTATCACATGCTTATTCTATAATACAATGTAATGTATTTTCTTCAGAATTGGTATTTTTATACATTTCGGAATATCCTACTTAGAATATGCTTTAATATATTATACTGTAAACGCACAAATTCTTCAATCACCAAGGGGTAAATTTACTTAGGTGGGAGTTTTTGAGAACTGGTGATGTTGCCCATAGCAACCAATAAAATTCTATCTATTGTCTTCTAGAAGCTGCTAATTAAAATCTGGTTGCTGTGAGCAACATTAACAGTTCTAAAAAAAAAACTCCCACTACTTACTAGCCAGTGTCCCACCCGCCTACACGTGTTACTGTAGTCTGTATCACCCCTTCCTCCGCCATCTCCTATATAGCGGGATATGTCACCCTCTACTGGCAAATGTAGTACTCTTGCACATTTGCAGCTGGTGAGCCTCCACATGTACCGTGTTCAGGTGCAAATAAATGTAGCTTGCAGGTATGCGTTGGCCACATTCTGTTAATGGGAGCCAGGTTTACACTGTCCCTTAACCTGGGTCCTTACTGGGACCAACCCTGCAAGCTAACCTTTTTCCACTGAACTACAACCCGGATTAGCACGCCAATGTCCTGGGTTAAAGCAGCAGTGGAAAAGGGGTATAAATTAGCCCCTTAATACACAGACAAAAACAGGGACATCTGTGGCAAAACTTTTCTTTCTCCTTCAGGGTCCACAGTAGTATCCACAGGATATACCTTGGGATATTGGGTAGCGACAGCGGAACAGGCACCAAACGATCTAAGCTTAACGGGCCCGCTCCCTATAACCCCACCTCCCGGCTTAGGAAATTCAGTTTTTTTGTTTGGTGTGGCAGGAGCCGGACCGCTGGAAAATGGCATGGCTGTATTTTTTTTTGCAGCCTTAGGGGTAATATTCAATTGCATTTGAAAGCTGCCGTCTGTCGAAAAGATGTCAGTTTTCGACTTTTTTAGGTCTGAAGGGGTTCCGACCTGTTCAGTCTAACCCTAAACTTTTAGACAAGTCGAGGAATTCGACTTGTTGAAAAGCATGTGGATCGGCGGAATAGCTGCCTTTCCACGTGCATGTGTCGCTGTATAGCCGCTGCTGTAGCGCTGCTCTCCCCGGTCTGCCCGCGGCTCTACCCCGTCTTCCCTCCTGCATCTCAATTCGACTTTTTTAAAAGTCGAATTGAGATGTCATTGAATAGCCCAGGTCGGATCCATTCCGACAAATGAAAGTCGGAATGGATCAGACTTCAATTGAATATACTCCTTAAACTTTATTTTGTATAGTCTTTTTTCAATGAGCTTGCCAGAGTTTTCTTGTCAGTACATTGCTCAAATTTACCCATTTGTAAATACATTTTGTTTAATTGTAAATATTTTTGGTTTTATAGTATGTTGATTTTATTGGCGTTTTAATTCGGACATTAAGCAATTTAGTGTGTGGCAAGAATTCTTTGTTGTGTAGTAAATATTTTTCAAGAGGATTATGTCTTTCTAGTATAGCACCATAAATGGCGGGGGGGGGGGGGCGGCGGCATGAACTGCACTCCGAAACTTTAAACATAAGCTGAGGATTCTGGTTGCCGTTACTTGTGTATGATTTTCAATAAATTATTGTTTATTTCTCTAACGTCCTAGTGGATGCTGGGGACTCCGTAAGGACCATGGGGAATAGCGGCTCCGCAGGAGACTGGGCACAGCTAAGAAAGAATTAGGACTACCTGGTGTGCACTGGTTCCTCCCACTATGACCCTCCTCCAGACTTCAGTTAGAATCCTGTGCCCGGCCGAGCTGGATGCACACTAGGGGCTCTCCTGAGCTCCTAGAAAGAAAGTATATGTTAGGTTTTTTATTTTACAGTGAGATCTGCTGGCAACAGACTCACTGCAGCGAGGGACTAAGGGGAGAAGAAGCGAACCTACCTAACTGGTGGTAGCTTGGGCTTCTTAGGCTACTGGACACCATTAGCTCCAGAGGGATCGACCGCATGGAACCGGCCATTGGTGTTCGGTCCCGGAGCCGCGCCGCCGGCCCCCTTACAGAGCCAGAAGCAAGAAGAATCCGGAAAATCGGCGGCAGAAGACATCAGTCTTCACCAAGGTCGCGCACAGCACTGCAGCTGTGCGCCATTGCTCCTCATACACACTTCACACTCCGGTCACTGAGGGTGCAGGGCGCTGGGGGGGGGCGCCCTGAGAAGCAATAAATACACCTTGGCTGGCAAATATATCACAATATATAGCCCCAGAGGCTATATATGTGATAAATACCCCTGCCAGAATACATAAAAAAGCGGGAGAAAAGTCCGCGAAAAAGGGGCGGAGCTATCTCCCTCTGCACACTGGCGCCATTTTTCCCTCACAGTTCCGCTGGAAGGAAGCTCCCTGACTCTCCCCTGCAGTCTACACTACAGAAAAGGGTAAAAAAGAGAGGGGGGGCACTAAATTTAGGTGCAAAAATACATATATAGCAGCTATAGGGGATATAATTTAGTTAATCCCTGTATTATATAGCGCTCTGGTGTGTGCTGGCATACTCTCTCTCTGTCTCCCCAAAGGGCTTTGTGGGGTCCTGTCTTCTGTCAGAGCATTCCCTGTGTGTGTGCGGTGTGTCGGTACGGCTGTGTCGACATGTTTGATGAGGAGACTTATGTGGACGAGGAGCAGGTGCCTATAAATGTGTTGTCACCCCCTGCGGGGCAGACACCGGAGTGAATGTACTTGTGGAAGGAATTACGCGAAAGTGTCGACTCCTTACATAAAAAATTTGACGACATGCCAAATGTGGGGCAGCCGGCTTCTCAGTCCGTGCCTGCCCAGACGTCTCAAAAGTCATCAGGGGCTCTAAAACGCCCGCTACCTCAGGTGACAGACACAGATGTCGACACGGATACTGATACCAGTGTCGACGACGAAGAGACTAATGTAATGTCCAATAGGGCCACTCGTTATATGATTGAGGCAATGAAAAATGTTTTACACATTTCTGAGGTGACCCCAGGTACCACAAAAAAGGGTATTATGTTTGGGGAGAAAAAACTACAAGTAGTTTTTCCCCCTTCTGAAGAATTAAATGACGTGTGTGAACTAGCGTGGGCTTCCCCTGATAAAAAATTTGTAATTTCAAAAAAATTACTAATGGCGTACCCTTTCCCGCCAGAGGATAGGTCACGTTGGGAAACACCCCCTAAGGTGGATAAAGCACTTACGCGCTTATCAAAAAAGGTGGCACTGCCGTCCCAAGATACGGCCGCCCTAAAGGAACCTGCTGACAGAAAGCAGGAGGCTCTCCAAAAAGCTATATATACACACACTGGTATTATAATGAGACCAGCTATTGCCTCAGCATGGATGTGAAGTGCGGCAGCTGCATGGTCAGACTCCCTGTCAGAGAACATTGACACCCTAGACAGGGACACTATATTGCTAAATGTAGAGCATATTAAAGACGCGGTCTTTTACATAAGAGATGCACAGAGGGATATTTGCCGGCTGGCATCAAAAATAAGTGCACTGTCCAT
Source organism: Pseudophryne corroboree (assembly GCF_028390025.1). Taxonomy (NCBI): domain Eukaryota; kingdom Metazoa; phylum Chordata; class Amphibia; order Anura; family Myobatrachidae; genus Pseudophryne; species Pseudophryne corroboree. The sequence goes on along the minus strand of NC_086449.1, from coordinate 422,604,039 downwards.
TTGTGCCAGGAGAGGGTTATGGACTCGGCAGTGGACAGGGGATGCAGATTCCAAAAGGCACATGGAAGTTTTGCCTTATAAGGGTGAGGAGTTGTTCGGGGATGGTCTTTCAGACTTAGTTTTCACAGCAACAGCTGGGAAGTCGGCATTTTTGCCACATGTCCCCTCACAACCAAAGAGAGCACCGTATTATCAGGTGCAGTCCTTTCGCCCCCAAAAGAGCAGACGGGGTAGAGGCGCGTCCTTTCTGCCCAGAGGCAGAGGTAGGGGAAAAAAGCTGCAGCATACAGCCACTTCCCAGGAACAAAAGTCCTCCCCCCTCTTCTTCTGCTAAGTCCGCCGCATGACGCTGGGGCTCAGCAGGCGGAGCCAGGTACGGTGGGGGGCTGTCTCAAAAACTTCAGCAATCAGTGGGCTCGCTCACAGGTAGATCCCTGGATCCTTCAAGTGGTATCTCAGGGGTACAGGCTGGAATTCGAGACATCCCCCCCCCCCCCCCCCGCCATTTCCTCAAATCTGCCTTACCAACGACTCCTTCAGAAAGGGAGGCTGTGTTAGAGGCAATTCACAAGCTGTATTCCCAGCAGGTGATAGTCAAGGTGCCCCTACTTCAACAAGGACGGGGTTACTATTCCACAATGTTTGTGGTACCGAAACTGGACGGTTCGGTGAGACCCATTTTAAATTTGAAATCCTTGAACACATATTTAAGAAAATTCAAGTTCAAGATGGAATCGCTCAGGGCGGTTATTGCAAGCCTGGAAGAGGGAGATTACATGGTATCTCTGGACATCAAGGATGCTTACCTGCATGTCCCCATTTACCATCCTCACCAGGAGTACCTCAGATTTGTGGTACAGGATTGTCATTACCAATTCCAGACGTTGCCGTTCGGCCTGTCCACGGCAGCGAGGGTATTTACCAAGGTAATGGCCGAAATGATGATGATTCTGGACACGGTCCAGAAAAAAAAGTGTTTCTCCCAGAGGAGAAAGCCGAGGAGCTGTCGTCTCTAGTGAGAGGCCTCCTGAAACCAAAACAGGTGTCGGTGCATCATTGCACGCGAGTCCTGGGAAAGATGGTAGCTTCCTACGAAGCGATTCCATTCGGCAGGTTCCATGCCAGAACTTTTCAGTGGGACCTGTTGGACCAATGGTCCGGATCGCATCTTCAAATGCATCGGTTGATAACCCTGTCTCCAAGGACCAGGGGGTCTCTGCTGTAGTGGCTGCAGCGTGCTCATCTCAGAGAGGGCCGCAGATTCGGCATACAGGACTGGGTCCTGGTGACCACGGATGCCAGCCTTCGGGGCTGGGGGGCAGTCACTCAGGGAAGAAACTTCCAAGGACTTTGGTCGAGTCAGGAGACTTCCCTACACATAAATGTTCTGGAACTGAGGGCCATTTACAATGCCCTAAGTCAAGCAAAGCCCCTGCTTCAAAACCGGCCGGTTCTGATCCAGTCAGACAACATCACGGCGGTCGCCCATGTAAATCGACAGGGCGGCACAAGAAGCAGGGCGGCGATGGCAGAAGCCACAAGGATTCTCCGTTGGGCGGAAAATCACGTGTTATCACTGTCAGCAGTGTTCATTCCGGGAGTAGACAACTGGGAAGCAGACTTCCTCAGCAGGCACGACCTCCACCCGGGAGAGTGGGGACTTCATCCAGAAGTCTTCCAACTGATTGTAAACCGTTGGGAAAGGCCACAGGTGGACATGATGGCGTCCCGCTTAAACAAAAAGCTGGAAAAATATTGCGCCAGGTCAAGAGACCCTCAGGCGATAGCTGTGGACGCTCTAGTGACACCGTGGGTGTACCGGTCGGTTTATGTGTTCCCTCCTCTTCCTCTCATACCCAAGGTACTGAGGATAATAAGGAGAAGAGGCGTAAGAACTATACTCATTGTTCCGGATTGGCCAAGAAGAGCTTGGTACCCGGAACTTCAAGAAATGATCTCAGAGGACCCATGGCCTCTGCCGCTCAGACAGGACCTGCTGCTGCAGGGGCCCTGTCTGTTCCAAGACTTACCGCGGCTGCGTTTGACGGCATGGCGGTTGAACGCCGGATCCTATAAGAAAAGGTATTCCGGAGGAAGTCATTCCTACGCTTATTAAAGCTAGGAAAGATGTAACCGTACAACATTATCACCGCATATGGCGAAAATATGTTGCGTGGTGTGAGGCCAGGAAGGCCCCAACGGAGGAATTCCAGTTAGGTCGATTTCTGCACTTCCTACAGTCAGGGGTGACTATGGGCCTAAAATTGGGTTCCATTAAGGTCCAGATTTCGGCTCTGTCGATTTTCTTCCAAAAAGAACTGGCTTCACTGCCTGAAGTTCAGACATTTGTCAAGGGAGTGCTGCATATTCAGCCTCCTTTTGTGCCCCCAGTGGCACCGTGGGACCTCAACGTGGTGTTGGGTTTCCTAAAGTCACATTGGTTTGAGCCACTCAAAACCGTGGATTTAAAATATCTCGCGTGGAAAGTGGTCATGCTTTTGGCCTTGGCTTCGGCAAGGCGGGTGTCAGAATTGGCGGCTTTGTCATGTAAAAGCCCCTATTTGATTTTCCATATGGATAGGGCAGAATTGAGGACTCGTCCCCAATTTCTTCCTAAGGTGGTATCAGCTTTTCACTTGAACCAACCTATCGTGGTGCCTGCGGCTACTAGGGACTTGGAGGACTCCAAGTTACTGGACGTAGTCAGGGCCTTGAAAATTTATGTTTCCAGGACGGCTGGAGTCAGGAAGACTGACTCGCTATTTATCCTGTATGCACCAAACAAGATGGGTGCTCCTGCTTCAAAGCAGACTATTGCTCGCTGGATTTGTAGCACAATTCAGCTTGCGCATTCTGTGGCTGGCCTGCCACAGCCTAAATCTGTAAAAGCCCATTCCACGAGGAAAGTGGGCTCTTCTTGGGCGGCTGCCCGAGGGGTCTCGGCTTTACAACTTTGCCGAGCTGCTACTTGGTCAGGGGCAAACACGTTTGCAAAATTCTACAAATTTGATACCCTGGCTGAGGAGGACCTTGAGTTCTCTCATTTGGTGCTGCAGAGTCATCCGCACTCTCCCGCCCGTTTGGGAGCTTTGGTATAATCCCCATGGTCCTTACGGAGTCCCCAGCATCCACTAGGACGTTAGAGAAAATACGATTTTACTCACCGGTAAATCTATTTCTCGTAGTCCGTAGTGGATGCTGGGCGCCCGTCCCAAGTGCGGACTGTCTGCAATACTTGTATATAGTTATTGTTAACTAAAAGGGTCATTGTTGAGCCATCTGTTGAGAGGCTCTGTTATGTTCATACTGTTAACTGGGTATAATATCACGAGTTATACGGTGTGATTGGTGTGGCTGGTATGAGTCTTACCCGGGATTCAAAATCCTTCCTTATTGTGTCAGCTCTTCCGGGCACAGTATCCTTACTGAAGTCTGGAGGAGGGTCATAGTGGGAGGAGCCAGTGCACACCAGGTAGTCCTAATTCTTTCTTAGCTGTGCCCAGTCTCCTGCGGAGCCGCTATTCCCCATGGTCCTTACGGAGTCCCCAGCATCCACTACGGACTACGAGAAATAGATTTACCGGTGAGTAAAATCTTATTTATTCTTCTGGAAAGCACACTTTTGTCTAGCCAGGTGTTTTGTTGGTAGCATCTGCAAATAGGTGACCAGCAGCTCTTGGACATAGAAAGAGAACTGCAGAACTGCTTAGTGAAAACTAATAGTTACCCATTTTCTGGGCCTTTCAAAGGGGTCGATTTCAATTCACCGACAGTTGAATAGTGCTGGGAAATAGCTCCCGGCGCTATTCAGTACAGCGAAAAGTGACCCTCAATTGTCAGGAATTCTTCTCTCACCCCCGGGGGATGAGAGAAGAAATCCGACAAAAGTGCGGCCGGCGTGAGGCTGATTCTGTCGGGAATCAGCATCGCGGCGGGGGAGTTAAGTCGGAGAATGCCCGTTCTCCCGGCAATTCAACCTGTTAAGCCCGGGAGAACGGGCCTTCGCCGACTTGAGCTGAATTGAATAGTGACGGGAGCTAACTCCCGGAGCTATTCAACTGTCGGTGAATTGAATCGACTCCAAAAAGACTACAAGACTCTCCAGTTTGACCTCTTTAAAGAGGACGTTTTTCTTCAGACAGGTTTTTTTTTTTTCCATACAGGGAATTAATTTGTTCTTTGGGTGGCTATTCGTAATGAGCGCCCGCATTGAAAAATGTAATTGTTGTTCGGCTGGCGCACCCATTTCTTCTTGCAGCCGCCTGTGGTGGGACTTTAGATGGGTGTAGCCGCTTTATGCGTCAAAACCCTGTGCTTTTAGGCATGACGTGCAGTAATTCATGGGTGCCCAAAACAAATGAATTGCTTCATTGGGTGCCCGTTAATTAGTGAGGCACCCGAGGCAATTGAACCCCCCCAGGGTGTGTATTTTTAGGTGTATTTGTTACAACCACATACTGCAGTTTAGATACAGTTGTGTCTGATGCACAGACCTCAGTTTACCTACTGTTTCAAAACGCAATGGAAATAAACATGTCTGAAGTTCTCAGAAGCCTTTTTTCTTTGGAGAACAAGTTGGAAGTAGGAATTCAGCTTCACATTGGGGTTTCCTATACATAACTATCTTCCCATATCATTTAAACATGCATTGTCACATCAATTCTGATTTTGTAGCATTACAAGAGTGGGAGGAAAGGGACAAATGCAAAATGTTTTCATCTGAAGAATGAAAACTAGATATCTGTAGTATTCATTCTAGGGGTATGGGTCCTTGGGTCGACTCATCTTAGGACGACGTGAGCATTATGTCGACATGCACTAGGTCGACATGGGAATTAGGTCGACAGGTGAAAAGGTCGACATGAGTTTTTGGACTGTTTTTGATGTCGTTTTCTTCATAAAGTGACGGGGAACTCCAATTAGTGCACCGTGTTCCCTTGCAGGATACCATTCCAATCGTAGTCCACATGGATCGTCAAGTATGGAAAAAGCCAAAAAATGAAGAAAAAAATGTGAAAAACTCATGTCTACCTTTTGACCTGTCGACCTAATGCATGTCGACCTAAGCTGTGTCGACCTAACAACCGTATCCCCATTCTAGCACCCTGCACCTGTCACAATCAATGCAGTTCCTCTTTCCTGCCTGGGGTACTGATCTCTGCTCTAGTGCTTCTAGCACACTCTGGGGGGAGGGATTACATTTTATTGGTGGGGCATTCAACGGCAATAATGTGTTGCCGTTGAGTGTGAGTGCACATAAAGCAGTTATAGCTGTACACACTATTGGGGGCGTTCAAAAGGCCGACTTTGGGCAAATTTCTGCTCACCACCTTAGGAGAGTGTGAGCAGAGATAATGTGCGCCCGCGTGCATTAGCAAAATAATTGAGTATCGCCCATCGTGTATTCATTACTTATGGGCGTCAAACAAAATAATAGAATCCCTCCCCCCACCCCTGGAGTCCAATTGAATTACCATGAATTATGGAAGATATAAGGGCCAAATGTCTCATTGCTGAGAAGCAAGGATTATAAGTTTTCTCTCTTAACGTTCCTTAGAGCTAACTATAGCCTGAAAAATCCTGGAAGAATGCTATCAAGCCTTCAAGTACTGAAAAGTAGATTCACTTTTGACAAGATGAAAGAATTAACCTTGCTGCCTTGAGCCTGAAAGGTGGATCATAGAAGCTAAAGGTCCATCACAGACAAAGTAACAACTGCTTCTATGATTAGAAAGGCCAATATCTCTGGTGGTGTTCTGTCTGGAAGCACTTTCTTTGCTATATTAAGGATGTGGCTTAGGTGAAAGTGATTTGAACACACGAGGGGTGAGCTTCAAATGCGTCTACATTTCAGCTCGCACCTACCGGAAGTGGCGAGCTGATATGTGCGAAAAGGGATCTGTTTGGGCGCCCAAATGGTACTTTCCCCAATCACGTCCATTAGTTTAGTAGGGTTTAGCTGCTTCACGGCACTCGACACTGGATGAAGAAAACGCCACTTTGGAAGGTGAGTAATTACTGACTAATTGGATACTTACAATTGCTTAATTGGTACTAAGGGGTAGTGCTCCCATGGTGCCAGAGCAAGTCCCAGTGATTTTTTTTTTTCTTCTAAAATCAAGTTTAGGAAAAATCAGACTTGCTTTGGATGTGCGTGAAAAAAGACAGTGATTTCTATAGAAATTGTTGCTTGCTTCAGGCATGAGTGCTGCAGGGAGACACATTTCTTCTCAGTCTCCTGAAGTGGCAAGAATAAATATGTGATAAAACTACCACCCTAACCAGGTGTTTAGTCGGGTTTTTAGTTGCTATTGCCTCCAATAGGTGCTGTAATTAATTGGCGCCCGACTCAACTGAATTTCTCTGTTGGCACCCATTAATAATAGCAACACCCATAACAATTGAATCTCATTTTCTAAAACTTGCACGTTGGGGGAAATTCAATTTGTTTATTTGCGTCAGATCTCTCGTCTAAAGTGACGGAAGACCGCGGGCGATATTTAATTGCCCCCATTTATCATGCTGATCGTGCCCATTACACTCTGGTTTAGGTGCACAAAACACCTAAACCTGAGTAAAGTAATGGACGCGAGTGTGAAAAGGTCCGTTTGAGCGTCCAAATAAGTCTCTCTACGTGCAGAAATTAACTTCTCACGCCTGTCTGCAGCAACAATTGAATAGCTGCAGGTGCAATCGCGGGTGCTTGGACCTGCAAGAAAAATGTAATCCAGCCCATTATTACTGAGTGTATTGCCTAACTTGCCTTTGCACTTTTTATACTTACGTCATTTTTTATTAAGCACAAACCTTTTGGCTGCTTTGTAAGGATGTTATAAGCATTTTTAAAATACAGTATGGTGCAACAGTCTGTGTATTAAAAGTACATTTTTGAAGAAATTGCTTTGTGCTAAATATAACCCTGGATGAGATGACTTCTAGCACCACATTTCAGGCTTCATGGAGCCCATTTTGAAGTGTGAGCAGTCAGAGCTGTAGAAATCATAAACAAACATACTATGCAACATGCAGTAATTAAATGGCATATTCTATAAACACAATAAAGATACCGTCCATTGATTTGTTGTTATGGTAACTGAACAGAATAGTCTAGCAGTTTCTGTAAGTGCAGAGTAGCTGTGTATCCTGTGTTGGTGTACATGTTCTGTAGGACTGTTTGCTTAGCGCTAACTGACAATTGTTCTTTGGATACTGAGATTCTGTTGTATTCATAATATACATTATAGATGTTTTATTTTTAGAATATACATCTTTTCAGTGGGCTTTCTCAACTTGAAACATTAATAATTTTGTTTCTCTTACGTCCTAGAGGATGCTGGGGACGCCAAAAGGACCATGGGGTATAGACGGGATCCGCAGAGCTTGGGCACACTATAAAGACTTAAACAGGGTGTGAACTGGCTCCTCCCCCTATGCCCCTCCTCCAGACCTCAGTTAGACTTTGTGCCCAGGACTGACTGGACACACACTAGGGGAGCTCTACAGAGTTTCTCTGGAAAGACTTTTGTTGGGTTTTTTATTTTCAGGGAGACCTGCTGGCTACAGGCTCCCTGCATCGTGGGACTGAGGGGAGAGAAGTCAGACCTACTTCTTCTTAGTTAAGGGCTCTGCTTTTTAGGCCACTGGACACCATTAGCTCCAGAGGGTTCGATCACTTGGTTCGCCTAGCTGCTTGTTCCCGGAGACGCGCCGTCACCCCCCTCACAGAAGCCAGAAGAATAAAGTTGGGTGAGTATGAGAAGAACCGAAGACTTAAGTGACGTCAGAAGACTTCAGTAACGGAGGTACAGTGCAGCGGTAGTGCTGCGCTGCGCTCCATGCTCCCACACACTTCACCAACGGCACTCGCAGGGTGCTAGGGGGGAGCGCCCTGGGCAGCAGTTACTGAGGTTTTTGGTGGCAAAAGAAGGGCTATACGGTGTCCGATCGCCGTATAGAGCACCCCCGCCACTTTGCAGTTTCAAATTTTAGCGGGCTACAGCGCGCCGGGAAGGGGGCCGGGCTTAGCCGCACATTGCTCACCAGCGCCATTTTCTCCTATTCCTACAGCGCTGCAGAGACGCTGCCCGGACCTCCGAGCTCCCGCAAGTACTTGGGGAGGGAAAACAGGGTGGGGGGAGGGGGGGCTGCAGAGAAAGATTTAAGTATGTGTTTGTCGGCACAGCCGACTGCTGATTGGATGACTATGCTGAGTACATTGAATACGAATGTGGCTTTATTGTCAAAGAGATTAGATAAATCAGACACAAACATGGAGACAGTCGGTGGAGGACGCATTGTCTCAGGTACAAACAGTCTCAGGGTCACAGAAGCGTGCTTTTAACCAGATGGCAGATACAGTTACCGACACAGACTCAGACGTCGACTTGAATGAGGCTTCTTTGCATCCACGGGTTGTCACGAGTATTCAGTACATGATTATAGCCATTAAAGATGTTTTACGTATATCTGAGGAACCTGCCATTCCTGACACACGGGTTTGTTTATTTAAAGGGAAAAGACCTGAGGTAAAATTTCCCCCCTCTCATGAAATGAATGAGCTTTGTGAAAAGGCTTGGGAGTCGCCTGAAAAACGGTGGCAGATTCCCAAGCGAATTTTGATGGCATATCCTTTCACTTGGGTCTTGGACATAGTGTCCCAAGGGTACAGACTGGAGTTTCAGGAGATGCCCCCCAACCGGTTTTTCGTGTCTGCTTTGCCAACTTCTCTTCCCGAAAGAGAGGTGGTGAGGGATGCGATACAAAAGTTGTGTCAACAGAGGGTCGTGGTGCCTGTTCCCCCGTCAGATTGGGGGAAAGGGTTCTATTCGAGCCTCTTTGTGGTGCCGAAGCCGGACGGTTCGGTCAGACCGATTCTAAACCTAAAATCCCTCAACCCATATTTGAAAACTTTCAAGTTCAAGATGGAGTCTCTTCGAGCGGTGATCTCCAGCCTCGAAGGGGGGGATTTTATGGCGTCAGTAGACATAAAGGATGCTTACTTACACATCCCGATATTCCCTCCTCATCAGGCTTTCCTGAGGTTTGCGGTGCAGGATTGTCATTACCAATTTCAGGCATTGCGGTTTGGGCTTTTCACGGCCCAAGGGTTTTCACCAAGGTAATGGCAGAGATGATGGTCCTCCTTCGCAAGCAAGGTGTCACAATTATCCCATAATTGGACGATCTCCTGATAAAGGTGAGGTCCAAGGAGCAGTTGTTAAGAAATGTGGATCTCTCCCTGTCGGTTCTGCGACTTCACGGTTGGATACTAAATTTGCCAAAGTCTCGGTTGATTCCGACCACTCGGCTGCCCTTCCTGGGCATGGTTCTAGACACTGAGATACAGAGAGTGTTTCTTCCGGAGGTCAAAGCTCTGGAAATCCAGACCATGGTCAGGGAGCTTCTGAGGCCAAGTGTGTCGATTCATCAATGCACTCAGGTACTTGGGAAAATGGTTGCGGCTTACGAAGCCATTCCGTTTGGCAGGTTTCATGCCCGGGTGTTTCAGTGGGATCTGCTGGAAAAAATGGTCCGGGTCTCACCTGCACATACACCGGAAAATAAGTCTTGTCTTCCAGGGCCAGGATTTCGCTCCTGTGGTGGCTGCAAAGCTCTAACCTTCTAGAGGGACACCGTTTCGGAATCCAGGACTGGGTCCTGCTGACAACAGATGCAAGTCTCCGAGGCTGGGGCGCGGTCACGCAAGGAAGAAATTTCCGGGGGAAATGGTCAAGCCAGGAATCTTGGCCCTCATTCCGAGTTGTTCGCTCGGTATTTTTCATCGCATCGCAGTGAAAATCCGCTTAGTACGCATGCGCAATGTTCGCACTGCGACTGCGCCAAGTAACTTTACTATGAAGAAAGTATTTTTACTCACGGCTTTTTCTTCGCTCCGGCGATCGTAATGTGATTGACAGGAAATGGGTGTTACTGGGCGGATACACGGCGTTTCAGGGGCGTGTGGCTGAAAACGCTACCGTTTCCGGAAAAAACGCAGGAGTGGCCGGGGAAACGGTGGGAGTGCCTGGGCGAACGCTGGGTGTGTTTGTGACGACAACCAGGAACGACAAGCACTGAAATGATCGCACAGGCAGAGTAAGTCTGGAGCTACTCTGAAACTGCTAACTCGTTTGTAATCGCAATATTGCGCGTACGTCGGTCGCAATTTTAAGAAGCTAAGATTCACTCCCAGTAGGCGGCGGCTTAGCGTGTGTAACTCTGCTACATTCGCCTTGCGAGCGAACAACTCGGAATGAGGGCCCTTGTCTCCACATAAATGTTCTCGAGTTGAGAGCCATTTACAACGGCCTGCTGCAAGCAAAGAACCTCCTTCAGGGTCTCCCTGTCCTGATCCAGTCGGACAACATAACAGCGGGGGCGTACGTAAACCGCCAAGGCGGAACAAGGAGCAGGGCGGCTATGGACGAGGCCACAAGAATCCTACGCTGGGCGGAACAGCACGTGAGTGCTCTGTCAGCAGTCTTCATCCCGGGAGTGGACAACTGGGAAGCAGACTTCCTCAGCAGACACAATCTCCATCCGGGATAGTGGGCTCTTCATCAAGAGGTATTTGCAGAAGTGACAAAGCGTTGGGGAATTCCTCTGATAGACGTGATGGCGTCTCGCCTCAACAAGAAGCTTCCGAGGTATTGTTCCAGGTCAAGGGACCCCCAAGCCAGTGCAGTGGACGCCCTGGTGACTCCGTGGGTGTTTCAGTCGGTGTATGTGTTCCCTCCGCTTCCTCTCATTCCAAAGGTGCTGAGAATCGTTCGACGAGCAAGGGTTCAGGCGATACTCGTCGTTCCAGATTGGCCACGGAGGGCCTGGTAACCAGATCTTCAAGAATTACTAGTGGAAGATCCCTGGCCGCTTCCTCTGAGAGGACCTGTTGTTGCAGGGGCACTGCATGTTTCCGGACTTACCGTGGCTGCGTTTGACGCCATGGAAGTTCAACGCCAAATCTTAGCTCGGAAGGGTATTCCCGGGGAGGTCATCCCCACTCTCCTTAAAGCTAGAAAGGAGGTTACGGCAAAACATTATCACCGTATTTGGAGGAAATATGTTTCATGGTGGGAGACCAAAGCTGCTCCGGCGGAGGAGTTTCACTTGGGTCGGTTTCTCCATTTTTTGCAGGCCTGAAATTGGGTTCCATAAAAGTGCAGATTTCGGCTTTATCTATTTTCTTTCAGAAAGAATTGTCCGTCCTGCCTGAGGTTCAGACCTTTGTGAAGGGTGTGTTGCATATACAACCTCCATTTGTGCCGCCAGTGGCGCTGTGGGATCTTGAAGTGGTCTTGCAGTTCCTTATGTCTCCTTGGTTTGAACCTTTGCGTAAGGTTGAGTTAAAGTTTCTCACTTGGAAAGTGATCATGCTGCTGGCTCTGGCGTCGGCCAAGCGAGTCTGAATTGGCGGCCTTGTCTCTCAAGAGCCCTTATTTGATATTCCATACGGATAGAGCGGAATTGAGGACTCAACAATTTCTGCCGAAGGTGGTTTCTTCTTTTCACATCAACCAACCTATTGTGGTGCCTGTGGCTACGGATGCTGTGGCGGTTCCAAGGTCTCTTGATGTTGTAAGAGCCTTGAAAATTTACTTCGCCAGAACGGCTCTTACTAGGAAAACGGAGGCTTTGTTGTCCTGGTATGCTTCCAACAAGATTGGAAATCCTGCTTCTAAGCAGACTATTGCTCGCTGGATTTGTAATACGATTCAGCAAGCTCATTCTTCGGCTGGGCTACCGTTGCCGAAGTCAGTAAAGGCCCATTCTACCAGGAAAGTGGGCTCATCTTGGGCGGTTGCCCGAGGGGTCTCGGCACTTCAGCTTTGCCGAGCAGCTACGTGGTCGGGTTCAAACACCTTTGCTAAGTTTTACAAGTTTGATACCCTGGCTGAGGAGGACCTCTTATTTGCTCAATCGGTGCTGCAGAGTCGTCCGCACTCTCCCGCTTGTTCTGGAGCTTTGGTATAGACCCCATGGTCCTTTTTGGAGTCCCCAGCATCCTCTAGGAAGTAAGAGAAAATAGGATTTTAATACCTACCGGTAAATCCTTTTCTCCTAGTCCGTAGAGGATGCTGGGCGCCCATCCCAGTGCGGACTGTTTCTTGCAGTTGTATTATTACTGGTTGTACTTGTTTACACACGGATTGTGTATTGGTTTTCTTCAGCTTGTTGCTGTTGTTAGTTCATACGGTTATCTGGTTTCATTCTATTCCAGTTGTACGGTATGTTTGTGGTGTGGGCTGGTATGTTTCTCGCCTTAGTTTAAACAAAAATCCATTCCTCTAAATGTCCGTCTCTCTGGGCACAGTTCCTATAACTGAGGTCTGGAGGAGTGGCATAGGGGGAGGAGCCAGTTCACACCCAGTCAAAGTCTTTATAGTGTGCCCAAGCTCCTGCGGATCCTGTCTATACCCCATGGTCCTTTTGGAGTCCCCAGCATCCTCTACGGACTATGAGAAAAGGATTTACCGGTAGGTATTAAAATCCTATTTTTGTTTTTATGAATAAGTGAATAAAATAAGTCCCAATTCTAGTAGATACACATTTTAAAGAGTGTTCTTAATAAAATGTTTATGTATTTATGTCTGTGTGTGTGTGTGTGTGTGTATATTCTCAAAAACAGAGACCATAGAATGCGCATAGCATAATGGCTGATTCAATTGTTTTGGGCATCTAGAAATCCTGTCTAAATTGACTTTTTAGACACCGAAACAATTGTCACAATTCAATTGTGTTTGGGTGCCCATGCACGTTGTTCATGTCTTGCCCAAACAGACCGGGTTTAGTCTCCTAAACTGGCTAAACCCGTCTAAAGTCTTTTTGTCCAAAGTGCAGAGTTTCGACACATTTCTTCTCTCACCTCAGGAGGCTGTGAGAAAAAATGTCAGCCCTGCAGCTACTGGACCCCTAAATGGAGCAACAATTTAATTGCTCCATTTTGCAACCCCTGGTGGTAACTGTAGGGTAAAATAATTGAATCTGACCCTGTCTTTGCTGTAGTTACATTCATCACCCAAATGTAATATACTGTACCTACAAAGATTTACTGAAAAATCATATCCTTTATCCTCCTCGGCAGTCTTTCATATTCTAGTCACCAGGCAATTTATGACAAATCGCAGTCCTATACTATTTTCAGATTATATTTTAGTTGCGAGATTACATATGCAGTTTTTCATTCTCAACAACCCCCCCCCCCCCCATAAATAAATAAATAAACATAAGGTGGATTCAATTAGCATTGCAGGGATGTATCTCCAGGGTTAAGTACCTGGAGCTATGCAGTTTTTCTTGCAGTCAACCCGTGACTAGTGGTTTTGTCGCTCGAACTCTCCTGAAAATGCAATTGGAGATCCTCTGTGCTAGTTGCGGGTTTACCATGTTCCATCACAGCATCGTGCCTGTTCTTAACTCTGGAGTTGCAGTTTATCATGACTTAGCCCCAGGCATTAGCAACAGTATGGTGCATCTGCTGGGTTAAGTGACTGGTTCATTACAGTCAATTGAATAGTTCTGGGCACTTAACCCAGGAGCTACATCCTCGTGTTGCTAATTGAATCGCCCCCCATAATCACATTCATTAATATTGGAAATTTGTGTAAACACACAAAATGGCATAGGTAGACATATATTAAATTAATATCCAGCTAGTATTGCAGTTCTAAAATATGAGTTACAAGAAGACATATGGGCAATAAAACATTTTTTATCATTACATAGTAATGTAACAGTATCATAATTAGTTTTTAATCTAATATAGTTATGGACATTTGAACCATGTTGACAATGTACCTAGATATCTTTCATATATCGACCTTCAAAATATAGGCTTTTGCACTGCTGCGATTAGATAGTCGCTGCCTACAGGGAAAGTGTTTTTGCTGTGCAAGTGACCGAACGCATGTGTAACAGAGCTGCACAAACTGATTTCTCTGCGCAACCCTGGACTTATCCACTGCGATCACAGCCTGCCTGGGACCGGAATTGACGTCGGACACCCTCCCTGCAAACGCTTGGACATGCCTGCGTTTTTCCAAACACACCCAGAAAACGGTCAGTTGCCACCCACAAATGCCCTCTTCCTGTCAATCTCCTTGCGATCGCCCGTGTGTTTGGAAATTTTGCACCATTCCATCGCAGACTGGCAATCCCCGTTGCTGAGGTCCGTCGCGCCTGCGCATTGCGGTGCATGAGCAGTTCAGATATGATCGCAGGCTGTGAGAAAACGCAGCCTAGCGGTCAGGTCTGAATTGGCCCCCACAGTTAACTGCACATGGTTTAACCTGCAGTCAAAATATAGACATGTCTGCTTTGCTTGTCATTTATTTCAGCTATGACAGAGCTTAACGGTACTGTGATGGGGTCAAACCAATTTCTAGTGCAGCACATAATGTCACTGCAAAGCTCTCTAGCAGGAGGATGGTGGGGTGGTGACATTTATTTATTTTAACTATTTTATTCAACACAATTGAATTCTGAACAGTTTAGGTGTCTCATTTGGTTGGGAAAAATAGATGCCCAAAACATTTCCACCCCTTGGTGTTTACATTATGATTGTCTGTGTTCTTCCCACACTTTATCTGTTGGGCGGTCCATCCAGCAAAAATTCCCTGCCACCTAGCGCTGTGCACGCCCAAAAGTTATGCTTTACTGGCACTGCGATGCATCTGAAAGTCGTGCTGGTCTCTGCATAAAAGGAAGGATGCAGTGTCTGCTGGAACAGTGGTCCTCGTGCATCTACTCTCTGCGGTTCAGCGACTATGTTCTTGTTACTGGGGTGCAATCTGTGTAGCCAGCATGTGGGACAGTATCGGTGACCTCTTAAAAAAGAATTAAAAAATATATATATTATTTGCACTCAAAAAGCAATGGAACAGAATCTGGGCCATGTTAACCACTTGCCTGACATGGTCGCATCAGATGCGACTATGTCTGCAAGTGCTTTATCTGACTTGGTCGCACAGGATGCGACCAGTCAGATAAACTGTCACTCTGCCTTCTAGCTCCCAGCCCCCAGTGTTGCCGTGCTGCCGATCATTGTTGATCGGTCAGCACAACAGGATCCCCCGTCCACAGCGGCTGCAGACAATAGCAGCCGCTGGTAAGTGTAAATAATCGCCCCCAGACCGTTTCATCTTCAAAACATCAGAGCATCGAACTGGAACATCAAAACATCGGTACCATTGCGCCATTACTTTTTACACCCCTGACACGGCAGGTGGGGCTGCCTTGGGCGGTTGGTTTACACTTCCCCAGCGGCTGGTGTTGTGTGCAGCCGCTGGGTTGGGGGTCCTGCCATGCTGGCCGATCAGCAATGATCGGCAGCACGCCAACACTGAGGAGAGGGTGCAGGAAGGCAGAGGTACCAGAGAAGCATTGCCCTTCCATGCAGCTGTTAACACTGTTTATCTGACTGGTCGCATCCTGTGCGACCAGGTCAGATAGAGCACTTGCTGGTATGGTTGCATATGATGCGACCATGCCAGGCAAGTGGTTAAGCAAATATGAGAACATACGATTTTGGAGTTTCACTTATGATGTTTTCAGATGTGCTGCTTCATTTGTCTAAGTTGTCTAAAGTTTGACAAGGCAAGACATTAATTTATCAAAAATAGACTCGGGGATCTGATTCAGAGGCGATCACTGCAATAGCAGCGATCGCACTCTGAAGGATTTTGTGGAGTGCGTGTGCACCCAGTAAGTCCCAGTAATATGCTAAAAGCATCTCACTGGTGCGAACGACTGGTGCCTGATTGACAAGCAGAGGTGGGGCAGAAGGGGTCGTGCCAACGGCGTTTAGAATGCCTCTGGGTGCGGTCCGGACAAAGCAGACGGGTGGAACAATTTAATAGCTCCGGTCGGCACTCACAAAATAATTGAATTCACCCCAAAAGAATCTTTCCCAAATATAGCAACACTAGCTGTATTGGACTGATTATACCTGTAAGCACAGCTGAACGTGACAGAGGATTTTCTACTTTAAAACGAATTAGAACCTGTTTAAGGAATCCCATGAAGCAAAGCACACCAAATACTCTGATGCTGACTTCACTAGAGGGACCAGATCCTACAGACTTTGATTATGAAAAAGCTGCAGTCAACTTGGCCTCTAATTAGAAGAATTTATATATAAGTTGTTAATTCGGGACTAAGTCCTTTAACAAAGAGGTCTTGTTTTCACCTCTGCAGTATACAGTAGCTGCTTTTAACCTTATTATGTAGTGATAAAATTGTGTGTGACGCAGTTTCAGGTCTTGAGTTTAAGAGACGCCGATTCAATTAGGAGTGGAAGCAGGATGGACCCATTCCGGTGGCTTCCACACAGCCTATTGTGGTGCAAGCAGAATCTGCTTACGCAGCGGTCACAAAAGTGCATGATGCAGTAGATGGGAGCTTGCATGTAAATGAATCTATCCCAATTATGGATGTGTGTTTTCTTCTCTCATTTGTTTACCTCATCTTTAACTGTTTACTTATGGAGGATGCAAAAATATGTACATGCACTGTAGATTGTGAGAGACATTCTGGCAGCTTTCAATGTTATGTTATGCAGCCATGTTTGAAACGCAGTGAATCTAATTTAAGCAAATTAATTTTAAATCAAAGTAATTTAAAGGTCCCATGTCAAATTGTTGAAAGATGCTTATATATATATATATATATATATATATATATATATATATATATATATATATATATATATATATATATATATATTTAGTACATACGTGTCTTATAAATTGCAAGCTTTTGCCCATTTTGAACCACTTCAGGCTCTAATACCCACTTAGACATGCAGTCTGATGTGCTTAAATAAAGTTCCCCCAAATTTTCAGCTGTGTCTTTATATATGTTTTATAAAGTAAATCAAAGGCTACATTTAGAAGTTCTTTGAAGCTCTGTTACGTAACACCGGGCAGTATGCTGTTCTCCAAATATATCAGTCATGTGAAGTCACAAATAGTAGACCGTAACAGTTGCCAGTGCTTACGCTGAGCCGAAAAGAAAGTGGGTTCCAGGGACCCCTCACTATTAAAAATTGGGCTGCTACCTGTCCTTTCCGGAGTCCCATCCGAATGAGGGTGCTTATTAATGATTCAAGTATAAAAAAAAAAAAAAAAAAAGGTGGAGGGGGGGGGGGGGGGGTGACAATACTGCTGGGATGTGTAGCATACAGGGGACACTGCACCAGAGCTGTAGCTAGACATTTTGGTGCCCTTCGGCAGAAAGTGAGTTGGTGCTCCCCCTCCCATATTCCATAGGATGGACATAAAAAATGTAGAGGTGTGGCTTGGTGGGGAAGGGGTGTGGCCACATGATAGTGCCAATTCACATTCCACCACAGAGTAGTGCCACTTATACACATTGCACCAGGTAGAACCTCCTGTACATACTGCGCCAAGTAGAGCATGTTTATACATATTGCACCAGGCAGAGCACGTTATACATATTGCGCCAGACAGAGCACTTTGTACACATTGCAGCCACCTCCTCAGACCCCTAGTCGTCTCCCCCAGATGCCCACCCACAGCAAGCCCAGCCACCACCCGCTTGTGTTACTGCCACTCACCGGCCCCGCTGCTCAAGACGTGACACTCAGTCTCTCAAACGTGGCTATATCACCCCTGGCAACCACGTTTACAGCCAGTCAAGCCACAGCAGTAGCACTTAGGACTCACCCGCCGCTGCGGCTTTAATGTGATTCGCGGTCCCCCAGCACCACAGGAACCCCCCACAACAAGCCCAGCCACCACCCGTGACTCTCACACGTTGTGGCTACTAACTCACCGGGCCGCGGCGGCTATAACATGATCACCCTGCCACCCAAATGTATAGTAGTCTCTCACCGGCGAATATGCTTTCATTCAGTGCAGCTACAGACTCCCGGCACAGGGACCTCTTCACGGTCACTCTTGGCCAAGGAGCTGCGTCATGCCCGGACCCAGAAGCACCAAATAAGAGTGAAAAGGCTCCACCTCCTCTGTTTATACCTTGCAGCCGGGACAGCAGCTACAGATTGGCTGTATCGGAGCACGTCCCTAGGGACCCACACAGTTTAGAAAACTGAGCCACAGGTCCCCAAAAGTGGGTAAAATACGCGCCATGGCGCGTTTTTGCGATCACTGGGAAATAAAACACCTTTATGTAATTTCAGTTAATTAATTGGTGGTCCTCTGGAATCGGACTTTGTTTGCAGGTGAAGATTGTATTGTTTTTTGTCACCCAGTGCCTGATGGTGCAGTTCGATTGTTGCCGCTGATGGGCGCGATTACTGCGGGCACCCATGTTTCTGCGAGCAGAAATCTGAGAAGTCCATGTTTTGGGCTCCCTAACCAGTACTGCTTTAAGCGGCAGATCGAAGCAACGATCAAATTGCTCCGCTGGGCGCTCATTACTTAGAGCACCAATTAAAACAACCGAATATGTCTGAATATTTCTTTGCATGAATGGACCCATAGCTATTGGGCAAAATCTTTTGCCCAATAGCTATGATCCTATATTGTGTCCAGTCATTGAATATGTGCACATTAGATGGGAGCTGCGGCTGCGAGAAGCCTTTTAATTCCCCCTTTAGAATGTTGTGTTTTTTTTTTTTTTAAAGCTGTTTTCTTACCCCTGTAAAAAAAGTTAGTTATTTATGTATTTATTAATTTTTTTTGCAAATATATTTTCGTATACGTACTTTGAAAAATCATTTCTATTTTTTTTTCTTTTTACCTTTTTTTTAAGGTGAAATAAAAGAAAAAATCAAGACTAAAGATAAGGAGAAACTGAAGGAAAAGAAGAAACATAAACTAATGAACGAATCCAAGAAGGAGAATGGAGAAGTCAAATTATCACAGAAAGGTATGAATCTTACTGAGTATCCTAAAAACACTAATGACATGTTAGAAGGGAAGTGATGTTCTAACGCGCACTGTGAATTTATTTGTTTGAACACTGGCGGTTATGTCACAGCAGCTGAAATGACTGCAGTCTGTTTTATCACTTGTATCTGATCCCATGGGACAGTCCTTAAGTTGTAGAGGGATTTAACCTTTCTGCAGTGGTTGGTCTTTACTTTTAATAGAACTACAATGGAAAACCCAGTTATCTTAACCTTCAACATTTATACAGTATGTGAGTGTTTAAAACTTTTGATTTAGTGGCCATTTATGCTACCTACAATCTAATAATGCCTGTCAAAATGTTTCTAAAAAGTACTTCAAGTATCATACGCACACGGTGCAAGTTTTGCTTATTAATTATTTCTTTCTAAAGATAAGTTACTGTATATGTTAGTCAATGATCCATGCGTGTAATTTGGAACATGTGGCTTCCTGAGTTCTCGCATAACCCAAACTGATGTTCATCTACTGTATCTGCAGGAAAGGAAACCATAGTCTGACATCACAGCTCTGTGTTTTACCTACAATCTTTATTTTCCAGTTGACTGAATCCTGAACATTTGATAAGGTTGCTCTGCTAGTAGCACCATAGTTAGAAGACTTTGGGGGGAATTAGAATGTTGTTGCCCTTGAACTCCGGTCTAAAGTGACGGGAGGTCACAGGGGGCGATATTAATTTGATGCTCCCTATTGCGCTGATCTCGCCCATTAGTGCCGGGCAGAACCCGACCAAACCAATGGGCGTGCTTGGGAAAAGTACCATTTGGTTGTCCAGACAGATCGCTTTTCACACATTTTAGTTCGCCATCCCCGGCTGGTGTGAGTTGAAATGTAGATGCCGGCATCCCATCGCGCCCGTACGGAGCTAGATTTGAATATCTCCGTTCGGCGCCATCTAGTGGCTGCCGGCGTCAGTAATATTTGAATCTCGCCCTTTGAGTCTTCTAGCAGAGGCTTATTTAGCAAAATCAAAGTATCTAACAAAACAAAATTGCCAGAGTAAGGGTGTGTACACACGGTGAGATTTTTTCTTCCGAATCTGACTAAATAATCAAAATCGGAAGAAAAGTTAGTGCAGATCGCAAGGTGACAGTCACCTTGCGATCCCGATTCGATGCCGATGCGCGTTCCCGCGCGGTCGACATCGAAAGAAAAGATAGACTGTGCAGGCAAGTCAATTTTGACTATCTCTATAGAAGAGAGAGTCAAAATTGACACTTAGCCAAAATCGCACATAGCCAGTATCGCAAGCACACTGATTATGTGCTTGCGATACTGACTGTGCCGACCCGGCCCCTGTCGCATAGTGAGAATCGGGCATAGCCGGAATCTCACCATGTGTACACACCCTAACACATTGTTCTGTTATGTATGAACTTTTCTCTATCGTCCTAGTGGATGCTGGGGTTCCTGAAAGGACCATGGGGAATAGCGGCTCCGCAGGAGACAGGGCACAAAAAGTAAAGCTTTTCCAGATCAGGTGGTGTGCACTGGCTCCTCCCCCTATGACCCTCCTCCAGACTCCAGTTAGATTTTTGTGCCCGGCCGAGAAGGGTGCAATCTAGGTGGCTCTCCTAAAGAGCTGCTTAGAAAAAGTTTTAGCTTAGGTTTTTTATTTTACAGTGAGTCCTGCTGGCAACAGGATCACTGCAACGAGGGACTGAGGGGAGAAGAAGTGAACTCACCTGCGTGCAGGATGGATTGGCTTCTTGGCTACTGGACATCAGCTCCAGAGGGACGATCACAGGTACAGCCTGGATGGTCACCGGAGCCGCGCCGCCGGCCCCCTTGCAGATGCTGAAGTCAGAAGAGGTCCAAAATCGGCGGCTGAAGACTCCTGCAGTCTTCTAAAGGTAGCGCACAGCACTGCAGCTGTGCGCCATTTTCCTCTCAGCACACTTCACACGCAGTCACTGAGGGTGCAGGGCGCTGGGGGGGGGCGCCCTGGGAGGCAAATGTAACCTATATAAAGGCTAAAAATACCTCACATATAGCCCCCAGAGGCTATATGGAGATATTTAACCCCTGCCTGGATTCACTAAATAGCGGGAGACGAACCCGCCAAAAAAGGGGCGGGGCCTATCTCCTCAGCACACGGCGCCATTTCCTCTCACAGCTCCGCTGGTCAGGACGGCTCCCAGGTCTCTCCCCTGCACTGCACTACAGAAACAGGGTAAAACAGAGAGGGGGGGCAAATTTATGGCGATATTTTTATATATATAAAGCAGCTATAAGGGAGCACTTATTATAAGGCTATCCCTGTTATATATAGCGCTTTTGGTGTGTGCTGGCAAACTCTCCCTCTGTCTCCCCAAAGGGCTAGTGGGTCCTGTCTTCGTTAGGAGCATTCCCTGTGTGTCTGCTGTGTGTCGGTACGTGTGTGTCGACATGTATGAGGACGATATTGGTGTGGAGGCGGAGCAATTGCCAAATATGAGGATGTCACCCCCTAGGGAGTCGACACCAGAATGGATGCCTTTATTTATGGAACTACGGGATAGTGTCAACACGCTAAAGCAGTCGTTTGACGACATGAGGCGGCCGGACAATCAATTAGTGCCTGTCCAGGCGACTCAAACACCGTCAGGGGCTGTGAAACGCCCTTTGCCTCAGTCGGTCGACACAGACCCAGACACAGGCGATGACTCCAGTGGTGACGGTGACGAATCAACCGTATTTTCCAGTAGGGCCACACGTTATATGATTTTGGCAATGAAGGAGGCGTTACATTTAGCTGATACTACAGGTACCACTAAACAGGGTATTATGTGGGGTATGAAAAAACTACCTATAGTTTTTCCTGAATTAAATGACGTGTGTAATGAAGCGTGGGTTGCCCCTGATAAAAAGCTGATAATTTCAAAGAAATTATTGGCATTATACCCTTTCCCGCCAGAGGTTAGGGAGCGCTGGGAAACACCTCCTAGGGTGGACAAGGCGCTAACACGCTTATCTAAACAAGTGGCGTTACCCTCTCCTGAGACGGCCGCACTTAAAGATCCATCAGATAGGAGGATGGAAAATATCCAGAAAAGTATATACACACATGCAGGTGTTATACTACGACCAGCTGTAGCGACTGCCTGGATGGGCAGTGCTGGGGTAGTTTGGTCAGAGTCCCTGATTGAAAATATTGATACCCTGGACAGGGACAATATTTTACTGTCGTTAGAACAAATAAAGGATGCATTTCTTTATATGCGTGATGCACAGAGGGATATCTGCACACTGGCATCACGGGTAAGTGCTATGTCCATTTCGGCCAGAAGAGCTTTATGGACGCGACAGTGGACAGGCGATGCGGATTCAAAACGGCATATGGAAGTTTTGCCGTATAAAGGGGAGGAGTTATTTGGAGTCGGTCTATCAGATTTGGTGGCCACGGCTACAGCCGGGAAATCCACCTTTCTACCTCAAGTCACTCCCCAACAGAAAAAGGCACCGACTTTTCAACCGCAGCCCTTTCGTTCCTTTAAAAATAAGAGAGCAAAGGGCTATTCATATCTGCCACGAGGCAAAGGTAGAGGGAAGAGACAGCAACACGCAGCTCCTTCCCAGGAACAGAAGCCCTCCCCGGCTTCTACAAAAGCCTCAGCATGACGCTGGGGCTTCTCAAGCGGACTCGGGGACGGTGGGCGGTCGTCTCAAAAATTACAGCGCGCAGTGGGCTCACTCGCAGGTAGATCCCTGGATCCTGCAGATAATATCTCAAGGGTACAGGTTGGAATTAGAGACAGATCCACCTCGCCGTTTCCTGAAGTCTGCGTTACCAACGTCCCCCTCCGAAAGGGAGACGGTTTTGGAAGCCATTCACAAGCTGTACTCTCAGCAGGTGATAGTCAAGGTACCTCTTCTACAACAAGGGAAGGGGTATTATTCCACTCTTTTTGTGGTACCGAAGCCGGATGGCTCGGTAAGGCCTATTCTAAATCTGAAGTCCTTGAACCTGTACATAAAGAAGTTCAAGTTCAAAATGGAGTCACTCAGAGCAGTGATAGCGAACCTGGAAGAGGGGGACTTTATGGTATCCTTGGACATCAAGGATGCGTATCTCCACGTTCCAATTTACCCCTCACACCAGGGGTACCTCAGGTTCGTTGTACAAAACTGTCACTATCAGTTTCAGACGCTGCCGTTCGGATTGTCCACGGCACCTCGGATCTTTACAAAGGTAATGGCCGAGATGATGATTCTTCTTCGAAGAAAAGGCGTATTAATTATCCCATACTTGGACGATCTCCTAATAAGGGCGAGGTCCAGAGAACAGCTAGAGATGGGATTAGCACTGTCTCAAGAAGTGCTAAAACAGCACGGGTGGATTCTGAATATTCCAAAATCCCAGTTAATACCGACAACTCGTCTGCTGTTCCTAGGGATGATTCTGGACACGGTTCAGAAAAAGGTTTTTCTCCCGGAGGAAAAAGCCAAGGAGTTATCCGAGCTTGTCAGGAACCTCCTAAAACCAGGAAAGGTGTCTGTACATCAATGCACAAGAGTCCTGGGAAAAATGGTGGCTTCTTACGAAGCAATTCCATTCGGCAGATTCCACGCAAGAATTTTCCAAAGGGATCTGTTGGACAAATGGTCAGGGTCGCATCTTCAGATGCACCTACGGATAACCCTGTCTCCAAGGACAAGGGTGTCTCTTCTGTGGTGGTTGCAGAGTCCTCATCTATTGGAGGGCCGCAGATTCGGCATACAGGATTGGATCCTGGTGACCACGGACGCCAGCCTGAGAGGCTGGGGAGCAGTCACACAAGGAAGAAACTTCCAGGGAGTATGGACAAGCCTGGAAACGTCTCTTTACATAAACATTCTGGAACTAAGAGCAATATACAATGCTCTAAGCCAGGCAGAACCTCTGCTTCAGGGAAAACCGGTGTTGATCCAGTCGGACAACATCACGGCAGTCGCCCATGTGAACAGACAGGGCGGCACAAGAAGCAGGAGTGCAATGGCAGAAGCTGCAAGGATTCTTCGCTGGGCAGAGAATCATGTGATAGCACTGTCAGCAGTGTTCATCCCGGGAGTGGACAACTGGGAAGCAGACTTCCTCAGCAGACACGATCTTCACCCGGGAGAGTGGGGACTTCATCCAGAAGTCTTCCACATGCTGGTAACCCGTTGGGAAAGACCAATGGTGGACATGATGGCGTCTCGCCTCAACAAAAAACTGGACAGGTATTGCGCCAGGTCAAGAGATCCGCAGGCAATAGCTGTGGACGCGCTGGTAACGCCTTGGGTGTACCAGTCGGTGTATGTGTTTCCTCCTCTGCCTCTCATACCAAAAGTATTGAGAATTATACGGCAAAGAAGCGTAAGAACGATACTAGTGGTTCCGGATTGGCCAAGAAGGACTTGGTACCCGGAACTTCAAGAGATGATCACGGAAGATCCGTGGCCTCTACCTCTAAGGAGGGACTTGCTTCAGCAGGGTCCCTGTCTGTTTCAAGACTTACCGCGGCTGCGTTTGACGGCATGGCGGTTGAACGCCGGATCCTAATGGAAAAAGGCATGCCGGAAGAAGTCATTCCTACTTTGATTAAAGCAAGGAAAGAAGTAACCGTGCAACATTATCACCGAATTTGGCGAAAATATGTTGCGTGGTGCGAAGATCGGAGTGCTCCGACGGAGGAATTTCAACTGGGTCGATTCCTACATTTCCTGCAATCAGGATTGTCTATGGGTCTCAAATTGGGATCTATTAAGGTTCAAATTTCGGCCCTGTCGATTTTCTTTCAAAAAGAATTGGCTTCAGTCCCTGAAGTCCAGACCTTTGTTAAGGGTGTGCTGCATATACAGCCCCCTGTGGTGCCTCCAGTGGCACCGTGGGATCTCAATGTGGTTTTGGACTTCCTAAAATCTCATTGGTTTGAACCACTAAAAAAGGTGGATTTGAAATATCTCACATGGAAAGTGACCATGCTTCTAGCCCTGGCTTCTGCCAGGAGAGTGTCAGAACTGGCAGCTTTATCTTACAAAAGCCCATATCTGATTTTCCATTCGGACAGGGCAGAACTGCGGACTCGTCCGCATTTTCTCCCTAAGGTGGTGTCAGCATTTCATCTGAACCAGCCTATTGTAGTGCCTGCGGCTACAAGTGACTTGGAGGACTCCAAGTTACTGGACGTTGTCAGAGCATTAAAAATATATATTGCAAGGACAGCTGGAGTCAGAAAATCTGACTCGTTGTTTATATTGTATGCACCCAACAAGATGGGTGCTCCTGCGTCTAAGCAGACGATTGCTCGTTGGATCTGTAGCACAATCCAACTTGCACATTCTGTGGCAGGCCTGCCACAGCCTAAATCTGTAAAGGCCCACTCCACAAGGAAGGTGGGCTCATCTTGGGCGGCTGCCCGAGGGGTCTCGGCTTTACAACTTTGCCGAGCAGCTACTTGGTCAGGGGCAAACACGTTTGCTAAATTCTACAAATTTGATACCCTGGCTAAGGAGGACCTGGAGTTCTCTCATTCGGTGCTGCAGAGTCATCCGCACTCTCCCGCCCGTTTGGGAGCTTTGGTATAATCCCCATGGTCCTTTCAGGAACCCCAGCATCCACTAGGACGATAGAGAAAATAAGAATTTACTTACCGATAATTCTATTTCTCGGAGTCCGTAGTGGATGCTGGGTGCCCATCCCAAGTGCGGATTATCTGCAATACTTGTACATAGTTACAAAAATCGGGTTATTATTGTTGTGAGCCATCTTTTCAGAGGCTCCGCTGTTATCATACTGTTAACTGGGTTTAGATCACAAGTTGTACGGTGTGATTGGTGTGGCTGGTATGAGTCTTACCCGGGATTCAAAATTCCTCCCTTATTGTGTACGCTCGTCCGGGCACAGTACCTAACTGGCTTGGAGGAGGGTCATAGGGGGAGGAGCCAGTGCACACCACCTGATCGGAAAGCTTTACTTTTGTGCCCTGTCTCCTGCGGAGCCGCTATTCCCCTAAGGCTGATTTAGGGGGGACATCAGGGTGTCAATCCTCGGATTGGACCGACTCACAGGGCCCGTCGGGGTCTCAAAAGCGTCCCTTAACACAAGACACTACTACCGACACGGATTCTGATTCCAGTGTCGACTATGACGAAGTAAAATTGCACCCTAGGGTGACTAAAACCATTCAGTGTATGATTGTGGCAATAAGGGATGTGTTGCATATTGTGGATGAACCCTCGGTCCCCGACACAAGGGTACACATGTTTAAGGAAAAGAAACAGATTATTAACTTTCCAACATCTCATGAATTAAATGAATTCTTTGGAAAAGCTTGGGAGACTCCGGGTAAGAGACCGCAGATCCCCAAAAGAATTTATATGGCATACCCTTTCCCTAAGCAGGACAGGGAGATTTGGGAATCACCCCCCACTGTGGACAAGGCCCTGACGCGCTTGTCCAAGAAAGTGGCGCTACCGTCTCCTGACACAGCAGCCCTTAAGGACCCTGCAGATCGCAGGCAAGAAACTACCTTAAAGTGTATTTATTCTCATAAGGGTGCTGTGCTAAGACCGACAATTGCGTCGGCATGGGTGTGTAGCGCAATTGCAGCTTGGACAGATGAGCTGACAGATCAATTTGATAATATGGATAAGGATACTATATTCCTAACTCTAGCCCATATTAAAGATGCAGTCTTATTTATGAGGGATGCTCAAAGGGACATTGGATTGCTAGCTTCTAGGGCCAATGCCATGTCTGTCTCAGCGAGAAGATCCTTATGGACTCGCCAATGGACGGGTGATGCGGATTCCAAGAAACATATGGAAGTACTACCCTATAAGGGTGATGTATTGTTTGGGGATGGGCTGACGGACCTGGTTTCCACAGCTGCAGCAGGTAAATCAAATTTTTTACCATATATTCCCCAACAGCAAAAGAAAGTAACACCCTATCAGATGCAGTCCTTTCGGTCGCACAAGTCCAAAAGAGGTCGGGGATCCTCTTTCCTCGCCAGAGGTAAGGGCAGAGGCAAGAGAGCACCTGCTTCGGCAGGTGCCCAGGAACAAAAGTCCTCCCCGGCTGCTCCAAAACCCACAGCATGACGCTGGGGCTCCCCTGAGGGAGTCCGCACCGGTGGGGGCACGTCTTAGACTTTTCAGTCAGGCCTGGGTCAGTTCGGACCTGAATCCCTGGGTGTTGGAAATAGTTTCCCAGGGTTACAAATTGGAATTCGAGGAGGTGCCCCCGCGCCGATTTTTCAAATCGGCCCTACCAGCTTCCACATCGGAAAGGGATGTAGTGTTAGCTGCAATTCAAACGCTGTGTATACAGCAAGTGATAATCAAGGTTCCCCTGCACCAGCAGGGAAGAGGTTACTACTCAACCCTATTTGTGGTCCCGAAACCGGACGTTTCGGTCAGACCTATTTTGAATCTGAAATCCCTAAACCTGTACATAAAAAGATTCAAATTCAAAATGGAATCTCTCAGAGCGATAATAGCCAACATGGAGGAGGGGGAGTTTATGGTGTCTCTGGACATAAAGGATGCGTACCTTCATGTCCCCATATATGCCCCCCATCAGGAATACCTGAGATTCGCTGTACAGGATTGTCATTACCAATTTCAGACGTTGCCGTTTGGACTCTCCACGGCCCCGAGGATTTTCACCAAGATAATGGCGGAAATGATGGTGGTCCTGCGCAAGCATGGAGTCACAATTATCCCATACTTGGACGATCTCCTGATAAAAGCGAGATCAAGGGAGAAATTGCTGAGCAGTGTGGCGCTCTCGCTGAGAGTGCTCCAGCAACACGGTTGGATTCTAAATCTACCGAAGTCACAGTTGATTCCGACAACTCGACTACTGTTCCTAGGTATGATACTGGATACGGAACAAATGAAGGTCTTCCTCCCAATAGAGAGAGCCCAAGACATACAGAACATGGTCAGAGACCTGCTAAAACCGAAAACGGTGTCAGTTCACCAATGCACTCGAGTTCTGGGGAAAATGGTGGCGGCCTACGAGGCCATTCCCTTCGGAAGGTACCATGCAAGGACTTTTCAATGGGACCTTCTGGACAAGTGGTCCGGGTCCCATCTGCACTTACATTGGAATATAACTCTGTCCCCAGGACCAGAGTGTCCCTCCTGTGGTGGTTGCAAAGTGCTCACCTCCTGGAGGGTCGCAGGTTCGGAATTCAGGATTGGATCCTGGTTACCACGGACGCGAGCCTCCGAGGATGGGGAGCGGTCACACAGGGAAAAAATTTTCAGGGTCTTTGGTCAGACCAGGAGCCCTGTCTACACATCAATGTGTTGGAACTCAGGGCCATTTACAACGGCCTTCGACAAGCGGAGAGTTTTCTTCGAAACCTACCGGTTCTGATTCAATCAGACAATGTCACAGCAGTGGCTCATGTGAACCGCCAAGGCGGGACAAAAGCAGAGTCGCGATGGCGGAAGCCACAAGGATCCTTCGCTGGGCGAAAAATCATGTAAGCGCTCTGTCAGCTGTCTTCATTCCGGGAGTGGACAACTGGGAAGCAGACTTCCTCAGCAGACACGATCTCCATCCAGGAGAGTGGGGACTTCATCAAGAAGTCTTTGCAGACGTAACACGTCTTTGGGGAACTCCTCAAATAGACATGATGGCATCACGCCTCAACAAAAAACTTCGGAGGTACTGCGCCAGGTCTCGGGACCTTCAGGCAATAGCAGTAGACGCTTTGGTAACACCGTGGGTGTTCAAATTGGTCTACGTGTTTCCTCCTCTTCCTCTCATCACAAAAGTGTTGAGGATCATAAGACGAAGAAGAGTACGAACGATACTCGTTGTCCCAGACTGGCCTCGATGGGCCTGGTACTCTGATCTACAAGAGATGCTCACAGGAGATCCCTGGCCTCTTCCTCTGAGGGAAGACCTGTTGCAGCAGGGGCCCTGTGTATTTCAAGACTTACCACGGTTACGTTTGGCATGGCGGTTGAACGCCGAATCCTAGCGAAAAAGGGGTTTCAGGATGAGGTCATCCCTACTTTAATAAAGGCTAGGAAGGAGGTGACGGTTAAGCATTATCACCGTATCTGGCGAAAGTATGTGTCTTGGTGTGAAACCAAGAATGCACCTACGGAAGATTTTCATCTGGGTCGTTTTCTCCACTTCCTACAGACAGGAGTGGATATGGGCCTGAAATTAGGCTCTGTTAAGGTACAGATTTCGGCCCTCTCGATTTTCTTTCAGAAGGAATTGGCTTCTCTTCCAGAAGTCTAGACATTTGTAAAGGGAGTGCTGCACATCCAGCCCCCTTTTGTGCCTCCAGTGGCACCATGGGACCTGAACGTGGTGTTGCAGTTCCTAAAATCACACTGGTTTGAACCGCTTAACAAGGTGGAGTTGAAATTTCTTACCTGGAAGGTGGTCATGTTGTTAGCCTTAGCATCAGCAAGGCGAGTGTTAGAATTGGCGGCTTTGTCACACAAGAGCCCCTACTTGATTTTTCATGTGGATCGAGCTGAATTGAGGACACGTCCGCAATTTTTGCCTAAAGTGGTTTCTTCGTTCCATATGAATCAACCAATTGTGGTGCCTGTGGCTACAAGTGACCTGGAGGATCCCAGATCCCTAGACGTAGTCAGGGCCTTAAAAATTTATGTAGCCAGGACGGCTAGAATTAGGAAAACAGAGGCTCTGTTTGTCCTGTATGCGGCCAATAAGATTGGCGCTCCTGCTTCGAAGCAGACTATTGCTCGCTGGATCTGTAATACGATTCAGCAGGCTCACTCTACGGCTGGATTGCCGGTACCAAATTCGATTAAGGCCCATTCCACTAGGAAGGTGGGCTCTTCTTGGGCGGCTGCCCGAGGCGTCTCGGCATTACAACTTTGCCGAGCGGCGACTTAGTCGGGGTCAAACACTTTTTTGCTAAATTCTACAAGTTTGATACCCTGGCTGATGAGGACCTAGCGTTTGCTCAGTCGGTGTTGCAGAGTCATACGCACTCTCCCGCCCGATTGGATGCTTTGGTATAAACCCCATGGTCCTTACGGAGTCCCCAGCATCCTCTAGGACGTAAGAGAAAATAAGATTTTAAACCTACTGGTAAATCTATTTCTCCTAGTCCGTAGAGGATGCTGGGCGCCCGTCCCAGTGTGGAAACTCTGCAAGACTTGTATATAGTTGTTGCTTACATAAGGGTTATGTTACAGTTGACATCGGTCTTGGACCGTTACTGTCGTTTGTTCATACTGTTAACTGGTTATGTATGTTCCAGGTTACATGGTATGATTGGTGTGGGCTGGTATGAATCTTGCCCTTGGATTGCTAAATCCTGCCTTGTATTGTCCATCTCCTCTGGGCACAGTTCTCTAACTGAGGTCTGGAGGAGGGGCATAGAGGGAGGAGCCAGTGCACACCCATAGTCAAAGTTCTTTCTAGGTGCCCTATCTCCTGCGGAGCCTGTCTATACCCCCTGGTCCTTACGGAGTCCCCAGCATCTTCTACGGACTAGGAGAAATAGATTTACCGGTAGGTTTAAAATCTTATTTTCTCTAACGTCCTAAGTGGATGCTGGGGACTCCGTAAGGACCATGGGGAATAGCGGCTCCGCAGGAGACTGGGCACATCTAAAGAAAGCTTTAGGACTATCTGGTGTGCACTGGCTCCTCCCCCTATGACCCTCCTCCAAGCCTCAGTTAGATCTCTGTGCCCGAACGAGAAGGGTGCACACTAGGGGCTCTCCTGAGCTTCTTAGTGAAAGTTTTAGTTTAGGTTTTTTATTTTCAGTGAGACCTGCTGGCAACAGGCTCACTGCATCGAGGGACTAAGGGGAGAAGAAGCGAACTCACCTGCGTGCAGAGTGGATTGGGCTTCTTAGGCTACTGGACATTAGCTCCAGAGGGACGATCACAGGCCCAGCTTGGATGGGTCCCAGAGCCGCGCCGCCGGCCCCCTTACAGAGCCAGAAGGCAGAAGAGGTCCGGAAAATCGGCGGCAGAAGACGTCCTGTCTTCAACAAGGTAGCGCACAGCACTGCAGCTGTGCGCCATTGCTCTCAGCACACTTCACACTTCGGTCACTGAGGGTGCAGGGCGCTGGGGGGGGCGCCCTGAGACGCAATAAAAACACCTTGGATGGCAAAAAAATGCATCACATATAGCTCCTGGGCTATATGGATGCATTTAACCCCTGCCAGAATCCGTAAAAAAGCAGGAGAAAAGTCTGCGAAAAAGGGGCGGAGCCTATCTCCTCAGCACACTGGCGCCATTTTCCCTCACAGCTCCGTTGGAGGGAAGCTCCCTGTCTCTCCCCTGCAGTCACTACACTACAGAAAGGGTTAAAAAAAGAGAGGGGGGCACTAATTAGGCGCAGTATTAACTATACAGCAGCTATAAGGGGAAAAACACTTATATAAGGTTATCCCTGTATATATATGTATGTATATATATATATATATATATATATATATATATATATATATATATATATATATATATATATATATATATATATATATATATATAGCGCTCTGGTGTGTGCTGGCAAACTCTCCCTCTGTCTCCCCAAAGGGCTAGTGGGGTCCTGTCCTCTATCAGAGCATTCCCTGTGTGTGTGCTGTATGTCGGTACTTTTGTGTCGACATGTATGAGGAGAAAAATGATGTGGAGACGGAGCAGATTGCCTGTAATAGTGATGTCACCCCCTAGGGGGTCGACACCTGAGTGGATGAACTGTTGGAAGGAATTACGTGACAGTGTCAGCTCTGTATAAAAGACAGTGGTTGACATGAGACAGCCGGCTACTCAGCTTGTGCCTGTCCAGACGTCTCATAGGCCGTCAGGGGCTCTAAAGCGCCCGTTACCTCAGATGGCAGATATAGACACGGATACTGACTCCAGTGTCGACGGTGAAGAGACGAATGTGACTTCCAGTAGGGCCACACGTTACATGATTGAGGCAATGAAAAATGTTTTACACATTTCTGATAATACGAGTACCACCAAAAAAGGGGTATTATGTTCGGTGAGGAAAAACTACCTGTAGTTTTCCTGAATCTGAGAAATTAAATGAGGTGTGTGATGATGCGTGGGTTTCCCCCGATAACAACGGATAATTTCTAAAATGTTATTGGAATTATATCCTTTCCCGCCAGAGGTTAGGGTGCGTGGGGAAACACCCCCTAGGGGGGATAAAGCGCTCACACGCTTGTAAGGGCTCTACCTTCGCCTGAGATGGCCGCCCTTAAGGATCCTGCTGATAGAAAGCAGGAGGGTATCCTAAAAGGTATTTACACACATACTGGTGTTATACTGCGACCAGCAATCGCCTCAGCCTGGATGTGCAGTGCTGGGTTGGCGTGGTCGGATTCCCTGACTGAAAATATTGATACCCTAGATAGGGACAGTATATTTTTGCCTATAGAGCATTTAAAAGATGCATTTTTATATATGCGTGATGCACAGCGGAATATTTGCCGACTGGCATCAAGTCTAAGCGCGTTGTCCATTTCTACCAGTAGAGGGTTATGGACACGTCAGTGGTCAGGTGATGCGTATTCCAAACGGCATTTGGAAGTATTGCTTTATTAAGGGAGGAGTTATTTGGGGTCGGTCTTTCAGACCTCGTGGCCACGGCAACAGCTGGGAATTCCACGTTTGTACCCCAGGTCGCCTCTCAACATGAGAAGACGCCGTATTATCAGGCGCAGTCTTTTCGTGGACAAGCGGGCAAAAGGTTCCTCATTTCTGCCCCGTGACAGAGGGAGAGGAAAAAGGCTGCAGAAATCAGCCAGCTCCCAGGAACAGAAACCCTCTCCTGCCTCTGCCAAGCCCTCAGTATACGCTGGGGCTTTACAAGCAGAATCAGGCACGGTGGGGGGCCCGTCTCAATGAATTTCAGCGCGCAGTGGGCTCACTCGCAAGTAGACCCCTGGATCCTTCAGGTGATATCTCAGGGGTACAAATTAGAATTCGAGACGTCTCCCCCTCGCCGTTTCCTAAAGTCGGCTTTACCGATGTCTCCTTCTGACAGGGAGACAGTTTTGGAAGCCATTCACAAGCTGTATTC
Source organism: Pseudophryne corroboree (assembly GCF_028390025.1). Lineage (NCBI taxonomy): Eukaryota > Metazoa > Chordata > Amphibia > Anura > Myobatrachidae > Pseudophryne > Pseudophryne corroboree. Next base: position 422,571,144 of record NC_086449.1, on the reverse strand, counting down.
CCAGCAGGTGATAATCAAGATACCCCTCCTGCAACAGGGAACAGGGTATTATTCCACACTGTTGTGGTACCGAAGCCTGACGGCTCGGTGAGACCGATTCTAAATCTAAAATCTTTGAACACTTACGTACAGAGGTTCAAATTCAAGATTGAGTCACTCAGAGCAGTGATTGCGAACCTGGAAGAAGGGGACTACATGATGTCTCGGGACATCAAGGATGCTTACCTTCATGTCAAAATTTACCCTTCTCACCAAGGGTACCTCAGGTTTATGGTACAGAACTGTCACTATCAGTTCAGACGCTGCCGTATGGATGGTACACGGCACCCCGGGTCTTTACCAAGGTAATGGCCGAAATGATGATATTCCTTCGAAGGAAGTGAATTTTAGTTATCCCTTCCTTGGACAATTCCCTGATAAGGGTAAGATCCAGGGAACAGTTGGAGGTCGGTGTAGCACTATCTCAGGTAGTGTTGCGGCAGCACGATTGGATTCTCAATATTCCAAAATCGCACCTGGTTCCGACGACGTGTCTTCTGTTCCTACGGATGATCCTGGACACAGTCCAGAAAAAGGTGTTTCTCCCGGAGGAGAAAGCCAGGGAGTTATCCGAGCTAGTCAGGAACCTCCTAAAACCGAGCCAAGTCTCAGTGCATCAATGCACAAGGGTTCTGGGTAAAATGGTGGCTTCCTACGAAGCAATCCCATTCGGCAGATTCCACGCAAGAACTTTCCAGTGGGACCTGCTGGACAAATGGTCCTGATCGCATCTTCAGATGCATCAGCGGATAACCCTGTCACCAAGGACAAGGGTGTCCCTCCTGTGGTGGTTGCAGAGTGCTCATCTTCTAGAGGGCCGCAGATTAGGCATTCAGGACTGGGTCCTGGTGACCACTGATGCCAGCCTGCGAGGCTGGGGAGCAGTCACACAGGGAAGGAATATCCAGGGCTTATGGTCAAGCCTGGAGACATCACTTCACATAAATATCCTGAAGCTAAGGGACATTTACAATGCTCTAAGCTTAGCAAGACCTCTGCTTCAAGGTCAGCCGGTGTTGATCCAGTCGGACAACATCACGGCAGTCACCCACGTAAACAGACAGGGTGGCACAAGAAGCAGGAGGGCAATGGCAGAAGCTGCAAGGATTCTTCGCTGGGCGGAAAATCATGTGATAGCACTGTCGGCAGTATTCATTCCGGGAGTGGACAACTGGGAAGCAGACTTCCTCAGCACGACCTCCACCCGGGAGAGTGGGGACTTACCCCAGAAGTCTTCCACATGATTAAAAACTCGACAGGTATTGCGCCAGGTCCAGGGACCCTCAGGCAATAAGCTGTAGACGCTCTGGTAACACCGTGGGTGTACCAGTCGGGGTATGTGTTCCCTCCTCTGCCTCTCATACCCAAGGTACTGAGATTGATAAGATGGAGAGGAGTAAGCACTATATTCGTGGTTCCGGATTGGCCAAGAAGGACTTAGTAACCGGAACTTCAAGAGATGCTCACGGAGGATCCGTGGCCTCTACCTCTAAGAAGGGACCTGCTCCAGCAAGGACCCTGTCTGTTCCAAGACTTACCGCGGCTGCGTTTGACGGCATGGCGGTTGAACGCCGGATCCTGAAGGAAAAAAGGCATTCCGGATGAAGTCATCCCTATCCTGATCAAAGCCAGGAAGGATGTAACCGCAAAAACATTCTCACCGCAATTGGCGAAAATATGTTGCGTGGTGCGAGGCCAGTAAGGCCCGACGGAGGGAATTCAACTGGGTCGATTCCTACATTTCCTGCAAACAGGAGTGTCTATGGGCCTGAAATTGGGGTCCATTAAGGTTCAAATTTCGGCCCTGTCAATTTTCTTCCAAAAAGAACTAGCTTCAGTCCCTGAAGTTCAGACGTTTGTAAAAGGGGTACTGCATATACAGCCTCCTTTTGTTCCTCCAGTGGCACTTTGGGATCTCAATGTAGTTTTGGGTTCCAAAAGTCACATTGGTTTGAACCACTTAAATCTGTGGAGTTAAAATATCTCACATGGAAAGTGGTCATGCTGTTGGCCCTGGCCTGGGCCAGGCGCGTGTCAGAATTGGCGGCTTTATCCTGAAAAAGCCCTTATCTGATTTTCCATTCGGACAGGGCGGAATTGAGGACTCGTCCTCAGTTTCTCCCCAAGGTGGTTTCAGCGTCTCACCTGAACCAACCTATTGGTGGTGCCTGCGGCTACTAGGGACTTGGAGGCCTCCAAGTTGCTAGACGTTGTCAGTGCCCTGAAAATATATGTTTCCAGGACGGCTGGAGTCAGGAAATCTGACTCGCTGTTTTATCCTGTGTGCACCCAACAAGCTGGGTGCTCCTGCTTCTAAGCAGACTATTGCTCGTTGGATTTGTAGTACAATTCAGCTTGCACATTCTGTGGCAGGCCTGCCACAGCCAAAAATCTGTAAATGCCCACTCCACAAGGAAGGTGGGCTCATCTTGGGCGGCTGCCCGAGGGGTCTCGGCTTTACATCTTTGCCGAGCAGCTACTTGGTCAGGAGCAAATACGTTTGTAAAATTCTACAAAATTGATATCCTGGCTGAGGAGGACCTGGAGTTCTCTCATTTGGTGCTGCAGAGTCATCCGCACTCTCCCGCCCGTTTGGGAGCTTTGGTATAATCCCCATGGTCCTTACGGAGTCCCCAGCATCCACTTAGGACGTTAGAGAAAATAAGAATTTACTTACCGATAATTCTATTTCTCATAGTCCGTAGTGGATGCTGGGCGCCCATCCCAAGTGCGGATTGTCTGCAATACTTGTACATAGTTATTGTTACAAAAATCGGGTTATTATTGTTGTGAGCCATCTTTCAGAGGCTCCTCTGTTATCATGCTGTTAACTGGGTTCAGATCACAGGTTATACGGTGTGATTGGTGTGGCTGGTATGAGTCTTACCCGGGATTCAAAATCCTTCCTTATTGTGTACGCTCGTCCGGGCACAGTATCCTAACTGAGGCTTGGAGGAGGGTCATAGGGGGAGGAGCCAGTGCACACCAGATAGTCCTAAAGCTTTCTTTAGATGTGCCCAGTCTCCTGCGGAGCCGCTATTCCCCATGGTCCTTACGGAGTCCCCAGCATCCACTACGGACTATGAGAAATAGAATTATCGGTAAGTAAATTCTTATTTTTAAGTGAATCCCATATATAATTTTTATTTTGTCTAATTATTTAATGGAGGCACAATAATTTGCTTTGCTGTCTCATAGTGCAGCATGCCCTGCCACAATTTACTATTGAGGAATGCTAAAACTTTGGCAGTTCATGCTGAGATTTGTAGTTCCACAACAGCAGGATCACCGCATGTTAAGCACTACTGATTTAGACTACAAACTCTAGTAGGGAAGGTTGTGATGTGATTTAGCAAACATTGGGACTGACTTAGAGATAGACGCAGTTCGTACAGGAGCTGTATCTTTGGACACAACCACTGTACCAAATTATACAAATGATACAGGAGGTGTCTTGTGTAAATAGATGCCTTCCTGACGGATTCTGTGGTCCACTGCTGCGTCCAAAAGACTTATTGGACCAATCTGCATGAATGTCTGCCATCTGAGTAATACTCAGGACATGTTACGGGGATGACCTTTCCACTCTGTTTCCCTCCTGAGGTGTGAAAAGAAATGTGTGTAGAGCCTGTGGCCGGGACTTTAGAAGGGATTAGCCACTACACCCCAACTATTTGGGTGCATATAAAGCAATGGGCACCCAGTCAGAGAAAAAAATTAATTGCTCTAACAGGCAACCAAAAAACACATTTGAATCGCCCCCAATAAATGGCACATAAACAGCCAATGCAGCTACAATTAGAGGTATGACATTAATTAACCCCTGCTTAGGGTAATACGAACCCACCAGTCTTCTTAAAGCATTGGCTAAGAAAAACAAAAAACACTAATCACCATACATTACACTGAGATACAGAGATGTTAAATATATAACACAGAAGATACCTAATGGACTATACAAGACAGGGTATTAAAAAACAAAAAACAAAAAAAAAAAACCCTTACGTATACAATGCCAAGTGTAGCTGTGATGCACTATTAAAATTAATAGAATACCTGCAGTTTTGTCATGAAATTACAAGGGACCTACATCACAATGTCACTACAAATGTCTGGATACCAGAGTGTGTATATGTATGTTGGGTTCTGTGGGTTTATTTTTGACAAACACAATTCTATTTTTTTTGGTATCTTTTTAATCAGAAATTAGTAAATGCATATACTAAATGTAAGATTAGCAAAACGTGTTTTAAAATATTTGTTTTGTTAGGTTCAAATGAGAAACCAAAACCAAACACTGAAGAATTGCAAATTAAAAAGGTTAAGAAAAAAAAGAAAAAGAAACACAAAGAGGGTGAAAAACACAAACAACCGAAAATGTACAGCAAATCAATTCAGACTATCTGCTCAGGACTGGTCTCTGACGTGGGGAAATATGAAAACCAGGAAGCCAAAGTAGAAATAGATGACCGTTTTAAGGACTTGGTTGTGAAATTAGAAGAAAAGAAAGAGACAAAAGAGCATGAATTTCCATTTGTCTCCCTGAAGGAACCTCGGGTTCAGCACAAGCTGAAGCGGTTGGACTCTTTGGAATTCAAGCACCTCATCCATGTAGAGCACCAACCTAATGGTGGAGCATCTTTGATACATGCATACAACAGTGAACTTTCTCACCTGTCTCCTATGGAGATGGAAAGGTTTACTGAGGAATTTGTGGGGCTGATCTTCAGTGAAAATGAGAACTGTGCAGCTTATTATGTGATGGGGATTGTACATGGGGCAGCTACTTATTTACCTGATTTCTTGGATTACTTTTCCTTTAATTTTCCCAACTCCCCAGTTAAAATGGAGATCTTGGGGAAGAAAGACATTGAGACAACAACCATTTCAAACTTCCATGCTCAGGTAAGGAGAGTGTTTGTTTAAATCTCATATAAGCCAAGTCTAGGATTGAACAAAGTAAACATTAATAAATGTTATAGGCTCGCTACACACACAAACCAATTCATATTTTAAATGACCAGCTACAGAGCAGTATCATCCCAAAAGGAAAGGATTGCATTGAAGCTGCTCCAGTAAGACTGGTTCAAACTTACATTTATATTGAAGGCCCAATATTAAAAAAAATGACTCTCTTGTCAAGCTACAATACATCATTGCCTCAGATTTTTCCAGTTAAATGCTTTTGAACATGCCCCACAAAATTTTACAGGGCAAATAAACTTCATAAAAAAAATGTAAAAAAAAGTAATGTAAAAAAAGTATCATAATTACTACTAAAGTGTACCAGTTCAGATCCAGACACCAATAAAAATTCAACACAATGACAGTAACAAAAAATAAATGAACAACAGCAAAAAGTGCGCAAATCAACATGTAAATTATAAATAAAACAACCACACAAGGAAAGATATAAACCATAAATAACACAAACACTGTTCGAATGATGTTGTCAGTGGTTAACCATACAAACCAAAAACTCTAAACAATGTAAAATAGGTAATAAAATATCAAAACAATCAAATCTGTATGCACATGTAGGCTACACCAGTAGACACATTGATATGTTGCCTAGTAGCATTGAGCTCAATGAGATGCAGGTCTCTGCATACAAGGAATAGGCAGCCGTGCACATGACTAAGTTTGGCCAATAGAATGGAGTTAATAGGTTGCATAGCAACCTATACAACAAATATGGCAGCCGCAGCATATCTTAACTGTTAAGTTGGCAATAATAAGTGTAATCTACAAGTACCTTAGAAATAATAATAGAAATAAATTAGATGCTGATCACATGACTTGGCTGCACTACTAGAAGAGTCTCGGCGTAGTTGTACTTTTGTGGTTTAACATGCACAGATTGTGGGCTCATCCAATATGTAATTATGTGTAATATATGAAAGGTATGAATCTTGCATTTTACTTTGAAACCTATATAATACAGTATAAAATTGTGTATACATAAACGTGTGCATCAATTCCGTCTCATCCTAATACAGTACATGCTACTTCAAATCTATCAGATATTTAAAACTTGAAATTTTTATTTTATTTTGAGCTTATTGCGATAATCAACTGTTTTTAATATCTTGTGTTTTATAAAAATTTCTTTCATTCAATTTCTGGTGTATTTAATGACACAAAGTGCAGTGATTTATTTGTTATAGACCTAGCCAGCCTATTTTGCGATAGGTGTTATACTAGGAGAAATCCTGTAATGGTCATGAGTGCATGCGCAGTCTGACAGCGTAATTGCAGTAGCGTGCCTCTGGGTCCAACAGCATAAGGTAATGTGATCGCATCAGTGATCACTTTACTTTCCACACTGCAGGGATGGGCTCCTATTGGAGCTCCTGTCACATGATGTGTTTGTTAATACATCCAGCTGGAAACATAATTTTAATGACAGATAGGAACCACTGGGCCCATCTAATCTGCGCTAAACACGTACATGCGTGCGCTTAAACACTAGGGTTAATTGTTTAAGTGGAGCCAATTAATCTGCCAGTATATTTTTTGATTGTCAGAGGAAATCTGAGCACACGGAGGAACCCACACAAGCATGGGGAGGATATACAAACTCCACACAGTTAGGGCCATGGGCCATAATTTCTTATTGCTGTGAATAGCTCCAATAACTTATAATTCTCCGGCAGGGTCCACAGGTTATGTACCGTATAACATTGGGATATGATGATGCGACAGCGGATTTGCATCAATCGGTCAAAGTTTTCGGCCTCCCAGCATGCAACGGGGGCCCATCCATATATCCCCGCCTCCTGGCTCAGGCAAATCAGTTTTTTGTTTGGTGCGGCAGGAGCTGGACCATGGTCAAGAGGGCTGCTGGCTTTTTAGCAGCCATAAGCTTTTTTTATTCTATTCTTATAGTCTTACTATTTTTTGAGCGATCTTTCTAAAAAGCGTCGTACCTTAGAGTCGCTCCAACAACTCCCTGCCAGGTTGCGACAACGCTTACCCACGAGTACAGTGCTGTTTCGGCAGGCGTCTGTGTCTGATGTACTAGCAAGTCCAGCAGACGTTACCAGGCTGTGGCCGGAGCACTGGGAGAAGGTAAGGCGTTGGTTCCACTTAGAGGGGGAACGCGAACACAGCTGCACTGTTTTGGGAGGAGACTACCAAACAGTCGCTATCGCGGCTGCCACCTAGGGTGCACCATTGCTAGGCCTTAGGGATAATAGGCTCGAGGACGGTAGTACGAGTCTGTGACCCCTAGGGTTGATGTCAACAGTGGGGAGTCAGACACTCCCTTGGTCATCCCTCCCCCCGGTTCATGACTAGTTTCCTCTGAGTCTCCTGCCATGACCCGATTTCCTTCTTCTGTCTGAGACGCTGTGTATCTAAGGGGACCCAGTCACAGCATAGGCAGCTGTGTGACTTGTACGTCAGTGTTCACTGTAGGTTCACGGGGCGAGTGTGTACACTATTGGCGTCTGGTTCCACTCAGCGTTCGCTAATGTATTGATCGATCCCGGAAGCGGGGTGGGTCTCCCTGTATCCCACTCTACTGAGTCGGGTAATGCAGCACTAAGTCTCTACCTTTGAGAACGAATAGTTAGATAAGTGCCTGATGCATACGAGTCTGATAATTATTCCGTTTGTAGTCTTTAGCTGTTCGACTGAATACGGTTAAATCCTATGTAAGGTAATGCAGTACTATGTTTCTCTGACGTCCTAGTGAATGCTGGGAACTCCGTAAGGACCATGGGGAATAGACGGGCTCCGCAGGAGACTGGGCACTCTAAAAGAAAGATTAGGTACTATCTGGTGTGCACTGGCTCCTCCCTCTATGCCCCTCCTCCAGACCCCAGTTAGAATCTGTGCCCGGCCAGAGCTGGATGCACCTAGTGGGCTCTCCTGAGCTTGCTAGAAAGAAAGTATTTGTTAGGTTTTTTATTTTCAATGAGATCTGCTGGCAACAGACTCACTGCTACGTGGGACTGAGGGGAGAGAAGCAAACCTACCTGCGTGCAGCTAGCTTGTGCTTCTTAGGCTACTGGACACAATTAGCTCCATAGGGTTCGAACACAAAGCCTGACCTCGATCGTCCGTTCCCGGAGCCGCGCCGCCGCCCCCCTTGCAGAGCCAGAAAACAGAAGAAGGATAAAATCGGCGGCAGAAGACTCCGGTCTTCATTAAGGTAGCGCACAGCACTGCAGCTGTGCGCCATTGCTCCCACAGCACACCACACACTCCGGTCACTGTAGGGCACTGGGGGGGGCGCGCGCCCCCTGGGCAGCAATAAGTATACCTTTTGGCAATATATACACATAATACAGTCTGGAAAACTGTATATGTGTAAAACCCCCGCCATTTTTTGTCAGAAACAGGACAGAAGCCCGCCGCTGAGGGGGCCGGGCCTTCTTCCTCAGCACACCAGCGCCATTTTCTCTTCACAGCTCCGCTGGAAGGAAGCTCCCCAGGCTCTCCCCGGCAGTATCCTGGTACACAAAGGGTGAAAAGAGAGGGGGGGGGGCACATAAATTTAGGCTCAAAATTTGTATATACAGCAGGTAAACACTGAGTTGTAGTGTAATCCCTGGGTTATATAGCGCTGGGGTGTGTGCTGGCATACTCTCTCTCTGTCTCTCCAAAGGGCCTTGTGGGGGAACTGTCCTCAAATAGAGCATCCCCTGTGTGTGTGGTGTGTCGGTACGTGTGTGTCAACATGTCTGAGGTAAAAGGCTCCTCTAAGGAGGTGATAGAGCGGATATGTGTGTGAGAGGGTGTCTCCGTCGACAACGCCGACACCTGTTTGGATATGTGTAAGTGCTAAGGTGAATTTATTGCACAAAAGGTTAGGGAACCGACAGGAAATCTACCCATGTCTGTCCCTATGTCACAGAGACCTTCAGAGTCTCTCAATGCTCACTATCCATAATAACAAACACTGGTATCGACATGGAGTTTAACTCCACTGTCGACTACGATAATGCAAAGTTACAGCCAAGATGGCTATAAGGTATTCAATATATGATTTTTGAAATAATAGATGATTTGCATATCACTGATGACTCATCTGTCCCTGACACGAGAGTACACATGTTTAAGGGGAAGAATGCTGAGGTAAATTTCCCTCTTCTCATGAGGAAAAAGAGCGGGAATCTCCAGACAAGAGACAGCAGCTTCCCACAAGAGAATTCTCAGGCTGTATCCTTTCCCCACTAGGGCCAGGATATGTTGAGAATCTTCCCCTGGGGTGTCCTGTTTGCACAGACGGTAGCACTTGCTATTCTCAGGGATCCTGCAGATAGCGTGCACATTCTAGTATACTACCCAGACCGGCGATTGTGTCGGCATGGGTTTATAGCGCTGTGGCAGCATGGACAGGTACCTTATCAGCAGAGATGAGACCCTAGTATGCAATATAAATATATTAAAGATGCTGTCTTATGTGATAGATATATAGTTATAAAGCATGCCCAAAGAGACATGAGTATACTGGGTCCTAGAGTCAAAGCTATGTCGATCTCTGCTTGACGTGTCCTGTAGAATATGCATTGGACAGATGATGCCGACTTAAGAAGCATATGGAAGGCTGAGGATTGTGTGGAGAAGGGTTCTCGGGCCTGGTCTCCACAGCTATAGCTGGTAATTCTGCTAGTTTGCCTTATATTCCTGCACAGCCTAAGAAAGCACGACATTATTAAATGCAGCCTTTCGTATAAAGAAACAAGAAAGTCTGAGGTGCGTCCTTTCTTGTCAGAGCCGGGCAGCTAGTTCCCAGGAACAGAAGTCCTCCCCGGCCCCTACAAAAATCCACCAATGTCGCTGGGGCTCCACAGGCGGAGCTAGGCCCGGTGGGAACACGCCTTCGTAAGTTCAGCCAAAAGTGGGTTCACTCCCTGTTCGATCCCTGGGCAATAGATATTGTGTCTCAGGGATACAAGCTGGACTGTGAGAAGATGCCCCCTCACCGACGGCCCTGCAGGCTTCCCCCCAAGAGAGGGAGCCAGTGTTATCTGCAATTCACAAATTGTATCTTTAACAGGTGGTGGTCAAGGGTCCCCTCCTTCAACAAGAGGGTGTTATTATTAGACCATGTTGTAATCCCGAAACCAGACTGTTCGGTCAGACCCATATTGAATTAAAAATCCCTGAACATATACCTGAGAAGGTTCAAGTTCAAGATGGAATCGCTAAGAGCGGTCAGTGCAAGCCTAAAAAGGGGGAGACTTTATTGTGAATCGGGACATAAGGGATGCATACCTTCAGGTCCCCATTTATCCACCTCATTAGGCGTACCTCAGAATTGCGGTACGGGATTGTCATTACCAATTTCAGATGTTGCCGTTTGGTCTCTCCACGGCCCCGAGAATATTCACCATGGTAATGGCGGATATGATTGTGCTCCTGCGGAAGCAAGGTGTCACTATTATCACGTACTTGGACGATCTCCTCATAAAAGCGAGATCAAGAGAGCAGTTGCTGAACAGCGTATCACTTTCTCTGGAAGTGTAACGGCAACACGGCTGGATTCTATATATTCCAAAGTCGCAGTTGTTTCCTACAGCTCATCTGCCTCTCCTAGGCACGATCCTAGACACAGACCAGAAAAGGGTTATCTCCCGATAGAGAGAGCTCAGGAGCTCATGACACTGGTCAGGAATCTATTAAAACCAAAACAGGTGTCAGTGCATCACTGCACTCGAGTCCTGGGAAGGATGGTGGCATCATACGAGGCCATCCCCTTAGGCAGGTTCCATGCGAGGACCTTCCAATGGGACTTACTGGACAAGTGGTCCGGATCACCTCTTCAGATGCATCGGTTAATCACCCTATCCCCCAGGGCCAGGGTGTCTCTCCTGTGGTGGCTGCAGAGTGCTCACCTTCTCGAGGGCCGCAGATTCGGCATTCAGGACTGGATCCTGGTGACCACGGATGCAAGCCTCCGAGGGTGGGGGGCAGTTACACAGGGAAGAAATTTCCAAGGTCTGTGGTCAAGTCAACTGACTTGCCTTCACATCAATATCCTGGAACTAAGGGCCATATACAACGCCCTAAGTCAAGCGGAGATCCTGCTTCGCGACCAACCGGTTCTAATCCAGTCAGACCGCAGGGGTTCATGTAAACCGCCAAGGCGGCACAAGAAGCAGGGTGGCGAGGGTAGAAGCCACCAGAATTTTTCGCTGGGCGGAGAATCAAGTAAGCGTACTGTCAGCAGTGTTCGTTCCGGGAGTGGACATCTGGGAAGCAGACTTCCTCAGCAGGCACGACCTCCACTCGGGAAAGTGGGGACTTCATCAGGAAGTCTTCACGCAGTTTGCAAATTGATGGGAACTGCCTAAGGTGGACTAGATGGCGTCCCACCTCAATAAAAAGCTAAAAGGTTTTATGCTGGGTCAAGGGACCTCAGGTGATAGCTGTGGTCGCACTAGTAACACCGTGGGTGTTCCAGTCGGTCTCTGTATTCCCTCCTCTTCCTCTCATACCCAAGGGCTGAGAATTGTAATAAAAGGAGGAGTGAAAACAATATTCTTTGCTCCGAATTGGCCAAGAAGGACTCTGTACCCGGAGCTGCAGGAAATGCTCTCGGAGGACTCAGGGCTTCTGCCTCTCAGACAGGACATGTTGCAACAGGGGCCCTGTCTGTTCCAAAATTTACCGCGGCTGCATTTGACGGCATGGCGGTTGATCGCCGGATCCTAGCGGAAAAGGGCATTCCGGATGCAGTTATTCCTACGCTGATAAAGGCTAGGAAAGACGTGACAGCAAGACTTTTTCACTGTATATGGCGAAAATAGGTTGCTTGGTGTGAGGCCGGGAAGGCCCTACAGAGGAATTCCAGCAGTGTCGATTCCTGCACTTCCTACAGTCAGGAGTGACTATGGGCCTAAAATTAGGATCCATAAAGGTCAAGATTTCGGCCCTATACATTTTCTCATAAAATTAACTGGCTTCACTGCCTGAAGTTCAGACGTTGTTCGGGGGTTGCTGCATATTTAGCCTCCTTTTGTGCCACCGGTGGCACCTTGGGATCTTAACGTTGTGTTGGATTTCCTGAAATCCCACTGGTTTGAGCCACTTAAGACCATGGAGCTAAAATATCTTGCGTGGAAAGTGGTCATGCTATTGGCCTTAGCTTCGGCTAGGCGTGTGTCATTATTGGCGGTTTTGTCATGTAAAAACCCTTATCTGATCTTCCATATGGACAGGGCAGAATTGAGGACTCGTCCCCAATTTCTTCCTAGGGTGGTATCGTTTCATTTGAACCAGCCTATTGTGGTGCCTGCGGCTACTAGGGACTTGGAGGATTCCAAGTTGCTGGACGTAGTCCGGGCTTTGAAAATGTATGTTTCCAGAAAGGTGGGAGTCAGAAAGTCTGACTCGCTGTTTATTCTGTATGCAGCCAACAAGGTTGGCGCTCCTGCTTCGAAGCAGACTATTGTTCGCTGGATCTATAGCACGATTCAGCTGGTTCACTCTGCGGCTGGATTGCCGCATCCAAAATGGTGAAAGCCCATTCCACAAGGAAGGTGGGCTCTTCTTGGGGGCGGCTGCCCGAGGGGTCTCGGCTTTACAGCTTTGCCGAGCTGCTACTTGGTCGGGGTCAAACAAGTTTGCTAAGTTCTACAAGTTTGATACCCTGGCTGAGGAGGACCTTGAGTTTGCTCATGCGGTGCTGCAGAGTCATCCGCACTCTCCCGCCCGTTTGGGAGCTTTGGTATAATCCCCATGGTCCTTACGGAGTTCCCAGCATCCACTAGGACGTCAGAGAAATAAGAATTTACTCACCGGTAATTCTATTTCTCGTAGTCCGTAGTGGATGCTGGGCGCCCGTCCCAAGTGCGGACTCTCTGCAATACATGTATATAGTTATTGCTTAACTAAAGGGTTATTGTTATGAGCCATCTGTTACTGAGGCTCAGTTGTTGTTCATACTGTTAACTGGGTATGGTTATCACAAGTTGTACAGTGTGATTGGTGTGGCTGGTATGAGTCTTACCCTGGATTCCAAATCCTTTCCTTGTTGTGTCAGCTCTTCCGGGCACAGTTTCCTTAACTGGGGTCTGGAGGAGGGGCATAGAGGGAGGAGCCAGTGCACACCAGATAGTACCTAATCTTTCTTTTAGAGTGCCCAGTCTCCTGCGGAGCCCGTCTATTCCCCATGGTCCTTACGGAGTTCCCAGTATCCACTACGGACTACGAGAAATATAATTACCGGTGAGTAAATTCTTATTTTTTCCTACATACTTGAAATCTATTTGTAGTTGATTATGTGCTAATGTTGCTTATTATACTAATGTATAACCTGTGACTGATTGCTAGTGTGATTGCTGACTTTACTGTAATTCTGTCAGTTTTTCTGCGTATCCGATCCTCAATGCTGGTGCAGTGCAGGATAGGGTCGGTTTGTGTGTCATTTTAACAAATGTTAAAGTGATTACAGTCACAAATTGTGTAGTACCACTGTACAGGTATGTGGTTTATTTATCATGTTTAAGAGCGGCAAGGGTGAGGAAAATACACTTTCATGTTTGTCTTGCGAAACTGGGTTAACCTATCAGGATCTGGTTCAAGGGGATTATGTGCAAAATGTTTTAGTTGTCACCGAAGCCTGTTAAATAACTGAGGCAAGCACAGGTTCTAGTTGAACCTTCATGGGCTACTTTGCACAGACATTATCCAATATAGCTGAGTAATAATGCCAGCTCCTGTTCCAGGGATAGGTTACCCTATTAACCCTTACATGCAACATTCATTCTGAGGTTTATCTACCTCGTGAATTGGCAGCCTCTCAACAAAAGCAGGCTGAAAGGCTGGTGGTAAGTAAATCACATAGACATGAACATCTTCACAGTCTACACATGTTTTAGATGAGGATTTGTCGGAGGATGAGGACTCATTGCGCTTCGGAGAAAGGTCTCAGCTCAGTGGACATACCTGAGCTAATTACTGCTATGTAAGCCATTCTATCCTTAGAAGATGCAGAGCTTGTGTTAAAAACGAAGGCAACTGTGTTTAAACATCCCAAAACAACTGATGGAAATTATGCAAGAGGTTTGGGTTACACCCAGTAAGAAGTTAGAATTCCAAGAAATGGAATTCCAATTATTCTCGTCCAGCTGGGGACTGTTTAAAAAAGGGAGGTGGCTCCCAAAGTAGATTTGCATGTCATAGATTGGTGTGAAAATCGACATTATTTTTGCTTTCAACATAAATAAATGTCATGGATAGGAGAGTCAATGGTTTTCTAAAAAAACATTTTTCCTTGTCTTGGGCAATCATTAGACCAGCCATGACTTCAGCCTGGATGACGTAAGCAGTGGCAGCCTGTGCTGATGTGTTGAAGGAGGATCTTTCAATGGCATCTAGAGAGCAAAAATTCCATATTGCCCATATCAAACAGGCAGCGATAAACGGCCCTGGATATGGGTACAATTGCCTTTTAGGCATCAGCTTCAGCAGTAGTAGCTCGCAGAGCGGGTTGGCTATGTACATGGTAAGCGGACTCATAATCCAGGAAGGTTCGGGAGCCTTATCCTTGTTTACTGGAGATATTCTTTTTGGTAAAGAATTAAACAGTATTTTGGAGTCAGAAGCAGACTCCCAAGAAAGTGAAGTTTCCTTTAACGCATAAATTCAAGCCTAGTTTCCAGCTTTTCAGTCCTTTCGGAATCAAGAAAAAGCAAAAGGAGAGGGTAATGGCGAACCGTCTCAATCCAACAAGTCTGGTAAGACTAAAAGGTATTGGGTTACCAGAGGACCGGTTTTCAAATCTGAAGACAAGCCATCAGCCTGATGGTGCGGGCCTCCACCTGGGGGAACCCAGGGTGGGAGGCTGACTTCTTCAGTTTGCACAGATCTGGCAGCAGTCTACTACAGAGGCCTGGGTGCAAGAAGCGGTATCTCACGGTTTTGATGTACAGCCACACCACACTGGACATGCCCAATCTTATCTGATTTTGGAAGCTAAACAGTGTTGGTCCTGGTTAGTACTTGGATGGTAAACCACCTTGGGAATACCAGGTGCTGTAGGTGTTTTCAAGAAACACCCTCATTTAAAAGTTTGTACCAGAAACGAAGACCAGGGCTTTGCAAGACGCACTTCAGGAGTTGCTTCAGTCTGCAGTGATAATTCCAGTTCCTCCTGCACAACGAGGACAAGGTTTTTATTCCAACCTGTTTTGGTCCAGAAGCCAAATGGGTCGTTCCGGCCCATTCTCAATCTCAAAGCGCTGAACAAGTACATTTTGGTGCCTTGGGTTTCATATGAAGACTTTATGTTCCATTTTTTGGTCATGGAGCAGGAGGATTGTATGGTATCCCTGGATATCCAGGATGCTTATCTACATGTTCCTATAGCACTGTTAAATCAGCGCTAAGTCGGGTTTGCTATCCTCCAGCATCATTTTCAGTTTCAGGCCCTACCATTTGGACTGACCACAGCTCCCAGAGTATTAACCAAAATTAAGGTGGTGATGGAATCTTATCTCTGTTTGCAGGGGATAAGTATTTTTAAAAAATTCCTACCACAGCGGTTTATTAATCCTGACAGTCTCAGGAATTGTTCAGTGTCATCTGCAACAGACAACCATTTGTTACAGAGATAAGGTTGGCTGATAAATTGTGCAAAGTCGTCTCTGGTTCCGTCACAACGGATGACTCACTTGAGGGCTGCTGTGGAATTGTGTATTCAGAGAGTAATTTTTTTACCTCTAAACAAAATATCCAAAATTTACTTAACCACTTAACTGACTATTTATTTCGCCGAACACCGCTCCGAAATTGTTTTTTTTTTTTTGAGTGAATTAAGTGAAGAACATCACTAACCCTATCACAAATGATTTTCGTTAAAAAAAGGAAAAAAATAATTTATTTAAAAAAAAAAAAAATATAAGAAAAAATTCTCGAAACATCGTTTGGGAACATCGCGACCATCGGAAACATTGCAGCCTTCATTTTGATAGCCGGGACACCCTGCTGGTATACAGGGGGAGTCTGGGGGTGGCTTGGGAGGGTTAATTTACTCCCCAGCGGCTGCCATTGTCTGCAGCCGCTGGAGGGGGGATCCTGCCGTGCTGACCGATCAGCAGTGATCATCAGCACAGCAGACACAGGGGGAGAGT
Source organism: Pseudophryne corroboree (assembly GCF_028390025.1). Taxonomy (NCBI): domain Eukaryota; kingdom Metazoa; phylum Chordata; class Amphibia; order Anura; family Myobatrachidae; genus Pseudophryne; species Pseudophryne corroboree. The sequence continues at coordinate 422,555,017 of NC_086449.1, read as the reverse complement.
GCAGGGAGGCAGGGGACCTTCCGGTCGGATTCAGGAATCAATTGCTGGCGACTTGTATTCCCAGACGAATTCCCGCAACACCCACAGCACTTCACGGCGGATGGACCTTGCTCAAATGTGTTTGCTACCACATGGGATAAAGAGTACTTTTGAGCAAAAGTGGTGTGAATTAGGCTGGCATTTAAATACAGTGTATGATTAAACTTAGATGAAACGGTCTGCAGCATTAGCATAAGATGCAGATGCAGCTGTGCTGGCTTGTAACTCCAGAATCAGGACCATACCGCATATATTTAGGTTTCTCTTACGTCCTAGAGGATGCTGGGGACTCCGTAAGGACCATGGGGTATAGACGGGCTCCGCAGGAAATAGGGCACCTATAAAGAACTTTTAGTATGGGTGTGCACTGGCTCCTCCCTCTATGCCCCTCCTCCAGACCTCAGTTAGATCCTGTGCCCAGAGGAGAAGGGTGCACTGCAGAGAGCTCTCTTGAGTTTTCAGTGGAAAAAAGAATTTTGTCAGGTTTTTTATTTTCAGGGAGCACTGCTGGCAACAGGCTCCCTGCATCGTGGGACTGAGGGGAGAGGAGCAGACCTACTTAAATGATAGGCTCTGCTTCTTAGGCTACTGGACACCATTAGCTCCAGAGGGAGTCGGAACACAGGTCTCACCCTGGGGTTCGTCCCGGAGCCGCGCCGCCGTCCTCACAGAGCCGGAAGATAGAAGCCGGGTGAGTATGAGAAGCAAGAAGACGTCAAAGGCGGCAGAAGACTTCAAATCATGAGGTAAAGCGCGCAGCGGTAAGCTGCGCGCCTTTGCTCCCCCACACAGACGCACAGAAAGCACTGATGGGTGCAGGGTGCAGGGGGGGCGCCCTGGGCAGCAATAAACCTCGTTTTTGGGCAAAAAGGTCACATTAGGCTGCGGAGGCAGCAAATAGATGATCCCCCGCCATTTTATTAAAATTGAAGAGGGACCGAAGCCTGCCGCTGGAGGGGGTGTAGCTTGATCCCTCGACACTAACCAGCGCCATTTTCTCCACAGAGGCTGCAGAGAACGCTGGCTCCCCGGACTCTCCCCTGCTGAACACTTCAGAGGGCTGAAAAAGAGGAGGGGGGCACATTGGAGCGCAGTGAGTGGGAAGATTAGCATTATATAATAATATAAAAGCGCTGTCTGGATTTTCCAGTGTCAGCTTGGCGCTGGGTGTGTGCTGGCATACTCTCTCTCTGTCTCTCCTAAGGGCCTGGTTGGGGATTTGTCCCCTTATAGGTATATCCCTGTGTGTGTGGGGTGTCTGTACGTGCGCGTCGGCATGTCTGAAGCGGAAGGCTTCTCCAAGGAGGAGGTGGAGCAGATGAGTGGTGTCCCCGTCGGTAGTGCCGACTCAGGAATGGATGGACATGTGGCATATGTTGAATGCAAGTGTGGCATCTTTACATAAGAGGCTAGATAAAGCTGAATCCAGGGAGGCATCAGGGGATCAATCCTCGGATTGGACCGACTCACAGGGCCCATCGGGGTTTCAAAAGCGTCCCTTGTCACTAATTGTGGACAAAGATACTGACACGGACTCTGATTCCAGTGTCGACTATGATGAAGCTAGATTGCACCCTAAGGTGACAAAGAGTATTCAGTGTATGATTATTGCAATAAGAGATGTGTTGCATATTGCTGATGAACCCTCTGTTCCAGACACGAGGGTACACATGTTTAAGGGAAAGAAACAGATAATAAACTTTCCCCCATCTCATGAACTTAACCAGTTATTTGAAAAAGCTTGGGAGACTCCAGATAAGAGGCTGCCGATTCCCAAAAGAATTAATATGGCATACCCTTTCCCTACACAGGACAGGGTACGTTGGGAATCCTCTCCCACTGTGGACAAGGCTTTAACACGCCTGTCCAAGAAAGTGGCGCTGCCGTCTCCAGACACAGCGGCCCTCAAGGACCCTGCGGACCGCAGGCAGGAGACTACATTAAAGTCTATTTATTCACATACTGGTGCTTTGCTCAGACCGGCAATTGCGTCGGCATGGGTATGTAGCGCAGTTGCAGCTTGGACAGATACCCTGTCGGCTATCCTTGATACCCTAGATAGGGATGCTATTTTGTTAACTCTAGCCCATATTAAAGACGCAGCCTTGTATATGAGAGACGCTCAAAGGGACATTGGGTTGCTGGGTTCCAGAGCCAATGCCATGGCTATTTCAGCGAGACGATCTTTATGGACCCGCCAATGGACGGGTGATGCGGATTCGAAAAAGCATGTGGAGGTTTTACCCTGTAAGGGTGACGTGGTGTTTGGGGATGGGCTCGCGGACCTGGTTTCCACAGCTACCGCGGGTAAATCTACCTTTTTCAAACCCTATTTGTAGTGGTGAATGATACGGTTATAAAGTGAAACTAAAATCAATAATGAAAAAGCAGGTAATATACTTAAGGTTGTTTATTCTAAGATGCTGAGATACTTTCTTTCCCAACAGGTATAAATTCGGTTTAAAAGTCAATCAGTGATTGGGGCACGCTCCTGGTTTGAGCTTAAATTCTGAAGTGCAAGGTTCAATTGAAAGAACAAATGCTGTAATCTTTGTAAAGTCGAAAAAAAGAAAAAGAAAAATGCCACAAAAAAATATTAATGATAATATGTACTAAAGTCCAAACGGTTTACAAGTCTATACAGACAGCGGCGTCCCGCTAATCTGTGCTCTGAAGTGAAGGATTCTCTTGTGAAGTGATGAACAGTTGACAGCGGTAGTGTATGCTTTGGTTAGAGTGGAGAATAAGGACCCTGGACTGGCGCTATTCCTCCTGCAGCACGTCCCACAGTAGACTCCCAGAGGAAGACCCTAACAGGTCGAAACGCGTTGGAGCTACCCATCTATACTACATTGGACTGAGGACGAATATTCACTACAAAGAAGGACAGTACTGCTAATCCTTTCCGCAAACCATCCGGTCACGTGATCCGGAGTTCCGGAAGCAACCGGTTGCCAGGCGACGGAAGAAGCCCGAGACAGCGGAGAGTGGAAGGCGGAGGGGAAGGGAGAAGGTAAGTCCCTGTAGGAGGAGGAGAGGCGCGGCCAGCCGCTCGGAGAGCTCCGGCCGGGTCCACTTCGCCTCTGTGACAGGCGCACACCCCAGGTCAGCGGCCCCACAGAGCGGGCCTGATTCGGGCGCTCTACTGTGGGACGTGCTGCAGGAGGAATAGCGCCAGTCCAGGGTCCTTATTCTCCACTCTAACCAAAGCATACACTACCGCTGTCAACTGTTCATCACTTCACAAGAGAATCCTTCACTTCAGAGCACAGATTAGCGGGACGCCGCTGTCTGTATAGACTTGTAAACCGTTTGGACTTTAGTACATATTATCATTAATATTTTTTTGTGGCATTTTTCTTTTTCTTTTTTTCGACTTTACAAAGATTACAGCATTTGTTCTTTCAATTGAACCTTGCACTTCAGAATTTAAGCTCAAACCAGGAGCGTGCCCCAATCACTGATTGACTTTTAAACCGAATTTATACCTGTTGGGAAAGAAAGTATCTCAGCATCTTAGAATAAACAACCTTAAGTATATTACCTGCTTTTTCATTATTGATTTTAGTTTCACTTTATAACCGTATCATTCACCACTACAAATAGGGTTTGAGCGCTGGTTCCCTGTGGATTTATCCACATCTGTATACTTACCATTTAAGGGGGGGTGGGACACCCCTCATTACCAGCAGCACAGCCCGCCTCAGATTAACACCTCAGTGCGCAGAGAACCCATTTCTGTAAATCTACCTTTTTACCTTTTATTCCCCAACAGCAAAAGAAAACTCCACAATATCACATGCAGTCCTTTCGGTCGCAAAAGTCCAGAAGAGGTCGGGGATCCTACTTCCTTGCCAGAGGTAAGGGTAGAGGAAAGAGAACACCTGCTGCGGCTGGTGCCCAGTAACAGAAGTCCTCCCCGGCTTCTACGAAACCCACTGCATGACGCTGGGGCTCCCTTGAGGGAGTCCGCACCAGTGGGGGCACGCCTTCGACTCTTCAGCCAGGTCTGGGTCAGGTCAGACGTGAATCCTTGGGCGTTGGAAATAGTTTCCCAAGGCTACAAACTGGAATTCGAAGAGGTGCCCCCACGCCGATTTTTCAAGTCTGCCTTACCAACTTCTATCCCAGAGCGGGATGTAGTGTTAGCTGCAATTCAAACGCTGTGTCAACAGCAAGTAATTATCAGGGTTCCCCTGATCCAACAGGGAAAAGGGTACTATTCGACCCTCTTTGTGGTCCTGAAGCCGGATGGTTCGGTCAGACCCATTTTCAATCTAAAATCCCTAAACCTGTACTTGAAAAGATTCAAATTCAAGATGGAATCGCTCCGAGCGGTAATAGCCAGCCTGGAGGGGGGGGGGGGGGGGATTTTATGGTGTCACTGGACATAAAGGATGCTTACCTTCATGTCCCCATATATCCCTCATCAGGAGTACCTGAGATTCGCTGTACAGGATTGTCATTACCAGTTTCAGACGTTGCCGTTTGGGCTTTCCACGGCCCCGAGGATTTTCACCAAGTTAATGGCGGAAATTATGGTGGTCCTGCGCAAGCAAGGAGTCACAATTATCCCATACTTGGACGATCTCCTGATAAAGGCGAGATCAAAAGAGCAATTGCTGAGAAACGTGTCACTCTCTCTGAGAGTACTCCAGCAACACGGTTGGATTCTCAATCTACCGAAGTCACAGTTGGTTCCAACAACTCGACTAGCGTTCCTAGGTATGATACTGGACACGGAACAAAAGAAGGTTTTTCTCCCGTTGGAAAAAGCCCAGGACCTCCAGAACATGGTCAGAGACCTGCTAAAGCCAAAAAGAGTGTCAGTTCATCAATGCACGTGTTCTGGGGAAAATGGTGGCAGCCTACGAGGCCATCCCCTTCGGCAGGTTCCATGCGAGGACGTTTCAATGGGACCTTCTGGACAAATGGTCTGGGTCCCATCTACAATTACATCAAAAGTTAACACTGTCCCCCAGGGTCAGGGTGTCTCTTCTATGGTGGCTGCAAAGTGTTCACCTCCTAGAGTAGGGGTGGGCAACAGGCGGTCCGCGGGCCGGATGCGGCCCGCGGACCGATTCTGCCTGGCCCGCTGTGCCCCACCAGAGTGCAATGACAAGCGGCCCGACAGGCCGCTTGTCATTGCACTGCTCTCAGATGCGGCGCCGCTGAGGAAATCCCGGTCACGTCACAGGGTCAGCTGACCGGGATTTCCTCTGTTAGCTGGGCGGCGCGGGGTGCGGGCACTGCAGTGAGCAGGAGCGGCGGCCTGTGAGGAGGAGATTGAGCGGTGGCCAGTGAGGAGAAGCAGCGGGCAGCGAGCCGGAGCAGGAGAGGCCACATCAGTGGTGACTCCGGCCGGCAGCAGCGCGGATCATCGGACAGCGGGGATCGTCTGCCACTGTGACAAACAGGTAAACCCCCTGTCCAGCCAACCCCTGCATCAGTTCTTAAGCTGCCATATAGGTTTAAGGGTGGGAAGGGAGGGGAGTTAAAAACTGCAATATGGGTTTAGGGGAGGGGAGGAAAGGGGGGGTAGGGACTGTCTGCTGTAATGTATAAAAAGGGGGACGCTGTCTGCCGTAATGTGTAAAAAGGGGACGCTGTCTGCCGTAATGTGTAAAAAAGGGGACGCTGTCTGCCGTAATGTGTAAAAAAGGGCACGCTGTCTGCCGTAATGTGTAAAAAGGGGGGACGCTGTCTGCCGTAATGTGTAAAAAGGGGACTCTGAGTATTTTGTGTGTGGCCCTCGAATATTCGCTGGAAGTGTTAAGCGGCCCCCCAGCTGAAATAATTGCCCACCCCTGTCCTAGAGGGTCGCAGATTCGGCATTCAGGACTGGGTACTGGTAACTACGGACGCGAGCCTCCGAGGATGGGGAGCAGTCACCCAAGGAAGAAATTTTCAAGGACTATGGACAAGCCAGGAGTCCTGCCTGCACATCAACGTGTTGGAATTAAGGGCCATATACCACGGCCTTCGACAAGCGGAGAGTCCTCTTCGAAACCTATCGGTGCTGATTCAATCGGACAATGTCACAGCAGTGGCTCATGTGAACCGCCAAGGCGGGACAAGGAGCAGAGTCGCGATGGCAGAAGCCACCAGGATTCTTCGCTGGGCGGAAAATCACGTAAGCGCCCTGTCAGCTGTCTTCATTCCGGGTGTGGACAACTGGGAGGCAGACTTCCTCAGCAGACACGATCTCCATCCAGGAGAGTGGGGACTTCATCAAGAAGTCTTAGCAGAGATAACTGGTCTTTGGGGAGTTCCTCAAATAGACATGATGGCGTTATGCCTCAACAAGAAGCTTCGGAGATATTGTGCCAGGTCCCAGGACCTCAGGCAATAACAGTAGACGCTCTGGTAACGCCATGGGTGTTCCAGTCGGTCTACGTGTTTCCTCCTCTTCCTCTCATCACAAAGGTGTTGAGGATCATAAGGCGAAAAAGAGTACAGACAATACTCATTGTTCCCGACTGGCCTCGAAGGGCCTGGTACTCAGATCTTCAGGAGATGCTCACAGAAGATCCTTGGCCTCTTCCTCTAAGGGAGGACCTGTTGCAGCAGGGGCCCTGCATGTTCCAAGACTTACCGCGGTTACGTTTGATGGCATGGCGGTTGAACGCCGGATCCTAGCTGAGAAGGGTATTTTGGAAGAGGTCATACCTACTCTAATAAAGGCTAGGAAGGAGGTTGACGGCAAAACATTATCACCGTATCTGGCGGAAATATGTCTCTTGGTGTGAAACCAAGAATGCTACTACGGAAGATTTCCATTTGGGTCGTTTTCTCCACTTCCTACAGACAGGAGTGGATATGGGCCTAAAATTAGGCTCTGTTAAGCTACAGATTTCGGCTCTGTCGATATTCTTTCAGAAGGAATTGGCTTCTCTTCCAGAAGTCCAGACGTTTGTAAAGGGAGTGTTAAACATCCAGCCTCCTTTTGTGCCCCCAGTGGCACCATGGGTCCTGAACGTGGTGTTGCAGTTCCTAAAATCACACTGGTTTGAACCCCTTAACAAGGTTGAGTTTAAATTTCTCACCTGGAAGGTGGTCATGTTATTGGCCTTGGCATCTGCAAGGCGGGTGTCAGAATTAGCGGCCTTGTCTCACAAGAGCCCCTACTTGATTTTTCATGTTGATAGAGTGGAATTGAGGACTCGTCCTCAATTTTTACCTAAGGTGGTTTCTTCATTCCATATAAACCAACCTATTGTGGTGCCTGTGGCTACGAGTGACTTGGAGGATTCCAGGTCCGTGGATGTAGTCAGGGCCTTAAAGATTTATGTAGCCAGGACGGCTAGAATTAGGAAAACAGAGGCTCTGTTTGTTCTGTATGCAGCCAACAAGATTGGCGCGCCTGCTTCAAAGCAGACTATTGGATCTGTAACACGATTCAGCAGGCGTATGTTACGGCTGGATTGCCGTTACCACATTCAGTAAAGGCCCATTTCACTAGGAAGGTGGGCTCTTCTTGGGCGGCTGCCCGAGGCGACTCGGCATTACAGCTTTGCCGAGCAGCGACTTGGTCGGGGTCAAACACTTTTGCTAAATTCTACAAGTTTGATACCCTGGCTGATGAGGACCTAGCATTTGCTCAGTCGGTGTTGCAGAGTCATCCGCACTCTCCCGCCCGATTGGGAGCTTTGGTTTGAACCCCATGGTCCTTACGGAGTCCCCAGCATCCTCTAGGACGTAAGAGAAAATAAGATTTTAAACCTACCGGTAAATCTATTGCTCCTAGTCCGTAGAGCAGGGGTGGGGAACCTCAGGCCCGAGGGCCGTATTAGGCCCTCAAAGCCACTTAATCCGGCCCGGCTAGGCTCACCTAAACGAGAGGAGATGCCGAGCGCCCGCTGAGATTTTACCACCAGCGGGCGCCCGGCTCCTCAGCAGCAGCTCACTCCTCAGCTCCAGCTTCTGGCTCAGGCAGTGTACATGTGTGGCTGTGCAGCACTATGGGAGAGACGTCATGACATCTCTCCCATAGTTTCGAGGAGAGGGAGGGCAGCGGTCCGGTAGCAGGAGCAGGGCTGGTGAGCATTGTGTTTTTTTTCTTCTTTCTTTTAATGTGTGTGTGTGTGTGTGTGTGTGTGTGTGTGTGTGTGTGTGTGTGTGTGTGTGTGTGTGTAAGCGGCACTACTAGGGGGCATATTTAATGGGGCATAACTACAAGGGAATATCTAATGGGGCATAACTACAGGTGGCATATTTAATGGGGCATAACAACTGACAGGGCATATCTAATGGGCCAAAACTACTGACAGTGGGCATATCTAATGGGGCATAACAACTGACTAGAGGCAAATCTAATCGGGCATAACAAGTGACTGGGAGTATAACAAGTGACTGGGGTCATAACTACTGACTGGGGGCAGGCTAATTTTTAAGTTGATCATTTTTGTATGGCCCCCGGAGGATTTTATAAATATCTAAATGGCCCTTGGTAGAAAAAAGGTTCCCCACTCCTGCCGTAGAGGATGCTGGGCGCCCGTCCCAGTGCGGAAAATCTGCAAGACTTGTATATGGTTATTGCTTACATAAGGGTTATGTTACAGTTGGAATCGGTCTTGGACCGTTGCTGCTGTTTGTTCATACTGTTAACTGGTTATGTGTATTCCAGGTTATGTGGTATGATTGGTATGAATCTTGCCCTTAGATTTACAAAATCCTTTCCTCGTATTGTCCATCTCCTCTGGGCACAGTTCTCTAGCTGAGGTCTGGAGGAGGGGCATAGAGGGAGGAGCCGGTGCACACCCATACTAAAAGTTCTTTATAGGTGCCCATGTCTACTGCGGAGCCCATCTATACCCCATTGTCCTTACGGAGTCCCCAGCATCCTCTACGGACTAGGAGAAATAGATTTACTGGTAGGTTTAAAATCTTATTATTCCTACTATGCAGACATCCTCCCCACCACTTATTTCATGGCCCAACAATGTAGGTTTTACCATTTCCCACCCCCCCCTTGCATTTAAAGGCGAGTTTGCCTTTGTTCATACTGTAACCATTCAAAAAGTACATTGAAACATTGGCTGTTGTCATTAACTTGAGTGTCACTGCTTCCTTGTGTGTGTGTGTGTGTGTGTGTGTGTGTGTGTGTGTGTGTAGAAAAAGGGAGCGATTTAATAAGCACTGCGGGAAAGTAGCTCCTGGGTTGTGTCGAGCTATTCAATTATTCCTGCATTAAGCCCAGCAACTAGCTGCGTTAACAAGTGCCTCAGGGCTGATCATGGGATTACCAAGGGGGTCATTCCAAATTGATCGCTCTCGCTAGCAGTTTTAGCTGCTGTGCAACGCATTGTTGCCGCCCACTGGAGAGTGTATTTTCGCTTTGCAGAAGTGCGAACGCTTGTGCAGCAGAGCGCCTGCAAAATCTTTTTGTGCAAAACAAGACCAGCCCTGTAGTTACTCTTCGTGTGCGTTGATTCCAACAATGGAGGGACGGCTTTTGACGTCACACACACTCCCAGAGAACGCCCAGCCACGCCTGCGTTTTTCTAAGCACTTTCTGAAAACGGTCAGTTGACACCTAGAAACGCCCACTTCATGTCAATCTTCCTGCGTTCAGCCGTGTGACAGGAATTTTCGTTAGACTCTGTGCAAACCCATGATGCTCATTGTACCTGTACGACGCGCCTGCGCATTGCGGTGCATGTGCAGAAATGCTGATTTTTAGCCTGATCGCTGCGCTGCGAACAACGGCAACTAGCGATCAACTCGGAATGACCCCCTCAAGTACAGAAACTGCATTGCATCGGGGTGATGCAGTGTACTCCAACTAAGCCTCAGGAATTAGTCAAGGCATAGTGCATTTCCCAGATTAAGTGGCAGACATGATATAGTCAACTGAATAGCTCTGGGTACTTCCCTGCGGTGCTATTGAAATTGCTCCGTTTGACGCCCTCTAGTGGTAGCTGCAGGGGAAAACAATTGAATCGCCTTCACTGAGTTTGTCCATTTTTAAATTTTTTTTTTTTTTTTTTTACTGCACCTCTGAGCAGTAACAAACTGCCCAGATGCACCTACTTACATCTGCTAAAGGCTTGTGGCCACCTCTGAATCAGGCCATAAGTGTTTCTGTACTAAACATATTGTACACTTTTGGACATTCTTAATTCTGTTACTTCTCTAAGTAGACCAAATATTCTTTCCTGGGGCAATCACTGTTAAATGAAGCTGAGAAACACACTCAAGTTGCAGCTCTCCAGCTAACTTACAGGGGGAGAGTCAAATGTTTGAAAAGTCGGTTGGGTGTCTGTTTTCAAACATTTGAATCTCCCCCACAGAGTTGACCTGTAGCTCACGATAGAACTCCATAAAACTGCTTTCCCACGGCTGTATTTAGAGTTGTATGTGCCCTACAACACAGTTGTTCAAGTCAGCACTTTGTGTCTCACAAGGTAGAGGTGATTATCTTCAAGTATTTCCTCCGTAATTAGAGGTTAGATTAAGAATGGAGCTTCTATGCCTTTTTTTAAAAAGCAGATGTAAGTAGTAATTGGCTACATCATCACTGTAATAGCAAGTTTTAGGCAACATAATAGAAACATTCAGATACATGAAAAGCTTAAAGCTTAACCTACAGTACATAAGGGTTCAGGCCCTCATTCCGAGTTGCTCACTCGCTAGCTGCTTTTAGCAGCTGTGCAAACGCTAAGCCGCCACCCTCTGGGACTGTATCTTGGCTTAGCAGAAGTGCCAACGAAAGGACCGCAGCGCTGCTACAAAAAAAAAATTGTGCAGTTTCAGAGTAGCTCGAGATCTACTCCTAGCTTGTGATCACTTCAGACTATTTAGTTCCTGTTTTGACGTCACAAACACGCCCTGCGTTCGCCCAGCCACGCCTACGTTTTTCCAGCCACTCCTGCGTTTTTATCTGGCACGCCTGCGTTTTTTCACACACTCCCCTGAAAACGGTCCGTTACCACCCAGAAACACCCACTTCCTGTCAATCACTCTTCGGCCAGCAGTGCGACTGAAAGGCGTCGCTAGAGCTTGTGTAAAACTGCATCAGTTTTTGTGAAAGTACAACGCGCGTACGCACCATACGCATGCGCAGATTTGCCTATTTTTGCCTGATCGCTGCGAACGAAAGCAGCTAGCGATCAACTCGGAATGAGTGCCTCAATTCCATTACATGCGGGTGGGCAGCCGAAACTCTTGTTTGAGTGCCCACACCAGTGTTTTCGCTCGTTTCAGCTCGCACTTCAGGAGGCTGCAAGCTAAAATGTGTTCTGAATGGAACAATTGAATTGCTCTGTTGGGCGCCATCTCGTGGCAACGGGCATGAACAACAATTGAATTCCCCCATATGAATACTTAAGAAAAAAAATAAAACTGTGAAAAATCTCCCCATAGTAACCACAGTGAAACTAGAATATAATAAAATACCCATCAATATAGCCTGTGTTTTCTATAATACCCCTTTCAGACATGCTCCAAATTCCCGGGATTTTGCACATGAACGCGCATCAACCCGGGAATTTGGTATGTCTGAAAGGCACCGATCCGGGAATGTGATCCGGGTCGCCAACCCTGCAATTGACCTGGGTTTTTCCCGGGACTCAAGTCCCGGGAAGACAACCCTGCTTAGGTCTGAAAGGTGCAACCCGGGAATTTACTCCCAGGTCGCACCTGATTGGCGGGGCTGGCTGGAGGGGCCCGGAGATCAGAGGGGGCGTGTTCCGGCTGCTGCAGTCCGTGCTGCTGTGAGCAGCTGAAGCAGCCAGCGCAGCCACAAAACAGAGAGGCGGCCTGTTGGAGTGAGTGTGTGTGTGTGTGTGTGTATATGTGTATGTATGTGTATATATATATGTGTATATATACATATATATATATATATATATATATATACAGGTTGAGTATCCCATATCCAAATATTCCGAAATACGGAATATTCCGAAATACGGACTTTGTTGAGTGAGATAGTGAAACCTTTGTTTTTTGATGGCTCAATGTACACAAACTTTGTTTAATACACAGTTATTAAAATTTTTATATTAAATGACCTTCAGGCTGTGTGTATAAGGTGTATATGAAACATAAATGAATTGTGTGAATGTAGACACACTTTGTTTAATGCACAAAGTTATAAAAAATATTGGCTAAAATGACCTTCAGGCTGTGTGTATAAGGTGTATATGAAACATAAATGCATTCTGTGCTTAGATTTAGGTCCCATCACCATGATATCTCATGGTATGCAATTATTCCGAAATACGGAAAAATCCGATATCCAAAATAACTCTGGTCCCAAGCATTTTGGATAAGGGATACTCAACCTGTATGTATGTATGTATGTATGTATGTATGTATGTATATATATATAGATGGATGTATGTATGTATGTATGTATGTATATATATATATATAAATTTGCCATGTGTGTGTATATTACATGCGTGTGTTTGAGTGTGACGTGTGTGTAAATGTACGAGTGTGACGTGTGTGTGTGTTTAAGACATGTGACAATAGAGTAGCCTGGTCTGACCTGGCTGCCAGGGCAGAGCAGGCTTATGTCTGAAAGGGGTTGACCTGGGAATTTCCCAGGTCTCGGGTTTAGTGTGAAAGGGGACCCAGCAAAAACCAGGGATTTTTCAGAGGTGAAAATCCCGGGTCTGAAGCAGGGAAATTCCCGGGTCCTGTGTCTGAAAGGGGTATTAAAGACAAGTCCTGTGGTGTGCAAATTTCAGTCTTTGTAAAATAAAACAAAATCACTGGATGGAATAGGAAGGATGAAATGTATAGTATAGTATAGTATAGTACAAAGGTTCCCAAACTGTGTGCCGTGGCTCCTTGGGTTGCCTCGGGACACTTGCATGGGTGCCCTGGGTTGGTGGTCCAGGACAAATTCAAATTATTCATGGTCAATATAATAGGCAAAACCAGCGCTGGTGGCTGCCAGTCATAAAATATGTGGCCAAACAGAAGCAAATCTTGTCCCTCGCCGCACAACTGACCCTAAGGATGACATATAAACGCAATCTACTTAATGTAATATTTCTTTCTAAATTTCTCAATATGAAACTTTTGGCCTAGGGGTGCCGTGAAAAAAATTCTGCTATTTTAGGGCGCCGTGATTCCAAAACCTTTGGAAACCACTGGTATAGTAGATAAATAGGTGGGAATATGATGCAGTTAATAGAGAGTATGGAAATCATTAATACTGCCTTCATATTGCAATGCCGAGTCGCACCCGGGAATTTAAAACGGGTCCTTCCTGGGTGCGACCTGGCATTGGACCCTTTCAGATTTCAGACTGGCTTCCCGACCCAGCAATATGCCAGGTCAGGTTGCCATCGGGGGCGGGTGCAGAGGTGGTGCTGGGAGATTAGATCATCTCCACGCTGCTGGGTCGCATCGCGCTGGCAACCCATTCACACTGCACCTGACCCGGGAATAACCCTTCTTCTCGACCTGGGAAGTCTGGAGTGATCCCTTTCACACTGCACAGCAACCCGCATCAGCCCGGAAATATGCGGAGTCGATACCGGGTTATTTGTGCGATGTGAAAGGGGTATAAGTGATTGAAGAGACAGAGAACATAGAATAGTGGGTGTGAGAACAACAAAGAGATAAATTGGAAAGAAAAGTTTAAGTAATTAGGTTAAGATTCTGAGAGAAGGATATAGATTTTATGAGTGTGGCCGAAGGCCTAGCACACATGATAAACTCGAGGTGTGATCTCCTCTTCCACCTTTTTTTTTTTTTTTTTTTTTTAAGTTGACAAAATGCATGTACTGTAAATTTATATTTTGTAGTTAGTTTTACCATGTAATATGTAAAGCGTTGTGAGCAGTTATGGAATTGAGGAAACACATGTTTGAATATCTGGCCTGTGCACTGCTGTTATTTATTTGTAACTTACATTTTTTAGGGCAGTTGGCAAATTCTGTGAAATTGGAAGTGATTGATTGTAATTGTCGCTGCACCAGCCAGGGGGATTGGTGGTGACTGAGCAAAGGTCAATCTATATGAAGTGGCCCAAATATGAATTTTCTGGTTGCGTGACCATTTTTTATATTGATCTTTCTGAATAATCCTTTTTAGTTAGTTATATATATAACCTATAAAAACACAGTATACCGGCGCCGGGATCCCGACAGCCAGCATACCGACACTTATTCTTCCTCGTGGGGGTCCACGACCCCCCTGGAGGGAGAATAAAATACTGTGTCGCCGGCATATCGTAGTGAACCCGAAAAAAAGGCCTATGAGAACAAACTGTGCGGAATTCAAATGTTTTGCCTGCCGTCAGCCACTAGATAGCACCCAGCGCTGCTATTCAATTATTGTTCCATTCGGCCGTGAGATCCACCCGCCCACCCCCGGGAGTGGTGAGCTGACATGCACGAAAAGTGACTCATTTGGGCTCCAAAACAGTACTTTGATTGCGCCCAGCACTTTGGTTGGGTTTAGCTGCTTTACGCTGTGTCCTACTGTTTCTAATAGATTTTACAAATGACATTTGAAAAAGGGACTGCTTTCGGGGATTTGGTTTGCAGGTGAAACAAAATCCCAGATAAGCCACAACCTCAGCTGGTTTATCGAGGCTAATTGGATAGTTCCCGGCGAGAAAATTACCAGCTGTAATTTACCATGGGTAACTGGATACCCCCCGATAGTATGGATGACCCACAAGCCTTTCTTTGAAATGCCATCCAGAGGGAGTATTGAAGAGCTTCCTAAGAAGATGTTTATAGTGTGAAATGACCAAGACTATTACGACATTTGTCAAATTCGACATTTCTGCAATGGTACAAATGCGGCATTTCGACAAAAGTATATTCAATTGAAGATTGTAAATTCGACAACAGTGCTTTTAGACAGTAAATTCGTCATTTTCAATCCGCCACACTTTGCTGGCGGAATCTAATAAAAATTTTTAAAAACATGTTTTTTTTTTTGTGTTTTTTTTTTATATTGGTAATAGCATATCTATTTATATTAGAAGGGATTAGGTACTTGGTTTGTCTATTTAGGAGGCACAAGTATTATTTATATATTTTTTAAAAAAAAATATTATTATTATTTTTTAGTGGAATGGTGTAAAAATCAGAAAAAAAAATGCGTGGGGTCCCCCCTCCTAAGCGTAACCAGCCTCGGGCTCTTTGAACCGGTTCTGGTTGGCAAAATACGGGGAAAAAAATGACAGGGAATACCCCGTATTTTAACAACCAGCACCGGGCTCTGCGCCTGGTCCTGGTGCAAAAAATACGGGGGACAAAAAGAGTAGGGGTCCCCCGTATTTTTTGTACCAGCACCGGGCTCCACTAGCTGGACAGATAATGCCACAGCTGGGGGGGGTCACTTTTATACAGCGCCCTGCGACCGTGGCATTAAATACCCAACTAGTCACCCCTGGCTGGGGTACCCTGGAGGAGTGGGTATCCTTTCAATCAAGGGGTCCCCCCCCAGCCACCCAAGGGCCAGGGGTGAAGCCCGAGGCTGTGTCCCCCCCCCATCCAAGGGCTGCGGATGGGGGGCTGATAGCCATGTGTAAAAATGTAAGAATATTGTTTTTTGCAGAAGAACTACAAGTCCCAGCAAGCCTCCCCCGCAAGCCGGTACTTGGAGAACCACAAGTACCAGCATGCAGGGGGAAAACGGGCCCGCTGGTACCTGTAGTTCTACTGCAAAAAAATACCCAAATAAAAACAGGACACAGACACCGTGAAAGTATAACTTAATTACATACATGCCGACACACATACTTACCTATGTTGACACGCCGACTCTGGCCTCGTCTCTAATGTCGACGTCCGGGGTACCTGAAAATAAAATTATACTCGCCTGATCCATTGTCCAGTTCTTTTATTATAATCCACGTACTTGGCAAAACAAAAAAACGCATTTACCCGAACCAGACGGACTGAAAGGGGTCCCATGTTTACACATGGGACCCCTTTCCCCGAATGCAGAGACCCCCCCGTGAGTACTGTCACAGAGGGTCCCTTCAGCCAATCAGGAAGCGCCACTTCGTGGCACTCTCCTGATTGGCTGTATGCGCGTCGGAGCTGTCAGACACGCATCGCACAGCCCCCTCCATTATCTTCAATGGTGGGAACTTTGCGGTCAGCGGTGAGGTCACCCGCGGTCAGCGGCTGACCGCAAAGTTCCCACCATTGAAACTAATGGAGGGAGCTGTGCGATGCGCTGTCTGCCAGCTCAGACGTGCAAAGCCAATCAGGAGAGTGCCACGAAGTGGCGCTTCCTGATTGGCTGAAGGGACCTTTCTGTGACAGGAGTCACGGGGGGTCTCTGCATTCAGGGAAAGGGGTCCCATGTGTAAACATGGGACCCCTTTCAGTCCGTCTGGTTCGGGTAAATGCGTTTTTTTGTTTTGCCAAGTACGTGGATTATAATAAAAGAACTGGACACTGGATCAGGTGAGTATAATTTTATTTTCAGGTACCCCGGACGTCGACATTGGAGACGAGGCCAGAGTCGGCGTGTCAACATAGGTAAGTATGTGTGTCGGCATGTATGTAAAAAAGTTATACTTTCACGGTGTCTGTGTCCTGTTTTTATTTGGGTATTTTTTTTGCAGTAGAACTACAGGTACTAGTTTTCCCCTGCATGCTGGTACTTGTGATTCTCCAAGTACCGGCTTGCGGGGGAGGCTTGCTGGGACTTGTAGTTCTTCTGCAAAAACCATATTCTTACATTTTTACACATGGCTATCAGCCCCCCATCCGCAGCCCTTGGATGGGGGGGACAGCTTCGGGCTTCACTCCTGGCCCTTGGGTGGCTGGGGGGGGGGGGCCCTTGATTGAAGGGGTCCCCACTCCTCCAGGGTACCCCGGCCAGGGGTGACTAGTTGGGTATTTAATGCCACGGCCGCAGGGCGCTGTATAAAAGTGACCCCCGGCTGTGGCATTATCTGTCCAGCTAGTGGAGCTCGGTGCTGGTACAAAAAATACGGGGGACCCCTACTCTTTATGTCCCCCGTATTTTTTGCACCAGGACCAGGCGCAGAGCCCGGTGCTGGTTGTTAAAATACGGGGGATCCCCTGTCATTTTCCCCCCCGTATTTTGCCAACCAGGACCGGCTCAAAAAGCCCGAGGCTGGTTATGCTTGGGGGGGGGGGGGACCCTAGCAAAAAAAATTTCGGGTTATTTACCGTTTTTTGACCATTTTTTAAAATTGTATCAAAATCCGTCAAATCGGCCGTTTTTTGACAGCGGGACTGTCGAATTCGTTTTTTATTGAATGTCGAATTCCGGTACCCACCTGCCGGAATTCGACGGTCGAATTGTCTCGAATTTAAAAACTGTCGAATTCCACCCGGAATTCGACCGCAATTGCATATACCCTTTAGCATGCTGGGATGTGTATTTCCACAGCAGCAACCTCCCCCCACACACACTTTTTCTCTACCCTGGCACCTCAATGTCTTTCACTGTTGATTTGTGGGTGGTCATCAAGGTGTGGGAAGTACTTATTTGTAGAACCTCTGGCAGCGGGAGATGGTGGCAGTATCCAAACGTCTTAGTTTTCCTTTAATGATAAGTAGAGAACGAATACCAACTAATGAAATTTAAGTTTTCACTAATAAGGGCTTTGACTTCTTGGGAGTTAACTTTGGATTAATCTTTCTTATGAGGGGGGTTTTCTTTTTGGAGAAATACTATATATTATGAAACAGTCAGCATTTCAAACAATACTACAGACAGAATACTATTTTTTTTTTCTTACAGACAACCCTTTCAGAACTTCAAAAACACAAATGAAAGGCAAAGCCAAGAAACCTTAAAATTTAATTTTACCAAGATAATTTTTTTTTAAGTAAACAGGAGAAAAAAAAATTCATGACTATTAACATAACTACTATACATTGCTGGGACAAGGGTTTGTGTGTCATACAGGTTTATTCATTGCTATTTGAAGGCTTTTTGAGAAATACAGTTTATTTTATATAGTGCAGTTTCTAAAAAGCCAGTGACAGTGGTCTTAACATTTTAGTATTTCAGGTTCCTCAAATTGTCTAATCTTAAATCTAGGTCCTTTTAGTTCTTTTACTAAACACCTTTACAGTATCTCCAGAAATGTCAAGAATAAGAAAAAAAAATCAAGCTGTGATCAGAGCTGTTCTACATACCAACACGGAAAAATTTACACCATAGTAAAGCATTACATGGGCTCGGGAAAGAAGCAACTGGGAGAAACCACCTTCTTCTTTTTTTTTTTTTTTTTAATAAAGGTGAACCAACTCGTGTAATTTCTGCAATTTAAGTTAAAGTGTTCTCAACAGACTTTCACCCTTCTACGAGTGTATGTAATGGTATTGGTAAAGGTACTACTGATTTAGGCCATCTGTATTCATACCTATAAAGAGCAATGGGGAGAACAGACTTAAGAATGTATTTTCTAAAACACCTAAAGGTCTTTACCTCATCTGTACCATTTGGCTTCAACCAGTATATAAAAGCAGCAACTTTGAATGGTATACAACTTGAAAGGAACTGCATCAAAACGAGGGACGAATTCTGATTAAAGATTCTGTTCCTTGAATTTTTTTTTTTTCCTTTGCAGGAGAGACTCCATATGGCAGTTTGCTTTACTATGCTTAAGATATAAGAATCAGCATTGATAATATTCTTAGTAAACACACAGGGGTATATTCAATTAGGGTCGGATCCATTCCGACATGCATTTGTTGGAATGGATCCGACAAGGGCTATTCAATGCCCATCTCAATTCGACTTTAAAAAAGTTGAATTGAGATGAGGGACCGGAGAGGGGGGGACAGCAGCGCTTCAGGAGGATGTGGCACAGCTGCCAGACCTCAGGGCAGCGTCCACCCGGCTCCAGCAAGCGGGATCTCTCACTTGCTGGAGCAGGGTGGATGCTGCCACGAGCGGCGGCTATGACACATCCTCCTGTAGCGCTGCCCTCCCCCATCTGCCTGCGGGGCTCCTCCTCTCAGGTCCCTCATCTCAGTTTGACTTTTTTTTTTTTAAGTCGAACTGAGATGGTCGGAAATGGGGCCAAAACCTGTTGAATTTGGCCCCGTTTCCCTCAGAAGCACGTGAATCGGTAGCTATACTGCTGATTCACGTACTATTCCACAAGTCGAATTCCCCGACTTGTCGAATAAAAATGCTGGGGACTGAATAGGTCGGAACCCCTTCTGACCTGAAAAAGTCGAAAACTGCCGTCTTTTCGATAAGACGACAGTTTTCGACCCTAATTGAATATACCCTATAGTCTTCAGAAGAATTGCTGGTTTCCCCCTTATGGATTCTCCATGTGCAAAGGGAAGGATAACCTTAAAGAGGGAATTCAGTTGTTTGTGCCAGCGGCTGTCAGTGCTGGGCGCACAATGGAACAATTAGATTGTTGCTCCGTATGGCATTTCTGCTTGCAGCACCCTGAGTTGGCGAGCAGAAATATGTGAAAAGTGGCCTGTCGTATTTAGCATTTTTAAGAGTTTAAACCTGGTCTGTGTGAGTGCGCCAAACGTTTTAACCCCCATCCCCCTCAAAAAATAAATAAATAATTGCAGCCTCTGATCTGCCATCACTTTAGATGGGAAATTTGGCATGAATATAGAATTGAATCACCTCCTCAAAGTAGAAACTTACAAGCACTATGATGCAAGGAACCCTTTTTTAATATATATTTGTAGGTAAGGTAGTCATGAGAGCCAATCCATCTTTTCTGCCTGAGGTGGTGGTGATGAAATTTGAAATATATCAAGAGAATCCCAGTAATTTTGTGTGGGTGACTCCTCCCCCACCTTCTGGTGCCATTTTCCTCTGAGGGGCATGCAGGAGGAGGCTGCAAGTATCAGCAGCGGCTGCAGTGTTTCTTTGGTGCAGGGTGACGTTTGAATCCTGTGGGGTCTATGTGCTAAGCCTTAGAGAGAGCGAAAGTACCAACCAATCAGCTCCTTACTGTCATTTTTTAAAACCACTTGTAACATGGAAGTTAGGAGCTGATTGGTACTTTTATTGCTCATCCCTTTCTCACCAAGGCTTAGTACATAGACCCCATAGTCTTTTATAATACAGCGATTATTTGTTATTACATAGCGGATTTGTGTGTGTGATATAAGTGGGGATTAAAATCTGTGCTACTGAGGCTGAGTACACACTTGACAATATGCAGTCGGACGTGGCGGATCGGACGATATATCTGTCACATCGTCCAGTGTGTATGCACTATCGTTAACGATGCGGGATATCTTTAGATTTTACCTGGAATCTAAAGATAGTGTGGGCCTGCACACTCCTGGATGTGGCCGGGTGACTATATCGTTTGCAGGGAAAAATTGTTTGCGATGTCGCATCTAATGTGCTTCGTGGAGTGTGTACCCAGCCTTAGTTGTTAAAACTTGGAAAAAATGTGGGGATTATTTACTGTTAAGCTGAATACACACTATATTATCATCTATTCAATCTTTCTGGTTGGAACGAAAATCTGGTAGTGTATGGGAGCAAATTACAATCAATCATTTTGCTCCCAAATGAGGACTGCAGCAAGCCAAATGTGAAAGGAGTCAGATACACTGTTGTGCACAATGGAGTGTGCATAGGACAGACGGCAAAGGGGCTGATTCAATTGTTGTTCATGCGGCTGCTGCTAGATGGCACCTGACAGCAGCAATTCAATTGTTCTCGTAGGGCACATTTTTTCAGTCTTTTGAGACACACTGATACTGACATACTGCAGCCGCCGATTAGGAAAGCAGGCCCAGGGAAGCTGCCAGGTGAGTGAGGGGGTGCATATTGCTAGTTGCAGTCTGCACTACGAATGCCCAAACAGTGTAGACAGTTGAATGCACAATACACACCTTTTTGGCGGGGATAGTCTGTTTGAACGTACCAGCCAATCAGCTCCTAACTGTTAATTTACATAGTGGAGCTGATTGGCTGGTGCGTTTATCACCTTGCACTTATCACTGGTTTACCACTTCCTTATGCCGTCTCCAGGCTTAATACATCTGCCCCTGAATCACCCTATAAGTGTCCAATCTTCCATGCATCCATTGAGAAGATTAAACAGACCACCTACAATTTTATTATTAATAATATATAATTGCTCAAATCTGTCACTCTGTGACTGTGGCTAATGCTGGGCGTGGCTAGGAACTCTCATTGGGTTAGCAGCAGGTCTATCACACCCAGTCCACAGCTGATTGGGTGAGAACTGCCCTCACACACAGGTTACATCCAATGTGAGGCTCTGTCCTTTGTCTGCTGTGTGTTCCCAGAGCAGGATTAACAATGGGGCTGATGGAGCTGCAGCTCCAGCTCCACACCCCAAAATAGGCCCACTGCATCTGCAGCAACATACCCTCCAACAATTTACACATAAAAATCGCTTCAAAAATCGCCCCCTTTTCCTATACTTTCAATGGAAGTTGGGAGAGCCAAAAATCGGTAGAGACCATAAAAAAAAGGTACTGTACCTGCCAAAAAGGTGCAGCTGGAGGGTATGCCACTGCACCTGCAGCAAGTCTCTGTGCTATAGATAGGGAAGAAAAAAAACTTTTACTGCAGCGTCCTATGGGGGTCATTCTCAGTGCAGCGATCAAGTCAGAACTACACATGCGCCGGCGCTGCAGTGCGCCGGCACATGGCTGACAGCCAACGGCTGTCTTTGCCTAGCAATCACCTCTGCCTGATTGACAGGTAGAGGTGGTCGCTGGGCGTGAGGGGGCGGTACGGCGGCACCCCCTCCCGACCGTGTGGTGGCCGGGCAGCAGCGGCTGTGTGACGTCACACACAGCCGATGTGACCCGGGCAGCGTCGAGTAACTCCTGGCCAGCCGCAGGAGCTGTGCTGGCTGGGAGTTGCTCTTCAAGTACAAAAGCATCACCACTGTGCGATGCTTTTGTACTTGTGCGGGGAGGGACGGCCTGACATGCGGGGCGGACTAGCCCTGTGCTGGGCGTCCCCCCGCATGTCAGTGTGAGTGAACGTAGCTGTGCTAAATTTTTAGCACAGCTATGATCAGGTCGGAATGACCCCCTATATCCTGCTGCCAGTCCGCCTGCCCTCTCCGGCATCAACAATCCCCACTCCCTAGCCACGGCGCACATGGAACAAAAGCTGCTGCAACCCCAGGCATAGATGTAATGAAAGCGGCGCAGCGGAAGGCTTTCATAGCCCTCCCAGCGCCGCATACTTTCTGAACCCCGAAGCCTCCTCTGCGTGTGATGTCACAGAAGTGCCTCCCCGCCACAGCAGCGCACAGATCCCCAGAGGACCTGACTCCGCAACACGGCACCTGGCCGGCCGGCCTGGAAGCGCCGATATGGATAATGTAACGGATAGAATGGGTGATATCGCGGTGGGTAATGTCTGGACACTGACACTGCACAGCTTTCTCAGCTTTTACATTGATTCAGCGAGTCAGTCAGTTCTGCCAGCCAGTCACTATTGTTAGCGCCGGTGTCCCAACGCACCGCATTACAGGGAAGTATACGCACTAAATAAACTACAGCTCCCAGCAACCCTTAGCATGGAAGCATTCAGGCGCTAAGGGTTGCTGGGAGCTGTAGTTTATTGAGTGCATCTTCCCTGTAATGCGGTGCGTTGGGACATTGGCGCTAACAATAGTGATTGGCTGCTGTGCGAGTCTCCGGGAGAGCCACTGCCAAAGGGAGGACAGCAGCCCAGCTGCTTCCAGGAGGAGATGCTGGAGAAGCATTACCTGCCCCTCCCCCACTCGCAGTACCTCCGGGCCCCATCCGTGGCACCCGCACACACCCCCTCCACCACCCACGGTGGCTCCAGACCTGCACCCGTGCACCCGCCCCTCCCCCACCCGCTGCACCCCAACACCCGCAGTGCCTCCGGACCCCCATCCGCGTCTCCCCTGCACCCACCACTTCCCCAACCACAGCACCTACTAGGTGATTCATCAGGCCCTACGTGCGCTGTTCACGCTGTTGCAAGGGGCTACGACCCCTTAACCATCGCACGCCTTTTGTCCGTGCAATATTTAACCACTCACACAATTATGATTGGAGGTAATACTCCATATAATAAAACTATTGCAAGCCACAAGTGTGTGCAAGGGTTAAGGGGGCATAGCCCCTCACGACGGTGGGCGCGATGAATCACCTAGTTATAAATAATTGCTAAAATGAACACATTTGAAGGAAATTTCACTTCGCCAGAGTATAAAGGATGGTGAGTTACAGCTTCACTTCGTTTTCACAATTACTTTTGACGCACATGCCACCATATACATCTGATTGTGTTCTGCATATACAGTCTAAAAAAACACTCCCTACTCAAACGTATGAATTTAAAACCACACTTGATGAGACAGACACAATGGCAACAACTATGACCTAAGGACACTTACAGACACAAATGCAAGAAATAACCCAATATAATAAGGTTGAGCCTCAAAACTATATTGCAGGCCTGGCTTACCGGTAGCTATCCAGCTGTTGTTAAGCTACAAGTCCCAGCATGTCCTGTCAGTTTTGCTATTAGGGAATTCTAAAATGATGGCTGGGCATGCTGGGATGTGTAGTTTCACAATAACTGGAGAGCCCCAGGTTGGCCAGGCCTACTATACTGGATAAATACAGTAAGCGCTGGTTTTTGAACTGCTTGTTCTAGTTTATGGTTAGTGAATAGGAAATTGTGGTCATGCATGTACAGTGCAAAGTAGTTCTGCCAGCATCATTATCAGCTCCAATACGTAGGGTAACGCCCTCTGCGAATAACATTACTGGCGCAGAACAGCTTCTGCAACTTTTGGTGATTTGAAGCTTGTTAACTTTAACTACTGGATCGTCGCCTTTCATTGTACATTATTACAATGTATGAATGTGTCTGTACACACTTCAAAGTTACATAATCTATCACTTAATTGTTCACATGCTGCAGATGGTAAACTCTCAGCTGCCTTAGCAAAATCTTAACTAGGTAGAATTTATCACTTATGTGTGTAAACTTAGTTTATAGAATGTCTCATTTAAGAGAGCTGATACAGACCATAAAGCATACCTTGAAAAATGAACAACAAAAACAACATAATTGTCGTCAGTGCTGCAAATGTGTATAATATAGCTACGAAAATGAAAGCATGAGATATTCATTCATAATTTTATCAAAACATTTTAACGCTGCCAACGTTCTTTACTATTGTATATTTCTCTTATGTCCTAGGGGATACTGGGAATCCATAAAGTACCATGGGGGGTATAGATGGGTTGACTTGGAGCCATGGGCACTATAGAAGTTTGATAACGTGTGCTGGCTCCTCCCTCTATGCCCCTCCTACCAGACTCAGTTTAGAAAATGTGCCTAAAGGAGCTGGCCCCTCTCGGGAAGCTCCTGAAGAGTTTTCTGCATTTATTTTCAAAGTTTGTTATTTTCAGGCAGGGCAGGATGGCACCAGCCTGCCTGCTTCGTGGGACTGGGGTGGGGTGGGGGGCAACCCCCCACCCCACTAAGGGTTAATGGTCCCGTTCCCCGCTGACAGGATGCTAGCTCCTGAGGGAACTATTCGCAAGCCCCACCGGGTGTACATTCCCGCAGCACGCCGCCACCCCTAACAGAGCCAGAATAAAGAAGAGTGGGGAGTACTAAGCCGGCGTCCCGGTTAGCGGGTCACCGGCCATTATGGCGGTATTAGGGTACGGAGACGCACAGCTTGTACACAGGGCATAATGAGTCACCAGACTTAGTACACAGTACCCAGACTGGCAGTACAGGCTTAAAAGTGGGCTTACTCCATTTTATGCACTTAAACACTAAGCCAGTATAAAGAAGAGCAGGAAGACCATGCGCCATTACAGGTGCAGGGCTTCACTATGAGCGGATCCAGCAGCTCCCAGGCGCCATTTTCCCTCACTACAGCAATGCAGATGCTGACTACAGGGACGCGCAGCTCCTCCGGAGAGCCTCCAGATTATTTCAGCGGTACCATGGGGTCATAGCAGGGGGGAGCGATATACTAGTCTACTAAGTCCCTAATCTAGGTACTTAGTCTGCAACACGGCTAAGCTTGGCTTTAGCGATAAGGGCGCTGTGTGCTGGTTTTAGCCTCTCTCTGTGTTTCTCGGGAAGGGCTCTTTGTGGGTTAATTGTGCATTTAACCTTTTCCTGTGTGTGTGCTGTCACTGCTGTGTTTCATGTAAGGCACAGTGTTCCTCTTCTCCAGGGGGTTCACTAGTGTGTACTCAGTGTAGTATCCCTTCTTAGGCTAGTGGGGCGGAGCCAGCATGGCTGGACTCCATTAGGTGGATTTCCACCATCTCTACTAAGTTATCTCGTAATGAAAAAGAGACGCAATACATAAGACAGTCTATGACTGAGTTTATGCAAAAGGACTCTGTACTCGGGCCAGTGTCTCAGTCCTTTACCATTGGTCCGCAAAAACGTACTTTGGCTCATATCCTGCATTCTGACTCTGATAATGACGGGACAGAAATGGAGGAAGGGGAGGTTACTCTGTCGTAGCGTGTAGAGGCTCTCATAGATTCTATCAGAGAAGTCCTAAATATCCCTGATAAGGTGACAGAGGAGTGTGAGGAATCTTACTTCTATATAAAAAAAAAATCTTCAGCCACTTTTCCCGTGTCAGGACCTTAATACCCTGTTTGAAGAACCGTGGGTTAATCCAGATAAGAAATTTCAAATTCCTAGGTGGATATTATCTTCTTTTTCCTTTTCCTCCTCGGGATAGGAAAAAATGGGAAAATCCACCGATACTGGATACATCAGTCTTCAGGCTCTCGCGTAAAATAGTACTACCTGTGCCTGTGCAGCCTCCCTAAAGGATACAGCTGATCGTAAAGATTGAGACTACACTCAAATCTTTGTATACAGCTGCAGGCATGGCCCAGAGACCCTCTATAGCATGTGGGTGGATTGCTAAATGGTCTGGTAATTTAATTGAGGGGTTAGACACCTTACCTCAAGAGGAAATTGTTTTACTCCTGCAGCACATACAAGACTCTGCAAACTTTATGGTTAAAGCCATTAAAGAGAGAGGTTTGCTTAATGCATGCACCACAGCTATGGCCGTGTCGGCACGCAGGGGATTATGGCTGTGTGAGTGGACTGCTGACGCGGAGTTCAAGAAAGGTGTGATAGGCCTGCCGTTCACAGGTGAGCCCTTATTTGGCAACAAACTCGACAAGTGGATCACGCGAGCTACTGCGGATAAGTACACCTATCTACCATCTGCAGTTCTGCCAGCTAGGAAGGCCTACTCAGGACCCAATTTACAGTCCTTTTGGACTGCAAAGTTTAGGGGCAAGGCCAGAGGTCCTTATACCGCCGCCAGAGGTGCTAGAGATAAACCACGCAGACCAGCAACTGCTGGTCCACAGGAGCAGAGCACAGGCTCTGCTTTCGGAGAAGATCTTTCCAGGATCCCTGGGTCATAGACCTTATATCCAAGGGCTACAGGCTGGAGTACCAGGATCTCCCAACTCACAGATTCTTCAAATCAGGCTTACCAGTTTCTCAAGAACTTGTTTGTAGTTCCGAAACCAAACGGTTCGATAAGACCGATTCTGAATCTCAAATCATTGAACCCATACTTACGAGTGTTCAAGTTCAAGATGGAGTCTCTGAGAGCGGTGATCTCAGGTCGGGAGGAGGGGGAATTCCTAGTGTCTCTGGATATCAAGGATGCGTACCTTCACATTCCGATCTGGCCGCCTCATCAGGCTTATCTACGGTTTGCACTACAGGACTGTCGCTACCAGTTTCAGGCCCTGCCATTTGGTCTCCACGGCACCGAGGGTGTTCACCAAGGTGGTGGCAGAGATGATGATGCTACTCTGCAAACAGGGAGTGAACGTCATTCCTTACCTGTGCGATCTTCTAATAAAGGCTGCGTCCAGGGAGCAGTTGTTGGAGAACATTGGTCTCACGACCAGATTACTCCTGGATCTTGGGTGGATTCTGAACGTGCCAAAATCTCACCTAGAACCAACGCAGAGGCATCATTACCTGGGAATGATACTGGACACAGAGTCTCAGAGAGTGTTCCTTCCTTTGGAAAAGGCAATGGTAATCCATTCGATGGTTTGGGCTGTCTTAAAGCCTACCCGAATCTCAGTACATCTATGCATCCGCTTCTAGGGAAAATGGTGGATTCTTACAAACCAATTCAGTATGGAAGGTTTCATGCAAGGCCCTTCCAGCTGGATGTACTGGATAAATGGTCCGGATCGCATCTTCACATGCAACAGAGGATTAGTCTGTCACCGAAAGCCAGAATCTGCCTTCTGTGGTGGCTACAGACTTCTCACCTCGTCGAAGTTTCAGGATTCAGAATTGGATTCTTTTAACCAAAGGCACAAGCCTCAGAGGTTGGGGTGCAGTCACCCAGGGGGTACAGTTTCAGGGAAGATGGTCAAGTCAGGAAGTCATCCTTACAATAAACATCCTGGAGCTCGGGGCTATCTACAACGCGCTCCTGCAGGCCTCATCTCTTCAGAATCAGGCCATTCAAGTTCAGTCGGACAATGTGATGGCGGTAACGTACATAAATCGACATAACTAAACGCAGAGCCGCAATGTCAGAGGTGTCAAGAATTCTCCACTGGGCGGAAAAACACGCCGCTGCATTGTCTGCGATCTTCATTCCGGGAGTAGACAGCTGGGAAGCAGATTTTCTCAGCAGACATGACATGCACCCGGGGGAATGTGGCCTCCACCCGAAAGGTGTTCCAGTGGCTGACACGTCGGTGGGGTTATCCACAAATGGACATGATGGCCTCTCGACTCAACAAGAAGTTCACGCAGTTTTGTTCCAGGTCGAGGGACCCACAGGCTGTAGCGATCGATGCCCTGACAACTCTGTGGGTCTACCAGCTGATGTACTTGTTTCCTCCAATTCCTCTGATCCCAAGAGTTCTGAAAAGAATAATAAAGGAAAGAGTGCAAGTAATCCTGATTCCTCCGGACTGGCCGCTAAGGACCTGGTGTGCGGATCTTCTCGAGATGCTAATCAAAGATCCGTGGCCTCTGCCTCTTCGAGAGGATCTTCTACAACAGGCCCCGTTCATTTATCAAGACTTACCACGGCTACGTTTGACGGCATGGAAATTGAACGGCTGATTTTAGCTAGGAGAGTGATTCCTGAGGAGGTCATCCTGACTATGATCCAAGCCAGGAAAAGGGTAAAGTCAAAACATTACCATCGTATCTGGAAGAAATATGTCTCTTGGTGTGAGGGCAGACAATATTCTACAGTGGAATTTCATCTGGGACGTTTCCTGCTTTTTCTGCAGTCGGGAGTTGATGTGGGCCTATGTCTAGGCTCCATAAAAGTTCAGATTTCAGTCTTGTCTATTTTCTTTCAGAAACAATTGGCTTCTCTCCAGGCAGTGCAGATGTTCTTGAAGAGTGTTCTTCATATCCAACCTCCCTTTGTGCCTCCTATGGCACCTTGGGATCTCCATTTGGTTCTACAATTTCTCCAGTCGGACTGGTTTGTACCATTACAGGAGGTTGACGTAAAATATCTTGCGTGGAAAACCATCACACTCTTGGCTTCGGCAAGGCACGTGTCGGCGCTGGGGGTGTTATCTCACAAGAGCCCTTACTTGATTTTCCATGAGGACAGAGCTGAACTCAGTACTCGTCGGCAATTCTTTCCTAAGGGGGTGTCGGTGTTTCACGTCAACCAGCCAATTGTGGTCCCGGTTGTTACTGACACCTCTGCTACTTCAAAGTCCTTGGACGTTGTAAGGGCTTTGAAGGTATATGTAAAGCGAACTGCTCGTCTCAGGAAATCGGACTCGCTGTTCGTTCTATATGATGCCAACATGATTGGGTGTCCTGCTTCAAAGCAGTCAATTGCACGCTGGATCAGGCTCACTATCCAGCATGCTTATTCCATGGCAGGCTTGCCGATTCCAAAATCTGTACAGGCCCACTCTACTAGGTCGTGGGTTCCTGTTGGGCGACTGCCCGGTGTGTGTCGGCATTACAGCTCTGCCGAGCAGCTACTTGGTTGGGCTCAAAACGTTTGCCAAGTTTTACAAGTTTGATACCTTGCCTCTGAGGACCTTCAGTTTGGTCAGTCAGTTCTGCAGGAACCTCCGCACTCTCCCACCCGGTTTGGGAGCTTTGGTACTTCCCCCATGGTACTAAATGGATTCCCAGTATCCCCTAGGACGTAAGAGAAAATAAGATTTTAATTACCTACCGGTAAATCCTCTTCTCGTAGTCCGTAGGGATACTCAGTGCACGCACGGTGCTTCATTCTTCCTGCATGGTTACTTTTTTTAAATACTGTTGTTTGGTTCAGCTGTTGCTGTTCCTATTTTCAAATTTGGTTAGCATGGCTTTCTTCTTGTTCCGGTTGTGCTGGTTCGAAATCTCACCACTTTGCTTCTCTCAAAGTATGTCCGTCTCCTCGGGCACAGTTTCCTAGACTGAGTCTGGTAAGAAGGGCATAGAGGGAGGAGCCAGCACACGTTATCAAACTTCTATAGTATACCCCCCATGGTACTAAATGGATTCCCGGTATCCCCTACAGACTATGAGAAAAGGATTTACCGGTATTTTTAGCATTTCCACTTTAAACATTGAAATACATTTAAATTCAGATAAACACCCCTCTCGGGTAAGGAGGCAGATATACTTTTAGATGGCTGGTTATAAAACACAATGCCCTTTGATAAGCTGCATGGACAGCATTAAAGACCACTTTAGCCATTACACAATATAGAAGGAATAGACCAACTGCTATTATTAGAAGATTAAGGCAGCTTTTTAGCTGCAAAATTAGTTTAAAATGATTTCAGCAGCAGCTGCACAATGTTTTGTTTATCCCTCTGTAATGTACTCTGTAAAAGGGTTGACAAAGGTTTATCAAAATGTGAGAAGATGTGCCTTAAATGCTAATTTAATTGACTACTTTTGGTTGCTCTCTCTGATATTAACAGATTGCCAACTGACCGTTTAACTCTCTTTGCAAATGCCGTAGTCGCCACTACAGTTTCGGTAACAAACCTGGCAAGCTAGAGGCTAGAGTCTTTAGGGCACAAGAGCTGCTTCCTACGTTCACTCTGTCAAAGACGATAAAGGATGCCTTCATCATCCTGATACACTGCCCTATATGACTTAGCTAGCCGCAGCCCTAGCCCTGTTCCAGTATCTAAACAGGAGGCTAGCTCCTCTTATCTGACTAAGAGTGGTTTCCCTAAACTTCCAGTGGAAGTCAGTGATCACTTAGAGGCGCCCTTTTCCTTAACTTAATTGGAAGGCGCTCTTAAAGCTACCCCCCACTGGAAAGTCTTGTGCCTGACTGCTTCACCGCCAGTTTTTTTTGTGATCGCCTGGCTTTTTTTCTACTAATGATTGTAACGTAGTTTCTGACACCACGCACTTTTCCTGCCAAACCAGGTAAGCCGACATTTCTGTGATCCCCAAAGAGTAACGACCCCTCCCTTTGACCGCACTATATCCCTCCTTAATATGGATTTCAAACTTTATGCCAAATTACTGGCTAACAGACTGAAAGTGCTTCTACCTCAGCTCATCCATATTGACCAGGTGGGGTTTGTCCCAGGACTGTGACAATGCCACCAAAGTCCTCTCCCTTATGCACTATACCTTTAATTCTGTCTTCCCGGCAATGTTGTTATCCACGGACACAGAGGAGTCTTTTGATATTTTTGACCGGGACATTATGGCAGGTGTGCTGAGATAATTGGCGGGTGTGCTGAGATAAATGGGATTGGGTCCTAATTTTATACCACCCCTAATCTCAGGGTGTCCGGTCAAAGAAAGGGAATTTGAAATTAGTATTTTTATTCAAATATAAAAAATTTTAAATCAGGAAAACATTCAAAGTGACCAATTCAGCTGTTTATTGCGTGACTGCCACTAGCAGCAATTCAATTGTTCTGACATTCGGGCACCCAACGGCCGCGGACGACACATTTTTTCTTGTAGCTTCCTGAGGTGCGAGAAAAAAATGTGTGGAAATTCTGCACTTTGGGCATTCAGACGGGAGTTTGACCGCCCAAAGCAGGGATTTTAGACGTATTTAGGCAGCTAAACACGGTCTATTTGGGCGCGACATGCAGGATTTTTAGACTCCCAAAACAATTGAATTGGCCCCATAGTACAATACATTTTTTAAGCATAAAAAAAATTCTACAAAACGCATATCATATTAATCATATTTTTTCAAATTTGAGGAGACACTTTATGCTATCAAATAAAACCTCTCATGGCAATATAAAGATAGGGAATTTAAATGGATGCTTTCGCAACTGACCCCTTGGTGTTAGTAGCTAACTTAGACACCGCCCTTCCAAACCTGATGGAATAGTTGAATCATTTTCCGTAGCTCTGAAACTGACAATGGATGATTCCCCAATAGAGGGCCTCAAACACACCTTCCCCTTTTTCTGGCATCCCAATTGATTAGAGTATATAGGAGTTTTCCTTACTAGGGACCTCTCCTACTTATTATTTATTATTATTACATTTTATTTATAAGGCGCCACAAGTGTTTCGCAGCGCTGTATAAAGGGCATACAATAGAACAGTACAGGGAGACAGAACTTAACATTACAGTAAATAAATAACAAAAATAGAGTTCAGGTAACAAAGAGCATCACATTCTCAATACATAATACAGCTTAGATGTAAGTAGCGAGGGAGTAATCAGCGTACTACTAGGGGCTGGTGGCCATAGATAGAGATGAGCCTTTACCAGCAGGAGAAAATGCGGGTAAAGATGTTCGCTGAATAGGAGAGAGCTGTGAGTTAAATGTGTCGAGAAGAGGGCTTTGACAACAAGAGGAAGGAGGGCCCTGCTCTGGGGAGCTAACAATCTAGTGGGAAGGGGCAACAGACAGATAACAACATGAGGTGCAAGCAAGTGGGAGGTAGCCTGATGGCAGGATGTAAGCAAAGCAGAGATGGTCAAGGCATGAGGCAGGGGGGTGGAGGAGCAGCCTCAGGACTAGGTTATGCCTCGGAAGGGTACTCTTTGATAAATGGGTTTTGAAACTCTGCAAAGTCGGGGAGAGTCTAACAGAGCAGGGGAGCACGTTCCACTGAAGGGGTGCAACACAGGGCAAAGTCTTGAACTCGAGCATAAGAAGTAGTGACCAGGGTAAAAGAGAGGCGACTGTCATTGGCCAACCGCAGGGGGCGGGAGGGAGTGTGAAGAGAGAGGTGGTTGGAAATGTAGGGAGCAATGGAATTAGAGATGGCCTTGTATGCGAGGGTGAGGAGTTTGAAGAGGATTCTGTAGTGGAATGAGAGCCAGTGCAGGTTTTGTCGAAGGGGAGTGGCAGAAGTGGAGTGGCGGGAGATGAAGATAAGCCTAGCTGCGGAGTTGATGACCGATTGGAAGGGAGCGAGTGAGGAGAATATTGCAGTAGTCGAGCCGTGAGATGACCAGTGAGTGGATGATAAGTTTAGTTGCACTCTGGGAGAGTGATGGCCTGATGCGAGCAATGTTGCGTAGCTGGAACTGACAGGATTGCGACAGAGCTTGGATGTGGGGTGCAAAGGAGAGGGAGTAGAAGACTGACGCCAAAACAGCGGAGTTGGGGAACGGGGGAGATGATTGTGTTGACAACAGTGATAGAGATATTGGTAGAGGGTGTTACTCTGGCTGGCTGAAAGAGGAGTTCAGATTTGTACATGTTGAGCTTCAGAGAGCGCTTAGACATCCAAGAGGAGATGGCGGAGAGGCAGCTGGAAACCTGGAAGAGAACAGAGGGAGACAGATCAGGAGAGTAGAGGAGCAGTAGAGTTGTGTGTCACCAGCATAGAGGTGGTATTGAAGGTCAAAGGAGTTAATGTGCGCACCCAGGGAAGAGGTGTACAGGGAGAACAGAAGGGGGTCGAGGACAGAACCCTGAGGTACACCAACAGGAAGAATGGAAAGGTGTGAGGTGGTGCTGGAGGCAGACACAGAGAAGGAGCAGTTAGTGAGGTAAGAGGTAAACCAATCAAGGACAGTGCTATTTCAGGCCAACTTCAGCCCTGTTTTGTCTGTTACGGTCTGAGTTACAGACTTGGCAGGCTCGAGTGTTCTCTTGGTT
The DNA here is from genome assembly GCF_028390025.1 of Pseudophryne corroboree. NCBI lineage: Eukaryota > Metazoa > Chordata > Amphibia > Anura > Myobatrachidae > Pseudophryne > Pseudophryne corroboree. The sequence goes on along the minus strand of NC_086449.1, from coordinate 422,521,961 downwards.
TGGGAGGCTCGGGTTTCTGAAAATGAACTCCCTTCCTAAAATTTTTAACCTTCTTCAGGCTTTCCCTGTAAATATTCCACTGAAGTGGTTCTTAATGTGCATACACACGGTGAGATTTTGACTATGCGACTTCTCTTGAACTCCCCGGAGCCCAGAACTACCAATTTTGACTTGATTTACTTGCCATTTTGACTGTGCAACTTAGACTATATTCAATTTTGACTATACTAGAAAGTAGATTGTACACAATATAGTCAAAATTGCCTTGTCTGAACAGTCTGTTTTTTCTTGCGATACCAACCTCAGCGCATCAGTATCCAAGCTGTATAATTCTAGGTGTGATATGTCCTAACTTTTCTTACGATTTTTTTTACTATATAGTTAAAATCATAAGCACACATCGCACAGTGTGTATGCACCTTTTGAGACTTTTTATGGGTTGGTCGCAACCACGTCTGAAACTCCAGGCTTCTCAGCAGATGCAAACAACATGGCAGTATTCAGCTCCCTAACATTCTGAGCTACTACCAAGCCACCCTCCTCAAAAGGATACTTGAGTGAACAATTAGTTCCACGGTTAAAAAATGGATCTGCTATTGAAGAGTAGCTGTGCCAATTCCCAGTAGCTTATAGTTCTCTGGCTTCCCACTTTGCCATTGATATACCACCTTGCTGTCTCACCCACCTTTCAGGTAAGGAAATCTGTACGGCTGCACAATACCATTCCTTTGAAGATTTCCACACTCAATTTCCATTCAACCACTCTTTTCCCCCAGGCTTAAATACTAGAGCATTCCAACACTGGCTTTCCGCAGGTATCTTTAGTATCGGACAGCTGATGAGTGCTGGGGGCATTCACTACTTTGCCACGTTGTGTACTACTTTCCCCCTAGAGAGGAATGGTCCTATATCCAAGTTCGCTACTTTCTATCCACTGGTTGTCTTTTTGTACTTACCTGCAGAGCTCTCCCCATTTGAATGTCTGTGTTTCACCTCGTATACTTGACCATGTCATATCTCAATTTACAGTTTCTATGGTCTCTCATTGGGCTTCACCAGCGCATGGGAGTGTGTCCTCGGCAGGGAGCTTGGTGCTGATGGGTGGGCCAAAATCTACTTGTCCTCAGAGTCTGTTGTAGAGATGCAGTACAGGCTACTCACACAGTGGTACTGCTGCCCGTATGTCCTGAGTAAAATGCACATTGGTGTCTCCAATATTTGTTGGAGATGTTTATCACATGCTGTCTTTCCATTCCACATTTGGTGGGACTGTCCCATACGCAGATCGTATTGAGATGCAGTCCTTAAGCTTCCTGCTAAAATTTTTGGTAAGGCAGTTCCCCTTGACTCACTTTTTGGCTTTTCCATATGTCATTGGTGCCCATCGCAAGCTACAATATCGATCCTCCTCTCATCCAGCCATTTCAGACTGTCTTTCCAAAATTGACTTCTACATGGATATAGACGACTTGTCAATTCCGGATCTGGTAGCTATGAGACTTTTCGAGATACCTGGTTCAGGTGGCTTGATGATAAGGATTATAAGATTCTTCGCCCAACTCTAGTCCCCGTCCCCCCCATGACCATCGCTATTTCTGCTGTTCTTGAGCATAATATATTCCATCTCTCAGGTCTGGTTAACCATTGTCCACCTATACTTCTCCCTGCCCTTCCTTCCCTTTTCCCTTCAGTGTACCTTCCTTTTACTTTTGATTCTTTTCTCTGACGTCCTAGTGGATGCTGGGAACTCCGTAAGGACCATGGGGAATAGCGGGCTCCAAAGGAGGCTGGGCACTCTAGAAAGATTTATGACTACCTGGTGTGCACTGGCTCCTCCCACTATGACCCTCCTCCAAGCCTCAGTTAGATTTTGTGCCCGGCCGAGGTTGGATGCACACTAGGGGCTCTCCTGAGCCTTTAGAAAGAAAGATAGAAATTAGGTTTTTTATTTTCAGTGAGACCTGCTGGCAGCAGGCTCACTGCAGCGAGGGACTAAGGGGAGAAGAAGCGAACCTGCCTGCTTGCAGCCAGCTTGGGCTTCTTAGGCTACTGGACACCATTAGCTCCAGAGGGATCGACCGCAGGCCCAGTCCTTGGTGTTCGGTCCCGGAGCCGCGCCGCCGTCCCCCTTACAGAGCCAGAAGCAAGAAGAGGTCCGGAAAATCGGCGGCAGAAGACATCAGTCTTCACCAAGGTAGCGCACAGCACTGCAGCTGTGCGCCATTGCTCCTCACACACTTCACACTCCGGTCACTGAGGGTGCAGGGCGCTGGGGGGGGGCGCCCTGAGAAGCAATAATAACACCTTGGCTGGCAAAAATACCACAATATATAGCCCCAGAGGCTATATATGTGGAAAATACCCCTGCCAGAATATAGGAAAAAGCGGGAAAATAGTCCGCGGAAAAGGGGCGGAGCTATCTCCTGCAGCACACTGGCGCCATTTTTCCCTCACAGCTCCGCTGGAAGGAAGCTCCCTGGCTCTCCCCTGCAGTCTACACTACAGAAAAGGGTAAAAAAGAGAGGGGGGGCACTAAATTTAGGCGCAGTATACAATTATAAAAAAAGCAGCTATAGGGGACATAACTCAGTTAGTCCCTGCATTATATAGCGCTCTGGTGTGTGCTGGCATACTCTCACTCTGTCCCCCCAAAGGGCTTTTGTGGGTCCTGTCCTCTGTTGGAGCATTCCCTGTGTGTGTGCGGTGTGTCGGTACGGCTGTGTCGACATGTTTGATGAGGATAATGATGTGGAGACGGAGCAGATGCCTTTAGAAGGGATGTCACCCCCTGCGGGGCAGACACCTGAGTGGTTGAGCTTATGGAAAGAAATGAGTGCACGTATAGACTCCTTACATAAGAAATTTGACGACATGCCAAATGTGGGACAGCCGACTTCTCAGCTCGTGCCTGTCCAGGCGTCACACAGGTCATCAGGGGCTCTAAAACGCCCGCTACCTCAGACCGCAGACCCAGATGTCGACACGGATACTGACACCAGTGTCGACGACGATGAGTCTAACCTGATGCCCACTAAGGCCATTCACTGCATGATTGAGGCAATGAAAGAGGTGTTACACATTTCTGATATAAATACAGGTACCACTAAAAAGGGTATTATGTTTGGGGAGAAAAAACTACCCGTAGTTTTTCCCCCATCAGATGAATTAAATGAAGTATGTGAAGAAGCGTGGGCTTTCCCTGATAAAAAATTGGTAATTCCTAAGAAGGTACTAATGGCGTTCCCTTTCCCGCCAGAGGATAGGTCACGTTGGGAAACACCTCCTAAGGTGGATAAAGCGCTCACACGTTTGTCTAAAAAGGTGGCACTACCATCTCCGGATACGGCCGCCCTCAAGGAACCTGCTGATAGAAAGCAGGAGGCGATCCTGAAGTCTGTATATACACACTCAGGCATTATACTTAGGCCAGCTATTGCGTCAGCTTGGATGTGCAGTGCTGCCGCTGCGTGGTCAGATAAACTGTCAGAAAATATTGACACATTAGACAGGGACACGATCCTGCTAACCATAGACCATATCAAAGACTCAGTCTTATATATGAGAGATGCACAGAGGGAAATCTGCCGACTGGCATCTAAAGTAAGTGCATTGTCCATTTCTGCTAGGAGAAGCTTATGGACTCGCCAGTGGACAGGAGATGCAGATTCTAAAAGGCACATGGAAGTGTTGCCATATAGGGGTGAGGAATTATTTGGGGATGGTCTCTCGGACCTAGTTTCCACAGCAACGTCTGAGAAGTCAGCATTTTTACCCCATGTCCCCTCACAGCCTAAGAAGGCGCCGTTTTATCAGGTTCAGTCCTTTCGGACACAGAAAAAAAGGTGTGGAAAAGGCGGGTCTTTTCTGTCCAGAGGCAGAGGTAGGGGAAAAAGGCTGCAACAAACAGCAGGTTCCCAGGACCAAAAGTCCTCCCCCGCTTCTTCTTCCAAGTCCGCCGCATGACGGTGGGGCTCCACAGGCGGAGCCAGGTACGGTGGGGGGCCGCCTCAAGAATTTCAGCGATCAGTGGACTCGCTCACAGGTGGATCCCTGGATCCTTCAAATAGTATCTCAGGGGTACAAACTGGAATTCGAGGCGTCTCCACCCCATTGGTTCCTAAAATCTGCCTTGCCGATTGCTCCCTCAGACAGGGAGGCGGTGCTAGCGGCTATTCACAAGCTGTATTCCCAGCAGGTGATAATCAGTGTACCCCTACTTCAACAAGGCCGGGGTTACTATTCCACACTATTTGTGGTACCGAAACCGGACGGTTCGGTGAGACCCATTTTAAATTTGAAATCCTTGAACACATACATAAAAAAATTCAAGTTCAAGATGGAATCGCTCAGGGCGGTTATTGCAAGCCTGGACGAGGGGGATTACATGGTATCCCTGGACATCAAGGATGCTTACTTGCATGTCCCCATTTACCATCCTCACCAGGAGTACCTCAGATTTGTGGTACAGGATTGCCATTACCAATTCCAGACGCTGCCGTTTGGACTGTCCACGGCACCGAGGGTATTTACCAAGGTTATGGTGGAAATGATGATACTCCTTCGAAAAAAGGGAGTTTTAATTATCCCGTACTTGGACGATCTCCTAATAAAAGCGAGGTCCAAGGAACAGTTGTTGATGGGAGTAGCACTATCTCAGGAGGTGCTGCACCAGCACGGCTGGATTCTGAATATCCCAAAGTCACAGCTGGTTCCGACGACACGGCTACTGTTCCTGGGTATGATTCTGGATACAGTCCAGAAAAAAGTGTTTCTCCCGGAGGAGAAAGCCAGGGAGTTGTCATCTCTAGTCAGAGACCTCCTGAAACCAAAACAGGTATCAGTGCATCGCTGCACGCGGGTCCTGGGAAAGATGGTGGCTTCTTACGAAGCAATTCCCTTCGGCAGGTTCCATGCCAGAATCTTTCAGTGGGACCTGTTGGACCAGTGGTCCGGATCGCATCTTCAGATGCATCGCTTAATAACCCTGTCTCCAAGAACCAGGGTGTCTCTACTGTGGTGGCTGCAGAGTGCCCATCTTCTAGAGGGCCGCAGGTTCGGCATACAGGACTGGGTCCTGGTGACCACGGATGCCAGCCTTCGAGGCTGGGGGGCAGTCACAAAGGGAAGAAACTTCCAAGGACTATGGTCGAGTCAGGAGACTTCCCTTCACATTAATATTCTGGAACTAAGGGCCATCTACAATGCCCTAAGTCAAGCAAAATCCCTGCTCCTACACCAGCCGGTGCTGATCCAGTCAGACAACATCACGGCAGTCGCCCATGTAAATCGACAGGGCGGCACAAGAAGCAGGATGGCGATGGCAGAAGCCACAAGAATTCTCCGTTGGGCGGAGAATCATGTACTAGCACTGTCAGCAGTGTTCATTCCGGGAGTGGACAACTGGGAAGCAGACTTCCTCAGCAGACACGACCTCCACCCGGGAGAGTGGGGACTTCATCCAGAAGTCTTCCAGATGCTGGTAAACCGTTGGGAAAAACCACAGGTGGACATGATGGCGTCCCGCCTCAACAAAAAGTTAAAAAGATATTGCGCCAGGTCAAGGGACCCTCAGGCGATAGCTGTGGACGCTCTAGTGACACCGTGGGTGTACCAGTCGGTTTATGTGTTCCCTCCTCTGCCTCTCATACCAAAGGTATTGAGAATAATAAGAAAGCGAGGAGTAAACACAATTCTCGTGGTTCCGGATTGGCCAAGACGAGCGTGGTACCCGGAACTTCAAGAGATGCTCTCAGAGGACCCGTGGCCTCTACCGCTCAGACAGGACCTGCTACAGCAGGGGCCCTGTCTGTTCCAAGACTTACCGCGGCTGCGTTTGACGGCATGGCGGTTGAACACCGGATCCTGAAGGAAAAGGATATTCCGGAAGAAGTCATTCCTACGCTTATTAAGGCCTGGAAAGACGTTACAGCAAAGCATTATCACCGCATATGGCGGAAATATGTTGCATGGTGCGAGGCAAAAAAGGCCCCAACAGAGGAATTTCAGCTTGGTCGATTTCTGCATTTCCTGCAAGCAGGAGTGAATATGGCCTAAAGCTAGGCTCCATTAAAGTACAGATCTCGGCTCTGTCGATTTTCTTTCAAAAAGAACTAGCTTCAGTACCTGAAGTTCAGACATTTGTGAAAGGAGTGCTGCATATTCAGCCCCCGTTTGTGCCCCCTGTGGAACCTTGGGATCTCAACGTGATGTTGAGTTTCTTAAAATCACATTGGTTTGAGACACTTAAAACCGTGGATCTAAAATATCTCACGTGGAAAGTGGTCATGTTATTGGCCTTGGCTTCAGCCAGGCGAGTGTCAGAATTGGCGGCTTTATCATGTAAAAGCCCTTATCTGATTTTCCATATGGATAGGGCAGAATTGAGGACTCGTCCCCAGTTTCTTCCTAAGGTGGTATCAGCTTTTCACTTAAACCAACCTATCGTGACGCCTGCGGCTACTAGGGACTTGGAGGACTCCAGGTTACTGGACGTAGTCAGGGCCTTGAAAATTTATGTTTCCAGGACGGCTGGAGTCAGGAAAACTGACTCGCTATTTATCCTGTATGCACCCAACAAGCTGGGTGCTCCTGCTTCTAAGCAGACTATTGCTCGCTGGATTTGTAGCACAATTCAGCAGGCGCATTCTGCGGCTGGACTGCCGCATCCTAAATCAGTAAAAGCCCATTCCACAAGGAAGGTGGGCTCATCTTGGGCGGCTGCCCGAGGGGTCTCGGCTTTACAACTTTGCCGAGCTGCTACTTGGTCAGGGGCAAACACGTTTGCAAAATTCTACAAATTTGATACCCTGGCTGAGGAGGACCTGGAGTTCTCTCATTCGGTGCTGCAGAGTCATCCGCACTCTCCCGCCCGTTTGGGAGCTTTGGTATAATCCCCATGGTCCTTACGGAGTTCCCAGCATCCACTAGGACGTCAGAGAAAATAAGATTTTACTCACCGGTAAATCTATTTCTCGTAGTCCGTAGTGGATGCTGGGCGCCCGTCCCAAGTGCGGATTGTCTGCAATACTTGTACATAGTTACTGTTAACTAAAGGGTTATTGTTGAGCCATCTGTTGAGAGGCTCGGTTGTTTTCATACTGTTAAACTGGGTATTGTATCACGAGTTGTACAGTGTGATTGGTGTGGCTGGTAAGAGTCTTACCCGGGATTCAAAATCCTTCCTTATTATGTCAGCTCGTCCGGGCACAGTGTCCTAACTGAGGCTTGGAGGAGGGTCATAGTGGGAGGAGCCAGTGCACACCAGGTAGTCATAAATCTTTCTAGAGTGCCCAGCCTCCTTCGGAGCCCGCTATTCCCCATGGTCCTTCCGGAGTTCCCAGCATCCACTACGGACTACGAGAAATAGATTTACCGGTGAGTAAAATCTTATTTTTTCCCCCCCTCTTCCTGCGCCATTTGTAACTTTGTGTTTTTGCTAATGGGTTTACATATATAATTATGCTTAGGCCTGTTTGTAACATGACTGTTTCTCTCCATTTAATGTGATTCGGGGCCTACAACCTTTCTCTTTGGTGTATCTATTTTGTGTGTTTTGTTTTTCTGTTATTGCTTAGTATTATTGATATGCCTTGTAGATGTAACTGAACTTAATACAAATAATTTGCACTAAAATAAGTTATTTTTTCGAAGGGATATTTGATTGACACCCTTGGCATGTGCACTGTGTTTTCTGTAGGTAAAGAGGACGTATTCTCATGGTACATATAGAGCAGGTGCAATGAGGCAGATCAGCCTGGTTGGGGCAGTTGATGAGGAAGTGGGGGATTATTTCCCAGAATTCCTGGACATGTTAGAAGAGTCCCCTTTCCTGAAGGTAAGAGCAAATTTGGTGTTACTTACGTTATATTGTACACACCTCTCCTGTTTCAGTGTGCTGTTCACACGCTAAAAAACACCTGAAAAGTGCAATAAAATAGACCACAGTCAATGGTCCTGTTCCTACCTTGCATTCTAATATTTGCATGCTGTATTTAAATAAAATGTCAGCACATACTAGAGGGCAAGTATTAATGTGTACTATCTATATAATGCTGCTTTCAGATCGCAAATGCCGGATCCTACCCGGTAAGAGAAACGTGTCCTTACCGGGTGGGATCCGGCATTTGCTCTCCTCTGCTGGCTTTCCGACCCGGCAATATACCGGGTCGGTTGCCATAGCAGCGGGGGGCGCAGCAGGGGCGGGGGTGGAGGCGGCGCTTGGAGATGAGCTCATCTCCAGCGCCGCCTCTCCCTATGCTGTGAATGGGAGCCGTGTCGCATCAAAACGGCTCCCATTCACACTGCACCTGACCCGGTATTCAACCCGGTAATAACCCTTCTTTTTAACCGTGATGAATTACCGGGTCAGACGACCCGCTAATTCGGCAAAGGCGCTTTCACGTCGCACACTGACCCGTTTCGACACTGCAATATACCGTGTCGATACCGGGTTATTTGTGCGATGTGAAAGGGGTATAAGAGATTGTGAAAGTCAAACACATGGCAAATACAATAAACACGTAATTAAAATGTGTAAAAATGTGATCCCTAGTGAGGAAATGGTGTCTGATAAAGATAAGAAATTTAACATTGTGGATTACAATTCAGAAAGAGAGGACGTTGGTGAAAGGGGAGGCGGTTACAATACCGCTAGTTGGGATCCCAGGTGCCACAATGCCGACGCCGGAATACCGACTAGCGGTGAAATACCGCAGCCGGAATCTCGGCGCCACAGGCTTTTCTTCCTCTATGGGTGTCCACGATACCCGTAGAAGAATATAACCTGTAGCGAGCCACTGTGCCTGCAGCGAGACCGCAAGTGGCTTTCTAGCGCTCGTCCCTCTGTCTGTATACTGACTTCTGAGTATTATTGTGAGTCGAATTGAGCTGCATACAAATGTTTCCAAAGTCGTTTTTAATCCGTTCTTAGGATCTGGTTATTTGATCTAGAACATTACAGGTTAAAGTACTTAAAATTATTACTAATGAGAAAGTAATAATTTAAATATAATTTAATTTTACACATGTGCAGACAGTCGCTAGGTAGGTAGGGCTCTTTTAAATTCACCCAATGTGATTAGGACTTAGCTGTAGGCTCTCTCTGCCCAGAAGATTACATAGAACACACTGTGTGCGTATTGCAGATATTGTTGCACTGCTAGATGATCTCATTTACTGCAGTATACTTACCCTGCCTTCAGGGTAGCAGTGTCAAATAGAGACTTTTTAGCAGGGTCCTTAGTTATGCATGCAGCATTTCCTGTGCTCTGTGCCATGCATTGGGAACGTAGATGCACTCTATCGAAGCAATTTAATTAGCAATGACTGCAAAATGCTGCTGCTTTGGCTATTTCATTACTACCTGGCTGCCACCAACATCACATTTTACCTCACACCTCATAGAGGTGCACAGTGTTGGCCTTCAGTAAATCTCGGGAATGTGTATAGCACACATTGTGACCACAAAGCCTTGCTAATTGAATTGTCCCTTGAGTATCTGCCTCAACACCCCCCCCCCCCCTCCCCCCCATGACTTATTTGTTAGTTATCTCGTTACTCAAAATGTGACAGGTTCTCCGAAGGTATTTACTCTTGTAGATTTTACAAACTATAGTGGTTTATCTTTCTGGATTCCATTGGTACTTTTAATCCATGTATTTATTACCTTCAGGTGGAGATGGTTATTTTGGAAAACAATAAAGCTTTCTCGATCATTTTGTATCAAGTGTACATAGCACAGCAGAGATCTTGTATCCCTTGGTAACAAAACTAAATCTACCTTACGATACAAATGTGTGGCTGAAACTACAAAGAACCTAGAAAGATTAAGCAATATTATTGATAAGAATTAGTGGAGGACATGCACAAGTAGGTTAATATAAAGTAATCTACATGTGGAGAACTCCCCTTTTAATTAGAATAATTCAGCAATAATAGACTGCTTATATATGGGCATTTTTACATACAGAATCCTATTTCACTCTTGTTCTTTCAATATGAAATGCTATCAACAAAATGTATAAATAAATAGATTTAATTTCAGTTAAGAGTAACAAAAAGTAATCTCCAATAAAAAAATGTTTCTCTATCATTCATAGGGGTGATGGCATGCCTTTTAAACTGTGAAAATTTGTTAAAATATTTTTTTTTATTGTTTAGCCCTTTATAGGTTTTTGTTTGTTATACAGAGATCAGCCATTTAAATCCCACCGGTCAATATCAGTTGTAACTGAGAGAACTGATTTGAATCTCTGAAATGTAGAAACCATTCCAAAGCCAAAACGTAGGGCTGTCACATATTGTAGTGTTGGTAATTTGGTCCATATAAAACAGTGGAGCTTTCTACCATTAATATTATTTTAATATAAGTATATTTTACATCAGCCAAAAGTTGGCGTCCTATAGGTTCTTTCCAGATTTAAAAAAAATACATTGCCTTCTTTACGGACACATTGGGGGAATTCAATTGTTTATGCAAACCCGATCACCTGTCTAAAGTGATGGGAGATTGATGCAAAAAGTGGCGCTTGTCACCCAAACTGGTCACTTTTTTCATATGAGCAGAAATGCTCGCCACCGGCAACTGTTTATGTCTGAATAGAGTAGCAATTGAATTGTTCTGTCAGGCGCCCCACACGGACAGCCGCCTGCAAAAACAATTGAATTCCTCCCATTGAAGTGAAGTGATAACTTCATATGGGAAGTCTTACAATATTACAGGTAGTGTTTTCAGAGCTTATGACTCAAAGGAGCATTTATAAAACTTATAAAAACATTTTTTAGCCCTTTGCAGCACTGTTAGCTTGTGAGGGTTTAAATCCTTTGTATGTTATGTTATCATAACTTTTAAGTTATTGCAATACATTTTACAAAATGTTATCACAGTATACATGTGAGTAGCAAAAATGTGTGCATCCTTTTTCTAATGATTGCTTGTTTAATAGTGAATGTGTGGAAACTGATTGTCTCAAAATTTCACTTGAATAACAGTGCACATTGCCTTGGGGGACTCAATCAAGCCTTCAGCTTAAGAGCCGCAAAGAGAGTGATGATGGTCCCATCATGTGGGTGCGTCCTGGAGAACAGATGATTCCTGTGGCTGATATGCCAAAGTCTCCTTTTAAAAGAAAAAGGTATATTTAAATCTCAGCCTAGGCCCGGTGATCTGTGTAATGAGCACCTTCTCATGGCATGGCAGCTGTAGGCACAAATACTTAATGACACATACATGTTTTTAAGTCCTGGCTCAGCGATGGTAATTGATAATGGATGCTATATTCTTATAAGTACTTTCTTACCATAATAGTACTCTTCATTTTTTTTTCCCCCTTGTAAAAAATACACTAAGAGCCTTCTTGAAACAATGTATTCTGTAATTCTGTTAAGGAACCACCAAACACTCATAGATTATTTTGTTTGTTAATCCACCTATTCACCCAGCCAAATATAGTTTCTTGCCTATTGTTTTATGGGCTGTTGCAGATCTTGTAAACCAGTGGGCCTGATTCAGAGGTGCTGTTGTGATCGCAGTGTAAGTACAAAAATATGCGAATGACTCAGCTGATGTACAGAAATGCCCCCTGCAGGCTTCTCACATCTGCTACTTACATACAAAAGCAAGAACCTCGAGAGCACACCGATTGCTCATTGGACCTCTGAGAAAGTCAGTTCTGTCTTAGATTGAGTGTTTCGCCAGAGATTACTAGCCCTCTCCTGCAGCGACAGAATTCGCAGTGCAACACATCCAGAATCTGTTCCGACACATTTTTGTTTCTCTTACGTCCTAGAGGATGCTGGGGACTCCGTAAGGACCATGGGGATAGACGGGCTCCACAGGAGACATGGGCACTAAAAAAGAACTTTAGGTATGGGTGTGCACTGGCTCCTCCCTCTATGCCCCTCCTCCAGACCTCAGTTTGATACTGTGCCCAGAGGAGACTGGGTGCATTACAGGGAGCTCTCCTGAGTTTCCTGGAGAAAAGTATTTTGTTAGTTTCTCTAACGTCCTAGTGGATGCTGGGGACTCCGTAAGGACCATGGGGAATAGACGGCTCCGCAGGAGACTGGGCACACTAAAAGAAAGATTTGGTACTACCTGGTGTGCACTGGCTCCTCCCTCTATGCCCCTCCTCCAGACCTCAGTTAGATTTCTGTGCCCGGCCGAGCTGGATGCACACTAGGGGCTCTCCTGAGCTTCTAGAAAGAAAGTATATGTTAGGTTTTTTATTTTACAGTGAGACCTGCTGGCAACAGGCTCACTGCAACGAGAGACTAAGGGGAGAAGAAGCGAACCTACCTGCTTGCAGCTAGCTTGGGCTTCTTAGGCTACTGGACACCATTAGCTCCAGAGGGATCGACCGCAGGACCCGTGTTCGTTCCCGGAGCCGCAGAGGCTATATATGTGATAATTACCCCTGCCAGAATCCATAAAAAAGCGGGAGAAAAGTCAGTGGAAAAGGGGCGGAGCTATCTCCCTCAGCACACTGGGCACCATTTTCTCTTCACAGTGCAGCTGGAAGACAGCTCCCCAGGCTCTCCCCTGTAGTTTTCAGGCTCAAAGGGTTAAAAAGAGAGGGGGGGCACTAAATTTAGGCGCAATATTGTTTATACAAGCAGCTATTGGGGAAAATTCACTCAGTGATAGTGTTTATCCCTACATTATATAGCGCTCTGGTGTGTGCTGGCATACTCTCTCTCTGTCTCCCCAAAGGGCTGTGTGGGGTCCTGTCCTCAGTCAGAGCATTCCCTGTGTGTGTGCGGTGTGTCGGTACGGCTGTGTCGACATGTTTGATGAGGAGGCTTATGTGGAGGCGGAGCAGTTGCCGATAAATGGGATGTCGCCCCCTGTGGGCCGACACCAGAGTGGATGGATAGGTGGAAGGTATTAACCGACAGTGTCAACTAAAAGGCTGGATGACGTAACAGCTATGGGACAGCCGGCTTCTCAGCCCGCGCCTGCCCAGGCGTCTCAAAGGCCATCAGGGGCTCAAAAACGCCCGCTCCCTCAGATGGCAGACACAGATGTCGACACGGAGTCTGACTCCAGTGTCGACGAGGTGGAGACATATACACAATCCACTAGGAACATCCGTTACATGATCCCGGCAATAAAAAATGTGTTACACATTTCTGACATTAACCCAAGTACCACTAAAAAAGGGTTTTATGTTTGGGGAGAAAAAGCAGGCAGTGTTTTGTTCCCTCATCCAATGAGTGAATGAAGTGTGAAAAAGCGTGGGTTCCCCCGATAAGAAACTGATAATTTCTAAAAAGTTACTGATGGCGTACCTTTTCCCGCCAGAGGATAAGTTACGCTGGGAGATATCCCCTAGGGTGGATAAGGCGCTCATACGTTTGTCAAAAAAGGTGGCACTGCCGTCTTAGGATACGGCCACTTTGAAGGTACCTGCTGATAAAAAGCAGGAGGCTATCCTGAAGTCTGTATTTACACACTCAGGTACTAGACTGAGACCTGCAGATAGTGCTGCTGCAGCGTGGTCTGTAACCCTGTCAAACAGGGATACTATTTTGCGAACATAAGACGTCGTCTTATATATGAGGGATGCACAGAGGGATATTTTGCCGGCTGGCATCCAGAATTAATGCAATGTCCATTTTGTCAGGAGGGTATTAGAGACCCGACACTGGACAGGTGATGCTGACTTTAAAAGGCACATAGAGCCTTATAAGGGTGAGGAATTGTTTGGGGATGGTCTCTGGGACCTCGTATCCACAGCAACAGCTGGGAAGAAAAATTTTTACCTCAGGTTTCCTCACAGCCTAAGAAAGCACTGTATTATCAGGTACAGTCCTTTCGGCTTCAGAAAGGCGCTTCCTTTCTGCACAGAGACGAGGGAAGAGGGAAAAAGCTGCACCAGTCAGCCAGTTCCCAGAATCAAAATTCTTCCCCCGCTTCCTCTGAGTCCACCGCATGACGCGGGGGCTCCACAGGCGTAGCCAGGTACGGTGGGGGGGCCGCATCAAAATTTCAGCGATCGGTGGGCTCGCTCACAGGTGGATCCCTGGATCCTTCAAGTAGTATCTCAGGGGCACAAGCTGGAATTCGAGGCGTCTCCCCCCCGCCGTTTCCTCAAATCTGCCTTGCCGACAACTCCCTCAGGCAGGGAGGCTGTGCTAGAGGCAATTCACAAGCTGTATTCCCAGCAGGTGATAGTCAAGGTGCCCCTACTTCAACAAGGACGGGGTTACTATTCCACACTGTTTGTGGTACCGAAACCGGACGGTTCGGTGAGACCCATTTTAAATTTGAAGTCCTTGAACACATACATAAAAAATTCAAGTTCAAGATGGAATCGCTCAGGGCGGTTTTTGCAAGCCTGGAGGAGGGGGATTACATGGTATCCCTGGACATCAAGGATGCTTACCTGCATGTCCCAATTTACCTTCCTCACCAGGAGTACCTCAGATTTGTGGTACAGGATTGTCATTACCAATTCCAGACACTACCGTTTGTCCACGGCACCGAGGGTGTTTACCAAGGTAATGGCAGAAATGATGATACTCCTTCGAAAAAAGGGAGTTTTAATTATCCCGTACTTGGACGATCTCCTAATAAAGGCGAGGTCCAGGGAGCAGTTGCTGGTCGGAGTAGCACTATCTCGGGAAGTGCTACAACAGCATGGCTGGATTCTAAACATCCCAAAGTCACAACTGGTTCCTTCCACACGCTTACTGTTCCTGGGGATGATTCTGGACACAGAACAGAAAAAAGTGTTTCTCCCGCAGGAGAAAGCCAAGGAGCTGTCATCTCTAGTCAGAGACCTCCTAAAACCAAAACGGGTATCGGTGCATCACTGCACACGAGTCCTGGGAAAAATGGTGGCTTCATACGAAGCAATTCCATTCGGCAGGTTCCATGCAAGGACCTTCCAGTGGGACCTCTTGGACAAGTGGTCGGGATCGCATCGTCAGATGCATCGTCTGATAACCCTGTCTCCAAGGACCAGGGTGTCTCTACTGTGGTGGCTGCAGAGTGCTCATCTTCTAGAGGGCCGCAGATTCGGCATACAGGACTGGGTCCTGGTGACCACGGATGCCAGCCTTCGAGGCTGGGGAGCAGTCACACAGGTAAGAAACTTCCAAGGACTATGGTCAAGTCAGGAGACTTCCCTGCACATAAATATTCTGGAACTAAGGGCCATTTACAATGCCCTAAGTCAGGCAAAACCCCTGCTTCAAAACCAGCCGGTACTGATCCAGTCAGACAACATCACGGCAGTCGCCCATGTAAACCGACAGGGCGGCACAAAAAGCAGGATGGCGATGGCAGAAGCCGCAAGGATTCTCCGATGGGCGGAAAATCACATAATAGCACTGTCGGCAGTGTTCATTCCGGGAGTGGACAACTGGGAAGCAGACTTCCTCAGCAGACACGACCTACACCCGGGAGAGTGGGGACTTCATCCAGAAGTCTTCCTACTGTTAGTAAACCGTTGGGAAAGGCCACAGGTGGACATGATGGCGTCCCGCCTCAACAAGAAGCTAAAGAGATATTGCGCCAGGTCAAGGGACCCTCAGGCGATAGCTGTGGACGCGCTAGTGACACCGTGGGTGTACCAGTCGGTTTATGTGTTCCCTCCTCTGCCCCTCATACCAAAGGTACTGAGAATAATAAGAAGGCGAGGAGTAAGAACGATACTCGTGGTTCCGGATTGGCCAAGAAGAGCTTGGTACCCGGAACTTCAAGAAATGTTATCAGAGGACCCATGGCCTCTACCGCTCAGACAGGATCTGCTACAGCAGGGGCCCTGTCTGTTCCAAGACTTACCGCGGCTGCGTTTGACGGCATGGCGGTTGAATTCCGGATCCTAAAGGAAAAGGGCATTCCGGAGGAAGTCATTCCTACGCTGATAAAAGCCAGGAAAGAAGTAACCGCAAACCATTATCACCGCATTTGGCGAAAATATGTTGCGTGGTGTGAGGCCAGGAAGGCCCCCACAGAGGAATTTGAGCTGGGTCGTTTTCTGCACTTCCTACAGTCAGGAGTGACTATGGGCCTAAAATTAGGTTCCATTAAGGTCCAGATTTCGGCTCTGTCGATTTTCTTCCAGAAAGAACTGGCTTCACTGCCTGAAGTTCAGACTTTTGTAAAGGGAGTGCTTCATATTCAGCCCCTTTTGTGCCTCCTGTGGCACCTTGGGATCTCAATGTGGTGTTGAGTTTCCTAAAATCACATTGGTTTGAACCACTTAAAACCGTGGATCTCAAAAATCTCACGTGGAAAGTGGTCATGTTATTGGCCTTGGCTTCGGCCAGGCGTGTGTCAGAATTGGCGGCTTTGTCGTGTAAAAGCCCTTATCTGATTTTCCATATGGATAGGGCAGAATTGAGGACTCGTCCCCAGTTTCTCCCTAAGGTGGTATCAGCTTTTCACTTGAACCAACCTATTGTAGTGCCTGCGGCTACTAAGGACTTGGAGGATTCCAAGTTACTGGACGTAGTCAGGGCCTTGAAAATTTATGTTTCCAGGACGGCTGGAGTCAGGAAAACTGACTCGCTTTTTATCCTGTATGCACCCAACAAAATAGGTGCTCCTGCTTCTAAGCAGACTGTTGCTCGCTGGATTTGTAGCACAATTCAGCTGGCGCATTCTGCGGCTGGTTTGCCGCATCCTAAATCAGTGAAAGCCCATTCCACGAGGAAGGTGGGCTCATCTTGGGCGGCTGCCCGAGGGGTCTCGGCTTTACAACTTTGCCGAGCTGCTACTTGGTCAGGGGCAAACACGTTTGCTAAATTCTACAAATTTGATACCCTGGCTGAGGAGGACCTTGAGTTCTCTCATTCGGTGCTGCAGAGTCATCCGCACTCTCCCGCCCGTTTGGGAGCTCTGGTATAACCCCCATGGTCCTTACGGAGTCCCCAGCATCCACTAGGACGTTAGAGAAAATAAGAATTTACTCACCGATAATTCTATTTCTCGTAGTCCGTAGTGGATGCTGGGCGCCCATCCCAAGTGCGGATTGTCTGCAATACTTGTATATAGTTATTGCCTAACTAAAGGGTTATTGTTGAGCCATCTGTTGAGAGGCTCAGTTGTTATTCATACTGTTAACTGGGTAAAATATCACGAGTTATACGGTGTGATTGGTGTGGCTGGTATGAGTCTTACCCGGGATTCAAAATCCTTCCTTATTGTGTCAGCTCTTCCGGGCACAGTATCCTAACTGAGGTCTGGAGGAGGGGCATAGAGGGAGGAGCCAGTGCACACCAGGTAGTACCAAATCTTTCTTTTAGTGTGCCCAGTCTCCTGCGGAGCCGTCTATTCCCCATGTTCCTTACGGAGTCCCCAGCATCCACTACGGACTACGAGAAATAGAATTATCGGTGAGTAAATTCTTATTTTTTTATTTTTATTTTCAGGGAGACCTGCTGGCAACAGGCTCCCTGCATCGTGGGACAGAGGAGAGAGAAGCAGACCTACTTAAATGTTAGGCTCTGCTTCTTAGGCTACTGGACACCATTAGCTCCAGAGGGAGTCAGAACGCAGGTCTCCCCTTGCGGTTCGTCCCGGAGCCACGCGGAAGATAGAAGCCGGGTGAGTATTGGAAGGCAGAAGACTTCAGAGGCGGCAGAAGACTTCAGAGCTTCACCGAGGTAACGCGCAGCGGTAACGTTGCGCGCCATTGCTCCCACACAACACACACAGCGCACACTGTTGGGTGCAGGGGGGCGCCCTGGGCAGCAATGTTATACCTCTAGGACTGGCTATGTAGATATATACACTTTATTTGGTGTTATTTATGAGAATTCCCCGCCAGTTTGTTTAAAAGAGTGGAACCGAAGCCCGCCACTGAGGGTGAGGAGCTTGTTCCTCAGCACTCAGCAGCGCCATTTTCTCCACAGCACACGCTGAGAAGCTGGCTCCCCGGACTCTCCCCTGCTGATCACCGGTGACAGAGGGTTTTAAAGAAGGGGGGGGGGGGGGCACATAATTGGCGCAGTATATATATATATTAAAGAGCGCTATATCTGGGTAATTTTTTCCAGGGTTATTGGCACTGGGTGTGTGCTGGCATACTTTCTCTCGTCTCTCCAAAGGGCCTTGTGGGGGGTCTATCTCCAGATTAGAGATTTCCCTGAGTGTGTGCAGTGTCGGTACGTGCGTGTCGGCATGTCTGAAGTGGAAGGCTCTCCTAGGGATGAGGTGGAGCGCATGAGTGTGGTGTCTCCGTCGGCAACGCCGACACAGGACTGGTTGGATAAGTGGAATGTCTTAAATGCAAATGTAAATTTATTGCACAAACGTTTGGACAAAGCAAGGTCCAGGGATTGTACAGGGGGTCATGCCCTGCCTTTCCCTATGTCACAGGGGCCTTCTTGGTCTCAAAAACGCCCACTTTCTCCAGTAGTAGACACAGATACCGACACGGATTCTGAATCCAGTGTCGATTACGAAGATGCGAGGTTGCAGCCAAAATTGGCAAAGAATATTCATTATATGATTATTGCTATAAAGGATGTGCTGCATATTATAGATGACCCCGCTGTACCTAATCCAAGGGTCCACATGTTTAAAGAAAAGAAACCTGAGGTTACCTTTCCACCTTCTTTTGAATTAAATGAGTTATTTGAAAGTGCTTGGGAAACTCCAGACAAGAAACTGCAGATTCCGAAAAGGATTCTTATGGCGTATCCTTTCTCGATCAAGGACAGGATACGGTATGAATCCTCCCCAAGGGTGGACAAAGCGTTGACGCGCCTTTCCAAAAAGGTGGCGCTGCCGTCTCAGGATACCGCAACCCTCAGGGATCCTGCTGATCGCAAGCAGGAGACTACCTTGAAGTCAATTTACACACATACTGGTACGTTACTCATGCCGGCAATAGCGTCGGCTTGGGTTTGTAGCGCTGTAATAGCATGGACCGATACCTTATCTGCTGATTTGGATACGATGGATAAGGAAACTATTTTGTTGACCCTGGGCCATATTAAGGATGCGGTCCTTTATATGAGAGAGGCTCAGAGGGATGTGGGCATACTGGGGTCCAGAGCGAACACTATGGCGATTTCTGCCAGGCGAGCACTGTGGACCCGACAGTGGACAGGTGATGCCGACTCGAAACGGCATATGGAGGGTTTTGCCTTACAAGGGTGAGGAACTGTTTGGGGAAGGCCTCACAGACCTAGTATCCACGGCTACGGCAGGTAAATCAGCTTTTTTTAAGCATAAAGAAAAGAGGAGCGCTCATGTATTCATGATAGAAACTTAATAATAATAGGACCACACCGTGATTTCCACTAGGGAGGTAATCGGACATTTTGTACATGCTGATAACAGCCGCTATACCTTTATTACTCCAGCGTGTAACAGTTACCACCTTGACTGATACAAAAGTTATTACATGCTGATGGTTTAACAGCACAGCACTCCTAGTGCATTGATCCCATATTCAGGGAACAGTTACCATCATTGACTGATACAAAGTTACTACATGTTGTTATTTTAACAGTATAGTTCTTTCAGTGCACTGATTCCTTACTGAGGGAAGTTTTATTAGTACTTGTTATCTTTTGAAACTGCTGGCCAGCAAGATACTATCCCACTATATTGGGTACAATTGATAAATTGTTTTTGATAAATATTATTGGTGTGATTTTTATTGAATAAAAGACCTTTTTAATTAATTTACCGGCTCTGAATAGATTTATTAGGTTTCTATCATGAACACATGAGCGCTCCTCTTTTCTTTATGCTTAACTATTGTCCAATTTAGGGGTGTATACAGCCCCTTGAGTGAAGCGAACGTGAGTTCTGGTGGTTACTTAATTTTTATTAATTGGTCAAAAACAGACACAGGTGCTTCATTTTCTTTGTGGTTAAATCAGCTTTTTTACCTTATGTTTCCTCACAGCCTAAGAAAGCACCACATTATCAGATGCAGTCCTTTCGGTCGCATAAATCCAAGAGAGCTCGGGGAGCTTCCTTTCTTGCCAGAGGTAAGGGCAAGGGGAAAAAGCTGCCAGCTATAGCCAGTTCCCAGGAACAGAAGTCCTCCCCGGCTTCTATTAAATCCACCGCATGACGCTGGGGCTCCGCTGGGGGAGTCCGCTCCAGTGGGGGCACGTCTTCGTCTTTTCAGCCAAGTCTGGGTTCACTCTCAGGTGGATCCCTGGGCAATAGATATTGTTTCCCAGGGGTACAAGCTGGAATTCGAAGAGGTGCCTCCTCGCCGGTTTTTCAAATCGGCACTACCGACTTTTTCCCCAGAGAGGGAAGTAGTTTTCGCAGCAATTCAAAAGTTGTGCCTTCAACAAGTGGTGATCGAAGTTCCCCTGCTGCAGCGGGGGATGGGCTATTACTCAACCCTGTTTGTGGTCCCGAAACCGGACGGTTCGGTCAGACCCATTCTGAATTTAAAATCCTTAAACCTATACTTAAAGAGGTTCAAGTTCAAGATGGAATCGCTCAGAGCGGTCATCGCAAGCCTGGAAGGGGGAGATTATATGGTGTCCATGGACATAAAGGAGGCATACCTTTATGTCCCCATATATCAACCTCATCAGGCGTTCCTGAGATTTGTTGTGCAGGATTGTTATTACCAATTTCAGACGTTGCCGTTTGGGCTTTCCACGGCCCGAGGATTTTTACCAAATTAATGGCGGAAATGATGGTGCTCCTGCGCAAGCAGGGGGTCACAATTATCCCATACTTGGACGATCTCCTGATAAAAGCGAGATCGAGAGAACAGTTGCTGGACAGCGTATCACTATCCCTGAGGGTATTGCAACAACACAGTTGGATTCTCAATCTACCGAAGTCACAGTTAGTTCCAACGACCCGATTGCCTTTCTTAGGCATGATTCTGGACACGGAACGGAAGAAGGTCTTTCTCCCGATGGAAAAGGCCCAGGAACTTCAGAACTTGGTCAGAGACCTGTTAAAGCCAGACAGGGTGTGGGTACATGACTGCACTCGAGTTCTGGGAAAAATGGTGGCGTCTTACGAGGCCATTCCATTCGGCAGGTTCCATGCAAGGACTTTTCAGTGGGATCTTCTGGACAAGTGGTCCGGGTCACATCTACAGATTCATCAGATGATCCGCCTGTCCCCCAGGGCCAGGGTATCTCTCCTGTGGTGGCTGCAGAGTGCTCACCTTCTAGAGCAGTGATTTTCAACCTTTTTAAACTCGTGGCACACTAAACAAGATTTCAAAATTGCCAAGGCACACCATCGGTTGTTTTAATGCAACACACCTGCCCCCCCAGTAATGCCACACACCGCCACTCCCCCAAGTAATGCCCCATACATGCTCTCATATTTCCAGACATCAGCTCCCCCACTTAGTAATTCCACACACATGCCCCAAATAGTAATTCCACACACCAGCTTCCCCCTTACCAGCTCCCCCCCCTTAGTATCTCCACACACCAGCTCCCGTTTACCAGCTCCCCCCTTAGTAATTCCACACACCAGCTCCCCTTTACCAGCTCCCCCCTTAGTAATTCCACACACCAGCTCTCCTTTACCAGCTCCCCCCCCCCTTAGTAATTCCACACACCAGCTTCCCCCTTACCAGCCCCCCCCCCCCTTTAGTAATTCCACACACCAGCTTCCCCCTTACCAGCTCCCCCCCCCCTTAGTAATTCCACACACCAGCTTCCCCCTTACCAGCTCCCCCCCCCCCCCCCCCCCTTAGTAATTCCACACACCAGTTCCCCCTTATAATATATAGCGGTGAGGAGTGCCTGGAACTCGCCACGGATCAGCAAGCAGAGCAGCGTGTGGGTGGGCGGGCGCAGAGACAGCCGGACCGTGACCTATGGTGAGTCATAGGTCACGGTCCGGCTGACTCTGCGGAATGGATATGAACAGGATGCTGCAGGTCTGTGAGGCAGGCGGGCGGCGGCGTGCGGAGATCTGACAGTGAGAGCGGGTCCGTGCAGCGGGGGCGGGTGGCGGCAGTGAGCGGGTCCGTGCGGCGGGGCGGGTGACAGCTCTTACTGGCTGCAGTGATCGGGTCCGTGCGGCGAGCGGCGGCACACTCAGCAACTGGTCTAGTGTGCCGCTGCACACCAGTTGAAAAAGGCTGTTCTAGAGGGTCGCAAGTTCGGCATTCAGGACTGGGTTCTGGTAACCATGGACGCGAGCCTCCGAGGATGGGGAGCAGTCACACAGGGAAGAAACTTCCAAGGTCTGTGGTCAAACCAGGAGGCTTGTCTACACATCAACGTCCTGGAATTAAGGGCCATATACAACGGCCTTCGTCAAGCAGAGACTTTACTTCTTCAAGGTCTACCGGTTCTGATTCAGTCAGACATCATCACAGCAGTGGCACATGTAAACCGCCAAGGCGGCACAAGGAGCAGAGTGGCAATGGCAGAAGCCTCTAAGATTCTTCGATGGGCGGAGAGTCATGCAAGCGCTCTGACAGCAGTCTTCATTCCGGGAGTGGACAACTGGGAAGCAGACTTCCTAAGCAGACACGATCTGCATCCGGGAGAGTGGGGACTTCATCAGGAAGTCTTCGCAGAGATTGCAAGTTAGTGGGGACTGCCTCAAATAGACATGATGGCTTCACGCCTCAACAAGAAACTTCCGAGATATTGCGCCAGGTCAAGGGACCCTCAGGCGGTTGCAGTGGACGCACTGGTGACACCGTGGGTGTTTCAGTCGGTCTATGTGTTCCCTCCTCTTCCTCTCATCTCAAAGATACTGAGAATCATAAGACGAAGAGGGATTCAGACAATTCTCATTGTTCCAGATTGGCCTCGAAGGGCCTGGTATCCGGATCTGCAGGAAATGCTCACAGAAGATCCGTGGCCTCTTCCTCTCAGGGAAGACCTTTTACAACAAGGGCCCTGTCTGTTCCAGGACTTACCGCGACTGCGTTTGACGGCATGGCGGTTGAACGCAGGATCCTAGCGGAGAAGGGCATTCCTAATGAGGTCATTCCCACTCTGATAAAGGCTAGGAAGGAGGTGACAGCGAAACATTATCACCGGATCTGGAGGAAGTATGTGTCTTGGTGCGAAGCCAAGACTGCTCCTCCGGAAGAATTCCATCTGGGCCGTTTTCTCCACTTCTTGCAAACTGGAGTGAATTTGGGCCTAAAGTTAGGCTCCATTAAGGTTCAGATTTCGGCCCTATCCATTTTCTTTCAAAAGGAATTGGCTTCTCTTCCAGAAGTCCAGACGTTCGTGAAAGGGGTACTGCATATCCAGCCTCCTTTTGTGCCTCCAGTGGCACCATGGGACCTTAACGTGGTGTTACGGTTTCTTAAGTCTCACTGGTTTGAACCTCTTCAAACAGTTGAATTGAAGTATCTCACTTGGAAGGTGGTCATGCTATTGGCCTTGGCTTCGGCACGGCGAGTGTCGGAGTTGGCGGCTTTGTCTCACAAAAGCCCTTATCTGATTTTCCATGTGGATAGAGCTGAGTTGCGGACTCGTCCTCAATTTTTGCCTAAGGTGGTTTCTTCTTTTCATATGAACCAACCTATTGTGGTGCCTGTGGCTACAAGGGACGTGGAGGATTCAGAGTCCCTGGATGTGGTCAGGGCATTGAAAATTTATGTGGCCAGAACGGCTCGGGTTAGGAAAACAGAGGCCCTGTTTATCCTGTATGCAGCCAACAAAGTTGGCGCTCCTGCTTCTAAGCAGACTATTGCTCGCTGGATCTGTAACACCCGCTGGTTGAAATGAGCGCCCCCCCCGTCCTCCCCCCGCATCGCTCAGCACACATCGCGCTGTGCTGAGCGGCGGGAGAGATGTGTACTGAGCGGTTTGCTCAGCACACATCTTTCCCGTGTATACCAGCCTTTAGGGTGCTGTGTGACAGATGAATCAAGATTAGGTGCCAATTCAATTGAATTGCCAACAATAGCAGTCTCCCAATCAGGGAGTGAGATCTATAAATGTCCAGCTCAGATTGGGGACAAGTCCTGTTGTGCTGTGAACCAGCTAGCAGAAAAGTCAATTGTTTGCAGAGAAAGTCGACCCTTTAAATTTTTTTAGTGCTATATATGAGTAAATAAAGTTATCTGCATATTTGTAATTCTAGGGAGGTCACCCCTACTTTTTGCAGCAGCTCGCCGAATCACATATACCCAGTGCGCTGGTTTAACCCACTATTTTTTAATAGAATGATAATGCCCGATTTCATCCAAATTCGGGACGAGATATCGGGTGAAATCTGGCATTTTGGAGGTGTTTCTGATCCGATGCGCTTTCCCGTGAGGGTCGGATCGGCTCCCCTAGATCGTTAGTGCTGCACTCGTGATATGTCGGTTCCCGCAGGCATGGCTGGGATCGCATACGATATATCGCATGCAAAATGTACCAAATCATATGCGATCGTATGGAACCACTCCCGGGAGAGTTCAAGGGAAATCGCCTCCGACTTCAGTCTCAAACATATTGTTGTAGTGTATGGGGCCCTTTTAGTTTATTCAGAAAGGCCACCCTAACTCCACAACTAACTCCTATTCACAGATTGAGCTATATATTATCACTTTTCTTGGAGGGCTAAATTTACTAAGCAGTGGAATTGCATCCACTGATTTATTACATTTACTACATGCATACTTTTTTGTTCCAGCTAGACATGGCCAATTTAAGTGGCTGCAAGGGCATTCTGTCACTTTTTGTTTTCTGTGTTAGAACGCACTGTTAATCTGTGGTAGGTTCTAAACCCCAGCAAAACCCCTGCTTAGTAAATTTAGCAGGAAATCTACAAAATGTTCTGTATGGGTTTCTTCAGAAGTTTTAATATTGAAACATATTTTAAAATATCCACCATCTGGGGTGCTGGAAATATTTCTGCCAGACACTGGCTGTAATATACATTATGAACACAGCTTGTACCTGTGGTATTTGGGAGCTCCCATATTAACTACAGCTTTGCCCTTTGGAAAACCAGTTAGCACTCTGTAAAGTCTTATGTGTTTTCAACTGGGCAAATCTTTATCAAGGCATTGGGAAAATTTCCCTGTGAAAGTTTACGTTCTGACTTGCACCAAACCACATGGACAAGAAAATGTCTTTAGCAGAGTAGATTTAAGAAAGAAAAAAACAAATTTTTAGTGTTCATTTACTAACTGCGGCTATGCCACATATCCAGATAATAGTCATTTAATCCTCACGGATTTTTGTTTCCTAGTTAAACTTTTTGTTAAATTAGTTTAAGGACTGCCTTCTAAATTATGTATTAACATTTACTTATGTAGATCCAGTATATTACAAATTATAGAAGGTTTCTAGTGTGTATATATATTAATTTAAATCTATAGTATGTTTCATTTCTCTTCTTCCAGAACTACCAATGAAATAAAAAACCTGCAGTACCTACCTCGAGCTAGTGAGCCTCGGGAAATGCTTTTTGAAGATAGGACAAGAGCACATGCTGATCACATAGGACAAGGCTTTGAGCGTCAGACGACAGCTGCAGTAGGTGTGCTGAAGGCTGTGCATTGTGGCGAGTGGTAAGTACCTTTCTAGCCTCACCCCCTTTTAAAATTGGCTGAGAGGGGCTTTTATTTTCCTAAAAAGAGATTAGTTTTCCTGTTAGTCTTCAAGTTTTAAATATTTCTGTTCTCTTTTGGTATGACGCATTCAGTGTTGATATAATTCAGTCTGTTTTTGTAAGGGAACTGTAACTTCAAAAAGTATGTTAACATAATTCCGCAAAAGACATGTAAATGTATATGCGAGACATAGGTTTATGAGCCAGATGCAGTGTCATCTGCTACCTCTTTGTCTGCGTTTCTCGCCTTCCTGGACACTTACATCTCTAGTAATTAGGTTACTTTTGCATTGTAAAATACTTGTCACAATGTAATAAAGTATTAGGCACACACTCTGCCAGATACAGAAAATCATAATGCATAAGATGTGGCAAAGCAAAAAGTGCTCATGCTGCAAAATACAGAATCTGTAATAAAAATCTGTAAGTATTGCCGGTGGGTAATTTGACTGGAAGTAACACCACCACCACAATACAGTTCCTTATCACCAGGTAAGTTTGCTGAGTAAACTCTCCCTGCTCTGACCACTGCCGTGTTCAGCTGAAGAGACAGGGAAGACACGGTACAGAAGTATGAGTCAGTCGCCTATATACCTACCGGACAGGGATTATAATTTTTGCTGTCTCTACACATGTAACAAAGGTTAAGCCCAGACATCAGGGCTGCTCTGTAGTCCATAAATATATAATATTTTATGGTGTCCGTCTAGTGTTGGAGACAATACTGTTCACTTGGCAGCCCCCTGCTGAAGTCTCCCTTCAACTCAATCTTCTCACTCACTAGAACGCAGTGCAGCCACAGTGATGACCTGGCTCGCAGACAACAAGATATCTTTGTGTGTTTCCAGTACCCAGGGAAGACCGATCTGGAGGTGGCCCACTACAGGCCATGTACACCAGATGAGAAGCTGATACCCCAATTTCATCTCTCAATGTTTGGAGAACTTGGAGTGGGGGGTGGTAACTGACCCTCTGCATGTCCTGGGCAATGGACTCAGGAGGAGGGCACTGTATTACCAATGCAGCTATCATGGACTGCCCCCTTATCTCCATCTTGCCCTGCTGGACAGTGCTGCAGGGTACTTACGCATTACCAGTTGTTCTGGGGGCCTTGATCAGTCATTGCAGGGTAAGAGGGTGGGAATAAGTGAGTGGCATCTAGCCCACCTTCTGTTTGTACCAACTCACCCATTGTCCTGTATGCCACCTATGTATCAACCTTGAAACCTTATATTAGTCAGCATCCTGCCAGATAATGCCCCCTCCATTATATATCCTTAACTCCCCGTGCCCCCTATAAAGGTGGTCAACTTTCTGACTGTACTTTGTGAGTCATTGGGCTTTATATTGTTCACCAAGTTATAGCCACATGTAAAAATAGAATTCCAAGTCAGCAGTTGAAACATGAGCGATTATTATTTAACAAGTCTCTGTGGTGTCATAACTTTATTTACAGTGTTCAGTGCTTATTTCATTCTTTATAGTATAATATATTTTCTACGTAGTTACAGCTGATAATGTCGATATTATCTTAGACCGAAAAGCTATACCTCTAGATACACTATTACCGTGGAGCCGCTATGGCCGCTAGACTGAATACACGTGCTACGCACTTTGTACGCTATTTGCGTACAGAGTCCTGCATGTGGTACGTACTTGACGTACACACGCCGCGCTGAGTGTACAGAGTACACACAGCGTGCGCACACACAATTGATAACCTTTAAACCTTGTTAATGATACAATGTAATGATTTGATTACACTTTAACCCTTAGCAGCAAAGTACTGCAACGATGTAATACCTTAAACCTTAAGTAGCGCTGATGGTATAAAGTACCCGCAGTGCGTACACCTTATCAATACTTATACACCTTATACAGATAAATACACTCTAAGACCCTTGCAGGAAAGTGAAGACACAACACCGATTTGTAGTTGCAACCACAGGGTTCTAAGGCCACAGTGGATTATTCCAAAAGGTAAAACAGTACAAATCATACACTACAGGCTAACAAGATAAATCTAAACAGAATAATGGCTACAGAGAATGTACATACGTGAGAATGTTCGCAAGCGCAACCCGGCCGGTCCTCCGCTAGTCAGATAGAAAGCGTTCAGAGTCTTCTGACCGGCCAGGCAACAATGGGCTTTTTATACACAACATGCATAAACAATACAATGGTCACTGTAATCTCATTGTCCATTGGACACAGGGATGTGTCTTTACATTACAGAAGAGGTCATAGGTGGATTTGAATAGATGGGCGATGTCTTTCCCCAACTGCTCTTGTGGGTGGTATCCTCTGGATTCCCACCGCATACATAATATACAGTAAATACAGTTAATATCTATATTCTACTTTTGCACATAACTATACGCAGGAACATGCGATCTTTCTCTAACCAACACCGGAATGTTACCCCCAAAATACCCTACAGCTGGATACTAGACATCACCTTCCAACCTTTATCTGACCCTTCCTATCATGCAAAGGCGAATCTCTTAGTCCAGGAACTGTTTAAACTATTAATACTCGCTGACGTGGTGCAAGGGAGTTATATCTAAAATGTAGACTATTTGGGTTAAATATGTAATGTTCTAATAACCCTCCACGCGCTCACAAACTCCGCCGTAAATACCCATATCACGCGCATGATCGCCGGAGCGATCCTACGCAAATTGCGGATATGTGCATGCACGGCGGACTGAGTGCACGAGCAGCGGGCATGTGCATGGGGTTAGTACAAGGCATATGCATTACAATATTTTTCGACTTTGACAGTCCACCCTTTGGCAGTCAACAATAACTGCCACTATCTAAACATTAAACAGAAAAATATACAATACAATATCTACAGATGGTTGGATAAAAATATACAATACGTTATCCATAAAATGATTGGATGGTAGGAGGAGAGGAGTAGGCGGGAAATGTATGACCTAGTGGGATAGTAAAAGCATGTATGTATGAAATCCATGTCTGAGGGGCATGTATCATCGTGCCGTATATGTTCTAGATAAGCTTTGAGTCATTGCGAAGTATACATTAAATCCTTCTCATCCCGTATTAAGGGTCTGTAAGTGGGCCAACAAACACTACCGAGCTCTTTTCGGCTTCTCGTTCCAACAAATGGGGTGCACATTTAGTTGATGATACATGGAGGGGGAACACATGTGAATGCTAATATATGTATATATATCCCCTGTCAGCTATGTGTGTCACTAGCTGAAGGTTGTAGAGATGAAGATAAGACACGTATCACAAATACAATCACATAACATTTGTGCAATCATTCTTGGGTGTTGATCAAAGTCTTGTCCGGATGGGTGTATTTTTGCTGAGAGTGTTCATCAAAGTCTTTTCTGGATGGGTGTAATTTTGCTGAGAGAAAAACAAAGGAGAAACGGGTGAAAGAAACGGACCGTGGAATCACGTCTTATCACAACATTGTCTCTATTGATGGGTCATAAATTAAATCAGTTGCTGTAACAATGCCCCCGCTCCTCAAACTCATCACTTTGGTACCGCGCTTGCGCCGCGTTAAAATTCTAACACACCTTAAAATCAAACCAATCATTATGACAACTCCCAGGATACAAAGGAGAAACTTTCCTACACTCACGATAACATTTTGAGCCCATTCTCCTAAACCTGAGAACCAATTGCGTGGGTTCAACCACGAGACCCAGCCGGTCAGTTCATTACTCACAGCCGTAAGGGTAAGGTTGTGTCTCCTCCGGAACTCCCACTTCAATTGCAAGATATCGTCCATCTTTTGATCTATGACCTCGGTTGGGTCATCAGTGCTGTTTGTAATGTACGTGCAACACTTCACACCGTACTGAGTTGCCAAAGTGACACAGTACCCGCCTGTCACCGCTGTGATATAATTTAGAACCATCCTGTGCTGGATCAGTTCCGTTTTGTAAGCTTGCAACTCCCTCCCTGTATACCTGAAGGTGTCATCATACATCTCGGTGATATTATCTATCAGGTTCGCTAGCGCATGAATATACCTATAATTTATAATTCCTCTGGCGGTACGGGTGATATCTAACGTGACTAGGAATTGAATCCCGGTGGATTCGTGGATCAAATCAGAGGCTGCGTGCTCTGTCCTATCTATAAGGTGTCTCTTAACGATGTGTTCATAATGAGTGTGAGTGTAAGGAGCTTGAGCATTGCGGTGAACGTCTTTCATCTTATTATGGGTTTTGGTCATAACTTCTGGCAAAACTCTTCCAACGTAACACAATCCCTCTGAGTTTGGGGCAAGCCACTTATACGCCTTCCTCCCGCATATGAAATATGCATCATCGGGGAGAACATATGGGACAGAATATGACATTACCATATTGCAAACCTTCCAAGTGAAAAATCCTATCCCTAACTCTCTCATCTGTTCAGTACACGTATTAGGCTGTATGATATGCGCACAGTACCCTGGTGATACTTCTCCAACCCGCATGGTCCTACTTCCTAGAGTATACCTGTACCGAAAATACCTTCCACCGTCTGCTATTTGGCGTATAAGTTCAGTGTCTACGGGTATTCTGTCGGCTCTGTGTGAAAATGCCATGGTTTGGTTATTCCATGTCACTTCCCAATTTCCCGGCTTTCGGGAATTGGAAATGTTGAAACATACGAAGGATCTATCCACGTGATATTGGTGGAGCTTCAAACTAGGGGGCCTAGAAATATAAAATTTCTTGTCCACCGGTCTCCCACCCCGTAATTCAAGTACCTCATCTATTGTTAAAGGATACGGTACTAGTCCTGTCTTGCTCTGACCTTGAGGTACTTGTGAGCACACCCAGCATTCTGTTTGGTTCAAAACCTTACCCACTAATGAGTGATAATCACTCAATGGATGACGGTCCATGTTGATATTAAGGCTGGACTGACATCTCTGGATGCTCCCGTCCTCAACTATGTTTTCACAGTTTCTACAAATACAATTTTCCTCAGCCAATAACCCTTCACAGTGCCTCCTAGTTTCTTGACTACCAGATCGTTTTTTGATACTCGCCTTTGCTCGGTGGGGGTGTTTCTCTTGGAATTCTACAAATCCGTCCTTGTCATCAGAACCCATTCCAGATCCTTTCTCGACCTCTCTGGTACTCTCACCGAAATAGACTACTCTGGTCAACAACAGGGTCAACAGGAAAACCCGGAATGCAGTCTCTTGGGGTAAGTCCATCTTGCTAGAGAGAAAAAGGAGCAAGGAAGGGGGAGAAAGGAGGGTAATGGGAGATGGAAAAAATAATAAAAAGGAAAAAGAAATTTGGTGCGACAACCGCCTCTGGTCTTGTAGTTCTCCGTGCTCAGGTGCCGTGACAACAGTCCTGCCTCTCAACCTTCCCGGAACAGACACTCCAGTGATACGATTTCCTCTACACTCTGCTCTTTGTCACGGGCTCTCTCTGGGTCAGCGACCTTCTTACAGTGGGACGAGTGGACCCAAGTCTCTCTCTCGGCAACCTTTAATGCTGTCGTGCTGGTTAGTAAGACATGGTACGGTCCTTCCCACCTGTCAATGAGGCAACCTGAGCGTAGAAAATTTCGAATCATTACATAATCCCCAGGTTCAATGTCATGACAATTACTGTTTGGTAGGTCAGGAATCACCAGCTTTAGATTTCTGTTTTGATTCCTCAACTGCTGGCTCATCTTAACCATATATTTTACAGTCACCTCATTATTGCATTTCAAATCATCCTGGGGGTCAATCATTACATGGGGTTGTCGACCAAAAAGAATCTCAAAGGGTGATAGGTGAAGGGGGGGGGCCTGGGAGTGGTTCTGATTCTGTACAATACAAGTGGCAAAGCTTCTGGCCATAACAATCCAGTTTCAGCCATCACTTTGCTCAGCTTGTTCTTAAATAGTGCTGTTTACTCTTTCCACTTTCGCACTCGCCTGTGGGCGGTACGGAGTATGCAGCTTACTATTAATTCCCATCAGTTTGCACATAACCTGAAAGACTTCACCTGTAAAATGGGTACCCCTATCGCTTTCAATTATCCTAGGGATACCATATCTGCACACAAATTCCTGCACAATTTTCTTTGCAGTGAACGTAGCAGTATTTGTGGCAGCGGGGAACGCTTCTACCCAATTTGAAAACACGTCAATACAAACTAACACATATTTCTCTGACGTCCTAGTGGATGCTGGGTACTCCGTAAGGACCATGGGGAATAGACGGGCTCCGCAGGAGACTGGGCACTCTTAAAAGAAAGATTAGGTACTATATCTGGTGTGCACTGGCTCCTCCCTCTATGCCCCTCCTCCAGACCTCAGTTAGAATCTGTGCCCGGCCAGAGCTGGATGCACCTAGTGGGCTCTCCTGAGCTTACTAGAAAAAGAAAGTATTTGTTAGGTTTTTTATTTTCAGTGAGATCTGCTGGCAACAGACTCACTGCTACGAGGGACTGAGGGGAGAGAAGCAAACCTACCTGCTTGCAGCTAGCTTGTGCTTCTAAGGCTACTGGACACCATTAGCTCCAGAGGGATCAAACACAGGGCCCGACCTCGATCGTCCGTTCCCGGAGCCGCGCCGCCGTCCCCCTTGCAGAGCCAGAAGACTGAAGAACCAGAAGAAAATCGGCGGCTGAAGACTCCGGTCTTCAATAAGGTAGCGCACAGCACTGCAGCTGTGCGCCATTGCTCCCACAGCACACCACACGCTCCGGTCACTGGTGGGTGCAGGGCGCTGGGGGGGGGGGGGGGCGCCCTGGGCTGCAATAAGTATACCTTTGGCACAAAAAGCACATAATACAGTGTATAACACTGTATATGTGCTAAAACCCCCGCCATTAACATTATAAAAAGCGGGAGAAGCCCGCCGCTGAAGGGGCAGGGCTATCTCAGCACACCGGCGCCATTTTCTCTTCACAGCTCCGCTGCAAGGACGCTCCCCAGGCTCTCCCCTGCAGTATACACTACAAGAAGGGTAAAAAAGAGAGAGGGGGCACATAAATTTAGGCGTAAAAGGTGATATAAGCAGCTATTGGGGGAAAATTCACTTTGTCTTAGTGTAAATCCCTCTGTTATATAGCGCTCTGGTGTGTGCTGGCATACTCTCTCTCTGTCTCCCCAAAGGACTTGGTGGGGTCCTGTCCTCAGTCAGAGCATTCCCTGTGTGTGTGTGTGTGTGTGTGTGCGGTGTGTCGGTACGGCTGTGTCGACATGTTTGATGAGGACGCTTACGCGGAGGCGGAGCAGGAGCCGATAAGTGTGATGTCGCCCCCTGCGGGGCCGACACCAGAGTGGTTGGATATGTGGAAGGTATTAACCGACAGTGTCAACTCCTTGCATAAAAGGTTCGATGACGTAACAGCTTTGGGACAGCCAGGCATCTCAGCCCCGCCTGCCCAGGCGTCTCAGAAGCCATCAGGGGCTCAAAAACGCCCGCTACCTCAGATGGCAGACACAGATGTCGACACGGAGTCTGACTCCAGTGTAGACGAGGATGAGACAAATGTACAGTCCACAAGGGCCATCCGATGCATGATTACGGCAATGAAAAATGTGTTACCACTAAAAAGGGTATTATGTTTGGGGAGAAAAAGCAGCCAGTGACTTTTCCCCCATCTGATGAGTTAAATGAATTGTGTGAAGAAGCGTGGTGTTCCCCAGATAAGAAATTAGTGATTTCTAAGAGGTTACTAATGGCGTACCCTTTCCCGCCAACGGACAGGTAACGTTGGGAAACATCCCCTAGGGTGGACAAGGCGCTCACACGCTTATCAAAAAAGGTGGCACTGCCGTCTCAGGATACTGCCGCCTTAAAGGAGCCTGCAGATAGAAAGCAGGAGGCTATCCTGAAGTCTGTGTGTACACACTCAGGTACTATACTGAGACCTGCAATTGCTTCAGCATGGATGTTTAGTGCTGCAGCTGCTTGGTCCGATACCCTGTCAGATAACAATGATTCCCTTGACAGGGATACTATTTTGCTAACCATAGAGCATATTAAAGACGTCGTCTTATATATGAGGGATGCACAGAGGGACATTTGCCGGCTGGCATCTAGAATTAATGCAATGTCCATTTCTGCCGGGAGAGTATTATGGACTCGGCAGTGGACAGGTGATGCTGATTCTAAAAGGCACATGGAGGTTTTGCCTTATAAGGGTGAGGAATTGTTTGGGGACGGTCTCTCGGACCTCGTATCCACAGCAACAGCTGGGAAGTCGACTTTTTTACCTCAGGTTCCCTCACAGCCTAAGAAAGCACCGTATTATCAGGTACAGTCCTTTCGGCCTCAGAAAGGCAAGCGGGTCAGAGGCGCGTCCTTTCTGCCCAGAGGCAGGGGTAGAGGGAAAAAGCTGCACCAGACAGCCAGTTCCCAGGAACAAAAATCCTCCCCTGCTTCCACTAAGTCCACCGCATGACGCTGGGGCTCCACTGGTGGAGCCAGGTGCGGTGGGGGCACGTCTCCGGAACTTCAGCGACCAGTGGGTTCGCTCACAGGTGGATCCCTGGGTTCTACAAGTGGTATCTCAGGGATACAAGCTGGAGTTCGAGGCGTCTCCCCCTCGCCGTTACCTCAAATCAGCCTTGTCAGCTGCTCCCAGGGAAAGGGAGGTAGTACTGGCGGCAATTCACAAGCTGTACCTTCAGCGGTGATAATAAAAGTTCCCCTCCTTCAACAGGGACGGGGTTACTATTCCACAATGTTTGTGATACCGAAACCAGACGGTTCGGTGAGACCCATTCTAAATTTGAAATCCTTGAACACTTATATAAGGAAGTTCAAGTTCAAAATGGAATCGCTCAGGGCGGTTATTGCAAGCCTGGAAGAGGGGGATTTTATGGTGTCACTGGACATCAAGGATGCTTACCTACATGTCCCCATTTACCCACCTCACCAGGAGTACCTCAGGTTTGTGGTACAGGACTGTCATTACCAATTCCAGACGTTGGCGTTTGGTCTGTCCACGGCACCGAGGGTATTTACCAAGGTAATGGCGGAAATGATGATACTCCTTCGAAAGAAGGGAGTTATAATTATCCCGTACTTGGACGATCTTCTTATAAAGGCGAGGTCCAAGGAGCAGTTGTTCGTCGGAGTAGCACTATCTCGGGATGTACTACAACAGCACGGCTGGATTCTGAATATCCCAAAGTCGCAGCTGATTCCTACGACGCGTCTGCTGTTCTTGGGCATGATTCTGGACACAGAACAGAAGAAGGTGTTTCTCCCGGAGGAGAAGGCCCAGGAATTGTCATCTCTGGTCAGGTACCTCCTGAAACCAAAACAGGTGTCGGTGCATCACTGCACGCGAGTCCTGGGAAAGATGGTAGCTTCTTACGAAGCAATTCCCTTCGGCAGGTTCCATGCAAGGATCTTTCAGTGGGATCTGTTAGACAAGTGGTCCGGATCGCATCTTCAGATGCATCGGTTGATCACCCTGTCCCCGAGGGCCAGGGTGTCTCTGCTGTGGTGGCTGCAGAGTGCTCATCTTCTCGAGGGCCGCAGATTCGGCATTCAGGACTGGGTCCTGGTGACCACGGATGCAAGCCTCCGAGGTTGGGGGGCAGTCACTCAGGGAAGAAACTTCCAAGGACAATGGTCGAGTCAGGAGACTTCCCTACACATAAATATTCTGGAACTAAGGGCCATTTACAATGCCCTGAGTCAAGCAGATCCTCTGCTTCTAAACCAACCGGTGCTGATTCAGTCAGACAACATCACGGCGGTCGCCCATGTAAACCGACAGGGCGGCACAAGAAGCAGGATGGCGATTGCAGAAGCCACAAGGATTCTTCGATGGGCGGAGAATCACGTGCTAGCACTGTCAGCAGTGTTCATTCCGGGAGTGGACAACTGGGAAGCAGACTTCCTCAGCAGGCCCGACCTCCACCCGGGAGAGTGGGGACTTCATCCAGAAGTCTTCAAGCTGATAGTAAATCGTTGGGAAAGGCCACAGGTGGACATGATGGCGTCCCGCCTCAACAAAAAGCTAAAAAGATATTGCGCCAGGTCAAGGGACCCTCAGGCGATAGCTGTGGACGTTCTAGTGACACCGTGGGTGTACCAGTCGGTTTATGTGTTCCCTCCTCTTCCTCTCATACCAAAGGTACTGAGGATAATAAGAAAGAGAGGAGTAAGAACTATACTCATCGTTCCGGATTGGCCAAGAAGAACTTGGTACCCGGAACTACAAGAAATGATCTCAGAGGACCCTTGGCCTCTGCCGCTCCGGCAGGACCTGCTACAGCAGGGGCCCTGTCTGTTCCAAGACTTACCGCGGCTGCGTTTGACGGCATGGCGGTTGAACGCCGGATCCTAATGGAAAAGGGCATTCCGGATGAAGTCATTCCTACGCTGATTAAAGCTAGGAATGATGTGACAGCAAAACATTATCACCGTATATGGCGAAAATATGTTGCTTGGTGTGAGGCCAGGAAGGCCCCAACAGAGGAATTTCAGCTGGGTCGATTTCTGCACTTCCTACAGTCAGGAGTGACTATGGGCCTAAAATTGGGATCCATTAAAGTCCAGATTTCGGCTCTGTCTATTTTCTTTCAAAAAGAGCTGGCTTCACTGCCTGAAGTTCAGACGTTTGTTAAGGGAGTGCTGCATATTAAGCCCCCTTTTGTGCCTGCAGTTGCACCTTGGGATCTCAACGTTGTGTTGGATTTCCTAAAATCATATTGGTTTGAGCCACTTCAGACAGTGGAGTTGAAGTATCTCACGTGGAAGGTAGTCATGCTGTTGGCCTTGGCCTCAGCTAGGCGTGTGTCAGAATTGGCGGCTTTGTCCTGTAAAAGCCCTTATCTGATTTTCCATATGGACAGGGCAGAATTGAGGACTCGTCCCCAATTTCTCCCAAAGGTGGTATCAGCGTTTCATTTGAACCAACCTATTGTGGTGCCTGCGGCTACTCGGGACTTGGAGGATTCCAAGTTGCTGGACGTAGTCCGGGCCCTGAAAATCTATTTTTCCAGGACGGCTAGAGTCAGAAAAACTGACTCGCTGTTTATCCTGCATGCACCCAACAATCTGGGTGCTCCTGCTTCGAAGCAGACTATTGCTCGCTGGATCTGTAGCACGATTCAACTTGCACATTCTACGGCTGGACTGACGTATCCTAAATCAGTAAATGCCCATTCCACGAGGAAGGTGGGCTCTTCTTGGGCAGCTGCCCGAGGGGTCTCGGCTTTACAACTTTGCCGAGCTGCTACTTTGTCGGGATCAAACACTTTTGCAAAATTCTACAAGTTTGATACCCTGGCTGAGGAGGACCTTGAGTTTGCTCATTCGGTGCTGCAGAGTCATCCACACTCTCCCGCCCGTTTGGGAGCTTTGGTATAATCCCCATGGTCCTTACGGAGTACCCAGCATCCACTAGGATGTCAGAGAAAATAAGAATTTACTCACCGGTAATTCTATTTCTCGTAGTCCGTAGTGGATGCTGGGAGCCCGTCCCAAGTGCGGACTTTCTGCAATACATGTATATAGTTATTGCTTAACTATAGGGTTATTGTTATGAGCCATCTGTTGAATGAGGCTCAGTTATTGTTCATACTGTTAACTGGGTATAGTTATCACAAGTTGTACGGTGTGATTGGTGTGGCTGGTATGAGTCTTACCCTGGATTCCAAATCCTTTCCTAGTAATGTCAGCTCTTCCGGGCACAGTTTCCCTAACTGAGGTCTGGAGGAGGGGCATAGAGGGAGGAGCCAGTGCACACCAGATATAGTACCTAATCTTTCTTTTAAGAGTGCCCAGTCTCCTGCGGAGCCCGTCTATTCCCCATGGTCCTTACGGAGTACCCAGCATCCACTACGGACTACGAGAAATAGAATTACCGGTGAGTAAATTCTTATTTTTAAATTTCTGCAGGGTGGCAACTGTATGAAATCAATTTGTATTACCTGAAAAGGGCCATCTGTCGGCGGGATATGGGATGGTTCTGTTGGTATTGACTTTCCAATATTCTTCCTCAAGCAGATAAGACATGTCATTGCTCTCTTACCCGCATGAGAAGAGAATCCTGGCGCACACCAGTAGGCTCTCACCAGCTTACACATACCCTCTTTGCCCAGATGAGTCAGACCATGTGCCGCCTCGGCTAAGCTTGGAAGATATGCTCTGGGGGCTACTGGCTTACCTTGTCCATCTGTCCAGAGTCCTGAGGACTCCTGGCCATATCCTTTTGACCTCCAGACTGCCTTTTCCTGTGGAGAACACAAATTTTGCATTTCACTTAATTTTTGTGTGTTGACGGTATTGAATACCATCAGTTGTGTGATATCTGTCTGTATGGGGGTGCTGGTTGCTGATTTAGCAGCTTCGTCTGCCCGGCTGTTACCAAGTGACACTGGGTCTTGACTGTAAGTGTGGGCTTTGCACTTGATAACAGCCACTCTGTCAGGTTCCTGTATTTCTGTTAGAAGCCTTTTTATACGGGATGCATGCGCTACAGGTGTGCCAGCTGCCGTCATGAAATTTCTGAGGCGCCATAGGGCCCCGAAATCATGCACTACTCCAAAGGCATACCTAGAATCTGTATATATATTGGCTGACTTACCATTAGCCAATTCACACGCTCTGGTTAGGGCGACCAGCTCAGCAACTTGTGCTGAGTGCGGTGGGCCCAGGGGTTCAGCTTCTATGATACCTTTGTCATCTACGACTGCGTATCCAGTACACAAGTCTCCCGAGTCCGTCTGTCTGTGGCAACTACCGTCAGTGTAAAAAGTAAAATCTACGCCTTCCAGTGGGTTGTCACTAATGTCGGGTCTTGCAGTGAAAGTCTGGTTCAGATATTCCATACAATCATGTGTGTCAGTGTCTGTACTAAATCCTCCTTCACCATCAGTCTCATCCTCCACCCTTTGTGCCTGTCCAGGCACACCTGGGAGATAAGTTGCAGGATTTAGTGCGCTGCATCTCTTTATGGTGATGTTTACAGGTGCCATTAGTGCTAATTCCCACCTTGTAAACCGTGCTGATGAGACATGTCTGGTTTGGGCAGAGTTCAGTAAGGCTGATACTGCATGAGGTGTATGGATGGTCAGGTTGTGTCCCAACACTACATCTTCACTTTTACTCACTAGCAAGGCTATCGCTGCAACACTTCGCAAGCATGTGGGGAGAGACCGTGCGACGGTGTCCAACTGTGCACTGTAGTAAGCTACCGGCCTGCTGGCATCACCATGTCTCTGGGTTAGGACACCTGACGCACACCCAGCACTTTCCGTACCGTACAACTCAAAAGGTTTCCCATAATCTGGCATGCCTAATGCAGGTGCCTGTGATAGGCATTGTTTAAGTCTCTCAAATGCCAGTTCGGACTCATCTGTGTGAGAGATCCGATCTGGTTTGTTCGAGGAGACCATTTCTTGCAAAGGTAAAGCCAGTATGGAGAACCCTGGGATCCAGTTTCGGCAGTACCCACACATTCCAAGGAAAGTGCGGATCTGCTGCTGGGTTTGTGGCAGAGTCATCTCGCAAATCGCCTGTATTCTATCAGCGGTGAGGTGTCTCAGTCCTTGTGTCAAGCAATGTCCCAAATATTTTACCTTGGTCTGGCACAACTGTAACTTATCCTTTGAAACCTTGTGTCCCGTATTAGAAAGGTGAAACAGAAGTTGTTTTGTGTCTTTCAAGGACGCTTCGAGTGAATCTGAACACAGCAGTAAGTCATCTACATACTGTATTAATACTGATCCGCTCTCAGGTTGAAAGGATTGTAAACAGTCATGCAAAGCCTGGGAGAAAATACTTGGGCTGTCAATGAAACCTTGGGGTAGGCGAGTCCAGGTGTACTGTACTCCCCTGTATGTAAATGCAAACAAATATTGGCTGTCAGGGTGCAGAGGGACCGAAAAGAAAGCAGAACAGAGGGCAACACAGTGAAACATTTCGCAGTAGGGGGAATTTGCATGAGGATGACAGCTGGATTTGGCACTACGGGGAATTGGCTCTCAACTATCTTGTTTATCCCCCTTAGATCCTGCACTAGCCTGTAACCCCTCCCCCCACTCTTTTTCACAGGGAAGATGGGACTATTGGCAGTGCTGGACGTCCTAACTAGGATGCCCTGTTGTAGCAAGCGCTCTATGACTGGGTACACTTCTAATTCCACCTCTGGCTTCAGAGGATACTGTGGGATTTTTGGAGCTATCCTACCATCTTTTACTTGCACTACTACAGGAGCTACATTTGCCATCAATCCAGTGTCTTGTCCATCTTTGGTCCAGAGGGATTCCGGTATCTGGGAGATCATTTCCTCTACCTTGGATGGACACCTGTCTATAACAGCAGAGTGTGACATTAACCTTTGTGGGGTGTCTAACATATCCTGCACTTCCTGAACGTGATTCTCGGGTATATCTAAGAAGACACCCTCAGGAGTACAATATATGACACACCTCATCTTACACAATAAATCTCTCCCAAGTAGATTAGTCGGAGCCGATGCAGCTAGCAAAAAGGAGTGCTTGGTCTGCAAAGGCCCTATCGTAATCTCCGCTGGTCTACTTAAAGGGTAGTGTTGCACTACTCCTGTTACCCCCATTGCTGAAATTGTTTTACCCGTTGTTTTCATACCTACCGTTGAATTTAACACTGACCTGGCCGCCCCTGTATCTACAAGGAAAGGTAGTGATCTACCAGCTACATCAACTGTAACCTCGGGTTCATTTCCAAGGCTAGCAATCAACTTCACTGGCTGCAAACTACAGGTGTGGCCTAACCCCTATTGTATGTTGTGACCCTCCCGCAGCGCGTTGGCAGCTACAATATGTGAGGGGGGTAGCTGAGAATTTCCAGAGGTTTGCCAGTCCCTCCTAGGTGGGTACCTCCTTGATTCCCCTGCGTGTGGCTCATAATTCCTCCTATGCGATCCCTGATCCCAATTACGTGTGTTATGCTGTGAGTCATGTTCTGGTCTAGGGGGTCGATATACGTTGCTTTTATAATTACAGTTCCATGCGTAATGTCCTTCCCTCTTGCAATTATAACATTTCACTACATACGACTTACCATCAGGGGTCTGGGGTTTTGGCTGACGTGGCTTCGTTGTCAAGGCTTTGATACTTACGGTCATCAGCTTATCCCCCTGTGACTCCCTGTCCTTAATGATGTTCCGATCGTGCTCAATAGCGGACTCTCTTAATGCAGCCACCGAAATACCTCTCCAGTTAGGTTGAGTGGTTTGTACCCTTGTTCTCAACGTTTCTTTCAAGCCGTCCATTAATACGGACACAGCTACCTCTCTATGATGTACATTTTCCTTAATGTCCTCGACCCCAGTGTATCTAGCCATTTCCTGCAGTGCTCGATGGAAATATTCTGAAGCAGTTTCACCTTCTTTTTGTCTTATGGAAAAGATTTTATTCCACTTGACAACAGTAGGGAAATATACCCCTAACTGCAGATTGATCTGTTTTACATTCTCCTGAGTGTCTTCATCAGTGAGAGGTACTTCTGCGTCTAATTTACAATCAGCAATGAATTTCACAGGGTCAATATTGGAGGGCAAACATTCCCGTAGCACTGTCCACCAATCTTTGTTTGTGGGTTCGGTGGCTTTACCTAGTTCTCTAATAAACCTCTGACATGCGGCTAGATCCTTTCTGGGATCGGTAAATTCAGACATAATTGTCCTCAATTCTGTCCGGGACCAAGGACAATGCATAGCAAT
The DNA here is from genome assembly GCF_028390025.1 of Pseudophryne corroboree. NCBI lineage: Eukaryota > Metazoa > Chordata > Amphibia > Anura > Myobatrachidae > Pseudophryne > Pseudophryne corroboree. Next base: position 422,480,813 of record NC_086449.1, on the reverse strand, counting down.
GTTCCTGACGGGAGTGATTCCCTGAGCGTCAGTCTTCCCATTGGGGACTGCGATCACCCTGACAGGATTTAGTTCAATTACATCATTCTGGGTTGCTTCTACAATGTGAGGTGCAATTGTCTCTGCATAATGTACTGTACCGTACTTACCTGTGGACACGACCTCACCTGTCCCTCCGCTAGGGGCCTTTGCTACTGTTCTTACTGGTTGGGCCGTGCCCACTTGTGTGTCTTGTATGGTGGCTGCTAGAGAGAGTGCCGATATCGTGCTGGGCTCATCTTCTTGGTCGCAGTCCTGAGGGAAGTTTAAGATGGTATACAACTTGCACGGGTTAGCATTAATACATTTATCAAGTTCACTCTTATCATATATTAGTATGCCATTGTCTGTAGCCACTTTCTCCCCTGTAATATACGGTGGTGGTGGTGCAGTTGCAATCAGTTTCCTGCTAGGGTTGGAACCGGCTGCGTGAGCTAGTTCCCTTTGCATATCACTCTCTCGTTGCCATAAATGTAAACAGTTTGAGTGTCTGATCCTTTCTTTTCGGGATTTTAACAGACATATCCTAATCCTTAAATTCTGCAACACCTCTGGATTAAAACTGCCTACTTTAGGGAATGGTTCCCTATCTTCCGCAGTCATACGTTCCCATTCATTGCATAAAACCTCTGCGTGTGATCCATATTTCTCACACATTATGTACCTCGCCGACCCCTTGGGCCGCGGAATATCAACCTGAACCCTGGTTGATCGTCCCTTACTTGAGCAACTGGCCCCCATCTTTTGCATGTATTGCCTTCTCAGCTAATTCCTACAAAAAAACAAAATACTCAATTATAAGGCAACGGTGAAAGTCCTCCGAGTGCTCTCACCCACTCACGCCCACGTTGGCCAATACACCTAAGCACTGTCGTCAGCGCCGGTACGTACCCAACCTAGGGCCCCTGTGTAACCTCTATTTACTGGAAATGTGTGGGAGTGACTTACCCTTCCCAGTAAATATTGGTTGTTGGATATTTCCTGAGTGACCAGCAAAACTCCCTTAAAACAAAAAAAATTGTTACACAAATCACGTTGCGTGTGCTACTCCTAGCGCCAATGATCAAACGATTTTACGCAAAACTCGTAAAAGGGTATCGCGGTGAGCTAAGTATTGCACCCACGAACGCGCGGTCCAATCGCCCAGCGTATAGGTAACTGTTACTTATCCGCCGTGCGACCAATGGAATCGTTTTTCAGGCTGCGAAACCTCAGCCAGAGCGTATCTGAACGGGCCAATATGGGTTCTACGCCAACCCCCTGGGCTGCGCTCTCTACGCAAAAACCTTGCTGACCTTTTAGGCCGCGGTATTCAGAGCTTTGCTTGACTTTGTCAGCGGTTTTCTGACTTCGCTGACCTCTTGGTCTGATGTTATCTACTACTTGCTCCTTTATACCTTAATCAATGTTAACGTGAGCAAGCCACTCTCACGCCACCAAGTGTCCACTCACCTGGTGTGGTCTCCTACGGGATCCCGAATTCCCTGGGTCCACAAAACCTTTAATGTTTGCACACTCACGCTCGTTCACTCATATACACTTTGGTTTTTCTGTACAGAAAATTAACTTTCATTCAGATAAAACAGTCTTAGTTCCAGAGGTAATACAGTAAAAAAGGTTTTTAAATTAAATATTGGAAAACTGATCAATTTGTGCTATTATCGCGTGGCTACCGTCTCGCGCCTAAACTAAAACAATGCTATTGTGTGATTTGTATTTAGCGGTCGTACTTTTACGCACGTTGCGTGAACACGCCACGTGTGTATACCTTTACGTTGCGTATGCAGTCCCGTACGCTGTCCGAGACACGTGTACAAAGGCCGTACGTCCGCAGTACTACAAAACCCACACTTCTATAAATGTAAGCGATATTTAACTATAATCGCTTACTGAACACAACACACAGTTTCTACTGTATAAACCTTTACAACTAGGCCAGGCTGCGTGTGCGTCTTACACTTCTTTAACTATTAACTCTATATTTTAACTAAATAGCAACAAATTTTCTCAGTACAGGTCAAAATGAATCTAGTAATCAATGCTTACGGCAATAATGCGAGCAGATATGCAAAGTACAAAATACAGGTGTATGCGTGTGTTGCGTGCGCATTTGGCGCCAAACAGAAATTTCACAGATTTTTAAAATAGCTTTTGCGTTCTTACCTTTCGGATCCCTCCAGCATCCCTTCAAACCATGCAGGGCAGACGCTTATCTAATCAGCACTAGTGTATCCACCGACCAAGAGAAGGTTTACAGGGGATACCTTTCCGCCCTTTGCTGATGGATAAAGTCTGCATAAACCTGCTAGGCTGCGGGTATGAGGAAGAACCAGTCGAGCTCCCAATTGATAATGTCGATATTATCTTAGACCGAAAAGCTATACCTCTAGATACACTATTACCGTGGAGCCGCTATGGCCGCTAGACTGAATACACGTGCTACGCACTTTGTACGCTATTTGCGTACAGAGTCCTGCACGTGGTACGTACTTGACGTACACACGCCGCGCTGAGTGTACAGAGTACACACAGCGTGCGCACACACAATTGATAACCTTTAAACCTTGTTAATGATACAATGTAATGATTTGATTACACTTTAACCCTTAGCAGCAAAGTACTGCAACGATGTAATACCTTAAACCTTAAGTAGCGCTGATGGTATAAAGTACCCGCAGTGCGTACACCTTATCAATACTTATACACCTTATACAGATAAATACACTCTAAGACCCTTGCAGGAAAGTGAAGACACAACACCGATTTGTAGTTGCAACCGCAGGGTTCTAAGGCCACAGTGGATTATTCCAAAAGGTAAAACAGTACAAATTATACACTACAGGCTAACAAGATAAATCTAAACAGAATAATGGCTACAGAGAATGTACATACGTGAGAATGTTCGCAAGCGCAACCCGGCCGGTCCTCCGCTAGTCAGATAGAAAGCGTTCAGAGTCTTCTGACCGGCCAGGCAACAATGGGCTTTTTATACACAACATGCATAAACAATACAATGGTCACTGTAATCTCATTGTCCATTGGACACAGGGATGTGTCTTTACATTACAGAAGAGGTCATAGGTGGATTTGAATAGATGGGCGATGTCTTTCCCCAACTGCTCTTGTGGGTGGTATCCTCTGGATTCGCGCCGCATACATAATATACAGTAAATACAGTTAATATCTATATTCTACTTTTGCACATAACTATACGCAGGAATATGCGATCTTTCTCTAACCAACATCGGAATGTTACCCCCAAAATACCCTACAGCTGGATACTAGACATCACATTTCCAACCTTTATCTGACCCTTCCTATCATGCAAAGGCGAATCTCTTAGTCCAGGAACTGTTTAAACTATTAATACTCGCTGACTTGGTGCAAGGGAGTTATATCTAAAATGTAGACTATTTGGGTTAAATATGTAATGTTCTAATAACCCTCCACGCGCTCACAAACTCCGCCGTAAATACCCATATCACGCGCATGATCGCCGGAGCGATCCTACGCAAATTGCGGATATGTGCACGCACGGCGGACTGAGAGCACGAGCAGCGGGCATGTGCATGGGGTTAGTACAAGGCATATGCATTACAATATTTTTCGACTTTGACACAGCTTTGATCTTTTTATATCAGATGATTTTGTTTAATTGGTCACTCAAGCAATTACGTACAGCAAAAAGGGAGACCATGGAAAGAAGGGGCAAAGAGGAAGAGAGGGAAATAAGGGAACTGACATAGGAGAGGGAAAGAGATGGGGGAAGACCGTTACAGGTGCCCATTCTAAACTTCTTCTTTTTTTTTAATACATTTGCTGTGCTCTCAGCCCGGTGACTGACCAGTCTGCAAGACTAGTGTATATACAACATGGCCATAATTAGTTTCCCTGTTTGTAGAGATCTGCAATTTGTTACATTTTCATGCATTTCACCTTGTACAGCACCATATTTTCTCTGACGTCCTAGTGGATGCTGGGACTCCGTCAGGACCATGGGGAATAGCGGCTCCGCAGGAGACAGGGCACAAAATTTAAAAGTTTGACCACTAGGTGGTGTGTACTGGCTCCTCCCCCTATGACCCTCCTCCAAGCCTCAGTTAGGTTTTTGTGCCCGTCCGAGCAGGGTGCAATCTAGGTGGCTCTCCTAAAGAGCTGCTTAGAAAAAGTTTGTTAGGTTTTTTATTTTCAGTGAGTCCTGCTGGCAACAGGCTCACTGCAACGAGGGACTTAGGGGAGAAGAAGTGAACTCACCTGCGTGCAGGATGGATTTGCTTCTTAGGCTACTGGACACTAGCTCCAGAGGGACGATCACAGGTACAGCCTGGATGGGTCACCGGAGCCGCGCCGCCGACCCCCTTGCAGATGCCGAATAGAGAAGAGGTCCAGAAACCGGCGGCAGAAGACGTCTCAGTCTTCATGAGGTAGCGCACAGCACTGCAGCTGTGCGCCTTTGCTCTCCGCACACTTCACACCAGCGGTCACTGAGGGTGCAGGGCGCTGGGGGGGGCGCCCTGGGCAGCAATGTATTATACCTATTCTGGCTAAAATATATCACATATAGCCCCTGGGGCTATATGGATGTATTTAACCCCTGCCAGGTTAAAAAAAAAAACGGGAGAAGAAGCCCGCCGAAAAGGGGGCGGGGCCTATTCTACTCAGCACACAGCGCCATTTTCCTGCCCAGCTCCGCTGCGAGGAAGGCTCCCAGGACTCTCCCCTGCACTGCACTACAGAAACAGGGTAAAAACAGAGAGGGGGGGCACTTATTGGCGATATTTATAATATTTGAGCTGCTATAAAGGGAACACACTTATTAAGGTTGTCCCTATATATATTTATAGCGCTTGGGTGTGTGCTGGCAAACTCTCCCTCTGTTTCCCCAAAGGGCTAGTGGGGTCCTGTCTTCTATCAGAGCATTCCCTGTGTGTCTGCTGTGTGTCGGTACGTGTGTGTCGACATGTATGAGGACGATGTTGGCGTGGAGGCGGAGCAATTGCCTGTAATGGTGATGTCACCCCCTAGGGAGTCGACACCAGAATGGATGGCTTTGTTTATGGAATTACGGGATAGTGTCAGCACGCTACAAAAGTCGGTTGACGACATGAGACAGCCGGCAAACCAGTTAGTACCTGTCCAGGCGTCTCAGACACCGTCAGGGGCTGTAAAACGCCCTTTACCTCAGTCGGTCGACACAGACCCAGACACTGACACTGAATCCAGTGTCGACGGTGAAGAAACAAACGTATTTTCCAGTAGGGCCACACGTTATATGATCACGGCAATGAAGGAGGCTTTGCATATCTCTGATACTGCAAGTACCACAAAAAGGGGTATTATGTGGGGTGTGAAAAAACTACCGATAGTTTTTCCTGAATCAGAGGAACTGAATGAAGTGTGTGATGAAGCGTGGGTTACCCCAGATAGAAAACTGCTAATTTCAAAGAAGTTATTGGCATTATACCCTTTCCCGCCAGAGGTTAGGGCGCGCTGGGAAACACCTCCTAGGGTGGATAAGGCGCTCACACGCTTATCAAAGCAAGTGGCGTTACCGTCTCCTGATACGGCCGCCCTCAAGGATCCAGCTGATAGGAGGCTGGAGAATACATTAAAAAGTATATACACACATACGGGTGTTATACTGAGACCAGCAATCGCCTCAGCCTGGATGTGCAGTGCTGGCGTGGCTTGGTCGGAGTCACTGTCTGAAAATATTGATACCCTGGATAGGGACAGTATTTTACTGACTATAGAGCAGTTAAAGGATGCATTTCTTTATATGCGAGATGCACAGAGAGATATTTGCACTCTGGCATCAAGAGTAAGTGCGATGTCCATATCTGCCAGAAGAAGTTATGGACGCGCCAGTGGTCAGGTGATGCGGATTCCAAACGACATATGGTAGTATTGCCGTATAAGGGGGAGGAATTATTTGGGGTCGGTCTATCGGATCTGGTGGCCACGGCAACGGCCGGAAAATCCACCTTTTTACCCCAGGTCACCTCCCAGCAGAAAAAGCCGCAGGCTTTTCAGCCGCAGTCCTTTCGTTCCTATAAGAACAAACGAGCAAAAGGACATTCCTATTTGCCCCGAGGCAAAGGAAAGGGTAAGAGACTGCAACAAGCAGCTCCTTCCCAGGAGCAGAAGCCCTCCCCGGCTTCTACAAAGGCGTCAGCATGACGCTGGGACCTTACAAGCAGACTCAGGGGCGGTGGGGGGTCGCCTCAAACATTTCAGCGCACAGTGGGCTCACTCGCAGGTGGACCCCTGGATCCTGCAGGTAGTATCTCAGGGTTACAGGTTGGAATTCGAGAAGTCCCCTCCTCGCCGTTTCCTAAAGTCTGCTTTGCCAACGTCTCCCTCCGACAGGGCGACGGTATTGGAGGCCATTCACAAGCTGTATTCTCAGCAGGTGATAGTCAAGGTACCCCTCCTACAACAGGGACAGGGGTATTACTCCACGCTATTTGTGGTACCGAAGCCGGACGGCTCGGTAAGACCGATTCTAAATCTAAAATCTCTGAACCTGTACATACAAAAATTCAAGTTCAAGATGGAGTCACTCAGAGCAGTGATAGCGAATCTGGAAGAAGGGGATTTTATGGTGTCCTTGGACATCAAGGATGCTTACCTTCATGTTCCAATTTGTCCTTCACACCAAGGGTACCTCAGGTTCGTGGTCCAAAACTGTCATTATCAGTTTCAGACGCTGCCGTTTGGATTGTCCACGGCACCCTGGGTCTTTACCAAGGTAATGGCCGAAATGATGATCCTTCTTCGAAGAGAAGGCGTCTTAATTATCCCTTACTTGGACGATCTCCTGATAAGGGCAAGATCCAGAGAACAGCTGGAGGTCGGAGTAGCACTAACCCAAGTAGTGCTCCAACAACACGGGTGGATTCTGAATTTTCCAAAATCCCAACTGATCCCGACGACACGTCTGTTGTTCCTAGGGATGATTCTGGACACTGTTCAGAAAAAGGTATTTCTTCCGGAGGAGAAAGCCAGGGAGTTATCCGATCTAACAAGCCTGGAGACGTCTCTTCACATAAATATACTGGAGCTAAGAGCAATCTACAATGCTCTAAGCCTGGCAAAACCTCTGCTTCAGGGTCAGCCGGTGTTGATTCAGTCGGACAACATCACGGCAGTCGCCCACGTAAACAGACAGGGCAGCACAAGAAGCAGGAGGGCAATGGCAGAAGCTGCAAGGATTCTCCGCTGGGCAGAAAATCATGTGTTAGCACTGTCAGCTGTGTTCATCCCGGGAGTGGACAACTGGGAAGCAGACTTCCTCAGCAGACACGATCTGCACCCGGGAGAGTGGGGACTTCATCCAGAAGTCTTCCACATGATTGTGGTCCATTGGGAAAGACCAATGGTGGACATGATGGCGTCCCGCCTCAACAAAAAACTGGACAGGTATTGCGCCAGGTCAAGAGACCCTCAGGCAATAGCTGTAGACGCTCTGGTAACACCATGGGTGTACCAGTCAGTGTATGTGTTTCCTCCTCTGCCTCTCATACCAAAAGTACTGAGAATTATACGGCAAAGGGGAGTAAGAACGATACTCGTGGCTCCGGATTGGCCAAGAAGAACTTGGTACCCGGAACTTCAGGAGATGCTCACGGAAGATCCGTGGCCTCTACCTCTAAGACGGGACCTGCTTCAGCAGGGACCGTGTCTATTCCAAGACTTACCGCGGCTGCGTTTGACGGCATGGCGGTTGAACGCCGAATCCTAAGGGAAAAAAGCATTCCGGAAGAGGTCATCCCTACCCTGGTTAAAGCCAGGAAGGAGGTGACTGCACAACATTATCACCGCATTTGGAGAAAATATGTTGCGTGGTGTGAGGCCAGGAAGGCCCCGACGGAGGAATTTCAACTGGGTCGATTCCTACATTTCCTGCAAACAGGATTGTCTATGGGCCTCAAATTAGGGTCCATTAAGGTTCAAATTTCGGCCCTGTCGATTTTCTTCCAGAAAGAATTGGCTTCAGTTCCTGAAGTCCAGACTTTTGTAAAAGGAGTACTACATATACAGCCCCCGGTTGTGCCCCCAGTGGCACCGTGGGATCTTAATGTAGTTTTGGATTTTCTCAAATCCCATTGGTTTGAGCCACTCAAATCGGTGGATTTGAAATATCTTACATGGAAAGTAACCATGCTACTGGCCCTGGCTTCAGCCAGGAGAGTGTCAGAATTGGCGGACATGGCAGAACTGCGGACGCGTCCTCACTTTCTGCCTAAGGTGGTTTCAGCGTTTCACCTGAACCAGCCTATTGTGGTGCCTGCGGCTACTAGCGATTTGGAGGATTCCAAGTTGCTGGACGTTGTCAGAGCATTGAAAATATATATTTCAAGGACGGCTGGAGTCAGAAAATCTGACTCGCTGTTTATACTGTATGCACCCAACAAGCTGGGTGCTCCTGCTTCTAAGCAGACGATTGCTCGTTGGATTTGTAGCACAATTCAACTTGCACATTCTGTGGCAGGCCTGCCACAGCCTAAATCTGTCAAGGCCCATTCCACAAGGAAGGTGGGCTCATCTTGGGCGGCTGCCCGAGGGGTCTCGGCATTACAACTCTGCCGAGCAGCTACGTGGTCAGGGGAGAACACGTTTGTAAAATTCTACAAATTTGATACCCTGGCTAAGGAGGACCTGGAGTTCTCTCATTCGGTGCTGCAGAGTCATCCGCACCCTCCCGCCCGTTTGGGAGCTTTGGTATAATCCCCATGGTCCTGACGGAGTCCCAGCATCCACTAGGACGTCAGAGAAAATAAGATTTTACTTACCGATAAATCTATTTCTCGTAGTCCGTAGTGGATGCTGGGCGCCCATCCCAAGTGCGGATTGTCTGCAATACTTGTACATAGTTATTGTTACAAAAAAATCGGGTTGTTATTGTTGTGAGCCGTCTGTTCAGAGGCTCCTACGTTTGTCATACTGTTAACTGGGTTCAGATCACAAGTTGTACGGTGTGATTGGTGTGGCTGGTATGAGTCTTACCCGGGATTAAAAATCCTTCCTTATTGTGTACGCTCGTCCGGGCACAGTATCCTAACTGAGGCTTGGAGGAGGGTCATAGGGGGAGGAGCCAGTACACACCACCTAGTGGTCAAACTTTTAAATTTTGTGCCCTGTCTCCTGCGGAGCCGCTATTCCCCATGGTCCTGACGGAGTCCCAGCATCCACTACGGACTACGAGAAATAGATTTATCGGTAAGTAAAATCTTATTTTCCCTATCAGAAGATTTTAGAACTTTTTATTCATGGAATCTTAAATAGTCTCCTTTATAAAGTTTGGTGGCATTCTACATATTAAAGCTGCAGACAGCTCTGATCAAGGAAACTTTATGACCACATTGTATATTATACAAAATACACAAAATGCGGATGCACACATCATACACAGACAAAAAGTGTCTGTTGTACACTGCAATTATATATTGATTATATAAACTGTTTTCTCTATCATCCACAGGGGACGCTGGAGTATAGTACCATGGGGTATACATGAGGTGATCAGGTGAGCCGGCACTTTAAAATTTTTAATGTGTGACTGGCTCCTTCCCCTCTATACCCCTCCCCAGACCAGTTTTAGAAATGTGCCCGGGAGAGCCGATCACTTCCTCTGGAGCTCCAGAGATATCTTAATTTTTTTTATTTTAATTTATAACTTTAAAACTCTCCAACAGTCTGGCAGTTGGCATCTGCCAGCCTGCTACAAAAGAGCTGCTAGGGCAACTCGGTCACACCCTGCGGGGTTGGAGCCTGATTTCCCGGCTGAAAGGGATATCAGTCCCTGGGTGTCTGGCATCCAGCAGTTTACAGCTGAGATGGAGCCCCAAGCAGCCCACCGCCACCGGCAGCATAGCTGAATGGCTACAATTGGTTAGTATAGCCCGCATCCCCATTAGCGGGGATCCCGGGTAATTGGCGGCTATACTACAATGTGGCTCCTATGGCTCAATAGACTCTTAACAGTGGCATATAAACTAGGGTTCAGATCCTACATTGATTATGTTTTACTGATGCACTGTTCTTTTCCCCCACAAGCGTCTCCCATAAACCTCATGTATGGTAAGGGAGCCGCCTCAGCGTAGAAAACAAGCGGGTGCAGCAGGTATTTCAGCCGCACGCCGCTTTCTAGAGCAAATCCGTTACTAAAAAAGTGTACGGCTGTTAAGGGAGCTGCCTCAGCGCTGACACGGTGTGCAGCTGTGGTAGTTACAGGCACTGGCCAGATTTAAGCAGGGCGCCATTCGTTCCTGCATACAAGAGGGGGGATGCATTGTAGTGCTCTGTGTTTCAGAGAGCCCCATCTCCAGTAAAATGGTATGGGAGCTGCACGGGAGCTGACACGATGCTTTGCAAAGTAGGTGAGCGCTTTTAGTCACTGCTTGCCGCCGTACTCCCATACCAGCGGTAGCAGCGCGGTTGCCCGTAGCAGAACGGGCAGGGAGGGAGCGCAGTGGGTGCCGCTGGCAGTGGTGGTGTGCAGGCCACATGTCCCCGCTACCTGAGCTCCATATTTCTCTGACTGCCCGCCCCTACAAAGCACCTAACGTGGCACTACTGAACAGAAGTAAGCACTGTACAGCTTATACACACAGAAGGTGAGGCGATCTATTGCTTTGCCAATTACAGATACTTACTGCTATAGTAAATGAAACAGTACAGCCTGAATGGTCAGGTGGGCTAATGCTAGGTAGCGGTGCGCACACAAACATGTGTTGAAACACCCTTGGGTGCACCTTGGTGCCATTATTTCCCATGCTGAGAAGCTGAGGATTGTGTTAGGCAATATTCTGTGATGTATATACATGTGTATATCATATGCATTTTCTATATGTTATTGCTTTACTCTAAGATAAACCAGGTTTTACATATATTGGGGGAGATGTACTAAGCCTGAAAAGTGATAAATATCACTGTGATAAAGTACCAGCCAATCGGCTCCTAACTGCCATGTCACAGGCTGTGTTTGAAAAATGACAGTTAGGAGCCGATTGGCTGGTACTTTATCACAGTGATATTTATCACTTTTCAGGCTTAGTACATCTGGCCCATTAGAACTGCGCGGATGGTGCGTTGGTTGGCATTGCTGCCTCGCAGCACTCACACTTTGGCCCTGGCTGTGTGGAGTTTGTGTGTTCTTCCCGTACTATTTGCACTTTTACGCGGTAGTTTAGTGACAACCAGTGAATATAGCTTTTCTGCCTTTTGACTAATATCAAGGTATATCTTATCAATTTAATATCTGTAACGCCTCTAAAGGGGGGATATGTGTGTGTGTGTGTGTGTGTGTGTGTGTGTGTGTGTGTGTGTATATATATATATATATATGTGTGTATATGTACTGTATGTGTGTGTAAAATAATTAAATGGAAATTTAGAAGATGAAAGATGTTGCTCTGTCCACTCTACGCATTGACCTGACATGACACCGCTGAGTCCGGTGTCACTATGTAATTTGAATCCAACACTTCTATAAAGATGTGATGTAATCTCAGATTAGGGTTTTATCAAACTCTATTTCTCATACGTCCTAGAGCAGAGCTGGCCAAACCAGTCCTCGAGATCTACCATAGTGTTCACTCTAGGAGTGAAAAGGGGCAGGGCGCCGGACTCCGGGGGCACATGTGTGCGCGCGCGCGCGCGGCCGAAATGGGGGCGCGGTCATGCAAATTAGGGGGCGTGGCCACGCCTCCGTCATTTTAGGGGGCGGTGCGGCCCACAGACGCTACTATAGAGAGCGTCTGTGGCCGGCGACGTCACTGTTGGGGGCGTGCCCAGCACCTCCGTCGGTGCTGGGCTTCCCCCAGCCCTCTCCCAATGCGTGAATGGATGCCGCGCGCATGCGCACGGCATCTATACACGCCGGGAGGGCAGGGAGCGGGCGGCTGTTCTAGCAGGGCGCCGCAAAAGGGGCAGGGCGGGTTTTACCTGTTAAAAAACGGGCAGGGCGCGGCGCCCTGCTAAAACAGCCTAGAATGAACACTATACCAACAGTTCACATTTTCCAGACAACCTAGCTGGTGCACAGGTGTAGTCATTACTAATTAAGATGTGCTGCATTTATTCCTACCTGACAATTCTACAGATCTCCAGGAGGCCTGGAAAACATGAACTGTTGGTAGATCTCGAGGACCGGTTTGGCCAGCCCTGTCCTAGAGGATGCTGGGGACTCCAAAAGGACCATGGGGTATAGACGGGATCCGCAGGAGATATGGGCACTTTAAGACTTTGAATGGGTGTGAACTGGCTCCTCCCTCTATGCCCCTCCTCCAGACTCCAGTTAGATTCTGTGCCCAGAGAGACTGGACACACACCAGGGGAGCTCTCCTGAGTTTCTCTGAAAAAGACTTTATTTAGGTTCATTATTTTCAGGGAGCACTGCTGGCAACAGGCTCCCTGCTTCGTGGGACTAAGGGGAGAGAAGCAGCCCTACTTCTGTGAGTTTAAAGGCTCTGCTTCTTAGGCTACTGGACACCATTAGCTCCAGAGGGTCTGATCACTTGGTATAGCCTAGCTGCTCGTTCCCGGAGCCGCGCCGTCCTCCCCCTCACAGAGCCAGAAGAAAGTAGCCGGGTGAGTAACCGAAGTACAGAAGACTTCACTACAGACAGCAGAAGACTTCAGTGTCTCTGAGGTAACGCACAGCGGTCGCGCTGCGCGCCATTGCTCCCACACACAAGCGGCACTACAAGGGAGCAGGGCGCGGGGGGGGGCCCTGGGCAGCAATATACCTCATATATAGTAGCCTGGCAAAGAGGTATACAGTGCATAGGCACTGTATACAGACCCCCCGCCAGTATAAAAAGTTGAAAAAGTAGCGGGACTAGGGGGGCGTGGCTTAGCCCTCACTGCTCTATCCAGCGCCATTTTCTCCTCACAGAGACGCTGGCCCCGCCAAAACAATGTTGAACAGCTCACAGTGTAAAACGGCGGGGGGGGGGGGGGGGGGGGGGCGCACAGTTGTTTAGTGCAATATATGTACAAAGAATTTGCCCAGTTTCTACTCCCTGTTGTCGACACGAAAACTATGTCTTATGTCGACCATAATGTTTCCTGATTAGAACCACAACATCGGCATTCAGTACATGTTTCATACACATTAAGAAAGTATTAATGTCACTAGGGACCCTGCTGTTCCTGACAAAATATATATATATATATATATGTGTGTGTGTGTGTGTGTATATTTATACAAAAAATTTTTTTTATAATGAATGCTGAAGTAAACTTTTCCTTCTCATGTGCAGGTCGCTCAGTTGAATAACTCTAGGTCAACCGTGACAAGATGGTTTCAAATCATCACGAGGAGTCCGAGTGTTTATTCTTTTCCCGCCGTGGATAGAATAAAGTGAGAGTCAACCCCTGTTCTGCACGGAGCCCTGTCACAAAGAATCGTTTACAGGAAGCTAAGTGATATTTTAATTATATGCTTTGATTATACTTGCATTGCATGCGCAGGGGGGAGTGCTTGTATTCAGTAATGGTCGGTTACTTTGTCATCCGACATAATTACCCTGAGGAGAGATGTGATACTTCTTAAGTTGGGTCATATCTAGAACATTGCAGCATACTGCCGTGCGACTACAAGGAATGGGACTCTTGGGTGCGCGGGCAACTTCCATGGCGGTATCGGCTAGGAGGACATTGTGGATTCACCAAAGGGATGCAAATGCTGAATCCGAAAAGAAGTGGAGTCTCTTCCCCATGAAGGTGAAGCCTGGTTTGGTGATGGCCTTGTAATATGCTCTCGGCAGGTGCCACGGGTAAGTCTACCTTCTTGCCCTATGTTCCCTCACAACGGTTGGTGACGCATTGTTGTAGGATGCAGTCATTTCGACCGAATAGATAAGGATTCCCCTTTCTTTGCAGGTAAAGGAAGGTGAAAAAAGGTAAGAGGTCAGCTGCCTTTTCAGGTTCACAGGAGCAGAAATCATCCGTTGTTTTCTGCCACGTCCACCGCAGGACATTGGGTCTATCTTGTGGGGGCCCACACCGGTGGGACCACGTCTAAAACTCTTCAGTCAGTCCTGGAAGGGACATGGACCAGTGAGTTAATGATAGAATCCCTAGGGGGACATACAGGAGTTTCCAGGCGTTCCCCTCACCGATTTTTTCAAATCGACCTTCCCGATCCTCCTCATAACAGGGAGGTAGTATGTGACACAATACAAGAGTTGTCAGGATCAGGTCATTGTCCTGCTGTTCCGGCCATATAAAAAAAAAAAAAGAGAGAGAAGAAGCTGTTATTCAAGCTTTTTCATGCTCCCGAGGCCGGACGGCTCGGTCAGACAAATCCCAATATTCCTACTTAAACTCCATGAGGAAATTTCTCATGGCAGGGTTCTCCACTCTGAAAGAGGAGTAAGGAGGTCTATTTACGGTTTCTTCCACATTAGGCTTCCCTGAGGTTAGCGATTCAGGATTGTTGTTACCATTTCACCAGGGTGATGGCGGTATGATGGGGTTCCTTCGATAGTAAGGAGTCATAATTATTCTGTACTGGATCGCTCTCCGTATTACGGAGAGATCAAGAAACCAAATGGCGCAAAACGTTGGTTTCTCCTTGACAGTTCTTCAACAACAGGACTTGCTAGAATCCCTGTTGGTCCCAACGACGCGGTGATCGGCATAGGCAATATTATTAGATGAAGTACTGAGGGGGGTTAATTTGCTTCCCAAAAAAAAGGGAAGCTCTGAGAATTCAATTTCTGGCAGACCTGCAAAGGTGTCAATACGTCAATACATTCAGTTGCGGAAAAAGATGGTTGCGGCTTACGATGCCATTCAGTGAGCAGGTTGCAGGCCTGAGGGTTTAGCGGGACCTGTTGGACAAGTGGTCCGGTTCCCCACCGGGGATAATCATGGTTTCAAGACCAGTATCTCGCTCCTGTGGTAGCGGAGCAATTCTCCCCGAGGACAAGTGTCAGGTTGGGATACTTGTCGCGTTAAGGGACGTTTATAACGGTTTTCTACACAAGTTTACACACAGGTTGTGTTACTTTTTCGATCTGCATATTGCTGTATATTTCTCTTACGTCCTAGAGGATGCTGGGGACTCCGTAAGGACCATGGGGATAGACGGGCTCCGCAGGAGACATGGGCACTTTAAGAAAGACTTTAGGATTTGGGTGTGCACTGGCTCCTCCCTCTATGCCCCTCCTCCAGACCTCATTTGATTACTGTGCCCAGAGGAGACTGGGTGCTTTTCAGTTTCTGACAGAAAGTATTTTGTTAGGTTTTTTATTTTCAGGGAGGCTGCTGGCAACAGACTCCCTGCATCGTGGGACTGAGGGGAGAGAAGCAGACCTACTTCTGTGAGTTGAAAGGCTCTGCTTCTTAGGCTACTGGACACCATTAGCTCCAGAGGGATCAGTACGCAGGTCTCATCCTCGCCGTCCATCCCGGAGCCGCGCCGCCGTCCTCCTCACAGAGCTGAAGGTAGAAGCCACGTGAGTATGAGAAGTTAGAAGACATCAGAGGCGGCAGAAGACTTCAGTGTTCTTCACTGAGGTAACGCACAGCACTGCAGCTGTGCGCCATTGCTCCCATTCACCTCACATACTGTGTCTCTGTAAGGGTGCGGGGGGGGGGAGGCGGGGGGGGGCGCCCTGGGCAGCAAATAAACCTCTCCTGGCAAAAGATGGGTATATACAGCCGGCCACTGTATATACCTACGAGCCCCCGCCAAAGTTTTGTATTTTAGAGCGGGACAGAAGCTCGCCGCCGAGGGGGCGGGGCTTCTCCCTCAGCACTCACCAGCGCCATTTTTTCTCCACAGCACCGCTGAGAGGAAGCTCCCCGGACTCTCCCCTGCTTAGATGACGGTGACAAGAGGGTTTTAAAGTAGAGGGGGGGCACATAATTGGCGAATTGAGTATAAAAGCGCTATCTGGGTAAACATAAATATTGTGTTTTTGTCCTGGGTTATTATAGCGCTGGGTGTGTGCTGGCATACTCTCTCTCTGTCTCTCCTAAGGGCCTTGTGGGGGGAACTGTCCTCAGATAAGAGGGTTCCCTGAGTGTGTGGTGTGTCGGTACCTGTGTGTCGACATGTTTGAGGTAGAAGGCTTTTCGAGGGAGGAGGAGGAGGAGCAAATGAATGTGGTGTCGTCGGCGCCGACACCTGACTGGATGGATATGTGGAATGTTTTAAGTGCCAATGTAAATTTATTGCACAAAAGATTGGATAAAGCTGAAGCTAGGGAACAGTCAGGGAGTCAACCCATGCCTGTACCTATGTCGCAGGGACCTTCGGGGTCCCACAAGCGCCCACTATCCCAAATAGTTGACACGGATACCGACACGGATTCTGACTCCAGTGTCGAATATGATGATGCAAAATTACAGCCAAAGGTGGCTAAATGTATTCGATATATGATTATTGCAATCAAAGATGTTTTGCATATCACAGAGGAACCCCCTGTCCCTGACACGCGGGTACACATGTATAAAGGAAAGAAAACTGAGATAAATTTTCCCCCCTCACATGAGCTGAACGAGTTATGTGAAAAAGCTTGGGAATCTCCAGACAAGAAACTGCAGATTCCCAAAAGGATTCTTATGGCGTATCCTTTCCCGCCAACGGACAGGATACGGTGGGAATCATCCCCTAGGGTGGACAAAGCTTTGACACACTTATCCAAAAAGGTAGCGCTGCCTTCCCAAGATACGGCTACCCTCAGGGATCCTGCTGATCGCAAGCAGGAGGTTACCCTGAAGTCCAGTTATACACATTCAGGTACCTTACTCAGACCGGCTATTGCATCGGCATGGGTGTGTAGTGCTGTAGCAGCATGGACAGATACCTTATCAGCGGAATTTGATACCCTGGATAAGGATACCTTCCTATTGACCCTAGGACATATAAAAGATGCTGTCTTATATATGAGAGATGCACAAAGAGACATTGGTCTATTGGGTTCGAGAATCAACGCTATGTCGATCTCGGCTAGAAGAGTCCTTTGGACCCGACAATGGACAGGTGATGCCGACTCAAAAAGGCATATGGAGGTTTTACCTTACAAGGGTGAGGAATTGTTTGGGGAAGGTCTCTCGGACCTGGTCTCCACTGCTACGGCAGGCAAATCTAATTTTTTACCTTATATTTCCCTTGCAACCTAAAAAAGCACCGCATTATCAAATGCAGTCCTTTCGATCAAATAGAAACAAGAAAGGCCGTGGATCGTCCTTTCTTGCCAGAGGTAAGGGCAGAGGGAAAAAGCTGCACAACACAGCCAGTTCCCAGGAACAGAAGTCCTCCCCGGCCTCTGCAAAATCCACCGCATGACGCTGGGGCTCCACTAAGGGAGTCCGCCCCAGTGGGGGCACGTCTTCGAATTTTCAGCCACATCTGGGCCCACTCACAGGTGGATCCCTGGGCAATAGAAATTGTTTCCCTAGGTTACAAACTGGAATTCGAAGAGGTGCCTCCTCGCCGGTTTTTCAAATCGGCACTGCCAACGTCTTCTCAAGAACGGGAGATAGTGTTAAATGCAATCGACAAATTATATCTTCAACAAGTGGTGGTCAAGGTTCCCCCGCTTCAACAGGGCAGGGGATATTACTCAACCCTGTTTGTGGTCCCGAAACCGGATGGTTCGGTCAGACCCATTTTACATTTAAAATCCCTGAACCTATACTTGAAAAGGTTCAAATTCAAGATGGAATCGCTCAGGGCAGTCATCGCCAGCCTGGAAGGGGGAGATTTTATGGTATCTCTGGACATAAGGGATGCATACCTTCATGTTCCCATATATCCACCTCATCAGGCGTACCTGAGATTTGCGGTACAGGATTGTCATTACCAATTTCAGACGTTGCCGTTTGGGCTTTCCACGGCCCCGAGAATTTTCACCAAGGTAATGGCGGAAATGATGGTGCTCCTGCGCAAGCAAGGTGTCACAATTATCCCGTACTTGGACGATCTCCTCATAAAAGCGAGATCAAGAGAACAATTACTGAACAGCTTGTCACTTTCACTGAAGGTGTTACAGCAACACGGCTGGATTCTCAATATCCCGAAGTCGCAGCTGGTTCCTACGACTCGTCTACCCTTCTTGGGCATGATTCTGGATACGGACAAGAAAAGGGTGTATCTGCCGATAGAAAAGGCTCAAGAACTCGTGACTTTGGTCAGGATCCTATTGAAACCAAAACAGGTGTCAGTGCATCACTGCACGCGAGTCCTGGGAAAGTTGGTGGCATCTTATGAGGCCATTCCATTCGGCAGGTTCCATGCACGGACCTTCCAATGGGACCTACTGGACAAATGGTCCGGGTCGCATCTACAAATGCATCGGTTGATCACCCTGTCCCCCAGGGCCAGGGTGTCTCTCCTGTGGTGGCTGCAGAGTGCTCACCTTCTAGAGGGCCGCAGATTCGGCATTCAGGACTGGGTCCTGGTGACCACGGACGCGAGCCTCCGAGGTTGGGGTGCAGTCACACAAGGAAGGAACTTCCAGGGTCTTTGGTCAAGTCAGGAGACTTGTCTTCACATCAACGTCCTGGAGCTAAGGGCCATATTCAACGCCCTTCGTCAAGCGGAGACTTTGCTTCATGACTTACAAGTTCTGATCCAGTCAGACAACCTCACCGCAGTAGCTCATGTAAACCGCCAGGGCGGCACAAAGAGCAGAGTGGCAATGGCGGAAGACACAAAGATTCTACGCTGGGCGGAAAACCATGTAAGCGCCCTATCAGCAGTGTTCATTCCGGGAATGGACAACTGGGAAGCAGACTTCCTCAGCAGGCACGACCTGCATCCGGGAGAGTGGGGACTTCATCAGGAATCTTCACACAGATTGCAAGCCAGTGGGGCCTGCCCCAGATAGACATGATGGCGTCCCACCTAAACAAAAAACTGCAAACGTATTGCGCCAGGTCAAGAGACCCTCAGGCGGTAGCGGTGGACGCACTAGTGACACCGTGGGTGTTCCACTCAGTATATGTTTTTCCTCCTCTTCCTCTCATCCCAAAGGTGTTGAGAATAATAAGAAAAGGAGGAGTTCGGACAATTCTCATTGTTCCAGATTGGCCACGAAGGGCCTGATACCCGGAATTGCAGGAGATGCTCACAGAAGATCCGTGGCCTCTTCCTCTAAGACACGACCTGTTGCAACAGGGGCCCTGTCTGTTCCAAGACTTACCGCGGCTACGTTTGACGGCATGGCGGTTGAACGCCGGATCCTAGCGGAAAAGGGCATTCCGGATGAGGTCATTCCTACTCTGATGAAGGCTAGGAAGGATGTGACAGCTAAACATTATCACCGTATATGGCGTAAATATGTTGCTTGGTGTGAGGCCAGGAATGCTCCTACGGAAGAATTCCATCTGGGCCGTTTCCTTCACTTTCTACAAACTGGAGTGAATTTGGGCCTAAAATTAGGCTCCCTTAAGGTTCAGATTTCGGCATTGTCCATTTTCAAAAAGGATTGGCTTCACTTCCAGAAATACAAACTTTTGTAAAGGGAGTGCTTCATATTCAGCCTCCTTTTGTACCTCCGGTGGCGCCTTGGGACCTTAACGTGGTTTTGAGTTTCCTTAAGTCGCACTGGTTTGAACCACTTCAGACAGTAGAGTTAAAATCTCTCACTTGGAAGGTGGTCATGTTGTTGGCCTAAGCTTCGGCTAGGCGAGTGTCAGAATTGGCGGCTTTGTCTCACAAAAGCCCCTATCTAGTTTTCCATATGGATAGGGCAGAATTGCGAACCCGTCCTCAATTCTTGCCTTAGGTGGTGTCATCCTTTCATATGAACCAACCTATTGTGGTGCCGGTGGCTACACGAGACTTGGAGGATTCCGAGTATCTGGATGTAGTCAGGGCTTTGAAAATTTACGTGGCCAGGACGGCCAAAGTCAGGAAAACTGAAGCGCTGTTTATCCTGTATGCAGCCAACAAGGTTGGCGCTCCTGCGTCAAAGCAGACTATTCAGCAGGCGCATACGACGGCTAGATTGCCGTTACCTAAATCATTCAAGGCCCATTCCACTAGGAAAGTAGGCTCTTCTTGGGCGGCACTACAGCGGTGCCGAGCGGCTACTTGGTCAGGGGCACACACGTTTGCGAAATTCTACAAATTTGATACCCTGGTTGAGGAGGACCTCCTGTTTGCTCAATCGGTGCTGCAGAGTCATCCGCACTCTCCTGCCCGTTTGGGAGCTTTGGTATAATCCCCATGGTCCTTACGGAGTCCCCAGCATCCTCTAGGACGTAAGAGAAAATAAGATTTTAAACCTACCGGTAAATCTTTTTCTCGTAGTCCGTAGAGGATGCTGGGCGCCCGTCCCAAGTGCGGACTACTTCTGCAAGACTTGTATATAGTTTTGCTTACATAAGGGTTATGTTATGGTTGCTTTCAGTTTCCGACTGAAGCTATGTTGAATTTCATACTGTTAACTGGTTAGTTTATCACAAGATATACGGTGTGATTGGTGTGGGTTGGTATGAATTTTGCCCTTGGTTTAACAAAAATCCTTTCCTTGTACTGTCCGTCTCCTCTGGGCACAGTTTCTCTAACTGAGGTCTGGAGGAGGGGCATAGAAGGAGGAGCCAGTGCACATACAAATCCTAAAGTCTTTCTTAAAGTGCCCATGTCTCCTGCGGAGCCCGTCTATCCCCATGGTCCTTACGGAGTACCCAGCATCCTCTACGGACTACGAGAAAAAGATTTACCGGTAGGTTTAAAATCTATTTTTTCATGCCGTCGGCTGGTGTTCTATTGAATGCCACGTTCTGCGGCATGTTTGAGGTGTGAGCTGGTATGACGCTCACCGTGCTTAAACAATAAATTATTTCCTCGAAATGTCCGTCTTCCTGGGCACAGTTCTATAACTGGAGTCTGGAGGGGGGACATAGAGGGAGAAGCCAGTTCACACCCATTCAAAGTCTTAAAGTGCCCATGTCTCCTGTAGATCCCGTCTATACCTAATGGTCCTTTTAGAGTCCCCAGCATCCTCTACGGACTAAGAGAAAAGGATTTACCGGTAGGTATTAAAATCCTATTAATTCCTATGGCAACCACAGCATGCTGTGCACTGTACCTGGGAGAGTTCACTACGGTCTACTCTACTCTGTACTGCTATAATAACCTTCATTTCCCACAGATTCCTACAATACAGGCATCTAACAGAGTGCCCATTTGACTACGGTCAAGTTTGTTTTCTCCGCCCAGCTGAATTCAATGACAAGGAACGGGGAAGCATTTGAGGCTCATCAGAACTTGCTTAGACAGGACATTGTAACAGGATAATTCAAGGTATGTTCCATCCCTTCCCTTCTGTTTCAGTTTTCTCAAGATTGTAATTCTGTACAACACAAATAGACGTCTGAGAGACAGTTCTAGTTTACAGATACGCCTCCGGAGCTTGACCTTTCACTTACCGGCATAAGGCTGGAGTTTTCCACATGCAGTGTTTTTTGCTTCCCCTTAAAAAGGGGCTACCCACTAACGACAGCTCGGAGGCTATACAGAGCAGTGTATTTTCGTTCCCAGAAACTGGTTTGCTTGTAAGGTGAGGAGTATTGGGAAGGGAGAAATTGACACTTTGGATCATTTTTATTCCAGGATATTACCTTCCAATTATTCCTAATTTTTACTCCTATCCCTACAGGTTTGACTTGGTGTAGGAGAAATTCCTAACTATCTTTGGCCTTTACGCCTTGTTTCCTTCTGAAAGTTTCTTCTTCAGTTACCGGGGATATATATATATATATATATATTTCTCTGACGTCCTAGTGGATGCTGGGAACTCCGTAAGGACCATGGGGAATAGCGGCTCCGCAGGAGACTGGGCACAACTAAAGAAAGCTTTAGGACTACCTGGTGTGCACTGGCTCCTCCCTCTATGACCCTCCTCCAGACCTCAGTTAGAATTTTGTGCCCGGCTGAGCTGGATGCACACTAGGGGCTCTCCTGAGCTCTTAGAAAAAGAAAGTTTATTTTAGGTTTTTTATTTTCAGTGAGATATGCTGGCAACAGACTCACTGCTACGAGGGATTAAGGGGAGAGAAGCGAACCTACCTGCTTGTAGCTAGCTTGGGCTTCTAGGCTACTGGACACCATTAGCTCCAGAGGGATCGAACACAGGCCCAGCCTCGGTCGTCCGGTCCCGGAGCCGCGCCGCCGTCCCCCTTACAGAGCCAGAAGCAAGAAGAGGGTCCTGGAAATCGGCGGCAGAAGACTTCGGTCTTCATCAAGGTAGCGCACAGCACTGCAGCTGTGCGCCATTGCTTCCCATGCACACCTCACACTCCGGTCACTGATGGGTGCAGGGCGCTGGGGGGGGGGGGGGGGGCGCCCTGGGCTGCAATATTGAGTACCTTGGCTGGCAAATAACACATAATATAGTCATAGAGACTATATATGTGTAAAATACCCCTGCCAGATATACATAGAAAAAAGCGGGAGAAGTCAGCTGAAAAAGGGGCGGGGCTATCTCCCTCAGCACACTGGCGCCATTTTCCCTCAAAGCTCCGCTGGAAGGATCGCTCCCAGGCTCTCCCCTGCAGTTTCCAGACTACATAGGGTAAAAAAGAGAGGGGGGGCACTAAATTTAGGCGCAATATTGTGTATACAAGCAGCTATTGGGAAAAATCACTCAGTTATAGTGTTAATCCATGTGTTATATAGCGCTGTTGGTGTGTGCTGGCATACTCTCTCTCTGTCTCCCCAAAGGGCTTTGTGGGGTCCTGTCCTCAGTCATAGCATTCCCTGTGTGTGTGTGGTGTGTCTGTACGGCTGTGTCGACATGTTTGATGAGGAGGCTTATGTGGAGGCGGAGCAGGTGCCGATAAATGTGATGTCACCCCCTGCGGGGTCGACACCTGAGTGGGTGGTTATGTGGAAGGAATTACGCGACAGTGTCGACTCCTTACATAAAAGGTTTGACGACATAGCAGATGTGGGACAGCCGGCTTCTCAGCCTGTGCCTGCCCAGACGTCTCTAAAGCCATCAGGGGCTCTAAAACTCCCGCTACCTCAGATGGCAGACACAGATGTCGACACGGATACTGACTCCAGTGTCGACGATGATGAGACTAGTGTACATTCCAATAGAGCCATCCGTTACATGATTACGGCAATGAAAAATGTGTTGCATATTTCTGATATTACCCCAGGTACCACAAAAAAGGGTATTATGTTTGGGGAGAAAAAACTACCAGTGGTTTTTCCCCCATCTGATGAATTAAATGAAGTGTGTGAAGAAGCGTGGGCTTCCCCCGATAAGAAACTGGTAATTTCTAAAAAGTTACTAATGGCGTACCCTTTCCTGCCAGAGGACAGGTCACGTTGGGAGACATCCCGTAGGGTGGATAAGGCGCTCACACGTCTGTCAAAAAAGGTGGCACTACCGTCTCCGGACACGGCCGCCCTAAAGGAGCCTGCAGATAGAAAGCAGGAGGCTATCCTGAAGTCTGTATATACACACTCAGGTATTATACTGAGACCGGCTATTGCGTCAGCATGGGTGTGCAGTGCTGCAGCTGCGTGGTCAGACTCCCTGTCGGAAAACATTGATACCCTAGACAGGGACACTATATTGCTAACCGTAGAGCATATTAAAGACGCTGTCTTGTACACGAGAGATGCACAGAGGGATATTTGCCGGCTGGCATCTAAAATAAACGCAATGTCCATTTCTGCCAGGAGAGGATTGTGGACTCGGCAGTGGACAGGAGATGCAGATTCTAAAAGGCACATGGAAGTATTGCCTTACAAGGGTGAGGAGTTGTTTGGGGATGGTCTCTCGGACCTCGTTTCCACAGCGACAGCTGGGAAGTCAGCATTTTTACCCCATGTTCCCTCACAGCCAAAGAAAGCACCGTATTATCAGGTACAGTCCTTTCGGCCCCAGAAAGGCAAGCGGGTTAGAGGCGCGTCCTTTCTGCCCAGAGGCAGAGGTAGAGGGAAAAAGCTGCAACATACAGCCAGTTCCCAGGAACAAAAGTCCTCCCCCGCTTCCTCTAAGTCCACCGCATGACGCTGGGGCTCCACAGGCGGAGCCAGGTACGGTGGGGGCCCGTCTCAAGAACTTCAGCGACCAGTGGGCTCGCTCACGGGTGGATCCCTTGATTCTTCAAGTAGTATCTCAAACGTACAAGCTGGAATTCGAGACGTCTCCCCCTCGGCGTTTCCTCAAATCTGCCTTGCCGACAGCTCCCCCGGACAGGGAGGCAGTGCTGGAGGCGATTCACAAGCTGTATTCTCAGCAGGTGATAATCAAGGTACCCCTCCTTCAACAAGGACGGGGTTACTATTCCACAATGTTTGTGGTACCGAAACCGGACGGTTCGGTGAGACCCATTTTAAATTTAAAATCCTTGAACACTTATATAAGAAGGTTCAAGTTCAAGATGGAATCGCTCAGGGCGGTGATTGCAAGCCTGGACGAGGGGGATTACATGGTATCCCTGGACATCAAGGATGCTTACCTGCATGTCCCCATTTACCCTCCTCACCAGGAGTACCTCAGATTTGTGGTTATTACCAATTCCAGACGTTGCCGTTTGGTCTGTCCACGGCACCAAGGGTATTTACCAAGGTAATGGCCGAAATGATGATACTCCTTCGGAGAAAGGGAGTTTTAATTATCCCGTACTTGGGCGATCTCCTTATAAAGGCGAGGTCCAGGGAACAGTTGTTGATCGGTGTAGCACTAGCTCGGGAAGTGCTACAACAGCACGGCTGGATCCTGAATATTCCAAAGTCGCAGCTGGTTCCTACAACGCGTCTACTGTTCCTGGGGATGGTTCTGGACACAGAACAGAAAAAAGTATTTCTCCCGGAGGAGAAGGCCAAGGAGTTGTCATCTCTAGTCAGAGACCTCCTAAAACCAAAACAGGTGTCGGTGCACCACTGCACCCGAGTCCTGGGAAAGATGGTGGCTTCTTACGAAGCAATTCCATTCGGCAGGTTCCATGCAAGGATCTTTCAGTGGGATCTGTTGGACAAGTGGTCCGGATCGCATCTTCAGATGCATCGGCTGATAACCCTGTCTCCAAGGACCAGGGTGTCGCTGCTGTGGTGGCTGCAGAGTGCTCACCTTCTAGAGGGCCGCAGATTCGGCATACAGGACTGGGTCCTGGTGACCACGGATGCCAGCCTTCGAGGTTGGGGGGCAGTCACACAGGGAAGAAACTTCCAGGGACTATGGACAAGTCAGGAGACTTCCCTACACATAAATATTCTGGAACTAAGGGCCATTTACAATGCCCTAAGTCAGGCAAGACCCCTGCTTCAACACCAGCCGGTGCTGATCCAGTCAGACAACATCACGGCGGTCGCCCATGTAAACCGATAGGGCGGCACAAGAAGCAGGATGGCAATGGCAGAAGCCACAAGGATTCTCCGATGGGCGGAAAATCATGTGTTAGCACTGTCAGCAGTGTTCATTCCCGGAGTGGACAACTGGGAAGCAGACTTTCTCAGCAGACACGACCTCCACCCGGGAGAGTGGGGACTTCATCCAGAAGTCTTCCAAATGATTGTACACCGGTTGGAAAGGCCACAGGTGGACATGATGGCGTCCCGCCTCAACAAAAAGCTAAAAAGATATTGCGCCAGGTCAAGGGACCCTCAGGCGATAGCTGTGGACGCTTTGGTAACACCGTGGGTGTACCGGTCGGTGTATGTGTTCCCTCCTCTGCCTCTCATACCCAAGGTACTGAGACTAATAAGAACTATACTCATTGTTCTGGATTGGCCAAGAAGAGCTTGGTACCCAGAACTTCAAGAAATGATCTCAGAGGACCCATGGCCTCTGCCGCTCAGACAGGACCTGCTGCAGCAGGGGCCCTGTCTGTTCCAAGACTTACCGCGGCTGCGTTTGACGGCATGGCGGTTGAACGCCGGATCCTGAAGGAAAAGGGCATTCCGGAGGAAGTTATCCCTACGCTTATTAAAGCCAGGAAAGAAGTGACCGCAAACCATTATCACCGCATATGGCGGAAATATGTTGCGTGGTGTGAGGCCAGGAAGGCCCCAACGGAGGAATTTCAGCTAGGTCGATTTCTGCACTTCCTACAGTCGGGGGTGACTATGGGCCTAAAATTGGGTTCCATTAAGGTCCAGATTTCGGCTCTATCGATTTTCTTCCAAAAAGAACTGGCTTCACTACCTGAAGTTCAGACATTTGTTAAGGGAGTGCTGCATATTCAGCCCCCTTTTGTGCCCCCAGTGGCACCTTGGGATCTCAACGTGGTGTTGGATTTCCTAAAGTCACATTGGTTTGAACCACTTAAAACCGTGGAACTAAAATATCTCACGTGGAAAGTGGTCATGCTGTTGGCCTTGGCTTCGGCCAGGCGTGTGTCAGAATTGGCGGCTTTGTCTTGTAAAAGCCCTTATCTGATTTTCCATATGGATAGGGCGGAATTGAGGACTCGTCCCCAATTTCTCCCAAAGGTGGTTTCAGCGTTTCATTTGAACCAGCCTATTGTGGTGCCTGCGGCTACTCGTGACTTGGAGGACTCCAAGTTGCTGGATGTAGTCCGGGCCCTAAAAATCTATGTTTCCAGGACAGCTGGAGTCAGAAAGACTGACTCGCTATTTATCCTGCATGCGCCCAACAAGTTGGGTGCGCCTGCTTCAAAACAGACTATTGCTCGCTGGATCTGTAGCACGATTCAACTTGCACATTCTGCGGCTGGACTGCCGCATCCTAAATCTGTAAAAGCCCATTCCACAAGGAAAGTGGGCTCTTCTTGGGCGGCTGCCCGAGGGGTTTCGGCTTTACAACTTTGCCGAGCAGCTACTTGGTCGGGGTCAAACACATTTGCTAAATTCTACAAGTTTGATACCCTGGCTGAGGAGGACCTAGAGTTCGCTCATTCGGTGCTTCAGAGTCATCCGCACTCTCCCGCCTGTTTGGGAGCTTTGGTATAATCCCCATGGTCCTTACGGAGTTCCCAGCATCCACTAGGACGTCAGAGAAAATAAGATTTTACTCACCGGTAAATCTATTTCTCGTAGTCCGTAGTGGATGCTGGGCGCCCGTCCCAAGTGCGGATTGTCTGCAATACTTGTATATAGTTATTGTTTAACTAAAGGGTTATTGTTGAGCCATCTGTTGAGAGGCTCAGTTATATTTCATACTGTTAACTGGGTATAGTATCACGAGTTATACGGTGTGATTGGTGTGGCTGGTATGAGTCTTACCCGGGATTCAAAATCCTTTCCTTATTGTGTCAGCTCTTCCGGGCACAGTGTCCTAACTGAGGTCTGGAGGAGGGTCATAGAGGGAGGAGCCAGTGCACACCAGGTAGTCCTAAAGCTTTCTTTAGTTGTGCCCAGTCTCCTGCAGAGCCGCTATTCCCCATGGTCCTTACGGAGTTCCCAGCATCCACTACGGACTACGAGAAATAGATTTACCGGTGAGTAAAATCTTATTATGTATGTATGTATACCCTCACAACAGGCACGGCACTCCAGGGACTCGTATGCGATAACCTTTAATGGCGGTGTTTTAGATCTAAAACCCCGCCATTAAAGGTTATCGCATACGAGTCCCTGGAGTGCCGTGCCTGTTGTGAGGGTATTTGGATTGTTTTGCACTGGATCAGTTGTTATTATAGCAAGGAGTGCCGGCTGAATTGGAATAGTGTATGTATATATATATATATATATATATATATATATATATATAAAATGCAAAAATTTGTCCTTCTGTCCTATACAAATCCACAGTTTACAAGCGAAGATCGTGAAATTTGACATACGAGCGTAACACGGCGAGGCATCTAAAAACATTTGCAATCAAAATGAATTAGGAGTGAGGCAGCAGCACTGAGTATTTCAGCAGACAGCATAACTCTGGAATGCCTGCAGAAATTTACAACAAACTTCGTACACTTATGACTTACACTCTGGAAACAAGCACTGTGGGGGTCAGACACTCCTGGCACCCCTAGGGGTGGGACAGCAACACAGAGTATGTCAGCAGACAGCATAACTGTGGAAGGACAGGAGCAATGTACACCAAATTGGTACACATCTAATTTAAAATCTGGGAATAAAATCTGTGGGGGTTAGACAACACTAGCACCCCTAGGGGTGGGACAGCAACACAGAGTATGTCAGCAGACAGCATAATTGTGGAAGGATTGGAGCAATTTACACCAAACTTGGTACACATCTAACATAAAATCTGTGGGGGTTAGACACCCCTAGCACCCCTAGGGGTGAGGCAGCAGCACAGAGTATTTCGGGAGACAGCATAACTCCAGAATGTCTGGAGCAATTTACACCACACATATGACTTACACTCTGGGAACAAACACTGGGGAGAAGGGAACACACCGCTAGCACCCCTACGAATGGCCCAGCAGCACATACTATCAGGACATGCATGATATGTCAGTGATGACAGGGCTGCATGTGACAGGGGTAGTGACATGATGTGAGGAGGGGAATGGAGGTAGCACAAACCCACACACTGAGAGTTATATAGTGGAAGTAGCACGGTCCCCCAGCAGCACAGAGTATATTAGTAGATAGATAATGTGCTGCGCTATAGAAGAAACTAAATAAATCAATAATTTCCCAGGGGCACTGACAGGATGTGAGGAGGAGAATGGTGGCAGCAGGAAGCCACAGACTGAGAGTTGTATAGTGGGAAGAGCAGGGTCCTTTGGCGGACCAAAAAGGGGTCTGGCCACTAC
Source organism: Pseudophryne corroboree (assembly GCF_028390025.1). Lineage (NCBI taxonomy): Eukaryota > Metazoa > Chordata > Amphibia > Anura > Myobatrachidae > Pseudophryne > Pseudophryne corroboree. Next base: position 422,452,097 of record NC_086449.1, on the reverse strand, counting down.
ACAAAGTGCGTCAGGGAAGCAAGATATGCCTATATACTAGATCTCCAACCAACGTAAGTTAACAAACAACTATCATTCTGATTTACCATCCTCATCCCGTAGCAAAGCACGGGTATTCAGTTAGTGTATATATATTTGTGTGTGTGTGTATTTATGTATGTGTGTGTGTGTGTATGTATATATATGTATATATAATGTGGAATGCTTTCCTCAAGTCTCCATACATACAGTGACTTTAGTTCTTACCGTGTGGACTCCATTGGGTGCTCTTGGTTTCGCTTTGCTGAGTTCTCGGCTCAGTTGGAGTTCCCTACTCCCTGCCGGTGGTATGGTTCCCCAGCCTCCCATTCCACTACTCGTGTGCAAGATGGCAGCATGCCTCACGCATCTGGGAGAGTTGGTTGACCTAAAATACTACCTTTCCGTAGAGCCCCATTTTTCCATTTCCCTATGGGACCTCCTTTACACGGGGACTGCATTTTTACCCCCCTACAAGCTGGTCAGAATTGCTCAGTTGCAAATTTTTACCAGGTTTTTTGGATTGTACACCCCCATTGGTCTCTCCAGCCAGTGCAGGTATATCCTTTGGATTCTACACTGCCAATGGATGTCCTGGATCCGGGAGTACTTGAACGGTGTTGTATCACATCGCTTCTCCTTTAACAATGGGTCCTTTTAAGTTTGGTCCGCCTAAGTCCCTACTGTTGCATATTCTTTGGAGTAGGAATAAACAGATTGTTGTCTCTTATTCCACTGTAACATACTTATAACAGTAAGGAGTCATTAGATCGTGCTATAACACCATTGTTTCTCTGACGTCCTAGTGGATGCTGGGGACTCCGTAAGGACCATGGGGAATAGACGGGCTCCGCAGGAGACTGGGCACACTAAAAGAAAGATTTGGTACTACCTGGTGTGCACTGGCTCCTCCCTCTATGCCCCTCCTCCAGACCTCAGTTAGATTTCTGTGCCCGGCCGAGCTGGATGCACACTAGGGGCTCTCCTGAGCTCCTAGAAAGAAAGTATATATTATGTTTTTTATTTTAAAGTGAGACCTGCTGGCAACAGGCTCACTGCAACGAGGGACTAAGGGGAGAAGAAGCGAACCTACCTGCTTGCAGCTAGCTTGGGCTTCTTAGGCTACTGGACACCATTAGCTCCAGAGGGATCGACCGCAGGACCCGTCCTTGGTGTTCGTTCCCGGAGCCGCGCCGCCGTCCCCCTTACAGAGCCAGAAGCAAGAAGATGGTCCGGAAAATCGGCGGCAGAAGACTTCAGTCTTCACCAAGGTAGCGCACAGCACTGCAGCTGTGCGCCATTGCTCCTCATACACACTTCACACTCCGGTCACTGAGGGTGCAGGGCGCTGGGGGGGGGGGGGGGGGCGCCCTGAGCAGCAATAATATCACCTTGGCTGGCAAAATAACCACAATATATAGCCCCAGAGGCTATATATGTGGTAATTACCCCTGCCAGAATACAGAAAAAAGCGGGAGAAAAGTCCGCCGAAAAAGGGGCGGAGCCATCTTCCTCAGCACACTGGTGCCATTTCTCCCTCACAGTTCCGCTGGAAGGAAGCTCCCTGACTCTCCCCTGCAGTCTACACTACAGAAAAGGGTAAAAAAGAGAGGGGGGGCACAGATTTGAGGCGCAGTAAATATTATAGCAGCTATAGGGGACATAATTCAGTTAGTCCCTGCATTATATAGCGCTCTGGTGTGTGCTGGCATACTCTCTCTCTGTCTCCCCAAAGGGCTTTTGTGGGGTCCTGTCTCCTTTAAGAGCATTCCCTGTGTGTGTGTGTGCGGTGTGTCGGTACGGCTGTGTCGACATGTTTGATGAGGAGACTTATGTGGAGGCGGAGCAGATGCCTATAAATGTGATGTCACCCCCTGCGGGGCAGACACCTGAGTGGATGGACTTATGGAAGGAATTACGTGCAAGTGTCGACTCCTTACATAAAAAATTTGACGACATGCCAAATGCGGGACAGCCGGCTTCTCAGCTCGTGCCTGCCCAGGCAATTCAAAGACCATCAGGGGCTCTAAAACGCCCACTACCTCAGATGGCAGACACAGATGTCGACACGGATACTGATACCAGTGTCGACGACGATGAGTCAAATTTAATGTCCACTAGGGCCATTCGTGGCATGATTGAGGCAATGAAAGAGGTTTTACACCTTTCTGATATAAACCCAGGTACCTCAAAAAAGGGTATTATGTTTGGGGAGAAAAAACTACCAATAGTTTTTCCCCCATCTGAAGAATTAAATGAAGTGTGTGAAGAAGCGTGGGCTTTCCCTGATAAGAAATTGGTGATTTCAAAAAAATTACTAATGGCGTTCCCTTTCTCGCCAGAGGATAGGTCACGTTGGGAAACTCCCCCTAGGGTGGATAAAGCGCTTACACGTTTGTCTAAAAAGGTGGCACTACCGTCTCCGGATACGGACGCCCTAAAGGAACCTGCTGATAGAAAGCAGGAGGCTATCCTAAAGTCTATATATACACACACTGGTGTTATACTGAGACCAGCTATTGCTTCAGCGTGGATGTGCAGTGCTGCTGCTGCTTGGTCAGATTCCCTGTCAGAAAATATTGACACCCTGGACAGGGACACTATATTGCTAACCGTAGAGCATATAAAAGACTCAGTCTTGTACATGAGAGATGCACAGAGGGAGATCTGCCGGCTGGCATCTAGAATAAGTGCATTGTCCATTTCTGCTAGGAGAGGCTTATGGACTCGGCAGTGGACAGGGGATGCAGATTCTAAAAGGCACATGGAAGTTTTGCCTTATAAGGGTGAGGAGTTATTCGGGGATGGTCTCTCAGACCTTGTTTCCACAGCAACAGCTGGGAAGTCAGCATTTTTACCCCATGTCCCCTCACAGCCTAAGAAAGCGCCGTATTATCAGGTACAGTCCTTTCGACCCCAGAAAAACAGGCGGGGAAAAAGCGGGTCCTTTCTGTCTAGAGGCAGAGGAAGGGGAAAAAAAGCTGCACCACGCAGCAGGTTCCCAGGAACAAAAGTCCTCCCCCGCTTCTTCCAAGTCCGCCGCATGACGGTGGGGCTCCACAGGCGGAGCCAGGTACGGTGGGGGGCCACCTCAAAAATTTCAGCGATCAGTGGGTTCGCTCACGGGTGGATCCCTGGATCCTTCAAGTAGTATCTCAGGGGTACAAGCTGGAATTCGAGGCGCCTCTCCCCCGCCGTTTCCTCAAATCGGCCTTACTGACAACTCCCTCGGGCAGGGAGGCTGTACTAGAGGCAATTCACAAGCTGTATTCCCAGCAGGTGATAGTCAAAGTACCCCTACTTCAACAAGGACGGGGTTACTATTCCACACTGTTTGTGGTACCGAAACCGGACGGTTCGGTGAGACCCATTTTAAATTTGAAATCCTTGAACACATACATAAAAAGATTCAAGTTCAAGATGGAATCGCTCAGGGCGGTTATTGCAAGCCTGGACGAGGGGGATTACATGGTATCCCTGGACATCAAGGATGCTTACCTGCATGTCCCAATCTACCTTCCTCACCAGGAGTACCTCAGATTTGTGGTACAGGATTGCCATTACCAATTCCAGACACTACCGTTTGGACTGTCCACGGCACCGAGGGTGTTTACCAAGGTAATGGCAGAAATGATGATACTCCTTCGAAAAAAGGGAGTTTTAATTATCCCGTACTTGGACGATCTCCTAATAAAGGCGAGGTCCAGGGAGCAGTTACTGGTCGGAGTAGCACTATCTCGGGAAGTGCTACAACAGCATGGCTGGATTCTAAACATTCCAAAGTCACAACTAGTTCCTTCCACACGCTTACTGTTCCTGGGGATGATTCTGGACACAGAACAGAAAAAAGTGTTTCTCCCGCAGGAGAAAGCCAAGGAGATGTCATCTCTAGTCAGAGACCTCCTAAAACCAAAACGGGTATCGGTGCATCACTGCACACGAGTCCTGGGAAAAATGGTGGCTTCGTACGAAGCAATTCCATTCGGCAGGTTCCATGCAAGGACCTTCCAGTGGGACCTCTTGGACAAGTGGTCGGGATCGCATCTTCAGATGCATCAACTGATAACCCTGTCTCCAAGGACCAGGGTGTCTCTACTGTGGTGGCTGCAGAGTGCTCATCTTCTAGTGGGCCGCAGATTCGGCATACAGGACTGGGTCCTGGTGACCACGGATGCCAGCCTTCGGGGCTGGGGCGCAGTCACACAGGGAAGAAATTTCCAGGGACTTTGGTCAAGTCAGGAGTCGTCCCTACACATAAACATTCTGGAACTGAGGGCCATTTACAATGCCCTAAGTCAGGCAAGGCCCCTGCTTCAAAACCAGCCGGTTCTGATCCAATCAGACAACATCACGGCAGTCGCCCATGTAAACCGACAGGGCGGCACAAGAAGCAGGGTGGCCATGGCAGAAGCCACAAGGATTCTCCGATGGGCGGAAAATCACGTACTAGCACTGTCAGCAGTGTTCATTCCGGGAGTGGACAACTGGGAAGCAGACTTCCTCAGCAGACACGACCTACACCCGGGAGAGTGGGGACTTCATCCAGAAGTCTTCCTACTGTTGGTAAACCGCTGGGAAAGGCCACAGGTGGACATGATGGCGTCCCGCCTCAACAAGAAGCTAAAGAGATATTGCGCCAGGTCAAGGGACCCTCAGGCGATAGCTGTGGACGCTCTAGTGACACCGTGGGTGTACCAGTCGGTCTATGTGTTCCCTCCTCTGCCCCTCATACCAAAGGTGCTGAGAATAATAAGAAGGCGAGGAGTAAGAACGATACTCGTGGTTCCGGATTGGCCAAGAAGAGCTTGGTACCCGGAACTTCAAGAAATGTTATCAGAGGACCCATGGCCTCTACCGCTCAGACAGGATCTGCTACAGCAGGGGCCCTGTCTGTTCCAAGACTTACCGCGGCTGCGTTTGACGGCATGGCGGTTGAATTCCGGATCCTAAAGGAAAAGGGCATTCCGGAGGAAGTCATTCCTACGCTGATAAAAGCCAGGAAAGAAGTGACCGCAAACCATTATCACCGCATTTGGCGAAAATATGTTGCATGGTGTGAGGCCAGGAAGGCCCCTACAGAGGAATTTCAGCTGGGTCGTTTTCTGCACTTCCTACAGTCAGGAGTGACTATGGGCCTAAAATTGGGTTCCATTAAGGTCCAGATTTCGGCTCTGTCGATTTTCTTCCAGAAAGAACTGGCTTCACTGCCTGAAGTTCAGACTTTTGTAAAGGGAGTGCTTCATATTCAGCCCCCTTTTGTGCCTCCTGTGGCACCTTGGGATCTCAATGTGGTGTTGAGTTTCCTAAAATCACATTGGTTTGAACCACTTAAAACCGTGGATCTCAAATATCTCACGTGGAAAGTGGTCATGTTATTGGCCTTGGCTTCAGCCAGGCGTGTGTCAGAATTGGCGGCTTTGTCATGTAAAAGCCCTTATCTGATTTTCCATATGGATAGGGCAGAATTGAGGACTCGTCCCCAGTTTCTCCCTAAGGTGGTATCAGCTTTTCACTTGAACCAACCTATTGTGGTGCCTGCGGCTACTAAGGATTTGGAGGATTCCAAGTTACTGGACGTTGTCAGGGCCTTGAAAATTTATGTTTCCTGGACGGCTGGAGTCAGGAAAACTGACTCGCTTTTTATCCTGTATGCACCCAACAAAATAGGTGCTCCTGCTTCTAAGCAGACTATTGCTCGCTGGATTTGTAGCACAATTCAGCTGGCGCATTCTGCGGCTGGATTGCCGCATCCTAAATCAGTGAAAGCCCATTCCACGAGGAAGATGGGCTCATCTTGGGCGGCTGCCCGAGGGGTCTCGGCTTTACAACTTTGCCGAGCTGCTACTTGGTCAGGGGCAAACACGTTTGCTAAATTCTACAAATTTGATACCCTGGCTGAGGAGGACCTTGAGTTCTCTCATTCGGTGCTGCAGAGTCATCCGCACTCTCCCGCCCGTTTGGGAGCTTTGGTATAATCCCCATGGTCCTTACGGAGTCCCCAGCATCCACTAGGACGTCAGAGAAAATAAGAATTTACTCACCGGTAATTCTATTTCTCGTAGTCCGTAGTGGATGCTGGGCGCCCATCCCAAGTGCGGATTGTCTGCAATACTTGTATATAGTTATTGCCTAACTAAAGGGTTATTGTTGAGCCATCTGTTGAGAGGCTCAGTTGTATTTCATACTGTTAATTGGGTTTAATATCACGAGTTATACGGTGTGATTGGTGTGGCTGGTATGAGTCTTACCCGGGATTCAAAATCCTTCCTTATTGTGTCAGCTCTTCCGGGCACAGTATCCTAACTGAGGTCTGGAGGAGGGGCATAGAGGGAGGAGCCAGTGCACACCAGGTAGTACCAAATCTTTCTTTTAGTGTGCCCTGTGCCCAGTCTCCTGCGGAGCCCGTCTATTCCCCATGGTCCTTACGGAGTCCCCAGCATCCACTACGGACTACGAGAAATAGAATTACCGGTGAGTAAATTCTTATTTTTTTTTTTATCAACAGGACAACTTATCGTCCTTGCAGTAAAAAAATTCTACCTTCAGTGATGGTTTTATTTATTTTTTCCCTATACAATCACTGTAACAGTTAGTAGATTGGTGAGGTCCTCCTCATTTTTGTTTTCCGTGGTGGGAGACTGTGACCTAGGAGACCTTGGGGCAGATGTATTAACCTGGAGATGACATAAGGAAGTGATAAACCAGTAAAATGTGCAAGGTGATAAAGGCACCAGCCAATCAGATCCTAACTGTTCATTTACATATTGGAGCTGATTGGCTGGTGCCTTTATCACCTTGCACATATCACTGGTTTTATCACTTCCTTATGCCGTCTCCAAGTTAATACATCTGCCACCTTGTCTGATCTGTGGCCTTGCCAGTTAGCTTCGTGTCTATTGCCCTCTCTGCTCCTTCCCTGTTTACTCATGCAGTGTAAACAAGTTGTTTATTTCGCCCTCAAATTGTTTTTGATCTAGTCTCGCAGGTCTCGGTCTACAGATCTGCTGACCTTGGTCTGTGGCTTCTGCGTTCAGGCTTGTTCTTGCACCTGCTTTTGACGGATTGACTGACTGTTCAAGGTGTAGTGCTGGAATGTGTGGAACCCCGGTAACTCAGCATGTTTGGTCTCTCAATTAGGAGACATACCGGAGTACTTTTCCCAATATGGCATTCCATGGTGGTTGCTCTACTGTGTCTGTGGACACATGCCTTTAGTCCAGCCACTCCTAGACTGGCGGACAGCATATGTTGCCTGGTGGGGGGGGGGGGCATACTCTTGTTGTTCGCCCCTTTTATGTTCCGGTTCGGTTAGCAACAGGTCTCTGGCTCTGCTTCTTTAAGGAAGGACTCGCTTGTTGGTTTTCTCTACCATAAGCACTGCCAGACATTCAGCTGTTTGCGAGGGGTGTTTTTGGCCTCCAACGTTCTGCGTTACTACTTCGGAGTTCGCTTGAGCTTGCAGTGCTTCTGGCTAGCAGTCTATATTACTTTCAGGGCACGATTGTGGTTTCTATTTTTGCATAACATCATGGCTCCACCTTTTTGTTTCAATACCTTCCTGGCCAGTCTCAAAATGATATCGGACTGTTTTCTTGGTGTTTTTCAGTATCGGTTGCCTCTGGGTCATACTGCATATTAGGTTGCCTGACATCCTTTTGTCACGCTCCACAGTTCTCTCGGTTGTGGCCTTGAGTTTCGGCTTGGCTGTGCAGTTTCCGTAAATTCTCAGTGCTTTCCCGCCCATTTAGGAAGCTCTGGGACGTCCCCATGGTATTATACTCCAGCGTCCCCTATGGATGATAGAGAAAACAGGATTTTGGTACTTACCGATAAATCCCATCCTCTGAGTCCATAGGGGAGGCTGGACGCCCACCCTGCGCTGCTCTTTTTCGGCAGTGTGGTTTTACCACTGGTTGTTCCTGGTGGCTTGGTGTCCTCTGGACCTGGTTGCAAGGTTTCCTTGCATTACTGTCATTTTGTTTGTTTCTTAGAGCTATTTCTGCTTGCAGAGGAAACGGTCAATCTGTAAGGTGCCTGCCTTCAGTTTAACAGGTCATGGTTTCTAATCCTGGGTGTGGCTGCTGTGACCTGTGTGATACACGATTTATGACAATCCTCTCTGTGTGTGTGTGTATATGTATGTGTGTGCATATATGTATGTATGTGTGTGTATGTATATATATATATATATATATATATATATATATAGATAGATAGATATAGATGCATATGTGTGTGTGTGTGTGTGTGTGTGTGTGTGTGTGTGTGTGTGTGTGTATATATACACACACATATAGGAGGTAAGTCAGACAACCAGAAAAAGAGATCTCCGTTAAAAAGGAACCTCAAAAACACACAAAGATACATTGAACATGGGTGTGCGTGTGTATACCGATAGAGAGTCGTATTGCATTCCTCCTCAGGCTCAGTTTCTTAACTGGTCTGGGGAGGGGTATAAAGGGGGAGGAGCCAAACACACATTAAAATTTTTAAAGTGCCGGCTCGCCTGATCACCCCATCTATACCCATGGTATTATACTCCAGCATCCCCTATGGTCTCAGAGAAAGGGATTTATCGGTAAGTACCAAAATCCTGTTTTCTTAATTCACATTTTGATCAAATTGTAGATGGCCATCTAACAAGGCAAGATGACCTCTTTGAGATGGGAACATACACTAACGGGGGAATTCAGCTGGGAGCAAGTCTTAGCGAGGTAAAAAAAAACCTTGCTTACCTCATGCCTGGATTACCATGGGTATGCGCGCTTTCAGTACCCATAGTATCCAATAGAAAAAAGTTGTCTCCCGATGTTGGTTGAAGAAGATGCTGTTTTTCGGAAAGTGTCTACTTACTGACTAAGCTAATTGGAAACTTCCAATTGCTTAATTAGTCCTCATGGGGGGTGCTGGCGGGGTCACAGAGCAAGTTCTGGTAAGTTTTCCTAAAATTAACGATTTTAGGAAAAATCAGACTTGCTTTGGAGGTGCGAGAAAAAAGATGCAGTGACTTTTGAGTGCTGCAACTGAATAGCTAAACCTCGCGACTGTGGTAAAAACCCGCCGGCATTTGAATTCTCCTATTAATGTGGAATTTACCATACTTTGTGCCAAAGTCGAACAGATACATTTATTGTTGGCAGATGTGTTCATCTGCATTTGACCTTGGGACACCAGCTTTAAATGTTGGAAATTAGGGGGGAGGAAGGGGGGGGGGGGGGGGGAGAGAGATGGAGTATGTTTGTGTTTTGCTTGTGCTGACAGTCTGTCCTCTAAAAGTACAGTTTTCATTTCTCTGTTTCTGCAAAATACTGGAGAAATAGCCAATAACTATGACATTTTATAAGTACTATTATCTTGGATCAGTCTTTCGCTGGGTCACGAGCATGAAAAATGAGAACTGCATGGCTATCTGTATATAACCAAATAAGTAATTATGGAAACATTAGCTGACGATGTATAAAGTGTCCACCCAGGTAAGGGAAGCTGGGTGAGAAGCCTGACCAAGCATTCACCCACCTTCCCTTACCTGGGTAGACACTTTATTCACCTTAAGCAATTCATTGATTGACTGTACAAAGATGTATTTTTGTTGCTTGAGATTTAATAGTTGAATCACTCTCTGGTCAGTTGATATGTAAGCTGTGAACTGGCCATATGGTTTCACAAAGTATTTCTGAAAAATGCCATTTCACCACAATCTATGTAGATTTGTGCTAATGAAAGGAGTAGGTACCCATCAGACAGACTAATTATCTGAGATTGCCATAAATGGTCAGATAATAGGTTGGTCTGCCTGATGAAGGGTATATCACATTACAATTAATACATTCGTTGGGAATACTGGAAGATTTTATATTTCCAACAGACAAATAATTTGTGCTGGGTTGTGGCCATAGACTGTGCAATTATTGGCCCGATCAGTCGATAATTGATCGTTCATTGTATTGTCATCTTAAGTAATGGCTACATTAGTTACTGACAGTTGGTCTGACATCTAACCCCTCCCACCAGTGTCACTGATATCTGTACCTGAGTTCCCCCACCTACTGAGCATGTCAGAGACAGACATCATACAGTATTAGGGAGGCCAATCCCGGGGATTGAGGGATCAGTGTTGAGCATCCACAGGACGCTCAGACGCTGCCCGGTTTTCTCCTTCCGGCACCCCCGGCCGCTGGGGAGAGAGAATGTGGAGTTTTCCCGCCGTCCGCCCGCGGTATATGGTTGGTTATGTGGGTGGGCCCACATAATTAAAAGCGAATCCCGGGATTGGCTTCCCTATACGGTATAGGATTATATATGAGATGGGCAATTAAAAAATGTTTCAAAATACTTGAGGGGGAAATTTATCCTTAGGCTTATTGCTTTCTAGTAAATTTCCTTCAAAAAGTGCTGCTAGATGGTTTGAGTTTTATACTACAAAGCAAATCCTCAATAACACTGGCCTCTGATGATTGAACCCTGCCAGTTACCTGCTCACAGTCTAATAACAGTATAACATTATGAAGCATGTCTCCAGACTACAAATGATCAACCTCACCTGAGCAAAATAACTTCCAAAAAAGAAAGGACAGGGAAGCCACTAACTTTTTTAGTGCCTATCTTTTTTGTAAATGTAATGGTAGTGGCATTCCATAGGCTTTTCTGACTTGCAGTCTTAAACGTCTGGCACCCAAAGAAAGAAACGTTGCCTGCCCCTGGGTTAGCAGTTGGATAAAGAAAATATGACTTCACCCAAACTCAGGGTTTTCTGTGTAATACAATTGCTCTAATGCAGATTACACATTTCCTTGATGATTTCACTCTGACTTTTCCATCCAGTTTGTGTCATATATAACTTTTGCACGTTAATGCTACAATTAAAACAGCATCGTGCTTTTCTACGGTTATAGTAATTCTATCATATATACTATTCATTTCATAAAGCTTCTATTCTATTGTAATGAATATGAAGAGATACTGTAAGTCCAGGCAGTCGTTGTCTTAATATTCTGTGCTCAAAAATGTATTCATAGCTTTCAGCCTTTAAAACTACAAATAGATTTCAGTTTATAAAATTGGAAAGGGCAAATATATCCTTAGCAGACACCCTCACTTTGAATGATCAAATACATTATGCATGATCTCCTAAGCCATGAAATATAGTAAATACATAGTTTCATGTACAGATGGGTCCACATTTATCTTTACCTTTAATAGGATTAACTGAGACTGGCCAGTCGGACTTAATCCCCTCCTTCTAATGACTTAATCTCCTGCTGCATTGTTCTCTGTATTGTATTGCAGCTGAGAACAATAGATGACGGGTTTATGCTAATAAATCATGTTGTGACTAGGCACAGAAAACTTGTCAAGATAACAGTGGACCCATCTGTATACTTTACACCTTGAACTAACTTGCTGTTTATGTTACAGTGCCTAACCACTTGCCTGCTGTGGTTGCATCAGATGCGACCAAGCCAGGCTGGGTTTTAACATGGATGCATCTGATGCAAACAGTCAGAAATGCCCGCTGTGTGGCTGCTGGAAGATAATCTTCCTGCAACTGCCATCCTGAAGGACCTCCTGGCGCCTCTGCTTCCCTCCCCCAGTGCTTAGGGTGCAGCTGATCACTGCTGATCAGGCAGCCTAGCGACACCTCCCACCCCACAGCTGCAGAGATTAGCAGCTGCTGGGAAATGTAAAAGAAGAAAACAGCCCTCACCTTCCATGTGTACACCTGGCGGCTGCACAGAGGAGCAGCCGCCATGAAAATGTAAAGTTGTGATGGTTGCAAGCATTGGTGGGCCAATTCTTTTGTCCATCGATGTTTAAACCAAAGTTATTTTTTAAAAAAAGATATTTTTTTTTAAATTAAATCACATTGGATACATTTTAAAATTATGTTCTTAACCTAATTCAATCATAAAAAAGCGACAATTTCTGGCTGTTTTTTGGAAAAAGTATTAGGCAGTTAAGTGGTTTTTCAACTGGTATTGGGCCTGTTTTGCACAGGAAACTTGCTCTTACTTTAGTCTTTTTTTTCCATCTACCACAGGAATGACCAGCCTCGGATAACCAAAGATGTAATATGTTTTCATGCTGAAGATTTCTTAGAGGTGGTACAAAGACTACAGCTAGACTTACATGAACCTCCACTATCCCAGGTAAATTGTCGTGTTATCAGGTTTGACGGATGTTTCCTTTCCTGTATTTTGGTGTTCATTTCAGAAATGGCTGGGTTTCTTTTTTTTTTCTTTCATTGATTTTGCTCAATTTATTTTGTCTATAGAGCAAAAATATAGCATATTAAGCTATGTTGCAGGTTTTCTTTTTTACTTTCATGACTATTATATGATCATTAAAGCAATGTGTATTAGCTCTGGTCAAGCACAAGGAACTAATGGCCCAGTTGTTTTAAGTCACCTCTGCTGAAGCATGATATCCATAAAATCTGGACATTTGCATGCCACAAAACTTTTGCTATGTTTTAAGTAGGTGCTGAACTGCCTCAAATACACCTGATGGATTTATTTTTCCTTTTAAATAAAAAAAAATTGCATGAACATTGTTTATTCTTTTTTTAAGCAGCTTTTTGAGCAGCTAAGGGCTATTATTTGGTGTTATGCTTAAAGAATCTTTTTGTGTTACTATAAATCATGGGACTATATTTACTGAAGTCCAGTCTTCTGTTTATGGAATTAGTGCAGAATAGTCAGAATGCCGTTGCCAGGGATGTGTAGAAAAGAGAATGCATGGTTTTTCTCCATTGTCTATTCTACCTCTGATCTCCGACTTAATAAATTAGGAAAGTGTTTTTCTGCATCCTTGGTAAGTGCTGCTTTTATTTTGTTCTTCAGTAACTTGAGGACAGGAATACAGTAGGGCCAGTATTCTGCACCCTGCTTCGTTATGTCATTTTGATGGAGATCAACAAATTATTATTTAGAATAATCATATAGGGGTATATTCAATTAAAGTCGGATCCATTCCGACATGCATTTGTCGGAATAGATCCGACAACCCCTATTCAAAGAGTGGCCAAATCTGACTGTGTGATTTGGCCCGGGGTCAGTGCAGCCGCTGTGTGTCAGGGCTGTGTCACGAACCGGTCTCTCACCTCTGCGGGTTCTTGGGTTCGTCCGTTGCCAGTGCGGTTGCTCGCGGTGCTGTGCGCCCGTGTGGGGACGCGGCGTGATCAGTGGCACAGGTAATGCAGATTCTGGGAACTGAGAGTGCGGGGACCAAATGGCCTAAGGCACTGCGGTGTGTCTGCTGTATAGGAGGTGGCCATGTTGGAGACCAAATAGGTAATACAGAGCACTTGTGAAAACACCTGTGGGCAGGTGTAAGCCAATCCCGTGCTTGTGCTGCCTTTAAGTAGGCTGGGATTATGTTACTCTGGGCCAGTGCTTTGTTGTATCAACGCTGTGCTCTAGCTCTGAGCTCTCTCCGTGCATTCCTGTGTGATTCCCGTGGTCCAGATATCGCCTCCGTTCCCAGAGGTTCGTCTGCAGCCTTCACTGCTAAAGATCCACCGGCTCTCCGCTGTGCTGTCAGTTAATTGCACACCTACTGGAAACAGTTGGATTCCCAGAGTCTTGCATGAGGTTACATTGTCTGTCTGCTTTCAACCATACAAAGTTTGGAGGATTCCACTACCCTCAGCTGTTCGTTTGTTCTACTCTGCATTTAACCCGTTCATCACCTTGTCATCTGCTACAGTTTTCACAGTGATCTCCGGAACCCGCAAGTAACCCAATTCAGTACTTTTATTTTCTATGTTACCATAACAAGGATAATTCTTCACAGCTTCTCAGTTAACTCTCAAAACTTCATTGCAAATCCTTACAGTTATTTCTTCATGTCTGCATTACCCAGTTAAACACATTCTGCAGTTCAGCATCAAAGCTTGTTTATATTTGGACAATTCAACATTTATTCATCAGCTTGTTTTATATACAGTTCCATGAACATTTCTTTTATTTGTCTTTGAGATTTATCCTGCATATTATTTCTGCCATTCCTGCAATACTTCAGTATAATATGATGATTAACAACTTGTCATTTAACTCTTTACTGAATTGTTATTTTTAATAAATATATGAAACGGAACTTTCTTCGTCCTCCCTGCTTTCTTTATACCCCAGCACCTACACCTGTGGTTGGTCCCGGGTTAACGGATTCACAAAAACACCCGGACCTGACAGTAAGCACTGGCCACATGGATCCGTCAAGTGACCAATTCGCAGGAGGCGGTGCTACGTCAGATATCCTTTCCCGTCTGGAAAACCAGGAGTCTTTACAGACACAAATAGTGCAGTTTATGCAAACTATGGCAGACCGTTTAGAGACTCTTCATACGGCTATTAAAACGTCTCAAGTCCAGATTCCAACTCCGGTTGTCCCAGTTACCACTACAGCTTCTCCTGTGACGCTGCCTACGTCCCGCTTGCAGTTACCCTCTCCGAGTAAGTTTGACGGAACTCCAAAACTTTGCAGAGGATTCCTGAATCAATGCGAGATCCAGTTCGAACTGTTGTCCGCCAGTTTCCCATCAGCTCGTTCTAAGGTTGCATATATTATTGCCCTCCTCTCCGGTCAGGCTCTGGAGTGGGCATCACTATTATGGGAAAGATGTGATCCTATCCTCTCTAATTACAAGGAGTTCGTATCATCCTTCCGGAGAATCTTTGACGAACCAGGCAGGACCACCTCAGCATCTTTGGAGATTCTCCGTCTACGTCCAGGTTTACGTCCTGTCAGTCAATATATTATTCAGTTTCGCACGTTGTCTTCAGAGTTAAACTGGAATGAGGAGGCCCTGATCGCCGCGTTTTGGAATGGACTTTCAGAGAGAATCAAGGATGATTTAACTATCCGGGATGTGCCAACTAAAGTGGATGAATTGATTTCTTTCTGTAACAAACTTGACCTACGCTACAGGGAGCGATGTTTAGAGAAATCCAGGGCACAGCGATCCAGTCCACGTTATCATCCTAGGCCTCAACAAGATTCTTCATCACAGTCTCCGGTAACGACAGAAGAACCTATGCAGATTGGGCGCTCTCGCCTCACAGAGGAGGAACGTCTTCGTCGTCGACAGGGTAACCTCTGCATGTACTGTGGGTCCTCCGAACACTTAGTTAAATTCTGCAAACTCCGACCGGGAAACTCTCGCTCCTAGCTTATTCAAGAGAGGTTAAGCTAGGAGTTACTTTAGAATCACGTTCTGGGAAAGAGCCGACCTTGTCTATTCAATTAGAAGTTCCAAGTTCTACAGTGAAAGTTTCAGCTCTCCTAGATTCCGGGGCAGCCAAGAACTTCATCTCCTCAGCCTTTGTCTTACGGTCTAAAGTTCAAACCATGCCTCTGGAAGCAGCAGTTGCTGTTACAGCAGTGGATGGAAGTCGAATTCCAGATGGTATAATTACTCATCGAACCGTATGTCTCAAGATGAAAGTTGGTGTGCTCCATTCCGAATACATCTCCTTCTACGTGATTCCCAAAGCCTCTCAAGATGTGATACTTGGTTTACCTTGGCTGCAGAAACATAATCCTCAACTTAATTGGCAAACCATGGAAGTAATTTCGTGGGGTAAATCTTGTACCAAGGACTGTTTAGCCTCAATTGTACCTCTCCGGTCAATTAGCCTTCCCGACCTACCTCCGGTGTATCAATCCTTTGCGGATGTTTTCAGTAAACAAGCAGCAGACTCTCTACCTCCTCATCGCGAATGGGACTGCCCAATCGTCCTGGTTCTGGGCAAAACCCCTCCTAGGGGACGAATTTATCCGCTATCCATCCCAGAGACGCAAGCTATGTCTGATTATATACAGGAAAATCTAACCAAAGGATTTATCAGACCATCTTCTTCACCTGCAGGAGCCGGATTCTTTTTCGTTAAGAAGAAGGACGGTGGGTTACGACCATGCATAGATTACCGTGGACTCAATGAGATCACTGTGAAAAACAAGTACCCATTACCCTTAATTCCAGAATTATTTGATCGGGTAAAGGGAGCTACTGTGTTTACAAAATTGGATCTCCGAGGGGCCTACAATTTAATCCGCATCCGGGCAGGGGACGAGTGGAAGACTGCTTTTAATACCCAGGATGGGCATTACGAATACCTTGTAATGCCTTTTGGTCTTTGTAATGCACCTGCAGTTTTTCAAAGCTATGTGAATGAACTTTTTCGTGATCTTCTCTACAAGTGTCTAGTAGTGTACCTGGATGATATCCTAATATTCTCTAAGGATCTAAAGTCTCACCGTCACCAAGTTAAAGAGGTACTGACACGTCTGAGGAAAAATCAACTTTATTGTAAGTTAGAGAAGTGCACCTTTGAAGTATCTTCCATACCGTTCCTTGGTTACATCATTTCTGGATCAGAGCTATGTATGGATCCCGGTAAGGTACAAGCTATCCGAGATTGGTCCACTCCTACAACTCTCAATGGGATTCAGCGATTTCTTGGCTTTGCTAATTTCTATAGGAGATTCATTAAGAATTATTCTACGTTAGCTGCTCCCATTACAGCCCTAACTCGCAAGGGAGCAAATCCTACGAACTGGTCTTCTGAAGCAATCAAAGCCTTCTCTGATTTAAAGCAAGCCTTTGTGTCAGCCCCCATTCTTCGACAGCCTGATTTGAATCATCCCTTTCTACTAGAGGTGGATGCATCTACAGAAGCAGTAGGAGCTGTGTTGTCACAAGTCTTTGAAGATAAAAAGGTCCATCCCTGCGGATATTTCTCCCGTAAGTTCCTCCCGGCCGAACGTAATTATGCAATCGGTGAGCAAGAATTACTTGCCATCAAGTTGGCATTTGAGGAGTGGAGATACCTTCTAGAAGGAGCACAACATCGCATTACAGTTTATACTGATCATAAGAATCTTCTATATCTGCAGTCAGATCAGTGCTTGAATCCACGACAAGCTAGATGGGCGCTTTTCCTCTCACGATTCAATTTCAAGCTCACCTATCGACCAGGGTCTCAGAACAAAAAGGCAGATGCCCTTTCTCGGTCCTTTGCTTCTTCTGAATTAAATGATGCTACCACGAATAAAGCCATTGTGAATCCTACGCCCTTTTTAATGACTCGAACCTCTCCAGTTCCTCCGCCTGGCAAGACCTTTGTCGCCACAAATCTTCGAAAACGGCTGCTTACCTGGGCTCACTCCTCTTCCTTCATGGGTCATCCTGGGGTTCTAAAGACTCTCAAATTTATTCAACAGTCTTATTGGTGGCCACGTCTCAAAGCCGATGTCCAAGAGTTTATAGCAACATGTCCTAAATGTGCTCAACATAAGAGTCCAAGAAGTTCTCCACCAGGTTTATTACATCCATTATCCATACCCAAACAACCATGGACTCATATCTCAATGGATTTCGTGACCGATCTACCTCCATCAAAAGGGCGAAATACCATTTGGGTGATAGTGGATCGATTTTCGAAAATGGCACATTTCATTCCATTAACTGGGTTACCATCAGCCCCTTTACTAGCCAGATTGTTCATCTCTGAAATCTTCAAGTTGCATGGCCTTCCTCGAGAGATCATCTCTGATCGGGGAACACAGTTTGTGGCCAAGTTTTGGAGGTCGCTTTGTTCATCTTTAAATGTCAAGTTGAATTTTTCTTCTGCATATCATCCTCAGACAGATGGACAAACTGAGAGAGTAAACCAAGACCTTGAAACATTTCTCCGGCTATATATATCGTCCTCACAGGATGACTGGGTTGATTATCTTCCATTGGCAGAATTTGCTCATAATAATCTCTTCCATTCGTCTTCAGAATCTACGCCCTTTTATATTAACTTCGGCTTTCATCCTCGTTTGCCAGAGTTCCATCCATTGCCAGCCCTAGAGGTTCCAGCAGCAGATCAAGAGCTTCAACGTCTATCTAGAATCTGGAGTTGTGTGCGTAAGTCGTTGGTCAAAACTTCCGCTCGTTATAAATCTTTTGCAGATAGAAAACGTAAAGCTGTACCGAATTACAAGGTGGGAGACCAAGTTTGGATTTCTACGCGCAATCTCAGGTTCAAAGTTCCTTCTAAGAAATTTGCTCCCAAGTTTATTGGTCCATTTCCCATTGTAAAGGTACTCAACCCTGTGTCATACAAAGTCAAGTTGCCACCGTCTTTGAGAATTCCTAACGCCTTTCATACATCTTTATTGAAACCCTTGGATTCTCAATAAATTCCGTACTACCCAGTCCAAATCTCCTAAAGTTCACTCTTTGCAGGATGAGGAATTTGAAGTTAAAGAGATTGTGGACTCACGTTCCCGATATGGACGTTTACAGTTTTTGGTCGACTGGAAGGGTTACGGTCCGGAGGAGAGATCCTGGGTTTTTTCTGAAGATGTTCATGCTCCAAGACTGGTACAGAAATACTTATCCAAAAATCCTGATAAGGTTCAAAGGTGTTCGGAGACCACCCTTAGAAGAGGAGGTACTGTCACGAACCGGTCTCTCACCTCTGCGGGTTCTGGGGTTCGTCCATTGCCAGTGCGGTTGCTCGCGGTGCTGTGCGCCCGTGTGGGGACGCGGCGTGATCAGTGGCACAGGTAATGCAGATTCTGGGAACTGAGAGTGCGGGGACCAAATGGCCTAAGGCACTGCGGTGTGTCTGCTGTATAGGAGGTGGCCATGTTGGAGACCAAATAGGTAATACAGAGCACTTGTGAAAACACCTGTGGGCAGGTGTAAGCCAATCCCGTGCTTGTGCTGCCTTTAAGTAGGCTAGGATTATGTTACTCTGGGCCAGTGCTTTGTTGTATCAACGCTGTGCTCTAGCTCTGAGCTCTCTCCGTGCATTCCTGTGTGATTCCCGTGGTCCAGATATCGCCTCCGTTCCCAGAGGTTCGTCTGCAGCCTTCACTGCTAAAGATCCACCGGCTCTCCGCTGTGCTGTCAGTTAATTGCACACCTACTGGAAACAGTTGGATTCCCAGAGTCTTGCATGAGGTTACCTTGTCTGTCTGCTTTCAACCATACAAAGTTTGGAGGATTCCACTACCCTCAGCTGTTCGTTTGTTCTACTCTGCATTTAACCCGTTCATCACCTTGTCATCTGCTACAGTTTTCACAGTGATCTCCGGAACCCGCAAGTAACCCAATTCAGTACTTTTATTTTCTATGTTACCATAACAAGGATAATTCTTCACAGCTTCTCAGTTAACTCTCAAAACTTCATTGCAAATCCTTACAGTTATTTCTTCATGTCTGCATTACCCAGTTAAACACATTCTGCAGTTCAGCATCAAAGCTTGTTTATATTTGGACAATTCAACATTTATTCATCAGCTTGTTTTATATACAGTTCCATGAACATTTCTTTTATTTGTCTTTGAGATTTATCCTGCATATTATTTCTGCCATTCCTGCAATACTTCAGTATAATATGATGATTAACAACTTGTCATTTAACTCTTTACTGAATTGTTATTTTTAATAAATATATGAAACGGAACTTTCTTCGTCCTCCCTGCTTTCTTCATACCCCAGCACCTACACCTGTGGTTGGTCCCGGGTTAACGGATTCACAAAAACACCCGGACCTGACAGGCTGTTATTGATTTTAGAAAAAGACATTCTTAAATAAGCCCTAACATATACCTCGCGCCAACCGGCTTCCTTCGACCCTGTTGCCCTGTATGATACAGTGGGATATCCCATCCGCCTTGCTCTCACCACAGTGTCAGCGGCACCGGGCGGCTCTCTGCAAGCCAGCTGCTGCTACACAGGATGTATCACCCCAGGGCGGCAGGGACAAAGGAAGCCGATTGGCGTGAGGTATATGTTAGGGCTTATTTAACCACTTGCCTGGCATGGTCGCATCAGATGCGTCCATGCCTGCAAGTGCACAGGATGCGACCAGTCAGATACACTGTGTTAGCAGTGTCAGGGAAGGGAAACTTCCCTCCACTGCTGTCAGAGCCTCCCTGCACCCTGCCCCTGGGTCTGCCGTGCTGCCGATCACTGCAGACAATAGCAGTCACTGGGGAGTGTAAATTAACCCACCCCAAGACCCCCTTCCTGTATACCTGGAGGCTGTCCGGATCTAAAAAGTAAAGTCGCAATGTTACTGATTTTCTGATGGTCGCAGTGTTCCCGATTTTGAAAAAAGAAAAGAAAAAGAAAATCCAAAACATATTTTTTTTATTTTTTTTTAACTAAAATCATTTTGGATAGGGTTAAATTCATGTTCTTCACCTAATTTACTCAAAAAAAAAAAAACCCTGACAAAGTGGTTAAGAATGTTTTTTTCTAAAATCAATAACAGCCCTGACACACAGCAGCTGCCTGGACACCGGGGCAAATCTGACAGGTTTGGCCCGATCCTGGCAGTGTCAATCCGGCTTTTTTAAAAGCTGGATTGACATTGTCTGAAACAGGGCTAAAACCTGTCGGAGTTGGTCCCCTTTCCGACAGAAGATCGCGGCTATTCCGCCGATCCACGTACTTTCCGACAAGTCGGATTTCCCGACTTGTCGGAAAAAATTAGGCTGGATCGAGTAGGTCGGAACCCCTTCCGACCTATTGTAGTCGGAAACTGCCGTCTTTCCGACAAGAAGGTAGTTTCCGACTCTATTTGAATATACCCCATAATATTGGTTTTATTCATTCAATGTTTAGTTCTTCCCAAACAGAGACTACAATAGTGTATTAGGGGCTGTTTTTTTTTTTTTGGGGGGGAAGATGGTGCGGTCTGTCTTCATTCACATAAACCAGTTCATCAAAAAATGTTTTGGCTCATCTGTGAATATGGATACTTCGTATACCAAAGGTGTTGGCGATCCCTATCTTATTCCAAGCCAAGAAGTGATTACATTTGTTTGTCTGCAGGATTGGATTATACCAGTCGTTAGATTGTATGTTTATATGCTATGTTATGTTAGTATAATTGGTGTAATAGCTGGAAAGCCAAGTTTTATTGCTGCTGTCAGATTTATGGCACAGGTGGATGCCTAGCAAGCCAAAAGGATATTGATTTATGGAAAACCTTAGTACTGTACAGTATATTTACATTCTGTTTTACTCTGCCATTTCATTTTTACTATTTAACACAAGAGAAGTGGTATTTACTATTGATGTTGTTTCAGTGTGTGCAGTGGATTGACGACGCAAAGCTCAACCAGCTGCGAAGAGAAGGCATTCGCTACGCTAGGATTCAGCTATATGATGATGACATCTACTTTATTCCACGAAATGTTGTGCATCAGTTCAAGACCGTTTCAGCTGTCTGTAGTCTGGCCTGGCATATCCGACTCAAGACGTACCACCCAGAAGTGGCACAGAAGAAAACTAATTTGGAAGAAAATGTTATAGTGGAACTGAAACCAGACATTGGAAAAGAAGGCAATACATTCAGTACAGCAAGCACGCATATGTCTCACGTGCAGTTTTCTGACATTTGGCAGTTACGGGACCTTCAGCAAAAAACACAGCAAGTAAAACAGGAACCGGTTTCACCCCACCAAATTAGTGACAATATTAATCTTCCAAGTATTTCCACTGCACCCACAGAATGTCAGACATATAAGGTAAAAACTGATCATGTTAAGGACTCACAAGGAAAGACTGGGAGTGAGTCTCGGTTGGAAATTATTAACAAACACTCCAGAGAAAGTATAGTGGACACACGGCAACCTATACCTACAAACCCAGTCCTGCGGACAGACGAGGAACACCTGTGCTAAAATATGTATATATAGTTTTATTTTTTATTATACATGACGTAATAATAATAATGTAAAGATTGGTAATCATGGGGCAAGCTTGTACTTGCTCTGTAGTCTGTTACTGAATATAGTTATGTAGCGATGTAACATTCCTCAGTGCCTGTCCATAACTGTGAAATATCAAAGCACTTAGGGCCAGATGCACTGTAAACACTGCAGGTTTAACATAGACTCTCTAAAGTTTTCAGTTGTAGGTTCTAGGATAGAGCTGACATTAACATATATATTTTTTGTAAAATGAGCCAGAATTCTTTTTGACAATTCCAGGCTTTTCCATAGAGCTTATTTATATCATTTTCAAGGTGTCAGCACTGTAGTGTAAATAGCTTTTTTAAATCTTTTTAGTGTGATTTATACTGAAATGTGAACCACTTAATAAAGGTTCATAACAATGTATCTGGTTTTATTTGCGGACAAGGTCTGGTATGGCTACAACACGACAAATGATTGTGAGTTATAACTTTTGTAAAGTCCTATCTTTTCCTCCTTAATGATTTCAGATGGCATATTAGAGACACTTCATTAAATAGTAGGGAAGGCAACCCTTAGCAATTCTGCTATGTCTGCATATTTCCCATAATACACTGCAAGGCCATTTGTTGAGAATTAAATCACAATAACAGCTGCACTGCAAAAATACACGTAAACAAAAACACATTCAGGCGGTATCCTATTAGAAGCAGTACTTTACCGCTGCTAATCTGATCACCAGGAGCTATCCTATTAGCCCTGATGCCGGCACTTATCTGGGAATATACTTTGGGTGCATGAGGCACCCGAAGCATAAGCCGCAATAAACACATTAGTTCAGGGACTAATCCACGATCCCATGTTTTTTTGTGCAATCGTGGGTCCAATTTCGGCCTATCAAAACGGCCTCTAATTGGAAACCGTGATAATGACCATCTGTCATTAATCGTGATATCTGCCTGTTTTGCTCAGCCAAAATAGCATTGACTCTAATATGATAACGCCCTTCATATATAGATTAAGTGTTGTAAAGAACCTCTCATTTATATCAGGGGGTCTTAAAGTAATTTAATAATTATCTAAAAATAGTAAATGGACAAGTCATAGCACCTGCAGGTTATATTAACTAATAGCACATTACTTTTCTTTATTAAACTTAAAATATGAACCAAAATGTTCTCTCTCCACTCAGCCAGGTCTTATAATTATAATAATAATAATAATTGGCATGCCCATTATGATTTTTTTCCCCCCATGTGACTGAAAAAATGGCATCTGGTAGATGTTTCTTTTTAGAGTTGCTTTGTGAAGCACTTTTTTTTTTGTCCAGTATTTCTAAAATAATTAATGATTATTTGTCACCTACAGAGTTGGTTAAAAAAAATATATAAAAAAATGTCACCTGCATGGACCCCAAGCAGCATTTGTGAGCAGAACCATGTTACCAGGAGCATAGGTCGCGTGGTGAGAGATTATCTCAGTAACTAGCCATCTTTGACAGTGCTGTCTACTGTATTTACATTCTGGTTACTGTCTCCTGCCTTTTACTCCATGCCCCATTCTGTCCAAACACAGTAGGGCTTATATACTCACATTGTATTTAAGTGTAAAATAACCGCATAAATTGGTCTTCAGTTATTTAGTGCAGTGGTTCCCAAACTTTCTTGAATCACGGCGCCCAAGAGTATCAGCATTTTTTTCACGGCACTCCTAGGCTAAAAGATTTTTGTGGATTACAGTTTAAACCAATATTAAATTTAATTAAATTGTGCCTACCTGCCATCCTTAGGTTTGGTTATATGGTGGTGTGTACAGTTGTGCTTCTGATTGTCCATATTTTTTATGATTGGCAGCCACCAGCACTGGTTTTTCCTATCACTTTAGCAGTAAATAATTTGAGTTGGTCCTGGACCACCAACCCAAGGCACCCCTGCAAGTTCCCTAAGGCACCCCAGGGTGCTACGGCACACAGTTTGGGGACCACTGATTTAGTGCAAATTATACAATGAAAGCAACTGTATGGTTGCTATGGTTTACAGCAAGCTTTACAATGAAATTCAGTGTTCAGAAATGAGCTGTACTGAGATCTTGGATATAAATTAATTACTATAAAGTAAGCGCGCTGACAGCAGTTGAGGGTTTGAAGGATAGTCCAATCTGACCTGTAGGGTTTAGTGTTGATACATTTACATAAATAAATGAAGGGAAGGTTAATACAGCAATTAAAAATTTTTCTTTATATAGTAAGTTAAATGGCTTTTTAAGCATACATCTGATACTATTTTTTTTGTAGATATTCTAGACCACAGGTTCTCAAACTCAGTCCTCAGGACCCCACACAGTGCATGTTTTGCAGGTCTCCACACAGAATCACAAGTGAAATAATTTGCTCCACCTGTGGACCTTTTAAAATGTGTCAGTGAGTAATTACTACACCTGTGCACCTGCTGGGTGACCTGCAAAACATGCACCGTGTGGGGTCCTGAGGACCGAGTTTGAGAACCTGTGTTCTAGACCATTTTGTCATTTGAAAATCTCCCGGGAGGGAAAACAAGTTTGTCTGACTACCGCAGTGAATTATGTTAATAAAAACACATAATTTTTTTTTATGGTATTGCTACTTTAAGAAGTATTTGCAGACCTTACTGAAATAATGCTAAGAGGCCCAGCCACACACTATCCATTATGTACTTGCAGCATCTATATAGTTTGTGATTACTGTACTACCAATACTCGCATTACGAGCATGTTTTAACATGACCTTAGATGTCACTGACATATTCCTATGTTAAATGCATGTAAACACAATTTTCTTTCCATTAAAAACCTAAAAACTGGCTCACCTAAAAACCTACAAAAGTTATTTCATTAGTGTGTTTAAAATAATACAAATGCAGGGCACAAATATTTGAAATTACAAGTGTTAGCAGCCAAAAAAATAAATTTTTACTGTCAAATGTCTCCAGAAAGTTAGTTTATTAAGATAGTAATCTATTGTAAGGGCATGGATTACAGATGAGTCCTAGGATTCTTTAAACAAATGAGTCTTGGCTCCATAATTATATTTGAAAAGTATCTGGGTATGGGCAAACTCTCCCAAAAATTGAACCTACGCAGGAGTAGTCTTGCAGCAGTTCTAAGGATGACATTATGGAAAGGGCCGATATTAGCAGGTCACTAGAGAGTAAGTGAGCATGTTTATGGATGAGGCCAGAAATCTAGCTAAGACAAGCATTATAGAAGGACTTGTAAACAAGGCTCAGCATTTTCATTATGGCCCTGAAGTCCAGCAGAAGTCATTGAAAGGATTGACAAGAGGGGCAGCAGATGTGGAAGGGACAGTAATACCCCTTTCACATCGCACAAATAACCCGGTATCGACGCGGCATATTGCCGCGTCGAAACGGGTCAGTGTGCGATGTGAAAGCACCTTTGCCGAATTAGCGGGTCGCCTGACCCGGTAATTCAACCCGGGTTAAAAAGAAGGGTTATTACCAGGTTGAATACCGGGTCAGGTGCAGTGTGAATGGGAGCCGTTTCGATGCGACACGGCTCCCATTCACAGCATAGGGAGAGGCGGCGCTGGAGAAGAGCTCATCTCCCAGCGCCGCCTCCACCCCCGCCCCTGCTGCTGCTGCGCCCCCCGCTGCTATGGCAACCGACCCGGTATATTGCCGGGTCGGAAAACCAGCGGAGGAGAGCAAATGCCGGATCCCACCCGGTAAGGACACGTTTCTCTTACCGGGTAGGATCCGGCATTTGCGATCTGAAAGCAGCATCAGTGTATTCTTGCTACCATTAAAGAATGCAGCAGCATTCTTTATTGGTTGCAGCGACGATAGTCTTGTCTTGGGCATGCCAGATGGAAGAAGAATGCAGTAGTCAAGATGGCAGGATACCCTGCTCTTGATCCATGTTCTTACAATTTCCTGGATTAGGAAAAGACATGAGGTAGATCTAATTCCCTTTTCCACCATAGTCCTGGGTCCAACCCGCGATTTGGAACACTGTTCCAAACTGGGTCAGACCCCTTTCCATGCTGCTGTTTACACTGCATATGGGTGCCAGTGCTTGGAGATGACATCTGCCTTGTGCCAGAATGTGACTTTCCCCATGCTGTAAACAGCACCCGCGTCAGACGACCCATGATACCCGCTTACACTGCAGCTCACACAGGTCCGTCCCTTGCTACAGTAGGTATCCAGGAAGTTTTCCTGGGTGGAGCCATTTCCACTGACAATAATTCCGGGTTGTTTCGTGTTCATGTGCAATAACCCTGGATTTTGAAAAGGGGTTTAATAACTATAGTTTTTAAAACAGGCAAGTTTTGGTGTTGCCCATAGCAACGAATCAGATTGTTGCTATCATTTCTCTTTTGCATTCTAGAATATGAATCTGGTTGCTATGGGCAATACCACCATTGATTCGTTTTAGTAAATTTACCGCATACTGTGAAAGTGGCATGGCTTGGAAATTGTCAAAATCTGGAAAAATAAATTCTACATTTAAATATTTTTTTCCAATTTAGTTGTCAATTAGCATATGTTGTCTCATACAGAGGGCGGTATTTCAGGAGTCTTCCAGTAGTCTTCGCGGAAAATTGAAGTAAAAGAAATGATTCTGTAGCCAAAACTCAGGTATGAGCTGAGTGCGATGCTTTATAATGGGATTGATTGCCTGTTTAAATCCATACGGGGATATTCAATTACCCGAGACGCGGTTTATCGGGGATTTGTTTCACCCGCCGCAGGCAGGCAAAGCAAAATCCCTGAAAACAGCGTTTTCACCCGAAAGCGGGGCTGTTTCTACCGAAAATACACAGGTTTTACTGAACCTGTGTGTTTTCGGGTGAAAATATTTTAAACATTTTTTGGGTCTGTATTCGCACCCGATGCATTTTTGCGTGTAATTGAATATCCCTCATTAGGATTTAAACACTTCTGGAAACAGAGAGTATGAGCTTGGTCACAGCAGGAGTCCGTGTAATGGAGTGATTGTGCAATAGGCCAGAAAATATTGGATCAACTGGACAGGTTGGGATTAAACAGGACCAAGGCAACCAAAGCAGTACATAGTTTGCAGGTAGGTGCAGGGTGGTTGTGTGTGTTATCTTGTGCTACACAGTGTCATTGATTTGTTAATAGCACTAGTAGTTTGTTCTTTCAAATACAACCAGAACAATTCCCAGTACGTGTGGTTGCAAAATTGTACATGAGTATACCGATAAGCTTGTTCAATTTATATAGGAGCATATCCAGTTAGGTGCAAGGTTTAATGTGTGGAAAACAGCTACAGGTTTCACACCTGGATCTATTCAATTATTTAGCATTTTCCCCAAGTGGTAAACCCAAGGGTAACGTGTGGAAACCCATAAATCCTGTGAGGCTGCAAGGAAAAGAACACTGTGCTGAATGAATTAGTCAGTCCAGATAGTGTCCACGTCTGATTGGAGATGCCCCATAAAGTCTTTTGAAGACCTTACCTACCAGCAAGTTTCATTTTCTTAATTTAATAATAGTTTACTTCTACTACTTATTTTTCAACTCTAATAACCTGGGCTCGATAAATGAACTGCTAAAAATAAATCAATGTATTTTCCAACTGTGATAACCTAGGTTCAGTAAAAAAAAAAAAAATAGGCTACAGTGTGTCTGCTTTCCCAACTTCTCACCCTTTGAATAGAGAAGATGGCCATTTTGATATTTGTTTTTATTTAAAAATTCTGTTCTCTAAATAGAACTACTGAGTTCTGTAATTGCAGTTTTCTATTACACAGTTTTTATGCAGGGTGCTTACCTTCATATACAGGTTGAGTATCCCATATCCAAATATTCCGAATTACGGAATATTCCGAAATACGGAATTTTTTGAGCGAGAGTGAGATAGTGAAACCTTTGTTTTCTGATGGCTCAATGTACACAATTTTTGTTTAATACACAAGTTATTAAAATATTGTATTAAATGACCTTCAGGCTGTGTGTATAAGGTGTATATGACACACAAATGCATCCTGTGCTTAGACTTAGGTCCCATCACCATGATATCTCATTATGGTATGCAATTATTCCAAAATACGGAAAAATCCGATATCCAAAATACTTCTAGTCCCAAGCATTTTGGATAAGGGACACTCAACCTGTAATAACTAAAGGGAAACTAAATCAACAAAATTGTGTATAATTGTATTTGTTTATGAAATAATATAAAGTAGTTGTTTTGTATAGACAAAATTTGCAACAAAGTTTATATTTGTTATGATTTTATTATTGAAATAAATGTCTGTGCTAGAGTTGGAATGCTTATCTTGAAAGCTCCTATCATTCTCCATCTCTCACTTTATGCTGCTGGAAAACATTTGGTTTTGTCAACACTAATTTGATTTTGGTGTTTACAAAACTGTCATGAGCAGGTAACCTCTAAGTATTGCTGAGAAGTCAAGAACCGTAAATAGAAACATTTTGCCTATATGGATTCAAGAGCAATGAATTAGAACTGAGAAACAGAACATACAGATGCAGCCATGCTAATCTTTGCTGCAATACAGCTTACGGCTTGCTACATGGCATTCCAGGATGCAATTGTGCCATTATACCCAATTGTCTCATTTAGTAACAAGATACTATGGCACGTCTTTCAATTAATATGCTGTGTGAAATGTCCCTGTATCCTGTACAACCTCCCACTTTTACCCCACATAGTGCTTGAGGAAGCATAAAGGGGATAAATGAAGCAGCAATACACCTCTAATCAGACATCACATCAGTCCAGCATTTTTTCTGTCATCCATAAGGGATACTGGGGTGTACTTAGTACAATGGGGTATAGAAGGGGTCCAAAGGAGCGGGTGCACTGTAAATTTCTTCAACTGGGTGTGTTGGCTCTTCCCCTCTATGCCCCCTCCCACAGGCAGTTTAGAAAAAAGTGCCCCCAGGAGAGGATGCACACTCTGGGAGCTCCAGAGAAATTTCCTTCAGTTTGTTTTAAACTTGATTATTTCGGGTATACTATCTGGGCAGCAGTATACCTGCACCGTAGGAGTTAGGGAGGGAGGTTACCGGGCTCTGTAAGGTGTCAGGGGCCGATAACACCCCCCCCCCCCCGTCCTGAGTGGATGTTGTTCCGTGGGGCATGCTGCACACCCCTAACGCTGCTTGAAGGTGAGAAGAGTGGGGAGCACAAACCGGGGCCCCCGGATCTTGGTGCGGCGCAATGCAGCGGGGGATGGGACCCGCTTCAGCCCCCCTGCCGAGAACTGGCAGCATTTGTGCAAAACTAGTATGTGTGTTTTGTGCACTGTGGGAGACTTGGCCGGTATAAACTTTATCAGCGGCTGCGGCGCCATTATAGGGGGCGGAGCTTGTTCAGAGCGGGACCAGTGGCATTTTGGCACCTTCCTTTGCATAAGCAGCAGCAGCTAGGACACGCATCTCCTCCAGAGATCCGGGAGTTACTGGAAACCGGTACAGGTGTGTACTAGCAGGGAGAGAGCCGCTCTTGCACACAATATAGTGTCTTTTAGAGACACACAATCCAGGTTACTGGTATATAGATTTATTTTGGCTTGCAGTTGTTACTACAAGCAGGGGTGTGCTGTCCTCTCACTCTGAGTCCCCATCACACGCTGTGAGGCAGGCTTGTTATACTTTTCTGTGAGTTTTGTATGTGTGTGTGTGTGTGGTGTTCACTGTCATGGTTAAACACGCTGTATGCAAAGTTTGTCATATCAGATTTTCCCCTTCTACCACTGGGTCCCTATCATGTGACCATTGCAGTCAGTCTTCTCAGGTCAGTATGGAGACTGGGGGGGAGGATCAGAAGCCTGCTTGGCTTGATGACATTAAGACTATGATGGTTGACCTGTCATCCCAACTTGATGTAAATAAGCAAACAACACTACAACTGCAACAGGCGGTTGCAGACCTTGCAGCAAAGGCTGATGATAGACGTCCTTCCCTCCATAGTTCAGGGCCACTTAAGCGTGGGCTACCTGCTCTTCTAGTAGATGATGAGGATATTCTGGAAGAGGGGGAGAAATTAAAACCTGATATAGAAGATTCCACTCCTGTAGAGGGTATTGAAAGCCTTGTTCTTGCTATCAGAGATGTACTAAAGGTCCCTTTAGAAGAGGCTGCTTCTGAGCAGTCATTTTTCTCTTACGTCCTAGAGGATGCTGGGGACTCCAAAAGGACCATAGGGTATAGACAGGATCCGCAGGAGCTTGGGCACACTAAAAAGACTTTGACTGGGTGTGAACTGGCTCCTCCCTCTATGCCCCTCCTCCAGACTTCAGTTAGACTTTGTGCCCAGGAGTGACTGGACACACACTAGGGGAGCTCTACTGAGTTTCTCTGGAAAAATACTTTTGTTAGGTTTTTTATTTTCAGGGAGACCTGCTGGCTACAGGCTCCCTGCATCGAGGGACTGAGGGGAGAGGAGTCAGACCTACTTCTGCTTAGTTAAGGGCTCTGCTTCTTAGGCTACTGGACACCATTAGCTCCAGAGGGTTCGATCACTTGGTTCGCCTAGCTGCTTGTTCCCGGAGCCGCGCCATCACCCCCCTCACAGAAGCCAGAAGAAAGAAGCCGGGTATTAGAAGAACCAAAGACTTCAGACAGCAGAAGACTTCAATAACGGAGGTACAGCGCATCGGTAGCGCTGCGCTCCATGCTCCCACACATACCACTAACTGCACTCACAGGGTGCAGGGTGCTGGGAGGGGGGCGCCCTGGGCAGCAGTTACTGAAGTGTTTTAGACTGGTAAAGGACATTATTCGGTGCCCGGGCACCGTATACCAAAACCCCGCCAGTTTAAAAAATTAAAATTCAGGCGGGACTGAAGCGCGCCGGGAAGGGGCTTAGCCGCACAGCTCACGACCGCCATTTTCTCTAACGTCCTAGAGGATGCTGGGACTCCGTAAGGACCATGGGGATAGACGGGCTCCGCAGGAGACATGGGCACTTTAGGAAAGACTTTGGATCTGGGTGTGCACTGGCTCCTCCCTCTATGCCCCTCCTCCAGACCCCAGTTTGATACTGTGCCCAGTGGAGACTGGGTGCTTTCAGGGAGCTCTCCTGAGTTTCCTGTCAAAGAAAGTATTTTAGTTAGGTTTTTTATTTTCAGGGAGCCTGCTGGCAACAGGCTCCCTGCATCGAGGGACTGAGGAGAGAGAAACAGACCCACTTCTCTGAGTTTCAGAGCTCTGTTTCTTAGGCTACTGGACACCATTAGCTCCAGAGGGATCGGTACGCAGGTCTCACCCTCGCCGTCCGTCCCAGAGCCGCGCCGCCGTCCTCGCAGAGCCGGAAGAGAGAAGCCGGGTGAGTATGTGAGGAAAAGACTTCAGAGGCGGCAGAAGACACCTTGATCTTCATAGAGGTAACGCACAGCAGTGAAGCTGTGCGCCATTGCTCCCATTCACCTCACACACTTCGGTCACTGTAAGGGCGCAGTGGGGGGGGGGGGGGGGCGCGCCCTGGGCAGCAATAAACACCTCCTGTGGCAAATACACATATATACATGTACAGCTGGGCACTGTACATGTATAAAAAGAGCCCCCGCTATGTTATTAGGAAA
The DNA here is from genome assembly GCF_028390025.1 of Pseudophryne corroboree. Taxonomy (NCBI): domain Eukaryota; kingdom Metazoa; phylum Chordata; class Amphibia; order Anura; family Myobatrachidae; genus Pseudophryne; species Pseudophryne corroboree. Next base: position 422,420,803 of record NC_086449.1, on the reverse strand, counting down.
TTTGAGCGGGACAGAAGCCCGCCGCCGAGGGTGCGGGGCTTCTCCCTCAGCACTCACCAGCGCCATTTTTTCTCCACAGCACCGCTGAGAGGAAGCTCCCCGGACTCTCCCCTGCTTGACACACGGTGAAAGAGGGTTTTAAAGTAGAGGGGGGCACATAATTGGCGCATATACATGCTACAAAAGCGTTACTGGGTAAACATTCTGTGTTTTTTTTCTGGGTCATATAGCGCTGGGGTGTGTGCTGGCATACTCTCTGTCTCTCCAAAGGGCCTGGTGGGGAACCTGTCTTCAGAAAAGAGCTTCCCCGTGTGTATGTGTGGTGTGTCGGTACACGTGTGTCGACATGTCTGAGGTTGAAGGCTCACCTAAGGAGGAGGGGGAGTGTATGAATATTAGGTCTCCGTCGGCAGCGCCGACACCTGACTGGATGGATATGTGGAATGTTTTAAGTGCTAATGTTAATTTATTGCACAAAAGATTAGACAAAGCTGAAGCTAGGGTACAGTCAGGGAGTCAACCCATGTCTGTCCCAATGTCGCCGGGACCTTCGGGGTCTCAGAAGCGCCCACTATCCCAAATAGTTGACACAGATAACGACACTGATTCAGACTCCAGTGTCGACTACGATGATGCAAAATTGCAGCCAAGGGTGGCTAGATGTATTCGATATATGATTATCGCAATTAAAGATGTTTTGAATATCACTGAAGAACCCCCTGTCCCTGGCACGAGGGTACACGTGTATAAGGGAAAGAAACCTGAGGTCACCTTTCCCTCTTCACATGAGCTGAATGAGTTATGCGAAAAAGCGTGGGAAACTCCAGACAAAAAACTGCAGATTCCCAAAAGGATTCTAACAGCGTATCCTTTCCCGTCACAGGACAGAATACGGTGGGAATCCTCCCCTAGGGTAGACAAAGCTTTGACACGCTTATCAAAAAAGATAGCGCTCCCATCCCAAGATACGGCTACCCTCAAGGATCCTGCTGACCGCAAGCAGGAGGTTACCTTGAAGTCCATTTACACACATTCTGGTACGTTACTCAGACCGGCAATTGCGTCAGCCTGGGTTTGTAGTGCTGTAGCAGCATGGACAGATTCTTTATCAGCGGATATTGAGACCCTTGATAAGGATACCATTTTAATGACCCTAGGGCATATAAAAGATGCTGTCTTATATATGAGGGATGCTCAAAGAGACATTAGTTTACTGGGTTCCAGAATAAACGCTATGTCCATTTCTGCTAGGCGAGTCTTATGGACCCGACAGTGGACGGGTGATGCCGACTCAAAGAGGCATATGGAGTTTTTGCCTTACAAGGGTGAGGAATTGTTTGGAGATGGCCTCTCGGACCTGGTCTCCACAGCTACGGCAGGTAAATCGAATTTTTTGCCTTATATTCCCTCACAATCTAAGAAAGCGCCTCATTATCAAGTGCAGTCCTTTCGTTCAAATAAAAGCAAAAGAGTACGTGGATCGTCCTTTCTTGCCAGGGGTAAGGGCAGAGGGAAAAAGCTGCACAACACAGCTAGTTCCCAGGAACAGAAGTCCTCCCCGGCCTCTGCAAAATCCACCGCATGACGCTGGAGCTCCCCTGAGGGAGTCCGCTCCAGTGGGGGCACGTCTTCGACTTTTCAGCCGCATCTGGGTTCAATCACAGGTGGATCCCTGGGCAATGGAAATTGTTTCCCAGGGATACAAGCTGGAATTCGAAGAGGTGCTTCCTCGCCGGTTTTTCAAATCGGCGCTACCAACTTCTCCCCTGGAAAGGGAGACAGTGTTACATGCGATTCAAAAATTGTGTCTTCAACAAGTGGTGGCCGAGGTTCCCCTGCTTCAGAGAGGGAAGGGGTAATACTCAACCCTGTTTGTGGTCCCGAAACCGGACGGTTCGGTCAGACCCATTTTGAATTTAAAATCCCTGAACCTTTACTTAAAACGGTTTAAGTTCAAGATGGAATCGCTCATAGCGGTCATCGCCAGCCTGGAAGGGGGGGATTTTATGGTATCGCTGGACATAAAGGATGCATACCTGCATGTTCCCATATATCCTCCTCATCAGGCGTACCTGAGATTTGCGATACAGGATTGTCATTACCAATTTCAGACGTTGCCGTTTGGGCTTTCCACGGCCCCGAGAATTTTCACCAAGGTAATGGCGGAAATGATGGTGCTCCTGCGCAAGCAGGGTGTCACAATTATCCCGTACTTGGACGATCTCCTCATAAAAGCGTATCCCTTTCACTGAAGGTGTTACAGCGACACGGCTGGATTCTCAATATTCCAAAGTCGCAGCTGAATCCTACGACTCGCCTGCCCTTCTTGGGCATGATTCTGGACACAGACCAGAAAAGAGTTTTTCTTCCGGTAGAAAAAGCGCAGGAACTCATGACTCTAGTCAATAACCTGTTGAAGCCGAAACAAGTGTCAGTACATCATTGCACTCAAGTCCTGGGAAAAATGGTGGCGACATACGAAGCCATTCCCTTCGGCAGGTTCCATGCAAGGACTTTCCAATGGGACCTATTGGACAAATGGTCTGGGTCACATCTGCACATGCATCAGCGGATCACCCTGTACCCCAGGGCCAGGGTATCTCTCCTGTGGTGGCTGCAGAGTGCTCACCTTCTAGAGGGCCGCAGGTTCGGCATTCAGGATTGGATCCTGGTGACCACGGACGCGAGCCTCCGAGGTTGGGGAACAGTCACACAGGTAAGAAATTTTCAAGGCCTTTGGTTAAGTCAAGAGACTTGTCTTCACATCAACATCCTGGAACTAAGGGCCATATACAACGCCCTACGTCAAACGGAGACCTTACTTCGCGACCGACCAGTGCTGATTCAGTCGGACAACGTCACCGCAGTAGCTCATGTAAACCGCCAAGGCGGCACAAGGAGCAGAGTGGCGATGGCGGAAGCCACCAGAATTCTTCGCTGGGCGGAGAATCATGTAAGCGCACTGTCAGCAGTGTTCATTCCGGGAGTGGACAACTGGGAAGCAGACTTCCTCAGCAGACACGACCTGCATCCGGGAGAGTGGGGACTTCATCAGGAAGTCTTCGCACAGATTGCAAGTCGGTGGGGACTGCCCCAAATAGACATGATGGCGTCCCGTCTCAACAAAAAGCTACAAAGGTATTGCGCCAGGTCAAACGATCCTCAGGCGATAGCTGTGGACGCCCTAGTGACACTGTGGGTGTTCCAGTCGGTCTATGTATTTCCTCCTCTTCCTCTCATACCCAAGGTGTTGAGAATAATAAGAAAAAGAGGAGTGAGAACAATACTCATTGTTCCGGATTGGCCACGAAGGACCTGGTATCCGGATCTGCAGGAATGCTCACAGAAGATCCGTGGCCTCTTCCTCTAAGACAGGACCTGTTGCAACAGGGTCCCTGTCTGTTCCAAGACTTACCGCGGCTGCGTTTGACGGCATGGCGGTTGAACGCCGGATCCTAGCGGAAAAAGGTATTCCGGATGAGGTCATTCCTACTCTAATAAAGGCTAGAAAGGACCTTGACATCTAAACATTATCACCGAATATGGCGAAAATATGTTTCTTGGTGTGAGGCCAGGAATGCTCCTAGGAAGAATTCCATCTAGGCCGTTTTCTTCACTTCCTACAAACTGGAGTGAATTTGGGCCTAAAATTAAGCTCCATTAAAGTTCAGATTTCGGCCTTATCCATTTCTTTCAAAAGGAATTGGCCTCTCTACCTGAAGTACAGACTTTTGTGAAGGGAGTACTGCATATTCAGCCTCCTTTTGTACCAACGGTGGCGCCTTGGGACCTTAACGTGGTGGTAAGTTTTCTTAAGTCACATTGGTTTGAACCACTTAAAACAGTGGAGTTGAAATATCTCACTTGGAAGGTGGTCATGTTGTTGGCTTTGGCTAGGCGAGTTTCGGAATTAGCGGCTTTATCACATAAAAGCCCCTATCTGGTTTTCCATATGGATTGAGCGGAATTGCGGACCCGTCCTCAATTCCTATCTAAGGTGGTCTCATCCTTTCATATGAACCAACCTATTGTCGTGCCTGTGGCTACACGTGACTTGGAGGATTCAGAGTCCCTTGATGTGGTCAGGGCTTTGAAGATTTACGTGGCCAGAACGGCTAGGATCAGAAAAACAGAAGCACTGTTTGTCCTGTATGCAGCCAACAACGTTGGCGGCCCTGCTTCAAAGCAGACTATTGCTCGCTGGATCTGTAACACGATTCAGCAGGCGCATTCTACGGCAGGATTGCCGTTACCAAAATCGTTTAAGGCCCATTCCACTAGGAAGGTGGGCTCGTCTTGGGCGGCTGCCCGAGGGGTCTCGGCACTACAGCTGTGCCGAGCTGCTACTTGGTCGGGGTCAAACACCTTTGCAAAGTTCTATAAGTTTGATACCCTGGCTGAGGAGGACCTGCTGTTTGCTCAATCAGTGCTGCAGAGTCATCCGCACTCTCCCGCCCGTTTGGGAGCTTTGGTATAATCCCTATGGTCCTTACGGAGTCCCAGCATCCTCTAGGACGTTAGAGAAAATAAGATTTTAAACCTACCGGTAAATCTTTTTCTCGTAGTCCGTAGAGGATGCTGGGCGCCCATCCCAAGTGCGGACTATTTCTGCAAGACTTGTATATAGTTATTGCTTTCATAAGGGTTATGTTATAGTTTCGTCAGTTTTGGACCGATGATATGTTGTTGTTCATACTGTTAACTAGATTGTATATCACCGGTTATACGGTGTGATTGGTGTGGCTGGTATGAATCTTGTCCTTAGATTAACAAAAATCCTTTCCTCTTACTGTCCGTTTCCTCTGGGCACAGTTTCTCTAACTGAGGTCTGGAGGAGGGGCATAGAGGGAGGAGCCAGTGCACACCCAGATCCAAAGTCTTTCTTAAAGTTCCCATGTCTCCTGCGGAGCCCGTCTATCCCCATGGTCCTTACGGAGTCCCAGCATCCTCTACGGACTACGAGAAAAAGATTTACCGGTAGGCTTAAAATCTTATTTTCTTCTCTCCACAGCCGCTGCAGAGAACGCTGGCCCGGACCTCCAGGCTCCTCACACGTACAAGGGAGCAAAATAGGGGGGCACACAATTTTTGGTGCTTTTCTTATTATTGGTACAGCGCTGCTGACATATATTAGTGTGGTGTAATATATGGGCGCTGGGGTGTGAGCTGGCATACTTCCTCTGTGTTTCTCTCTCTGGGCTTCCCTGTAGGCTGTCCCCTTTATTGGCCAGTGTGTGTGTTGGGTGTCGGTACTTCGTGTCGGCATGTCTGAGGCTGAGTGTTCCTCCCCGGAGGAAGTTACTGGGGGCGCAGAAAAGGAGCTGGAAATGGCTCTGTCGACACAGTCGACTACTGATTGGGTTGCTATGTTGAGTACACTTAATGCTAATGTTGCTTTGTTGTCTAAGAGGTTGGATAAATCTGATTCTCAGACACAGACAATGAGAAAATCCATGGAGGATGCTTTGGCTCAGGGTCACAAAAACGTTCTTTTACCCAGATGGTAGATACAGATGCCGACACGGACTCATATTCCGATGTCTATTTTAATGAGGCTATTTTACACCCAAGGGTGGTTAAGAGTATTCAGTACATGATTGTGGCTATTAAAGATGTTTTACATATTTCTGACAAACCTGCGGTTCAAGAAACAAGGATTTGCCTATTTAAAGAGGAAAAACCTGAGGTGAAGTTTCCCCCCTCTCATGAAATGAATACTCTTTGTGAAAAAGCTTGGGAGTCGCCGGATAAGAGGTGGCAGATTCCCAAGAGAATTTTTATGGCGTATCCTTTCCCCTCTGATGACAGGGAAAAATGGGAGTCGTCTCTGAATGTCGAGGCTCTATCCCGTTTGTCAAAGAAGGTGGCGCTGCCGTCCCCTGACACGGCGGCTCTCAAGGATCAGGCGGAGAGCAAGCTGGAAATGTCTTTGAAGGCCATTTTCGTTAATACGGGTGCATTGCTCAGGCCTGCTGTGGCGTCGGTATGGGTGAGTAGTGCTATTGCTAAATGGGCTGATAATTTAGCTTCTGATATGGATACCCTTGATAAAGATAATATTCTTTTGACTCTTGGTTATATCAAGGACGCTGCTGATTACCTCAAGGATGCAGCGAGGGATGTTGGCCTCTTAGGATCAAGAGCCAATGCCATGGCGGTCTTGGCCAGGAGGGCGCTGTGGATCCATCAATGGAATGCTGATGCCGACTCCAAGAAAAATATGGAAGCTCTCCCCTTCAAAGGTAGTGTCTTGTTTGGTGACGGCCTGGCTGACCTGGTGTCTACCGCTACTGCGGGTAAGTCATCTTTTCTTCCTTATGTTCCCTCACAACAGAAAAAGGCACCCCATCAACAGATGCAGTCCTTTCGACCTAAGAAATACAAATGAGGTAAAGGCTCGTCCTTCCTCGCTTTCAAGGGTAGAGGAAGGGGAAAAAAGTCGCCTGCAGGATCAGGCACCAAGGACCAAAAGTCCTCCCCTGCCTCTACCAAGTCCACCGCATGACACTGGGGCTCCCCTGCGGATCTTCAGTCAGGTCTGGGTTCAATCAGCCCTGGATCCTTGGGTCTTAGACATAGTGTCTCAGGGGTACAGGCTGGAGTTTCAGGAGATGCCCCCTCACCGCTTTTTCATTTCGGCCTTGCCAGTGTCTCTTCCGGAAAGAGAAGTGGTAAATGCTGCGATACAAAAGTTGTGTCAACAGAGGGTCATTGTTCCCGTTCCCCTGTCCCAACGGGGGGAAGGGTTCTATTCGAGCCTCTTTGTCGTGCCGAAGCCGGACGGTTCGGTCAGACCGATTCTGAACCTAAAATCTCTCAATCCATACTTGAAAACTTTCAAGTTCAAGATGGAATCTCTTCGAGCTGTGATCTCCAGCCTAGAAGGGGGGGATTTTATGGCATCAGTCAACATAAAGGATGCCTACTTACACGTCCCGATATATCCACCGCATCAGGCCTTCCTGAGATTTGCGGTGCAGGATTGTCATTACCAATTTCAGACGTTGCCGTTTGGACTTTCCACGGCACCGACGGTTTTCACCAAGGTCATGGCAGAAATGATGGTTCTCCTTCGCAAGCAACGGGTTACAATTATCCCATACTTGGACGATCTCCTGATCAAGGCGAGATCCAAGGAACAGTTGTTAAGAAATGTGGATCTTTCCCTGTCGGTTCTGCGACAACACGGTTGGGTTCTAAATTTGCCAAAGTCTGAGTTGATCCCGGCCACTCGGCTACCCTTTCTGGGCATGATTTTAGACACGGAGCTACAGAGAGTGTTTCATCCGGAAGACAAAGCTCTGGAAATCCAGACAATGGTCAGGGAGCTTCTGAGGCCGACAAGTGTGTCGATTCATCAATGCACTCAGGTTCTTGGGAAGATGGTTGCGGCTTACGAAGCCATTCCGTTTAGCAGGTTTCATGCCTGGGTGTTTCAGTGGGATCTGCTGAACAAATGGTCCGGGTCTCACCTGCACATGCACCGGAAAATAAGTCTATCTTCCAGGGCCAGGATTTCTCTCCTGTGGTGGCTGCAAAGCTCTCACCTTCTAGAAGGACGCCGATTCGGAATCCAGGACTGGGTCCTGCTGACAACAAATGCAAGTCTCCGAGGCTGGGGCGCAGTCACGCAAGGAAGAAAATTCCAGGGAAAATGGTCAAACCAGGAATCTTGTCTCCACATAAATGTTCTCGAGTTAAGAGCCATTTACAATGGCCTGCTGCAAGCGGAGCTCCTTCTTCAGGGTCTTCCTGTCCTGATCCAGTCGGACAACATAACAGCTGTGGCGTACGTAAACCGCCAAGGCGGAACAAGGAGCAGGGCGGAGGCCACAAGAATCTTTTGCTGGGCGGAACAGCACGTGAGCGCTCTGTCAGCAGTCTTCCTCCCGGGCGTGGACAACTGGGAAGCAGACTTCCTCAGCAGACACGATCTCCATCCGGGAGAGTGGGCTCTTCATCAAGAGGTATTTGCAGAAGTGACAAGGCGTTGGGGAATTCCTCTGATAGACATAATGGCGTCGCGCCTCAACAAGAAGCTTCCGAGGTATTGTTCCAGGTCAAGGGACCCCCAAGCCAGTGCAGTGGACGCCCTGGTGACTCCGTGGGTGTTTCGGTCGGTGTATGTGTTCCCTCCGCTTCCTCTAATTCCAAAGGTGCTGAGGATTGTACAACGAACAGGGGTTCAGGCAATACTCGTGGTTGCAGATTGGCCACGGAGGGCTTGGTATCCGGATCTTCAGAAATTGCTTGTAGAAGATCCTTGGCCGCTTCCTCTAAGAAAGGACCTGTTACTGCAGGGGTCCTGCGTGTTTCCGGACTTACCGCGGCTGCGTTTGACGGCGTGGAAGTTGAACGCCAAATCCTAGCTCAGAAGGGTATTCCTGGGGAGGTCATCCCCATTCTCCTTAAAGCTAGGAAGGTTACGGCAAAACATTATCACCGTATTTGGAGGAAGTATGTGTTGTGGTGTGAAACTAAGGCAGCTCCTGCGGAGGAGTTTCATTTGGGTCGTTTCCTCCATTTTTTGCAGGCAGGCGTAGATGCAGGCCTGAAATTGGGTTCCATCAAAGTGCAGATTTCGGCTTTATCTATTTTCTTTCAAAAAGAATTGGCCGTCCTTCCTGAGGTTCAAACTTTCGTGAAGGGAGTGCTGCATATCCATCCTCCATTTATGCCACCCGTGGCACCGTGGGATCTTGAAGTGGTCTTACAGTTTCTTATGTCTCCCTGGTTTGAACCTTTGCGTAAAGTTGAGTTAAAGTTTCTCACTTGGAAAGTGGTCATGCTTTTGGCTCTGGCATCTGCCAGACGAGTGTCCGAGTTGGCGGCTTTGTCTCACAAGAGCCCATATTTGATCTTTCATTCTGATAGAGCAGAATTGAGGACTCCTCAACAATTTCTGCCGAAGGTGGTTTCTTCTTTTCACATAAACCAACCTATTGTGGTTCCTGTGTCTACGGATGCTGTGGCGGTTCCAAAATCTCTTGATGTTGTAAGAGCCTTGAAGATTTATGTCGCCAGAACGGCTCTTACTAGGAAAACAGAGGCTCTATTTGTTCTGCATGCTTCCAACAAGATTGGAAATCCTGCTGCTAAGCAGACTATTGCACGCTGGATTTGTAATACGATTCAGCAATCTCATTCTTCGGCTGGGCTACCATTACCGAAGTCTGTAAAGGCCCATTCTACCAGGAAGGTGGGCTCATCTTGGGCGGCTGCCCGAGGGGTCTCGGCACTTCAACTTTGCCGAGCAGCTACGTGGTCGGGGGGTCAAACACTTTTGCTAAGTTCTACAAGTTTGATACCCTGGCTGATGAGGACCTCATGTTTGCTCAATCGGTGCTGCAGAGTCGTCCGCACTCTCCCGCCCATTCTGGAGCTTTGGTATAGACCCCATGGTCCTTTTGGAGTCCCTAGCATCATCTAGGACGTAAGAGAAAATAGGATTTTAATACCTACCGGTAAATCCTTTTCTCTGACGTCCTAAGTGGATGCTGGGGACTCCGTCAGGACCATGGGCATAGCGGCTCCGCAGGAGACAGGGCACAAAATGTAAAAGTTTGACCACTAGGTGGTGTGCACTGGCTCCTCCCCCTATGACCCTCCTCCAAGCCTCAGTTAGGTTTTTGTGCCCGTCCGAGCAGGGTGCAATCTAGGTGGCTCTCCTAAAGAGCTGCTTAGAAAAAGTTTTGTTAGGTTTTTTATTTTCAGTGAGTCCTGCTGGCAACAGGCTCACTGCAACGAGGGACTTAGGGGAGAAGAAGTGAACTCACCTGCGTGCAGGATGGATTGGCTTCTTAGGCTACTGGACACTAGCTCCAGAGGGACGATCACAGGTACAGCCTGGATGGGTCACCGGAGCCGCGCCGCCGACCCCCTTGCAGATGCCGAAAAAAGAAGAGGTCCAGAAACCGGCGGCTGAAGACTTCTCAGTCTTCATGAGGTAGCGCACAGCACTGCAGCTGTGCGCCATTGCTCTCGGCACACTTCACACCAACGGTCACTGAGGGTGCAGGGCACTGGGGGGGGCGCCCTGGGCAGCAATGAAAAGTACCTATTCTGGCTAAAATACATCACATATAGCCCCTGGGGCTATATGGATGTATTTAACCCCTGCCAGGTTTTCAGAAAAACCGGGAGAAGAAGCCCGCCGAAAAGGGGGCGGGGCCTATTCTCCTCAGCACACAGCGCCATTTTCCTACACAGCTCCGCTGCTAGGAAGGCTCCCAGGCTCTCCCCTGCACTGCACTACAGAAACAGGGTAAAAACAGAGAGGGGGGGCACTTATTTGGCGATATTAATAATATTTAAGCTGCTATAAGGGGAACACACTTATTTAAGGTTGTCCCTATATATTTATAGCGCTTGGGTGTGTGCTGGCAAACTCTCCCTCTGTCTCCCCAAAGGGCTAGTGGAGTCCTGTCTTCTATCAGAGCATTCCCTGTGTGTCTGCTGTGTGTCGGTACGCGTGTGTCGACATGTATGAGGACGATGTTGGCGTGGAGGCGGAGCAATTGCCTGTAATGGTGATGTCACCCCCTAGGGAGTCGACACCGGAATGGATGGCTTTGTTTATGGAATTACGTGATAGTGTCAGCACGCTGCAAAAGTCGGTTGACGACATGAGACGGCCGGCAAACCAGTTAGTACCTGTCCAGGCGTCTCAAACACCGTCAGGGGCTGTAAAACGCCCTTTACCTCAGTCGGTCGACACAGACACGGACACCGAATCCAGTGTCGACGGTGAAGAAACAAACGTATTTTCCAGTAGGGCCACACGTTATATGATCACGGCAATGAAGGAGGCTTTGCATATGTCTGATACTGCAAGTACCACAAAAAGAGGTATTATGTGGGGTGTGAAAAAACTACCTGTAGTTTTTCCTGAATCAGAGGAGTTGAATGAAGTGTGTGATGAAGCGTGGGTTACCCCCGATAGAAAACTGCTAATCTCAAAGAAGTTATTGGCATTATACCCTTTCCCGCCAGAGGTTAGGGCGCGCTGGGAAACACCCCCTAGGGTAGATAAGGCGCTCACACGCTTATCAAAACAAGTGGCGTTACCGTCTCCAGAGACGGCCGCCCTCAAGGATCCAGCTGATAGGAGGCTGGAGAATACACTAAAAAGTATATACACACATACGGGTGTTATACTGCGACCAGCAATCGCCTCAGCCTGGATGTGCAGTGCTGGGGTGGCTTGGTCGGAGTCACTGACTGAAAATATTGATACCCTGGATAGGGACAGTATTTTATTGACTATAGAGCATTTAAAGGATGCATTTCTTTATATGCGAGATGCACAGAGAGATATTTGCACTCTGGCATCAAGAGTAAGTGCGATGTCCATATCTGCCAGAAGAAGTTTATGGACGCGACAGTGGTCAGGTGATGCGGATTCCAAACGGCATATGGAAGTATTGCCGTATAAGGGGGAGGAATTATTTGGGGTCGGTCTATCGGATTTGGTGGCCACGGCAACAGCCGGGAAATCCACCTTTTTACCTCAGGTCACCTCCCAGCAGAAAAAGACAGTCTTTTCAGCCGCAGTCCTTTCGTTCCTATAAGAACAAGCGGGCAAAAGGACATTCATATTTGCCCCGAGGCAAAGGAAAGGGTAAGAGACTGCAGCAAGCAGCTCCTTCCCAGGACCAGAAGCCCTCCCCGGCTTCTGCAAAGGCCTCAGCATGACGCTGGGACCTTACAAGCGGACTCAGGGGCGGTGGGGGTCGCCTCAAGAATTTCAGCGCACAGTGGGCTCACTCGAAGGTGGACCCCTGGATCCTGCAGGTAATATCTCAGGGTTACAGGTTGGAATTCGAGAAGTCTCCCCCTCGCCGGTTCCTAAAGTCTGCTTTGCCAACGTCTCCCTCCGACAGGGCGACGGTATTGGAAGCCATTCACAAGCTGTATTCTCAGCAGGTGATAGTCAAGGTACCCCTTTTACATCAGGGAAAGGGGTATTACTCCACGCTATTTGTGGTACCGAAGCCGGACGGCTCGGTAAGACCTATTCTAAATCTGAAATCTCTGAACCTGTACATACAAAAATTCAAGTTCAAGATGGAGTCACTCAGAGCAGTGATAGCGAATCTGGAAGAAGGGGATTTTATGGTGTCCTTGGACATCAAGGATGCTTACCTTCATGTCCCAATTTGCCCTTCACACCAAGGGTACCTCAGGTTCGTGGTACAAAACTGTCATTATCAGTTTCAGACGCTGCCGTTTGGATTGTCCACGGCACCCCGGGTCTTTACCAAGGTAATGGCCGAAATGATGATCCTTCTTCGAAGAAAAGGCGTATTAATTATCCCTTACTTGGACGATCTCCTGATAAGGGCAAGGGACAGAGAACAGCTGGAGGTCGGAGTAGCACTAACCCAAGTAGTGCTCCAACAGCACGGGTGGATTCTGAATTTTCCAAAATCCCAACTGATCCCGACGACACGTCTGCTGTTCCTAGGGATGATTCTGGACACTGTTCAGAAAAAGGTATTTCTTCCGGAGGAGAAAGCCAGGGAGTTATCCGAACTCGTCAGGAACCTCCTAAAACCAGGGAAAGTGTCTGTACATCAATGCACAAGAGTCCTGGGAAAAATGGTGGCTTCTTACGAAGCGATTCTATTCGGCAGATTCCATGCACGAATTTTTCAGTGGGATCTACTGGACAAATGGTCCGGATCGCATCTGCAGATGCATCAGCGGATAAATTTGTCGACAAGGACAAGGGTGTCTCTGCTATGGTGGTTGCAGAGTGCTCATCTGTTAGAGGGCCGCAGATTCGGCATACAGAACTGGGTCCTAGTGACCACGGATGCCAGCCTGAGAGGCTGGGGAGCGGTCACACAGGGAAGAAACTTCCAGGGCTTGTGGTCAAGCCTGGAAACGTCTCTTCACATAAATATACTGGAACTAAGAGCAATTTACAATGCTCTAAGCCTGGCAAAACCTCTGCTTCAGGGTCAGCCGGTGTTGATCCAGTCGGACAACATCACGGCAGTAGCCCACGTAAACAGACAGGGCGGCACAAGAAGCAGGAGGGCAATGGCAGAGTGGGGACTTCATCCAGAAGTCTTCCACATGATTGTGGTCCATTGGCAAAGACCAATGGTGGACATGATGGCGTCCCGCCTCAACAAAAAACTGGACAGGTATTGCGCCAGGTCAAGAGACCCTCAGGCAATAGCTGTGGACGCTCTGGTAACACCATGGGTGTACCAGTCAGTGTATGTGTTCCCTCCTCTGCCTCTCATACCCAAGGTACTGAGAATTATACGGCAAAGGGGAGTAAGAACGATACTCGTGGCTCCGGACTGGCCAAGAAGGACTTGGTACCCGGAACTTCAGGAGATGCTCACGGAAGATCCGTGGCCTCTACCTCTAAGAAGGGACCTGCTTCAGCAGGGACCGTGTCTATTCCAAGACTTACCGCGGCTGCGTTTGACGGCATGGCGGTTGAACGCCGGATCCTAAGGGAAAAAGGCATTCCGGAAGAGGTCATCCCTACCCTGGTCAAAGCCAGGAAGGAGGTGACTGCACAACATTATCACCGGATTTGGAGAAAATATGTTGCGTGGTGTGAGGCCAGGAGGGCCCCGACGGAGGAATTTCAACTGGGTCGATTCCTACATTTCCTGCAAACAGGATTGTCTATGGGCCTCAAATTGGGGTCCATTAAGGTTCAAATTTCGGCCCTGTCGATTTTCTTCCAGAAAGAATTGGCTTCAGTTCCTGAAGTCCAGACTTTTGTAAAAGGAGTACTACATATACAGCCCCCGATTGTGCCTCCAGTGGCACCGTGGGATCTCAATGTAGTTTTGAATTTTCTCAAATCCCATTGGTTTGAGCCACTCAAATCGGTGGATTTGAAATATCTTACATGGAAAGTAACCATGCTACTGGCCCTGGCTTCGGCCAGGAGAGTGTCAGAATTGGCGGCTTTATCGTACAAAAGCCCATATCTGATTTTCCATTCGGACAGGGCAGAACTGCGGACGCGTCCTCAGTTTCTCCCTAAGGTGGTTTCAGCGTTTCACCTGAACCAGCCTATTGTGGTGCCTGCGGCTACTAGCGATTTGGAGGACTCCAAGTTGCTGGACGTTGTCAGAGCATTAAAAATATATATTTCAAGGACGGCTGGAGTCAGGAAGTCTGACTCGCTGTTTATACTGTATGCACCCAACAAGCTGGGTGCTCCTGCGTCTAAGCAGACGATTGCTCGTTGGATTTGTAGCACAATTCAACTTGCACATTCTGTGGCAGGCCTGCCACAGCCTAAATCTGTCAATGCCCACTCCACAAGGAAGGTGGGCTCATCTTGGGCGGCTGCCCGAGGGGTCTCGGCATTACAACTCTGCCGAGCAGCTACGTGGTCAGGGGAGAACACGTTTGTAAAATTCTACAAATTTGATACCCTGGCTAAGGAGGACCTGGAGTTCTCTCATTCGGTGCTGCAGAGTCATCCGCACTCTCCCGCCCGTTTGGGAGCTTTGGTATAATCCCCATGGTCCTGACGGAGTCCCCAGCATCCACTTAGGACGTCAGAGAAAATAAGAATTTACTCACCGGTAATTCTATTTCTCGTAGTCCGTAGTGGATGCTGGGCGCCCATCCCAAGTGCGGATTGTCTGCAATACTTGTACATAGTTATTGTTACAAAAATCGGGTTATTATTGTTGGGAGCCTTCGTTTAAGAGGCTCTTTTCGGTTATCATACTGTTAACTGGGTTCAGATCACAAGTTGTACAGTGTGATTGGTGTGGCTGGTATGAGTCTTACCCGGGATTCAATATCCTTCCTTATTGTGTACGCTCGTCCGGGCACAGTATCCTAACTGAGGCTTGGAGGAGGGTCATAGGGGGAGGAGCCAGTGCACACCACCTAGTGGTCAAACTTTTAAATTTTGTGCCCTGTCTCCTGCGGAGCCGCTATTCCCATGGTCCTGACGGAGTCCCCAGCATCCACTACGGACTACGAGAAATAGAATTACCGGTGAGTAAATTCTTATTTTCTCCTAGTCCGTAGAGGATGCTGGGCGCCCATCCCAGTGACTGTTACTTGCAGTTGTATTATTACTGGTTATATTTGATTACACGTGGGTTGTGTATTGGTTATATTCAGCTTGTTGCTGTTGTTAATTCATACTGTTATCTGGTTTGCTGCTACTCCGGTTGTACGGTATGTTTGTGGTGTGGGCTGATATGTTTCTCGCCCTTAGTTTAAACAAAAATCCTTTCCTCGAAATGTCTGTCTCTCCTGGGCACAGTTCCTATAACTGAGGTCTGGAGAAGGGGCATAGAGGGAGGAGCCAGTTCACACCCAGTCAAAGTCTTTTTAGTGTGCCCAAGCTCCTGCGGATCCCGTCTATACCCCATGGTCCTTTTGGAGTCCCCAGCATCCTCTACGGACTAGGAGAAAAGGATTCGCCGGTAGGTATTAAAATCCTATTTTTCTTAGGCAGAAAAGAGTTAACATCACATTCCCTGATTCTCCAGAATTAGATGAGGTTTTTAAACAAGCCTAGAAAAATCCTGATAAAAGATATCAGGTTACTAGAAAGTTTTTACGTTCTTTCCCATTCTCACCAGAGGGTAGAGAATTTTGGGAAGAACCCCCAGCTGTTGATGTTTCTGTCTCCCGCTTCTCTAAGAAGGCAGTGTTACCAGCCCCTGGGTCTTTGCAGCTTAACAATCCTGGGGATAGGAAAATAGAGACTACGCTAAAATCTTTTTACACAGCGGCTGGCGTATCACGAAGACCGGTGATAGCGAGTTGCTGGATGTCACATGCCATTCACACCTGGGCTACTCAGATTCAAGAGGGCCTTGTGGGGGATATACCCCTGGTCACCGGTGGCCCTCAGGCACATTCAGGATACTGCACGTATACTGTGTGACTCAAGGACATGGGTTCTATTAATGCTAGAACTACTACCATGGCAGTGTCGGCACGCAGGGCCTTGTGGTTGTGTCAGTGGATTGCCGATGCAGGATCCAAGCGCAGTGTGGAGAGTCTCCGTTTTTCAGGGGAGTGGCTTTTTGGGGATGAGTTAGATACATGGATTTCTAAGGTCACTGCGGGGAAATCCACGTTTCTCCCCTCTGGGGCCCCTCCGGCTAGGCGCATCTACCTGGGGCCGTCTACTCCTTCCTTTTGAACCTCTAGATTCAGGTCAACAGCCAGAGGTGCCTCCAATACGGCATGAGGCTCCAGAGGTAAGCCTAGAAATCCAGCTGCTACAGCAGTTTCCCAGGACCCAAACACAAGTGCAGCTTCCACAAAAGCTTCATCATGATGGTGCCTCCCCACCCCGGGTGGATCACGAGGTGGGAGCTCGTCTACATCACTTCCATCACATCTGGGCAGACTCTTGCCAGGATACCTGGGTAACCCAACTCGTTTCCCAGGGTTACAAGCTGGAGTTCGACCGCTCCTCCCTAACGATTTTTTCAAATTAGGCTTACCAGTTTTGGAGCATACCAGGGTTACGCTACAACAAGCTATCCTCAAATTGGTCCAGTCCCAGGTCATTGTTCCAGTTCCACTGTTGCAAAAAAGAAGAGGCTACTACTCAAACCTGTTTGTGGTACCGAAACTAGACAGTTCAGTAAGACCCATTCTAAATCTCAAATCCCTGAACCCTTACCTCAAGATTTTCAAGTTCAAGATGGAGTCCCTACGGGTGGTAATTGCGGGCCTGGAAGAACGGGAGTCATCAGGCTTACCTGAGGTTTGCCCTGCTGAACGATCACTACCAGTTCCAGGCCCTACCCTTCGGCCTGTCCACTGCTCCGAGGGTGTTCACGAAGGTGATGGCATAGATGATGTTGCAACTCTGGGTCCAGGGGGTCAATATTGTCCCTTATCTGGATGATCTCTTGATAACAGCAAAATCCAAGGAGCTTTTATTGCTCCATATCGACAGCACTATCCAACTTCTGTCACAGCATGGGTGGATCCTCAATCTACAGAAGTCCCACCTGGAGGAGCCAACTCAGCGGCTCCTGTTCCTGGGAATGTTGCTGTATACTATGGCCCTGAAAGTGTTCCTCCCAGAGGACAAAGCGAGAACACTTCAGAAGATGGTCCAAATGATCCTCCGGCATAAAATTGTTGGGGAAGATGGGTAGCCTTGTATGAGGCGATTCAGTATGGACGGTTCCATGCCAGAACTTTTCAGTTGGATCTCCTGAGCAAGTGGTCCGGATGACATCTTCAGATGCACCGGATAATACGCGTGTCGCCTCAAGCCAGGATTTACTTCCTGTGGTGGCTACAGTCCTCCAACCTACTGGAAGGTTGAAGTTTTGGGATCCAGGATTGGATCCTCCTCACGATGGATGCGAGTCTACGAGGATTGGGAGCTGTCACCCAAGGGGCTCAGTTCCGGGGCAGGTGGTCAGTCCACGAAGCCCTACTTCCTATCAACATTCTGGAACTTCGGGCGATCTACAATGCTCTGCTTCAGGCCTCTCCTCTGCTCAAGGATCGGGTGATCCAGGTTCAATCGGACAATGCCATGGCGGTGGCTTACATAAATCGACAAGGAGGAACAGAAAGCAGAACCTGCATGCGAGAGGTGTCGAAGATACTCCTCTGGGCGGAAAAAAATGCAATAGCTATGTCCGCCATTTTCATTCCAGGGGTGGACAACTGGGAAGGGGACTTCCTGGGGTCTCCACCAGCAGGTTTTTCAATAGATCGTCGACGTGTGGGGTTACCCAAAGGTAGACTTGATGGCCTCTCTGCTCAACAAGAAGCTTCCCTGGTATTCTGCAAGAATGAGGGCAACAGACGCACTGACTTCTCCTTTGCCTTATCGGTCGGTTTACCTGTTTCCTCCGATTCCTTTACTCCCGCGGGTGCTCAAGCGAATCAGGGGGTCCAGGCAATTCTGATTGCCCTGGATTGGCCCCCGGAGGGTGCGGTATGCAGATCTTCTGGACATGTCCGTGGCGGACACTTGGCCCCTGCCACTGAGAAAAGATCTTCTACAACAAGGGCCGTTCATCTACCCGGACTTACGACATCTTAATTTAACGGCTTGGAAGTTGAGCGGAAAATCTTAGCTCAGAAAGGTCTTTCCTAGAAGGTTATTTCAACCATGATCCTGGCCAGAAAGCCGGTACCGTCTAAACACTATCATCATATCTGGAGGAGATATGTCTCCTGGTGTGAGGAACGCACATTTCCACCGGCGGAGTTCCATTTAGGAATTCTTTTACGCTTCATCCAGGCTGGTGTGGATAAGGGCTTGCGTCTGGCGTCCCTCAAGGTCCAGATCTCGGCCCTCTCAATTTTCTTCCAGAAAAAGTTGACTCTGTTGTCAGATGTTCAGTCTTTCTTGCAAGGAGTTCTCCACATACAGCCTCCATTTGTGCCGCCCACGGCACCCTGGGACCTGAATGTGGTAGAATTTCTACAGTCTTCCTGATTTAAACCTTTGTCATCGGTGGAAGTTAAGTACCTCAAGTGGAAGATGGTGATGTTACTGGCCCTGGCTTGTTAGGCATGTCTCCGAATTGGGGGCTTTACCGTGTAGAAGTCCTTACCTGGTCTTTTATGAAGACAGAGCGGAGCTCAGGACCAGACAGCAGTTCCTGCCGGAGGTTGTCTCTGCGTTCCACCTGAATCAACCAATCGTTGTCCCGTCTAGTGCTGGCACTTCTGCTCCTCCGGAGTCATTGGATGCTGTGCAAGCCTTGGGGATTTCTCAAAAGGACGGCTCGGATCAGAAAGACGGATTCCTTGTTCGTGCTCTATGATGCACAGAAAAAAGGTTGTCCTGCTTCTAAGCAATCCATTGCTCGTTGGATTAGGCTGACTATCCAACAGGCCTCTGTGTCGGCAGTCTTACCTGTTCCACAGTCTCTGAAGGCCCACTCTACAAGATTAGTGGGGTCTTCCTGGGCAGCTGCTCATGGAGTCTCTGCCTTACAATTATGCCGAGCTGCTACCTGGTCGGGGAAGAACACCTTTGTGAAGTTCTACAAGTTTGATACCCTGGCCGAAGAGGATACCCAGTTTGGGCAGGAGGTGCTGCAGTCGTCTCCGCACGTTCTGGATTCTCTGGAACGTCCCCATCGTACTAAGTTCACCCCAGTATCCCTTATGGATGCTAGAGAAAACGTGATTTTAATACCTACCGGTAAATCCTTTTCTCGTAGTCTACAAGGGATACTGGGCACCCGCCTCCGTATGTTGACTTGTCTGCAGGGTTTTTCTTTTACATAAATTGCCTGTTCAGCTGCTGCTGTTTGTTCCAGCCGTTTGCTGGTTGTTTTTATGTTATGGTGTGCTGATGTGTGAATCTCACCACTCGTTGTTCTGTTCGTTCTCTCAAGTATGTCCTTTCTCCTTCGGGCACTATTTTGCTTAACTGCCTATGGGAGGGGGCGTAGAGGGGAGGAGCCAGCACACCCAGTGGAAGAAATTTAAAGGGCACCGCCTTTTGTGAGCTAGGATGCTCCGCTCAACTTCCAAGCTGTCAAACGAAGACGCCACAAGTCGGGTAGACGAACGGTCCTTGTTGCAGAAGATCTTTTCTCAGTGGCAGAGGCCAAGGGTCTGCGATGGACATTTCCTGAAGATCCGCGTACCACGCCCTCTGAGACCAATCCGGGGCAATCAGAATTGTCTTTACCCCCTGATTCGCTTGAGCACCCTTGGGAGCAATGGAATCGGAGGAAACAGGTAGACCAGCCGGTAAGGACAGGGAGACGTCAGTGCATCTATTGCCCTCGCATGAGGGTCCCTGGAGCAATACCAGCGGAGCTTCTTGTTGAGTCGAGAAGCCATCATGTCTATCTGTGCGCAGCCCCACAGGTCGATGATCTGTTGAAACACCTGTTGGTGGAGACCCCACTCTCCCGGGTGGAGATTGTGTCCGCTTCCCAGTTGTCCACCCCCGGAATGAAGATGGCTGACATTGCTCTTGTGTTTCTTTCTGCCCGGGGGAGTATTTTTGACACCTCCTGCATGCAGTCTCTGCGTTTTATCCCTCCTTGTCGATTTATGTAGGCCACCGCCGTGGCGTTGTCCGACTGAACCTGGCCTGAAGCAGAGCATTGTAGATCGCCCGAAGTTCCAGAATGTTGATCGGAAGTAAGGCTTTGCGGGTTGACCACCTGCCCTGGAACTGAACCCCTTGGGTGACAGCTCCCCATCCTCTCAGACTCGCATCTGTCGTGAGGAGGATCCAATCCTGAATCCCGAAACTGCGACCTTCCAGCAGGTTTGAGGACTGTAACCACCACAGGAGGGAGATCCTGGCCTGAGATGACAGATGTATTATCTGGTGCATCTGCAGATGTGACCTAGACCACTTGCTCAGGAGATCCAATTGAAATGTTCTGGCATGGAACCTTTTGTACTGGATGGCCTCGTATGCAAAGATGGATGGATATCCGAGTAGGCCGTAGGACCAGATGGACCATCTCCTGGCCTGATGAGGCGGCCAAATTGGGATATGAAGATAAGCGTCCTTTATATCCAGAGAAACATGAACTCCCGTTTTTCCAGACCCGCGATCACTGCTCACAGGGATTCCATCTTGAACTTGAAAACCTTTAGGTAAGGGTTCAGAGATTTTAGATTCAGAATGGGCCTTACCGAACTGTCCAGTTTCGGTACTACAAACAGGTTGGCGTAATGGCCCTTTCCTTGTTGTTGTAGTGGCACTGGAACAATGACTTGGGATTGGACTAACTTTTTGAATGGTCAGTAGCAACGTGGCTCGTGTATCCTCCAAAACTGGTAATCTTGATTTGAAAAATTGTTGGGGAGGAGCACTATCGAACTTGTAGCCCTGAGAAATTAGATCCTATACCCAGGTATCCTGGCAGGAGGTTTCTCAGACGTGGCTGAAGTGACACAGACGAAGTCCCACCTCGAGAGCTCCTCGGAGTGGTCACCATCATGCTGAGGCTTTTGTGGAAGCTGAGCTGGTGCTTGGTTCCTGAGAACTGGCAGTAGCTGATTTTCTTGCCTTACCTCTGTTGCCTCGTGTCGCATTGGAGGCACCCCTGGCTCTTGATCTGAACCTGTTCGTCCGAAAGTACTGAGTAGATGGCCCCGGGTAGGAACGCCTAGCCGGCGAGGCCCTAGCGGGGAGAAACAAGAATTTTCCTGCAATGACCTTAGAAATCCACGTATCTAGCTCAAGCCCAAGGAGCCACTCCCCTGAGAAGGGAATAGACTCCACACTGCGCTTGGAATCTGCATCCGCAATCAACTGACACTGCCATAGTAGTAGTCCTAGCATTGATAGTGCCTATTTCCTTGAGGGAGTCACACAGGACGCGTGCAGTGTCCTGAATGTGCTTGTTGTGGGTCACCGTAGTGGCCAGGGGCATATCCGCAAGGCCCTCTTGAATTTGAGTAGCCCAGGTATGGATGGCATGAGTCATCCAGCAGCCCGCTATCACAGGTCTTTGCGATACACCTGCCGCTGTGTAAATAGACTTCAGTGTGGTTTCTATGTACCTATCCCCCGAGTCCTTTCGTTGAAAGGAGCTGGGAGCACCGCCTTTTATGATAGGCGGGAGACTGAGATGTCTACAGCTGGGGGTTCTTCCCAATATTTCCTACTTTCGGGTGTAAATGGGAATGTGTGTAAAAACCTCTGTGTAACCTGATATTTTTTATCAGGATTTTTCCAGGCTTGCTTAAATATGTCATCTACTTCCGGAGAATGAAGAAAAGTGACACTGAGCTTCTTCTGTGCTAGGAAAAACGATTACGGTACAGCCGTGTCTTCCAAAGAGATTTTTAATACATCCCTGATAGCAAGAATGAGGGTCTCCATACCCTGTGCAGGAGTAGAATCCTCTACATTAGTCAATAATTCCTCCTCCTCCTCCTCCTCCAGTATCTCCTCGTCAGATTCTGAGAGTAAATTAGTGAGCCCATGTTTTAGTGGCCCTGAACTAGGGAGGAGGGGCTGTGTTTCATCTGCTTTAGCAGCCAGATCTGCAACAGCTTGTTGCAGTTGTTGTGTTGTCTTTTGAGTAACAGAGAGCTGAGACAACATGTCTGCCATCATAGATTTTATGGCACTGAGCCACTGCATAATTGGTGTTTGACCATGTTTACTCATACACCCACACTCACAGACAAGGTATAATAGCAAACCTGTATGTGAGGAGACCCAGTGAGAAAGGGACAGCACACCCAGCCTGTCAGACTCGGTAAGACTGCAGGCTAGTACAATATATCACAGTAAAACCGGATTTTTTAGTCATATCTAGGACACTATTCAGAGTGCAATAGCGGCTCTCCCCCTATTTCGAACCCCTGTACCAGTTTGTTGTGTATCCCGGAGAGTGCTGGAGAAGCTGTGGGTCCATGCTGCTGCAGTGCAGAGGAAGGCGCAAAAATGCCACTGGTCCTGCTCTGAGGAAGCGCAGCCGGAGCTTATATTGTTATTTATACTGGCAATGTCTCCTGATAATGTAAAAACCTCACAGTGTGTGTTCGTTTTTACTCTGCTGCCAGTGTACACAGGGGAGCTATAGCGGGTTGCCCCGGGGAGGGTCCTGTGTGTCACCCCTGCCGTTGTGCCGCACAAAGAACTGGGGGGACTCCCTTAGCTGGGCCCCCGGTTTGTACTCACCACTCTTCTCACCTTCAGGCTGCGTTAGGGGTGTGCGGAGTGCTGCGACTGTGACCGCCAAGGCGCAGTGCCCCACGGAACAACAACCTCTCAGAACGGTGGTCCTGCAGCGGGGAAGCAGCTCTGACACCTTACAGAAGCCGGTAACCCCCCCCCCCCCCCCCCCACCCTAACTTCCACGGTGCAGCTATACTGTTGCGCAAACAGTATACCGTAAATAATAAAGTTTAAAATAAACTGAAGAAAAAATTCTCATGAGCTTCCAGGGTGTGCATCAACATTTTTCTAAACTGGCTGTGGGAGGAGGCATAGAGGGGAGGAGCCAGCACACCCAGTTGAAGAAATTTAAAGTGCACCAGCTCTTTTGGACCCCATCTATACCCCATCGTACTAAATAAACCCCAGTATCCCTTATGGATGCTAGAGAAATATGGGATCCGGTCTCTAGGTCGACAAGACTTAGGTCGACCACTATTGGTCGACAGTAAGTAGGTTGACAGGGACTCTAGGTTGACATGACAAAAGGTCGACATGAGTTTTTCACTTTTTTTTCATATTTTGAACTTTTTCATACTTTACGATCCACGTGGACTACAATTGGGAACGGTAACCTGTGCCGAGCGCAGCGGTAATGGAGTGAGGCACCGTATCCGAAGCATGGTGAGCGAAGCAAGTCATGCGAGGGTATACGGTGCACTAATTGGGGTTCCCCGTCACTCTACGAAGAAAACGACACCATTTTTTTTTTTATAAACTCATGTCGTCCTTTTTTCATGTCGACCTAGAGTCCCTGTCGACCAATAAACACTGTCGATCTAAGTCTATTCTATCTAACATACCACACCTGAGAAATATATATATATATATATATATATATATACACACACACACACACGCACACAATTCCATACGTCCGACATGCCAGTTGTTTATATTACCTGACCCGGTGCCAACACAGATAATCACTGCAATTCCTCCATAGGCGCAGCACTCTGGCCGCGTGTATTCATTTAATGCGCCCAGAGTGCCGCGCCTATGGGGGAATTTTTATATATATATATATATATATATATATATGATAGATGTGTGTGTGTTGTTTGTCTACTACCTTTAAAATAAATATATATATATATATATATATATATATATATATATATATATATATATTTAGCTTTTTCCCATTACATATTTACTCTAAATAAAGTTGTGATTCTCATATGTATGCAAAGTATTGCTTTAAATCCAGAATGGGAAGAAACACTGGGGCAGATGTATTAACCTGGAGAAGGCATAAGGAAGTGATAAACCAGTGATATATGCAAGGTGATAAATGCAGCAGCCAATTAGCTCCTAACTTAAATTTACATATTGAAGCTGATTGGCTGGTGTGTTTATCACCTTGCACATATCACTGGTTTATCACTTCCTTATGCCTCCTCCAGGTTAATACATCTGCCCCACTATTCTATAGTTTCAGAGTTGTACATTTTGGATTATATTTAGCTGTCTGTACTGTTTCCTGTGGCATTGTACATGACCTCCCACTAGCTTATTTGTGCTTGTAGCCTATGGAGGTGCAAGCAAAAGTCAGTTACGCTAATTGGCTGATAAATGTGATGGCAGCTTGCATTTCATTAAATCTTACTCTAAATGTCATTTGTACATATGGTGTGTTCTGCAACTAGGTTTTATTTAATTTTAACAAATTCCTTTTCTAAAGGCATTACTAAGAGTCTTTTGCCACATAGGGGCTAATTCAGAGTTGGATGCTGTTTAGATTTTTGAGCGGTTTCCCAATGGTTGTAGACCATGGTGGTGTCACTAGGGGGGTGCTGGCTGCACTTGGTGACACCATCAGAGGGGGTGCCACCAAAATAGCAAAGCTTATACTCTGCTATTTTAGTGCCCCCCTGCATATTGTGTCACAGAGCAGTCGGGAGACCAGGGAGAGTCTGTGGGTTGTCGGAGCGCTGGGAAAGTCCCCAGCGTGATGAAAACAGGGCACACAACCCCCAAAACGGCACACCAGGGTGGCATGGCTTTGTGGATATGAGGCCATGCCCCTTTTTGCGAGTGCCTATGGCAAGCGAATACTCTCGGCTACCATACATAGTGACACCACTGGTTGGACTGCACGGGTCGGAAATTTGAGACACACACACCATCAGCAGAAAAGGTTATCCACTTGCTTGTATATTCAGTTTCTTAATTTCCTCCACACTCCCAAAAAAGTAAAATATTTTACATCAACCCATATTCATCAAACACCTCTAAAAAGATAAAATGCTGTTTATTATTCATTTGAATTGTTATTCCAGTTTCTAGTAACCATTGGTTAGTAGTGTCATGTGATTACCATAGCATTCACAGGCACATGTTAGGAGGCTTTGCAGTGCTCTTCTACATCTGCTATCACGCAACCACAATAATTTTGTGTTTCAGAAAACATTATAATCACGTGTTGAAGAAATTTGTTCTACAGTAACAGCAATTACAATCTCCTGTACAGGCCAATTTTGTGAAGAATTTCGAGTTATACAGTAGGTGAACTTACTGGAAAATCAACTTGAACAGGGTCTTGTTAAAAAGACACAAAATGGATAAGGTGATATTGCCACTTTAACAGTCAGGTAAATGTCTAATAATCTTGCATACTGTTTTCTCTGTTCCTTATTCTTTCTATACTAATATCTAATTCCATTACAGTACACTCAAATTTAGCTTCCTCATGATTCAGCTTTATGATGCAACACAAAAAGCATTACAGTAAGTAAAGGGGAGGAAATAAAAAACAAGATAACACAGGAGGAGGACAAGAATAATAGAGAGTGACTATGTAGGTAATGACAGACTGTGGAAAATTCACACTGGACTGCAAGCATCTTGGATTGTGTGCCTCTCCATTCTTCCTCCATACTCTGGGACCTTGGTTTCCAGTCTGTGTTGATTTGGGGAGGCATGTCACTTGCTGGTGTTGGTCCACTGTGCTTTATTAAGTCCATGGTCAAAGCAGCCGTCTACTAGGACGTTTTAGAGCACTTCATGCTTCCTTCAGCAGACAAGCTTTATGGAGATGCTGACTTCATTTTCCAGCACTGCCCACACTGCCAAAAAGTACCAAAACCTGGTTCAATGACCGTGGGATTACTGTGCTGGATTGGCCAGCAAACTCGCCTGACCTGAACCCCATAGAGCAGGCATTCACAACTGCGGTCCTCAAGGCACACCAACAGTGCAGGTTTTAGTGATATCCAGGCTGCAGCTTGCAGATGGTTAAATCAAAATAACTGAGGTACTAATTAAGTCACCTGTGTTCAAGCCTGGATATCACTAAAACCAGGACTGTTAGTGTGCCTTGAGGACCGATGTTGGGAAACACTGCCATAGAGAATCTATGGGGCATTGCCAAGAGAAAGCTGAGAGACATGAGACCGAACAATGCAGAAGAGCTGAAGGCCCCTATTGAAGCATCCTGGTCTTCCATAACATCTCAGCAGTGCCACAGGCTGATATAATCCATGCCACGCCGCATTGAGGCAGTAATTCATGCAAAAGGGGCCCAAACCAAGTACTGAGTACATATGCATGATTATACTTTTCAGAGGGCCGACATTTCTGTATTTAAAATCCTTTTTTTTATTGATTTTATGTAATATTTTCATTTTCTGAGATTTTGCATTTGAGGTTTTCTTAAGCTGTAAACCACAATCATCAAAATGATGACGAATAAAGGCTTGAAATATTTCACTTTGCATGTAATGAGTCTAATTCACCTTTTAAGTTGAATTACTGAAATAAATGAACTTTTGTACGATATTCTAATTTTCTGAGTTTCCCCTGTATATCCAGATCCCAGGCCGACAATCCCAATGAAAGAAAGAACTCACGAGAGTGCTGCAGATTTTTACCGCTCTCTCTCTCTCTCTCTCTCTCTCTATATATATATATATATATATATATATATATATATATATATATATATCTGTCAATAGAACATACATAGGGGGCGCTCCATAGTGCATAAACCTTTTTTATTTTAAAAACACACAAAGTGCTTAAAACAACTGTTTTACATTCGTACCAGATGGCAACCAGTGTGGGCTGGTTACCACGTGATTCCAAACAATGATCAATGAGTAAAGCTGGAACAAGTGTCAGTCAGTCGCAACGGAAACCTCCACCCGCCGGCAGCTGATTTCCCTGGGACTCACGGGCAGGAATCACATACGTCCGCGACTCCTCGTTCGGCAATAACAATGATCCGCAACGTCACTAGACTCCGCCCCAACGCGTTTCGTCATCAACTTCGAAGTCGATGCATTTAGAAGAGTTTGAACCCACAGGCTACATGTTAACAAAACATGCTAAATCTGTGAACAAGAGGTCCAGGAATAACTTTTACAAGGAAGTGTACAGGTCTTCTCCATCAGAAGATGAAGCCCAAGTTCATGAACCAGATAGGCCCAGGGTTGAAGAAATCAAACCTGGAACGAATGTTCTTGTTAAGTTTGATGGAGAGCGCAAAACATCATATCGATATGTTGCTGTCTGCCAGAGTTAATTGGAAGATGATGGTGAGGTTAAGATCATGTGTCTGACTTCCGGTTCCGGCGGCGCATGGAGTAGCAGTGCTCCTCCGTAGCTTCGGTGCCAGCCGCATCTATACCCGGCGAATCGCCTCTATAGGCATCCCCACCGCAATCCCTTGGCTCCTCAGGCCTCTCAGGGGTCCCCCGCCCTGTATATGGAGAGGTTTCTGGCTAGCAGCATGCCTGGGAAACACCCTAAACCCGTGAAGGACGGTGACCGGCCTGCCACATCCAAGATGGCCACCGCAGCAGCTCTGAACCCGGGACTCTCAGACTCCACACCCTCCGTGGAACTACAGGTACCAAAACAACCCCGTAAGGTACCTGCTCTAGATGCAGCACCCATTAGCACACCGAACAATGCTTTATTCTACGCTAATATTGTGCGGGCTGTTGAGGAAACTGTGCAACCTTTATTACAGGAGCAGGCCCAATCACAGGCGGCTGCGTTACAGCAGGCTGTTCTTGATATTAAAAAGCCAATATAAGCAGCTCACTAAGAGAATTGCACATGTGGAACAAACTGTGGGTTAAAATTTTCAAGATGTTGCTGATTTAAAGGACACCACGGCCGCCCTCCAGAAATCTGACGCACAAGTCTGGGCGAAGTTAGACGATTTGGAAAATCGGTCGCTCAGATGTAATTTGCGCCTCATAGGCTTGCCGGAGTCCGTTCGGGGACCTGAGTTGTATACATTTCTACGCCACACCTTGCCTGAATTACTGAATATACAGGATGTCTGTGCAGATTTATTCGTGGAACGAGCCCATAGAACTGGCCCATCCAAGCCCCCTGGCTCCAGCTCCAGACCGCGTGTGGTCTTGTTTAAATGCCTTAATTTCTCTGACGTCCTAGTGGATGCTGGGACTCCGTAAGGACCATGGGGAATAGCGGCTCCGCAGGAGACAGGGCACAAGAATAAAAGCTTTAGGATCAGGTGGTGTGCACTGGCTCCTCCCCCTATGACCCTCCTCCAAGCCTCAGTTAGATTTTTGTGCCCGAACGAGAAGGGTGCAGGCTAGGTGGCTCTCCTGAGCTGCTTAGAATAAAAGTATATTTTAGGTTTTTTATTTTCAGTGAGTCCTGCTGGCAACAGGCTCACTGCATCGTGGGACTAAGGGGAGAAGAAACGGACTCACCTGCGTGCAGAGTGGATCGGGTTTCTTAGGCTACTGGACATTAGCTCCAGAGGGACGATCACAGGTTCAGCCTGGATGGGTCCCGGAGCCGCGCCGCCGGCCCCCTTACAGAGCCAGAAGAGCGAAGAGGTCCGGTGAAAATCGGCGGCAGAAGACGATCCTGTCTTCAGACTAAGGTAGCGCACAGCACCGCAGCTGTGCGCCATTGCTCTCAGCACACTTCACACTCCGGTCACTGAGGGTGCAGGGCGCTGGGGGGGAGCGCCCTGAGACGCAATATAACAGATAATACCTTAGGTTGGCTAAAGAATACATCACATATAGCTCTTGGGCTATATGGATGTATTTTAACCCCTGCCATTTTTTACAGAAAAAGCGGGAGATAAGGACGTCGTGAAGGGGCGGAGCCTATCTCCTCAGCACACAAGCGCCATTTTCCCTCACAGCTCCGCTGGAAGGACGGCTCCCTGACTCTCCCCTGCAGACTTGCTACTGAATCAGGGTAAAAAAGAGAAGGGGGGGCACTATTGGCAGCTAAAAACTATATAAACAGCAGCTATAAGGGAATAACACTTATATAAGGTTATCCCTGTATATATATATATAGCGCTTGGTGTGTGCTGGCAGACTCTCCCTCTGTCTCTCCAAAGGGCTTGTGGGGTCCTGTCCTCTATCAGAGCATTCCCGGTGTGTGTGCTGTGTGTCGGTACGTGTGTGTCGACATGTATGAGGAGGAAAATGATGTGGAGGCGGAGCAATTGCCTGGGTTAGTGATGTCACCTCCTAGGGAGTCGACACCTGACTGGATGATCGTATTTAAAGAATTAAGTGATAATGTCAGCACTTTGCAAAGAACGGTTGATGACATGAGACAGCCGGCAAATCAATTAGTGCCTGTCCAGGCGTCTCAGACACCGTCAGGGGCCCTAAAACGCCCGTTACCTCAGTGGGTCGACACAGACCCAGACACAGATACTGAGTCTAGTGTCGACGGTGAGGAGACAAACGTAATGTCCAGTAGGGCCACACGTTACATGATCACGGCAATGAAGGAAGCATTGAACATTTCTGACACTACAAGTACCACAAAGAAGGGTATTATGTGGGGTGTGAAAAAACTACCAATAGTTTTCCCTGAGTCAGATGAGTTAAATGAGGTGTGTGATAAAGCGTGAGTTTCCCCCGACAAAAAACTGCTAATTTCTAAAAAATTATTGGCACTATATCCTTTCCCGTTAGAGGTTAGGACACGATGGGAAACACCCCCTAGGGTAGATAAGGCGCTCACACGTTTATCTAAACAAGTAGCGTTACCGTCTCCTGATACGGCCACCCTCAAAGAACCAGCAGATAGAAGGCTGGAAAATATTCTTAAAAGTATATACACACATACTGGTGTTATACTGCGACCAGCAATCGCTTCAGCCTGGATGTGCAGTGCTGGCGTCGCGTGGTCGGATTCCCTGACTGAAAATATTGATACCCTGGATAGGGACAATATACTGTTAACTATAGAGCATTTGAAGGATGCATTACTATATATGCGTGATGCACAGAGGGATATTTGCACCCTGGCATCAAGAGTAAGTGCTATGTCCATTTCTGCCAGAAGAGCGTTATGGACGCGACAGTGGTCAGGCGATGCGGATTCCAAACGACATATGGAAGTATTGCCGTATAAAGGGGAGGAGTTATTTGAGGCTGGTCTATCGGACCTGGTGGCCACGGCAACGGCTGGAAAATCCACCTTTTTACCCCAGGTCACTTCACATCAGCAGAAAAAGACACCGTCTTTTCAAACTCAGTCCTTTCGTTCCCATAAGTACAAGCGAGCTAAAGGCCATTCCTTCCTGCCCCGGGGCAGAGGAAGGGGAAAAAGACTGCACCATGCAGCCGCTTCCCAGGAGCAGAAGCCCTCCCCTGCTTCTGCCAAGTCTTCAGCATGACGCTGGGGCTTTACAAGCAGACTCAGACATGGTGGGGGCCCGTCTCAAGAATTTCAACGCGCAGTGGGCTCACTCGCAAGTGGACCCCTGGATTCTACAGGTGGTATCGCAGGGGTACAAACTGGAATTCGAGGCGTTTCCCCCTCGCCGGTTCCTGAAGTCTGCTCTACCAAAGTCTCCCTCCGACAGGGAGGCAGTTTTGGAAGCCATTCACAAGCTGTATTCCCAGCAGGTGATAATCAAGGTACCCCTCCTACAACAGGGAAAGGGGTATTATTCCACGCTGTTTGTGGTACCGAAGCCGGACGGCTCGGTGAGACCAATTTTAAATCTGAAATCCCTGAACACTTACATAAAGAGGTTCAAATTCAAGATGGAATCACTCAGAGCGGTGATAGCAAACCTGGAAGAAGGGGACTATATGGTGTCTCTGGACATCAAGGATGCTTATCTCCACGTCCCAATCTACCCGTCTCACCAAGGGTACCTCAGGTTTGTAGTACAAAACTGTCATTATCGGTTTCAGACGCTGCCGTTTGGGTTGTCCACGGCACCTCGGGTCTTAACCAAGGTAATGGCCGAAATGAGGATTCTTCTTCGAAGAAAAGGCATCTTAATTATCCCTTACTTGGACGATCTCCTGATAAGGGCAAGGTCCAGGGAACAGTTAGAAGTCGGAGTAGCACTATCTCAGGTAGTGTTACGTCAGCACGGGTGGATCCTAAATATTCCAAAATCGCAGCTGATTCCAACGACACGTCTACTGTTCCTAGGAATGATTCTGGACACAGTCCAGAAAAAGGTGTTTCTCCCGGAGGAGAAGGCCAGGGAGTTATCCGACCTAGTCAGGAACCTCCTAAAACCAGGCCAGGTGTCAGTGCATCAGTGCACGAGGGTCCTGGGAAAAATGGTGGCTTCTTACGAAGCTATTCCATTCGGAAGATTCCATGCAAGAACGTTTCAGTGGGATCTACTGGACAAATGGTCCGGATCGCATCTTCAGATGCATCAGCGGATAACCCTGTCGACAAGGACAAGGGTGTCTCTTCTGTGGTGGCTGCAGAGTGCTCATCTACTAGAGGGCCGCAGATTTGGCATTCAGGATTGGGTCCTGGTGACCACGGACGCCAGCCTGAGAGGCTGGGGGGCAGTCACACAGGGAAAAAATTTCCAGGGCTTGTGGTCAAGCATGGAAACATCTCTTCATATAAACATTCTGGAACTAAGGGCCATTTACAATGCCCTAAGTCAAGCGAAACCCCTGCTTCAGGGTCAGGCGGTATTGATCCAATCGGACAACATCACGTCAGTCGCCCACGTAAACAGACAGGGCGGCACGAGAAGCAGGAGGGCAATGGCAGAAGCTGC
This sequence comes from Pseudophryne corroboree, assembly GCF_028390025.1. Taxonomy (NCBI): domain Eukaryota; kingdom Metazoa; phylum Chordata; class Amphibia; order Anura; family Myobatrachidae; genus Pseudophryne; species Pseudophryne corroboree. The sequence continues at coordinate 422,389,145 of NC_086449.1, read as the reverse complement.
AAGGATTCTTCGCTGGGCGGAAAATCATGTGATAGCTCTGTCAGCAGTGTTCATTCCGGGAGTGGACAACTGTGAAGCAGACTTCCTCAGCAGACACGACCTTCACCCGGGAGAGTGGGGACTTCACCCAGAAGTCTTCCACCTGATTGTAAACCGTTGGGAAAAACCAAAGGTGGACATGATGGCGTCACGTCTAAACAAAAAACTAGACAGATATTGCGCCAGGTCAAGGGACCCTCAGGCAATAGCGGTGGACGCTCTGGTGACACCGTGGGTGTACCAGTCAGTGTATGTGTTCCCTCCTCTGCCTCTCATACCAAAAGTACTGAGAATCATAAGAAGGAGAGGAGTAAGAACGATACTCGTGGTTCCGGATTGGCCAAGAAGGACTTGGTACCCGGAACTTCAAGAGATGCTCACGGAAGACCCGTGGCCTCTACCTCTAAGAAAGGACCTGCTCCAGCAGGGGCCTTGTCTGTTCCAAGACTTACCGCGGCTGCGTTTGACGGCATGGCGGTTGAACGCCGGATCCTGAAGGAAAAAGGCATTCCAGATGAAGTCATCCCTACCCTGGTCAAAGCCAGGAAGGATGTAACCGCAAAACATTATCACCGCATTTGGCGAAAATATGTTGCGTGGTGTGAGGCCAAGAAGGCCCCTACAGAGGAATTTCAACTGGGTCGTTTCCTCCATTTCCTGCAAACAGGACTGTCTATGGGCCTAAAATTAGGGTCCATTAAGGTTCAAATTTCGGCCCTGTCGATTTTCTTCCAGAAAGAACTGGCTTCAGTACCTGAAGTTCAGACATTTGTAAAAGGGGTACTGCATATACAACCTCCTTTTGTGCCTCCAGTGGCACCTTGGGATCTCAATGTTGTTTTGAGGTTCCTTAAGTCACATTGGTTTGAACCACTCACCAATGTGGACTTAAAATATCTCACATGGAAGGTGACGGTGCTGTTAGCCCTGGCTTCAGCCAGGCGTGTGTCAGAATTGGCGGCTTTATCATATAAAAGCCCTTACTTAATTTTTCATTCTGACAGGGCAGAATTGAGGACTCGTCCTCAATTTCTCCCTAAGGTGGTTTCTGCTTTTCACATGAACCAACCTATTGTGGTGCCTGCGGCTACTAGGGACTTGGAGGACTCCAAGTTACTTGACGTTGTCAGGGCCCTAAAAATATATGTTTCCAGGACGACTGGAGTCAGAAAGTCTGACTCGCTGTTTATCCTGTATGCACCCAACAAGCTGGGTGCTCCTGCTTCTAAGCAGACTATTGCTCGTTGGATTTGTAGTACAATTCAGCTTGCACATTCTGTGGCAGGCCTGCCACAGCCAAAATCTGTAAAAGCCCATTCCACAAGGAAAGTGGGCTCATCTTGGGCGGCTGCCCGAGGGGTCTCGGCTTTACAACTTTGCCGAGCAGCTACTTGGTCAGGGGCAAACACGTTTGCTAAATTCTACAAATTTGATACCCTGGCTGAGGAGGACCTGGAGTTCTCTCATTCGGTGCTGCAGAGTCATCCGCACTCTCCCGCCCGTTTGGGAGCTTTGGTATAATCCCCATGGTCCTTACGGAGTCCCAGCATCCACTAGGACGTCAGAGAAAATAAGATTTTACTTACCGATAAATCTATTTCTCGTAGTCCGTAGTGGATGCTGGGCGCCCATCCCAAGTGCGGATTGTCTGCAATACTTGTACATAGTTATTGTTAACTAAATCGGGTTATTGTTGTTGTGAGCCATCTTTTCAGAGGCTCCTTCGTTGTTATCATACTGTTAACTGGGTTCAGATCACAAGTTGTACGGTGTGATTGGTGTGGCTGGTATGAGTCTTACCCGGGATTCAATATCCTTCCTGATTATGTACGCTCGTCCGGGCACAGTATCCTAACTGAGGCTTGGAGGAGGGTCATAGGGGGAGGAGCCAGTGCACACCACCTGATCCTAAAGCTTTTATTCTTGTGCCCTGTCTCCTGCGGAGCCGCTATTCCCCATGGTCCTTACGGAGTCCCAGCATCCACTACGGACTACGAGAAATAGATTTATCGGTAAGTAAAATCTTATTTTCCTTCACAAGGAGGCGCTGTGGTCAGCGTCTCGTCGCCTTTGGGATCTCTCCTGGGAGGAAAATAAACTTCTGCTGTTCCAGGACTACTCCCCTGAGTTAACATGGCTGCGAAAAGCTTTTACGCCTACTTGCTCCAGGTTGGTGACGGCTGGTCGCAAGTTTGCTCTCCTTTACCCGGCCCGTTTATGAATCTTTGATGGAAATTCCTTTAAAGACTTTTCCCCCCCGGAAGATGCGGAATTGTATATAGGGGAAGGGACTGCTCCAGCGACCGACGACATGAACTAGGATTTGTACTCCCCTACCATCTCATTAATCTTTGAATATCGGGCGGTCAAGTATCACTCCCAAGTACCTGTCCGGATGTCGAAATTATGGACCGTGTAGTCTTTCCTTGGGGGACGATTCCCTGAGGGTGATATTCTTTGGCCTGTGTTGTATGTTTTTCTTTAAGAAACCTCTCTCTCCCCCCCCCCCCCTCCCCTCCCTGCTGATACTGTGATCTACTGCCGGTAATCACTTGTGGTTAATACAGGTGGTTCTCATACATGACCCCCCCCCCCCCCCCCCTTCCCCTCCCCCCCTTTTATGCAAGCCTGAGGTCGGACCTTTTACTTCACTTGCAGTTCTCTATTTCTTTGATTGCGGTATTGTATATTGTACCTCACTAAAATAGGTGGTGGTGGCTAGGAGCTTCCATACTGCTTTTCTCAGCTTTGACTGTGCATACCGTGAAGTCACTGTATGGGATATACAATAGAAACGCATGTTTGGTGTTTCTATTGTACAGTTTTTATTTTTATTGTTGTCTTGTGTCTCCCTTTCCCTCCCCTGCTTTTGTGTCAGTATGGTTTGTTGTTGGGTTATTTCCTCCATTAGTTGTACATCTACACTAATACTTCCTTTTTCCTCTGGGAGACTGATAGCAGGTCTTCATAACCCTGGAAGGAAATGCACAACTTTCAGACTATGGTTTAATGTCTGTGTTTAAGGTTGCTACGTGGAATGTTAGGGGTATCCACTCCCCTATAAAGAGAAAGAAAGTACTTTTGTATCTTAATAAACTTCGTTTAGATGTGTTTTTCTTGCAGGAGACCCACCTTCTCTCCCCAGAAGCTCAGAAGTTGGGCACGCTCGGCTGGCGTGTTGTGGCTGACGCACCTTACACTTCAAAGGCTAGAGGAGTCCTTATTTTGGCGAAAAGCTCCTTGGGATTGGAGGTAGTCTCTTCTGTGGTTGACCCGGAGGGAAGGTTTCTCATTCTAGGAGTGACCATTTTTGCTACTAGGTATGTGCTGTGTACGGTCTATGCTCCTAATACATACTCGAAAGCTTTTTTCTGCTCCCTGCTTACTAAATTGTACCCTTTTTCTACCACGCCTATGATTATAGGTGTTGATTTTAATATTATTGCTTCAAAATATATGGATGTACATTCCTCCTCCTCCTCGTCTCGTAATCCTCTAAATTTGGTGTCTCTCATATAGAGTAACAGCTTCAGGTATCATATATATGGAGATTTCTGCACCCGACTGATAGGGAGTACACCTGCCTCTCTGCTGCCCATCATTCCCTTTCCAGGATTGATTATTTGATGGTCTCCGATTCTCTGGTTGTCCACACCCTTGATTCTAATATTGAGCCAATGGCGTTATCAGATCACTCCGTTGTTTGGGTCTCTATGTCTACCACGTTGGATGTAGGTTCTTTTAAACGCTGGCGTTTTACCACTTATTTTTCCTCATCCATGGAGTTTAGTGAGGAACTTGAAATGTTCTGGGATGAGTATGCTGTTCTTAACGCACAAATGGCGCAGGATGATCCTTTGGTTTTCTGGCAGGCCTCTAAAGCAGTCCTTCGGGGGCGTCTCATTGAGTATGTCTCTCGCAGAAAGAAGAAGTTTGCAGCAAACTTCAAAAGATCCCAGCAGAACCTGACTGAGACCTACCAGAGATTCAAACAAAACCCATCCCCCATTTTGAAGAATCAATATATAGATGCTAAAGTTGCCTTTGATGCAGTTCTACAGGCCTTAGGTGACAAACATACCTTTCATAGGAATCATAGATTCTATAGATTTGGCAATAAAACTGGCAAGTTATGATCACATTTGTTGAAAGGGTCGACATCAAATTCCCTTATTCATCCACTCATGCAATCTGATGGCTCTCTGGCTTCGAAATCTAAAGATATTGCGAAGGTCCTCTCTGACTTTTACGCTACTATTTATGAGACCCCTTCCATTGATGAGAATGCTAAAGTGTCTTTCTGGGACTCTATTCCCCCCCCCCCCCTCCCCCTCCCTCCCGAGTTAGAATCATCTTTGGCGGGCAGTCTCTGTTCTCCCATTACCGAAGCTGAGGTTGAAAGGGCTATTAATCACTTAAAACCCTTGAAGTCTCCGGGCTCGGATGGCTTCTCTGGAGAATATTATAGACTACTTTCCTCTAAATCAATCACTTCTCTTACTTCCCTATTTAACATCATCCTATTATCCCATAAAGTTCCTCCCTATTGTAATGACTCCTTTATACGCCTTTTGCCTAAACCTGGCAAGGATCTACAGGTCTTATAGACCGATATCACTTCTAAATGTAGACTACAATCTGTTTACGAAGATTCTCGCAGACAGGCTTAAATCCCTACTCCCTTCTGTAATCCATCCCGACCAAACGGGATTTATATCTGGGAGACACTTCACTAGTAACATTCGCAGGATACTGGCTGCGGCGCACTGGTTGGGCCACACGGGAATCCCAGACCCACATTTCCTTTTTTCGTTAGATGCCGAAAAGGCTTTTGACCTAGTGAGTTGTGACCATTTATATACCACTCTGGCGAAGTTCGGGTTCCCAGTGGGCCTGGCCAGTGTGCTGCAGGCTTTATACTTTAATTCAAGTTCACTTATCCTCTGCAATGGTTACCTCTCAGAGCCAGTGCAATTGGGACGGGGAACTAGACAGGGATGCCCGCTGTCGCCTTTATTATTTGCACTTGCTATAGAACCCCTGGCTTTGGCGCTGCGAGGTCTTCATTCTTTTCAGGGATTACAATATTAGATCAGGAACTTAAAGTAAGTATCTTTGCAGATGACATGCTGCTTTTCATCTCTCATCCCATCCTGCTGGTTACAGGATTAATTCTTTAAAATCTGAATTCCTTCCCCTTACTATGGCAGCATCTAATATGTCCTCCTCCCCTTTTCTTTCCCGTTTTGTCTTTAATACCACCAAATTGAAATACCTAGGGGTTTACATTCCGGTTAGTTTATCTGATCACTATAAGGTAAATTATACACCTATACTGAAGGCTGTCTCCCTTCAGCTTCGTTCCTGGTCAGCGCTTCCATTATCATTACTGGGCCGCACGGCGTCCTAAAGAGCATCATCTTTCCAAAAATGTCTTACTCACTCCAGTTACTGCCGTCGAAGCTTTCTAGAGCTGACTCTGTCCTTTATGACAGGTTGTTCACAAGATTTTTGTGGGCTAATAAAAAACCAAGAATAGCATTGGCTAAACTTAAGTTGAGGATGGAGGTCTCGCAATCCCAGATCTTTTTACATTTTCTAGGGCGGTGGCCTTTAGATATATCAATGACTGGCTTCTGGGAAAAAACACATACACAAATTATCATATTGAACAAGCTTTGGTATTCCCTCATGACCTGAGGGCCCTATTACATACTCCTACCCCCTTATTGCCTCCGCAAGTAAAGAATCATTTGTTGTTTTGGAATTCCTATCTAGCTTGGAAGGCAATTAATAAAGCAATGCATAGAAATTTTGACCGTTCTGATTTTATTCCTCTCTGTGGAAATCCCTGTTTTACCCCTCCTTTGGAGAATTCTAAATTTACAGCGTGGCGATCCAAGGGAATCAGTAGCATCAAAGATGTGTTTGATCCGGGAGGTTAATTGTATTCCTTCTCTGGTCTAGTGGAGAGGTATGGTGTACATCGATCAGAATTGTTTATGTATCTCCAAGTTATACATTATTTACAATCTTTACCTGAGGCCCTGCTCTGTCCTTGCGGTGCTGATCCCCTCACTTCCCTAGTTGCTCGAACCACAAAAGTTCCTTATAAGACGAAATGGTTATATTGGGACCTCTTCCTATTGATATGAATAAGGTGTGGAAACCGTTGTTTGAGAAATGGAAAGATGACCTATCTCTGCAGGGGTCTATGACTGAATTTCTCCGCCCTTTACCACACATTTTTAAAGACTTACATTCCTCAAGTCTTCAGGAAATTCATGTAAAATTCCTAAACCGTGCATATATCTCCCCAAGTCAGAGGAGTCATGTGGTGCCCTCAGATTCAGGACTTTGCGTTAAATGTCGCACACCTCATGCTACTCTGATGCATGCCTTTTGGAGTTGCCCCAAAGGACAAAGGTTTTGGAACAAGGTTTTGTGGTACATAAATACTAAATTCAATTTGCACCTTCTCCTAGCGCCCTTTTGGGTTTGTACTTTTCTGACTGGGGCATACCAGCTGAATCCCTCCACTTACACCCTTTTCTCTACGTTTTCCTCACACTAGCTAAGAAAGCGATTTTGACTCAATGGATCCATAGGTCTCCCCTAGATTGGAGCAATTGCTGACCATGGTTAAGTCGACTATGTATTATGACCGCCAGTCTACTCTTCCTGACATAGATAAACATGCCCCCCTATTCTATAAGAAATGGGGACAGTTTATAGAAATTTTAGACCCTGTGCTTAGAACCCATGTCCTTGCTTTTTTTGACTCAGTAAAGAGGACCACCTTGCTAGATATTCACTCATCCCTGCACCCTTCCCAGTTCCTTGTCTTTGTTGTGTCATTTTAATGTGTTGTTTACTATTCTTTAGTTTTGTAAGTTGAATTGTATCTCCGTTTCGATAATTACTATCTTGGTATATGTACCATTACTATGGAGATTGATTCTTTTCATGTCTATGTTTATTATTGAAAAATTTAAATAAAAAAAAATAAAAAAAATCATGTGTCTGAATCTGGTTGGCAAAAATGGCATGCGTTCTAAAGTGGATGATTCTGATGTATCATATGTGTCATATGATCATATCCTGTATCTTTTACCAACTCCAAGGCTAGTAATGCAAGGAAATAGAATGGTGTATGATTTTGATACAGAAATTGATGTGTATCAAAAGACCTAGGACCCAGAGCATGCACTTCCATCAACATTTTTGCCTCATGTAACCTGAGTTACCAAGAATTTTTTTTTATAAATAATTCATTTCTTATCATAAACATGTGTAATGTGTTATATCATCATCTATGATTTAATGGCTTTTTCATAAATAAATTGTAGCAACTTCACACCTCAATAAGAGCAGAAATATTACATTATATGATCTTAAAAAAAGCTGTGTCTTTTTAGTGTAACCTGAGTTACCACACAAAAACAATTTGTATTAATTTATGTGCAATTATTTTTCATTGTTTGAACATTTGGAGATAAAGAAGAATGTATTATTAGTAGGCTAATCATTATTTAGTACTCCTAAGCATATTTTATGTGGTAAAAATATTGGTTTAAATGTCAACTTAAGAGTGTCACTTGTAACCTGAGTTACCATGGAATCACCCTTCGGTGCTGCTGGAACTATATGTTAGCACAGTAAAAATAAGATTATAATTACCTACTGGTAAATCCTTTTCTCGTAGTCCATAGAGGATGCTGGGGTTCCATTTAGTACCATGGGGTATAGACTGGTCCCTTGGGAGCCATGGGCACTTTAAGAGTTTAATAGTGTGGGCTGGCTCCTCCCTCTAAGCCCCTCCTACCAGACCCAGTCCAGAAGCTGTGCCCGAGGAGACGGACATACTTCGAGAGAAGAAATACACAGATAGTGGTGAGAATCACACCAGCTCACACCGAATTGAAAAACCATACTGACCAGCATGCAACATGGAGAAACCATGCCAACCAGCATGCAACATGAAGAAACCATGTTAACCAGCATGCAACATGAAGACACCATGTTAACCAGCATGCAACTAACCAGCAGGAACTAGAAGAAACCCTGCTAACCAGCATGAAAAAGGAAAAGCAACAGCTGAACCAATACTAAACCAAGCAACAATGCAGGAAAACGAAGCACTGTGCGGGCGCCCAGCATCCTCTACGGACTACGAGAAAAGGATTTACCGGTAGGTAAATAAAATCCTATTTTCTCTGACGTCCTAGTGGATGCTGGGAACTCCGTAAGGACCATGGGGAATAGATGGCTCCGCAGGAGACTGGGCACATCTAAAGAAAGATTTAGGACTATCTGGTGTGCACTGGCTCCTCCCCCTATGACCCTTCTCCAAGCCTCAGTTAGATTTCTGTGCCCGGCTGAGCTGGATGCACACTAGGGGCTCTCCTGAGCTCCTAGAAAGAAAGTATAATTTAGTTTTTTTATTTTACAGTGAGACCTGCTCGCAACAGGCTCACTGCACCGAGGGACTAAGGGGAGAAGAAGCGAACCTACCTAAGTGGTGGTAGCTTGGGCTTCTAAGGCTACTGGACACCATTAGCTCCAGAGGGATCGCACACAGGACCCGACCTCGTCGTCCGTTCCTGGAGCCGCGCCGCCGTCCCCCTTACAGAGCCAGAAGCAAGAAGGTCCGGAAAATTGTCTTCTCCAAGGTAGCGCACAGCACTGCAGCTGTGCGCCATTGCTCCTCATGCACACCACACACTTCGGTCACTGATGGGTGCAGGGCGCTGGGGGGGGGGGGCGCCCTGAGCAGCAATAAATAACACCTTGGCTGGCAAACTGACACCATATATAGCCCCAGAGGCTATATAGGTGTATATTAACCCCTGCCAGAAATATTAAAATAGCGGGAGAAAGCCCGCCGAAAAAGGGGCGGAGCCATCCCCCTCAGCACACTGGCGCCATTTTCCCTCACAGCTTCGCTGGAAGGATCGCTCCCTGGCTCTCCCCTGCAGTCCTGCACTACAGAAAGGGTAAAAAAGAGAGGGGGGGCACAAATTTAGGCGCAGTATAATATATATATATGCAGCTATATGGGGAAAACACTCTTTATAGGTGATATCCCTGTGGTATATAGCGCTCTGGTGTGTGCTGGCATACTCTCCCTCTGTCTCCCCAAAGGGCTTTGTGGGGTCCTGTCCTCTGTCAGAGCATTCCCTGTGTGTGTGCTGTGTGTCGGTACCGCTGTGTCGACATGTATGATGAGGAAAATGATGTGGAGGCAGAGCAAATGCCTGTAAATGTGTTGTCACCCCCTGAGGGGTCGACACCTGTGTGGATGGACTTATGGAAGGAATTACGTGACAGTGTCAGCTCCTTACATAAAAGGTTTGACGACATAGGACAGCCGGCTACTCAGCTTGTGACTGTTCCAGCGTCTCAAATGTCATCAGGGGCTTTAAAACGCCCGCTACCTCAGATGACAGACACAAATGTCGACACTGATACCGACTCCAGTGTCGACGACGATGAGACTAGTGTACCCTCCAATAGGTCCACCCGTTACATGATTGAGGCAATGAAAAATGTATTACACATTTCTGATAGTACCCCAGGTACCACAAAAAAGGGTATTATGTTCAGTGAGAAAAAACTACCAGTAGTTTTTCCTGCATCTGAGGAATTAAATGAGGTGTGTGAGGAAGCCTGGACTTCCCCCGATAAGAAATTGATAATTTCTAAACGGGTATTGGCAGCGTACCCTTTCCCGCCACAGGATAGGTCACGTTGGGAAACATCCCCTAGGGTAGATAAAGCGCTTACACCAGAGGTTCCCAAACTGTGTGCCGTGGCTCCCTGGGGTGCCTCGGGACACTTGCAGGGGTGCCCTGGGTTGGTGGTCCAGGACCAATTCAAATTATTCATGGTCAATATAATAGGCAAAACCAGTGCTGGTGGCTGCCAGTCATAAAATATGTGGCCAAACAGAAGCAAATCTTGTCCCTCACCACACAACTGACCCTAAGGATGACATATAGACGCGATCTACTTAATGTAATATTTCTTTCTAAATTTCTCAATAAGAAATTTTTGGCCTAGGGGTGCCGTGAATAAAATTCTGATATTCTAGGGCGCCGTGATTCAAAAAAGTTTGGAAACCACTGGCTTACACGTTTATCAAAACAGGTGGCACTACCGTCTCCGGATAAGGCCGCCCAAAAGGATCCTGCTGATAGAAGGCAGGAAGCTACCCTAAAAGCTATATGTACACACACGGGCATTATATTGCGACCAGCGATTGCATCAGCATGGATGTGCAGTGCTGCTGCTGCGTGGTCAGATTCCCTGTCGGATAATATTGATACCCTGGATAGGGACAATATTTTGCTGAGGGGTGGAACTGTTGGGGATGGTCTTTCAGACCTCGTTTCCACAGCTACGGGCTGGGAAATCGACATTTTGCCACAGGCTACCCCACAGCAAAAGAAAGCACCGTATTATCAAGTACAGTCCTTTCGGCCCCATAAACACAAGAGGGCTCGGGGCGCATCCTTTCTGCCAAGAGGCAAAGGTAGAGGGATAAAGCTGCAGCATACAGCCAGTTCCCAAGAGCAAAAGTCCTCCCCCGCGTCCGGTAAGTCCACAGCATGACGCTGGGGCTTCACAGGCGGACCCGGGTACGGTGGGGGTCCGTCTCAGAAATTTCAGCACACAGTGGGCTCTCTCACAGGTGGATCCCTGGATCCTTCAAGTAGTATCTCAGGGGTACAGGCTGGAATTCGAGACGTCCCCCCCCCCCCCGCCCCGCCGTTTTCTAAAATCTGCCTTACCAGCAACTCCCTCTGTCAGGGAAGCAGTGTTGGTGGCTATCCAGAAGCTGTATTCACAGCAAGTGATTGTCAAGGTACACCTCCTTCAGCAAGGAAAGGGTTACTATTCCACAATGTTTGTGGTACCGAAACGGACGGTTCGGTGAGGCCCATCTTAAATTTAAAATCCTTGAACACTTATATCAAAAGGTTCAAGTTCAAGATGGAATCGCTCAGGGCGGTTATTGCGATCCTGGTCGAGGGGGATTACATGGTCGCCCTGGACATCAAGGATGCGTACCTACATGTCCCCATTTACCCCCCTCACCAGGAGTACCTCAGATTTGTGGTACAGGACTGTCACTATCAGTTCCAGACGCTGCCGTTTGGGTTATCCACGGCACCGAAGGTCTTTACCAAGGTAATGGCCGAAATGATGATACTCCTTCGCAAGAAGGGAGTTTTAATTATCCCGTACTTGGACGATCTCCTGATAAAGGCGAGGTCCAAGGAACAGTTGGTAGTGGGGGTAGCACTTTCTCGGGAAGTGCTACAACAGCACGGCTGGATTCTCAATATTCCAAAGTCACAGCTGGTCCCGACGACACGTCTTCTGTTCCTGGGAATGATTCTGGACACAGACCAGAAAAAAGTGTTTCTTCCAGTGGAAAAAGCCGAGGAGTTGTCATCTCTAGTCAGAGACCTCCTAAAACCGGGACAGGTGTCGGTACATCAATGCACACGAGTCCTGGGAAAAATGGTAGCTTCGTACGAAGCAATTCCATTCGGAAGGTTCCACGCAAGGACTTTCCAGTGGGACCTGTTGGACAAATGGTCCGGGTCCCATCTCCAGATGCAACAGCGGATAACCCTGTCGGCAAGGACCAGGGTGTCGCTGCTGTGGTGGCTGCAGAGGGCTCATCTACTAGAGGGCCGCAGATTCGGAATACAGGACTGGGTCCTGGTGACCACGGATGCCAGCCTTCGGGGCTGGGGGGCAGTCACACAGGGAAGAAATTTCCAAGGACTGTGGTCAAATCAGGAGATTTCGCTTCACATAATATTCTGGAGCTAAGGGCCATTTACAATGCCCTAAGCCAAGCAAGGCCCCTGCTTCAGAACCAGCCGGTACTGATCCAATCAGACAACATCACGGCGGTCGCCCATGTAAACAGACAGGGCGGCACAAGAAGCAGGAGGGCAATGGCAGAAGCCACAAGGATTCTCCGATGGGCGGAAAATCATGTGTTAGCACTGACAGCAGTGTTCATTCCGGGAGTGGACAACTGGGAAGCAGACTTCCTCAGCAGGCACGACCTCCACCCGGGAGAATGGGGACTTCATCCAGAAGTCTTCCAAATACTGGTAAACCGGTGGGAAAGACCACAGGTGGAATTGCGCCAGGTCAAGGGACCCTCAGGCGATCGCTGTGGACGCTCTAGTAACACCGTGGGTGTACCAGTCGGTTTATGTGTTTTCTCCTCTGCCTCTCATTCCCAAGGTAATACGAAGGCGAGGAGTGAAAACTATACTCGTGGTTCCGGATTGGCCAAGAAGAGCTTGGTACCCGGAACTTCAAGAGATGCTTTCAGAGGACCCTTGGCCTCTGCCGCTCTGACAGGACCTGCTGCAGCAGGGGCCCTGTCTGTTCCAAGACTTACCGCGGCTGCGTTTGACGGCATGGCGGTTGAACACCGGATCCTGAAGGAAAAGGGCATTCAGGAGGAAGTCATCCCTACCCTGATCAAAGTCGTTGGGCCTCAAATTGGGATCCATTAAGGTCCAGATTTCGGCCCTGTCGATTCTCTTCCAGAAAGAACTGGCTTCCCTGCCTGAAGTTCAGACTTTTGTCAAGGGAGTTCTGCATATTCAGCCTCCTTTTGTGCCCCCAGTGGCACCTTGGGATCTCAATGTGGTTTTGGAGTTCCTGAAATCACATTGGTTTGAACCACTTAAGACTGTGGATGTGAAATATCTCACGTGGAAAGTGGTCATGCTGTTGGCCCTGGCTTCGGCCAGGTGTGTGTCAGAATTGGCGGCTTTGTCTTATAAAAGCCCTTATCTGATTTTCCATATGGATAGGGCAGAATTGAGGACTCGTCCTCAGTTTCTCCCGAAGGTGGTATCAGCGTTTCACTTGAACCAGCCTATTGTGGTGCCTGCGGCTGCTGGGAACTTGGAGGATTCCAAGTTACTGGACGTAGTCAGGGCCCTGAAAATTTATGTTTCCAGGACGGCTGGAGTCAGGAAAACTGACTCGCTGTTTATCCTGTATGCACCCAACAAACTGGGTGCTCCTGCTTCTAAGCAGACTATCGCACGCTGGATTTGTAGCACTATTCAGCTGGCGCATTCTGCGGTGGGACTACCGCAGCCTAAATCTGTAAAAGCCCATTCCACAAGGAAGGTGGGCTCATCTTGGGCGGCTGCCCGAGGGGTCTCGGCTTTACAACTTTGCCGAGCTGCTACTTGGTCAGGGGCAAACACGTTTGCAAAGTTCTACAAATTTGATACCCTGGCTGGAGGAGGACCTGGAGTTCTCTCATTCGGTGTTGCAGAGTCATCCGCACTCTCCCGCCCGTTTGGGAGCTTTGGTATAATCCCCATGGTCCTTACGGAGTTCCCAGCATCCACTAGGACGTCAGAGAAAATAAGAATTTACTCACCGGTAATTCTATTTCTCGTAGTCCGTAGTGGATGCTGGGCGCCCATCCCAAGTGCGGATTGTCTGCAATACTTGTAAATCGTTATTGTTACACAAATCGGGTTATTATTGCGAGCCATCTGTTCAGAGGCTCCTTTTGTTATCATACTGTTAACCGGGGTTCCTATCACGAGTTATACGTGTGATTGGTGTGGCTGGTATGAGTCTTACCCGGGATTCAAAATCCTTCCTTATTGTGTCAGCTCTTCCGGGCACAGTGTCCTAACTGAGGCTTGGAGGAGGGTCATAGGGGGAGGAGCCAGTGCACACCAGATAGTCCTAAATCTTTCTTTAGATGTGCCCAGTCTCCTGCGGAGCCGTCTATTCCCCATGGTCCTTACGGAGTTCCCAGCATCCACTACGGACTACGAGAAATAGAATTACCGGTGAGTAAATTCTTATTTTCTCTTACGTCCTAGAGGATGCTGGGGTTCCATTTAGTACCATGGGGATATACCAAAGCTCCGAGTACGGGAGGGAGAGTGCTGAGGCACCTGCAGAACAGATTAACCAAACTTTAGGTCCTCAGAGGCCAAAGTATCGAACTTGTAGAACTTAGCAAACGTGTTCGACCCTGACCAAGTAGCTGCTTCGCAAAGCTGTAAAGATGACACACCCCGAGCAGCTGCCCAGGAAGAACCCACTTTACGAGTAGAGTGGGCCTTAACAGATTTTGGACACGGCAAGCCTGCCGTAGAATAAGCATGCTGGATAGAAAACCTGATCCAGTGAGAAATTGTCTGCTTAGAAGCAGGACACCCAACATTGTTGGGATCATAAAGGATAAACAGAGCATCCGACTTTCTGTGACGAGAAGTTCTCTTCACATATATTTTCAAAACCCTCACAACATCCAAGGACTTTGAGTAATTGAGGTGTCAGTAGCTACTGGCACCACAATAGGTCGGTTGATATGAAATGCCGACACAACCTTTGGAAGAAATCGCTAACGCGTTCTGAGCTCAGCTCTATCTTCATGGAAAATCAAGTAAGGGCTCTTGTGCGACAATGCCCTCTGTGACAGCCTTCCAAGTAAGAAACTTTACGTCCACCTCCTGCAAAGGTTCCAACCTCGATTTCATGGACAGCAACACCACATTAAGATCCCAAGGTGCCGTAGGAGGCACAAAGGGTGGTTGGATTTGCAGAACCCCTTTCAAGAATGTCTGAACCTCAGGGAGGGCAGCCATTTGTTTCTGGAAGAAAATGGACAAGGCCGAAATCTGAACTTTTATGGAGCCCAAGCGTAGGTCCACATCTACACCTGCTTGCAGAAAGAGGAGAAAACGTCCCAGATGAAACTCCACCGTAGGAAACTTCTTGGATTCACACCAAGACACATACTTTTTACCAAATCCGATGGTAATGTTTTGACATTACTCCCTTCCTAGCCTGTAGGAATGACCTTTTTCGGAATGCCTTTCCGAGCTAAGATCTGGCATTCAACCTCCATGCCGTCAAACGTAGCCGCGGTAAGTCTTGATAAGTGAACGGCCCCTGTTGAAGAAGGTCCTCGCGAAGAGGAAGAGGCCTCGGATCCTCCAAGAGTAATCCCAGAAGATCCGCGTACCAAGCCCTTCTTGGCCAGTCCGGAGTAAAGAGGATCGCTTGAACTCTTGTTCTTTTTATTAGTTTGCGAATCCTTGGGATGAGTGGAAGTGGAGGGAACACTTACACTGACTGGGACACCCACGGAGTTACCAGGGCACCCACCGCCACTGCCTGTGGGTCTCTTGACCTGGAACAGTACCTCCGAAGCTTCTTGTTGAGGCGAGAGGCCATCATGTCTATCTGAGGTACACCCCATCGGCTTGTTACATCTGCGAATACCTCCGGATAGAGACCCCAATCTCCTGGATGGAGATCGCGTCTGCTGAGGAAGTCTGCTTCCCAGTTGTCCACTCCCGGAATGAAGATTGCTGACAGTGCCAGGACGTGTCTTTCTGCCCAGAGGAGGATTCTCTTTACCTCTGACATTGCAGCTCTGCTCTTCATTCCGCCTTGCCTGTTTATGTAGGGCACCGCCCTGACGTTGCCTGACTGAACATGAATGGCTTGACCTTTCAGAAGATGTGCCGCTTGTAGAAAGCCATGTTATATGGCCCTTAGTTCCAGAATTTTACCGGAAGGAGAGCTTCCTGACTTGACCACTTTCCTTGGAAGTCCTCCCCTTGGGTGACTGCTCCCCAACCTTTGAGACTGGCATCCGTGGCTAGAAGAATCCAATTCTGAATCCAGAACATGCGGCCCTCGAGTAGGTGATAAGTTTGCAGCCACCAGAGGAGTGAATTTCTGGCTTTCGGCGACAGGCATATCCGCTGGTGCATGTGAAGGTGTGATCCCGACCATTTGTTCAGGAGAGCCAGTTAGAAGAACCGTGCGTGGAATCTTCCGTACTGTAAAGCCTCGTAGGAGGCTACCATCTTCCCCAGAAGGCGAATGCACTGACAAACCGATACCTGGGCTGGCTTCAGGACATCCCGGACTATTGATTGGTTCACCAACGCTTTCTGTCGGCTCCAAATGTGACTTTGGAAGGTACAGGATCCTCCCAAGATCCTGGAGTAGGCGATTTGAGAGAGCAATACTCTTTAACAGCCTCTCCCTGAGAGATGCTTTTAGCAGCAGATCGTCCAGATATGGAATTATGTTCACTCCCTGTCTGCGGAGGAGTAGCATCATCTCTGCCATGACCTAGGGGAATACCTTCGGTGCTGTGGAGAGGCCAAATGGCAGTGCCTGGAACTAATAGTGACAGTCCAGCAGCTCAAATCTTAGATAAGCCAGGTGAGGCGGCCAGATCGGAATGTGAAGGTACGCATCCTTGATATCCAGGGATACTAGGAATTCCCCCTCCACCAGACCGGAGATCACCGCTCTCAGAGACTCCATCTTGAATTTGAATTCCTTCAAGTAGGGCTCAATCTTTTTAGGTCTAATATTGGCCTTACCGAACCATCCGGTTTCAGTACCACAAACAGGTTTGAGTAATAACCCTTAAATTGTAGGTGAGGTGGAACTGGAACAATGACATTTGTTTGACAAACGTTTGAATAGCTTCCAGCAGTACTGTACTTCTTGTCCGAGAAGCTAGTAATAATCTGTGTGGCGGGAGTACTAGAAACTTCAGTCTGCACCACTGGGCAACCTAGCCAGGGGTCTAGGCAGGATATCGCCCAGATTTTTAACTGCAATCTCTTTAGTCTCCCTCCCACCTGCCTGATCCCCAGGCAGTGAGGTCCACCGACAAACCGAAGGGTTTGAGAAGGCAGAATCCGAAATCCGTCCCTGGGAACCTGGCGGTGCAGTTTTTCTGGATTTTCCCCAACGTCCTCTAAAGGAAGTGGAGGAACCCTTGGACTCATGTTTAAACCTAGCGGTTCGAAGGGATTGCAGTGTAGGTGTAGGATATAATTTCCTGGTCTGTGCAGCTGCGGAAGGCAGATATGTTGACTTACCCGCAGTTGGCATGGACATTCACGTATCCAGTGCATCCCAACAGGGCCTCACCTGTGAAGGGCGGACCCGCCATACCTTTCTTGGATTCTGTATCTGCAGTCCATTGGTTTAGCCACCGTCCCCTGCTTGTCTAAACTGCCAGAGTAGTGGCCCCTGCGTGACGCAGGCCAATCTTCTTCATGGCCTCCAGCCGTGAAGCCTGTAGAATTCTGTAAGTGACATAGAAACAAGCAAATGTCACTCCTACACATAGAATCTAAATCATCAAGTAAGGAGCATGACCACGTAACTATAGCCCCGGAGATCTACGCAAGCGAGGGTCTCTGAGCCACACCTGTAGCATTGCACAGTATTAGAGAGTAGTCTCAATCTGCGATCAGTCTAATTCTTTATGGAGGTTGTACCAGGGACAGGTAACACAATCTTCTTTGACAATTTAGACACTCTTTAGGGAAGTGGATTATATCTTTGGGTGCCCTCCGGTTTTCCCAAATAAGGAGTTTAACGCTCTAAATAGTGGGAAGGCATTTATATATACACACACACACACACACACACACACACACACACACACACACACACACACACACACTGTATATATATATATATATATATATATATATATATAAATATTTCTCATCCCTATTAGCCTCAAACTATATGCTGCACCCCTCATGTGTCAGTTGCATTATATGGCAAGTGTACGCTTTTCAGGGTACGTAGTTGGGGTGAGAGGCACAGCTGTAGGATTTGATTCCCCAGACATCTCAAAACTGTGGCTTCTTCCCAGCATGGGACATATTTAAAGATATATATGTGAAAGTACACCTTACGGAGGTCACCCCAGGGGGATATGCCACTGAAGCCTGAGAATTTGTACAGTTTTGAGCATGGTATAGACTGCCCAGGAGAAGATATACATTCTGCATTACAGGACAAAGTCCCCCAAATATGGTACAGTGGGTTACACACACACACACACACAAAAATGTCAGTACAATTTTTCCCCCAGAATACCTTCAGAGAGTCACAGAGTACAAGGAGCAAGCCACACCGCGCCCCTTATAGACTTTTATTATGATAGAAAACCCCTCTGACTAGCTGAACCTTAACAGGGTAGATACTTAGGAAACATATTCTGGGGTATATTCAGAGTCGGATCCATTCCGACATACATTTGTCGGAATGGATCCAACAACCCTTATTCAATCGAGTGGCCTAATCCAACTGTCGGATTTAGCCGGTGTCTGTGCAGCTGCGGTCAGCAGCTCCCTGTGTGTGTGTGCGAGTGAACATAGGGAGCCGCACATCACGGTCGTGTAGCCCAGTGCCGCGCTGCAGGGAGAGAGGTGCCTGGCCGGGGGACGGCCGTCATAAGGTAACTGCCAGCACCGCTCCCCGTAGCCTGCCACACAGCTCCTCCGTCTCCTCATCTCAATCCGACTTTATTTAAAGTCGAATTGAGATTGTTGGAAACGGGGACAAAACCTGTCGGATTTGGCCCAGTTTCCGACAAACACGCGGATCGCGGCTATTCTGCTGATCCACGTGGTTTCCGACAAGTCGGGAATTCCTGGCTATGTCGGAAAAAAACTGCCCCTATTCAATAGGTCGGAACCCCTTCCGACCTAAATCATTTGGAAACTGCCGTCTTTCCGACAAGACGGCAGTTTTCGACTCTTATTGAATATACCCCTCTGTGTCATAAATATCTGCTTTAAATTATTTAAATAATTTTTTGTGTCAAATGTAGTTTGGGAGGCACTGCTGGCTGACAATGGTAAAGGAGCAGAAGTGGAGGGCGGGGCCAAGCCATGGGCAGTAGAAGCCGTCAGGGTGGGCGCCTTGTGGAGCCCAGTGTATCTCGCAGAAAGAGTTTTAACAAAGGTAAGTTCTTACCATAAAACTCGTTTTCTGCTGCGGGGTACACTGGGCTCCACAAGGAAAGACATAGGGGATGTCCTAAAGCAGTTCCTTATGGGAGGGGACGCACTGTAGTGGGCACAAGAACCGAGCGTCCAAAGGAAGCATCCTGGGAAGCGGCAGTATCGAAGGCATAGAACCTTATGAACGTGTTCACAGAGGACCACGTAGCCGCCTTGCACATTTGTTCAAGGGTCGCACCACGGCGGGCCGCCCAAGAAGGTCCAACAGACCGAGTAGAATGGGCCTTAATGTGAGCAGGAGCTGAAAGACCAGCCCTCACATAAGCATGTGCAATCACCATTTTAATCCATATGGCCAAAGTTTGCTTGTGAGCAGGCCAGCCCCGTTTGTGAAATCCAAACAGCACAAATCAGATTTTCTAATAGAAGCAGTTCTCTACACATAGATACGGAGAGCCCGTACCACATCCAAAGACCGCTCTTTGGGAGACAGATCAGGAGAAACAAGTGCCGGAACCACAATCTCCTGGTTAAGGTGGAACGATGAAATCACCTTAGGTAAATATCCGGGACGAGTCCTAAGAACCGCCCGGTCACGGTGAAATATCAGATATGGGGAACTACAAGACAAGGCACCCAAATCCGACACTCTTCTAGCTGAAGCAATAGCCAGCAGAAACACCACCTTAAGGGAAAGCCACTTAAGGTCAGCTGAACCAAGAGGTTCAAACGGAGACTCTTGTAACGCCTCCAAAACCACCGACAATCCCAAGGAGCCACAGGCGGGACATAGGGTGTGTTGCGTATCCAACCTCCCTGAGTAAAGGTATGCACATCAGGTAAGGTCACAATCTTCCTCTGAAACCACACCGACAAGGCAGATACTTGAACCTTGAGGGAGGCCAGACGCAGGCCTAAGTCCAGGCCCTGCTGAAGAAAGGCCAACAAATTGGCTATACTAAACTTGGAAGCGTCATAATTGTTAGATGTGCACCAAACAAACAAAGTAAGAATGCCAGACCCTATAGTAAATCCGAGCAGAAGCCGGTTTCCGGGCCCGCAACATAGTTTGAATGACCGCCTCAGAAAACCCTTTAGCCCTTAAGACGGAAGCTTCAAGAGCCACGCCGTCAAAGACTGCCGGGCTAGGTCCTGGTAGACACAGGGGCCCTGAACGAGGAGGTCTGGGCACTGTGGAAGTAGAATTGGACGCACTGACAATAGGCCCTGCAGGTCTGAGAACCAGTGCCTTCTGGGCCATGCTGGAGCTATGAGAAACAGAATTCCTCTTTCTTGCTTGAACTTCCGAATTACCCTGGGCAGGAGTGACACCCGAGGGAACACGTACGGCAGCCGAAACCTCCAAGGCATCGCCAGCGCATCCACAAATGCTACTTGAGGATCCCTTGTCCTTGCTCCGAAGACCGGAACCTTGTGATTGTGTCGAGACACCATCAGATCCATGTCTGGAAGGCCCCACTTTTCCACTAGGAGTTGAACCACTTCTGGATGGAGGCCCCACTCTCCGGCGTGTACGTCCTGACAACTGAGGAAGTCCGCTTCCCAATTCAGGACTCCCGGAATGAATATTGCCGACATGGCCGGTAGATGGCGTTCCGCCCAATGTAGAATCCTTGAGACTTCCTTCATTGCCAAACGGCTTCGAGTGCCGCCTTGATGGTTTATGTAAGCCACTGTGGTGGCGTTGTCCGACTGTACTTGAACAGGACGGTTCTGAATTAAATGCCAGGGTCAACGCATTGAAGACCGCCCGCAATTCCAGAATGTTGACAGAGAGGAGAGATTCCTCCTTGGTCCACCGACCCTGAAGGGAGTGTTGCTCCAGCACCGCTCCCCAACCTCTGAGACTGGCATCTGTCGTCAACAGGACCCAGTCGGATATCCAGAAGGGACGGCCCCTGCACAATCGTTGGTCCTGGAGCCACCAGTGCAGCGACAGACGGACCTCCGGAGTCAATGAGATCATGCGAGACCTGATCCGGTGAGGTAGGCCGTCCCACTTGGCTAGAATCAGCCTCTGGAGGTGGCCGAGAATGGAATTGAGCATACTCCACCATGTCGAATGCTGATACCATGAGGCCCAGCACCTGCATCGCCGAATGTATCGACACTTGCGGACGAGAAAGGAAGCAACGAATCCTGTCCTGAAGCTTCAGGACTTTCTCCTGAGACAAGAACAACCGCTGGTTGTGAGTGTCCAATAGTGCTCCCAGGTGCACCATGCTCTGAGCAGGGACCAGAGAGGATTTCTTCCAGTTGATGAGCCACCCGTGGGCTTGTAGAAACCAGACAGTCATATCCAGATGATGTAGGAGAAGTTCTGGGGAATTTGCCAGGATTAACAAGTCGTCCAGATACGGCAGTATCCTGACCTCTTGACGGCGGAGTACCACAGCCATTACCGCCATAACTTTGGTGAAGACTCGCGGAGCCATAGTTAAACCAAAAGGTAACGCCCGAAACTGGTAATGGAGGTTGCCAAT
This sequence comes from Pseudophryne corroboree, assembly GCF_028390025.1. NCBI lineage: Eukaryota > Metazoa > Chordata > Amphibia > Anura > Myobatrachidae > Pseudophryne > Pseudophryne corroboree. The sequence continues at coordinate 422,367,781 of NC_086449.1, read as the reverse complement.
CGCAAACCTCAGGTATTGCTGATTTGACACTGCTATAGGAATATGCAGGTAAGCATCCTGTATGTCCAGGGAGACCATGTAGTCCCCAGGTTCCAAGACCAGAACTATAGAGCGAAGGGTTTCCATACGGAACTTGGAAACTTTCACAAACCTGTTCAATGCCTTGAGGTTGAGAATGGGCCAGGAGGACCCATTCGGTTTCGGGACCAGAAACAGCGGAGAATAGTACCCCCGGCCCCTCTGAGCAAGAGGCACCTGTACTACGACTCCTGTATCCAGGAGGGTCTGTACCACCGAATGTAGAGTGTTTGCCTTTGTCTGGTCCAACAGGACGTCTGTCCGTCAAAATCGATGAGGAGGACGGTTTTTGAAGGCTATGGCGTAACCTCGAGTGACGACTTCCCGTACCCAGGCATCTGAAGTGGTCTTCAACCATTCCTGGGTATACCCTAGAAGCCGGCCCCCCACCCTGGGATCCCCCAGGGGGAGGCCCGCTCCGTCATGCGGTAGGCTTATCGGTCTTGGTAGCTGGCTGACGGGCAGCCCAGGCTCTTTTGGGCTTCGGCTTACCAGGTTTGGAAGTGCGGGCCTGCTTGTTGTACGCCTGACCTTTTGCTTTACCTGAAGGACGAAAGGACATACCTTTAGCCTTCGACACAGAAGGAGCGGTACTTGGTAGACAGGCAGTTTTGGGAGTAGCCAAGTCAGCCACTATCTTATTTAAGTCCTCCCCAAACAGAATATCTCCCTTGAAAGGGAGTACCTCCAGGGTTTTTCTAGAATCCAGATCCACAGACTAGGATCTCAGCCACAATATCCAGCGAGCCAGGACTGATGTATCACTGACCTGAGTTGAGAGTGTTGTGGACTCGGGGTTTCTTCCGGTGTCCGGGAAGAGGAACTGGGCCGCAGCAGGGATGGTCGAATGTAAGTTTTTCTCATGCAGGATTAGATCGGCAAACAGGAGGCACGTGTGGACGCTGAAGGTCTCCTGAAAGACAAAGCTTGAAAGGCGTTGATAAATCAGTGAAGAATATCCGATGCTGGAGGCACAAACTGCGCTAAAGTGCTCTGGGTGCTAGGAGACACTGAGATGATTGGAGGCACTGAGGTGTTTAGAGGTACAGAAGTGCTTGAAGGCGCGGAAGCGCTTGGAGGCACGGAGGTGCTTGCATACACTGAGGTGTTTAGAGGTACAGAAGTGCTTGAAGGCGCAGAGGCGCTTGGGGGTACTTAGAGGCACGGAGGTGCGTGGAGGCGCTCGGGCGCTTGGAGGCACGGAGGTGCGTGGAGGTGCTTGGAGGCACAGTAATGCTGGGAGGCACGGAGATGCGTGGAGGCACTTGGGTGCTTGGAGGCACAGTAATGCTGGGAGGCACGGAGGTGCGTGGAGGCACTCGGACGCTTGGAGGCACGGTGATGCTTGGAAACAAGGAGATGCTTGAGAACACAGGATTTAGCAGGAACAGGGGAGCTCAAGAGATCACAGTTTCTGACAGCAGAATGATGATACTCAGGCGCCGGGTCTCTGCCCGGCGTCTGACTTTGAATCTCCCGCCCTTGCCCGATTGGCGGAGCGGGTAGGTGACGTCAGTCCTGCTCCGCCTCCATGACCACACTCATGATGGCGGCGCCCTCGCTCCGGGAAGCCACCGAGGAGACACACCGACCCGACGCCGGAACCCGGAGACCGCTGGGGGAGAGAGGCGCCGGGTAATCCAAGACACACGCAGGGGCAAGCGCGGGCGCCGCTGCCTGCGACGTGTGACATGATGTAGTAGAGGCCTTGGCTGCTAGGATACTGGCATCAGAAGCCGCCTCTTTAATATAGTGAGAAGCTGTGACAATATATGACAAGCATTGTCTAGCATGGTCAGAAGAGATTTCAGCTTCTAACTCTAGGGCCCGTGCTTCAATAGCCTCTGCAGCCCAAGTTGCTGCAATAGTAGGCCTTTGTGCAGCACCCGTGAGGATGTAAATCGCTTTTAGATAACCCTCCACACGTTTCTCCGTAGGCTCTTTTAGAGACGTGACGGTAGTGACAGGTAGAGCTGAGGAAACCACCATCCTAGCCACATGTGAGTCTACTGGAGGAGGAGTTTTCCAATTTTTAGACAGCTCTGGCGCGAGGGGATAGCGAGCCAGCACCTTCTTTTGAGGCACAAACTTCTTTCCCGGTTTTCCCCAGGGTTCCTGACGTATTTCCACTAGGTGGTCAGAGTGAGGTAAAACTTGTTTAACCACCTTCTGACGCTTGAACTTATCTGGTTTCTTAGGAGGGGCGGATGGCTCGGGCTCATCCGTAATCTGTAAAATCAACTTAATAGCCTCCAAAAGATCAGGAACATCCACATGTGAAGTACCCTCCCCCTCAGCAGTATCTGTGTCAGAATCTGTGGGGTCAGTGTAAGCGCCATCTTCATCAGACGAGGTGTCAGTGACAGCAGTGGATTGTGAGGAGATAAGAGCTCGCTTAGAGGACCCCTTGGTCTTAGGCGAGCGAGGGTCAGACTTTTTAGTAGTCAAGGACTGGTTCAACTTCTTCAATTGAGCAGACAAATTATCCGCCCACGGCGGGTTAGCTGCAGGGACCACATACGGTTACACCGGCATAGGAGGTCCCATAGGAGGTGTTAGTTTAGTAACTAGCGTAAGTAGAAGCGTGGAGAAAGTAGCCCACGGTGGGTCATTATGCACCCCCGTTGCCACAGTCCCACTGGGGGGCAAGGAGCCCCCAGAACCAGAGCCCACAGCTGCTATAGTCTCCTCATAGGGATCTGTGACTTCATCAACACCGGCAGTGTGTTCAGCCCCAGAACCGTTACCTTCAGAAGCAGACATGATATAACTTGCAGTATCAGGTAACACAGTACAATTGTCAGCAGCAAAATACCTCTTGCCCAAACCCCTGCGCTGTGTAGTCAGCACAAGCAGGGATACAGGAGAGATATGGTGACTAAAATCACAGAGAAAATACGTATTAAAGTATATCTTGTGAAAATCCTATATAATTATAAAACCTGACGCACCAAGCCCCCTCAGGTTACAGAATATAGGGATAGCAAGTTGAGTGAGACACGAAATGGAAACCACTCAGCAAGCTAATGCACACACAGTCACAGTTATACAATGCAGAGGTTATTACTAACAATAATACTACACTGGACCAGCTTATATATATATATATAGCTAAGTAGTCAATAGATATAACACTGCACAGTAAGAACTGGATGTATATCACAGGGTACTTGTACCAGAGAACCCTGACTAAATGCACTCTTTCTTATAGGCCCTACACATTACGCGATGTGCCGCCGAGGTGCCCGACGGACGATACGGCCGTCGGGCGACCCGGCGGCGGGGCAGTGACGGGGGAGTGAAGTTTCTTCACTCCCTCGTCACCCGACTCCGTAGACGTGCAGGCAAATATGGACGATCTCGTCCATATTGGCCTGCATGCACAGCCGACATGGCACCAGCGATGAACGAGCGCGGGGCCGCGCATCGTTCATCGCTGGTACCTCCACACTGCACGATATGAACGTTATTTAGTTCATTAATGAAAGAGATTGTTCATATCGTGCAGTGATGTCGGCCAGTGTGTAGGGCCCTTAAACTAACACTGTCTAATTGACATGTAGAATACTCAAGTGTCATGTAAAGTCGCAGCGCTGTCAACCAGGCGGCTTTACAAAGAAGGATTTGCCCAAGCAGTCCCAGGAACAGTGTAGCTGAGAGAAATTGCGCCCAAACACTGACAGGGAGTGAGGGAGAGACAGATATGCAGCTCCTGGGCGGGAACATTTGCTGGAAATGGCGCCCTGGGGCTGGGGGAGGGGCTCCAGGTCTAAGCCTTATCCCCTGTGCTGGCAAAACCACCAGGTACTGCGGCCTACACACAAAAAAGGTTTTAAGAGAAAACCTGACCTGCACCCATGCCCTGGTGATCTAGTGGGATCGCCTGTACTGCCACAGTGTCCACCCCCAGCGCGCGCGGCCCGCCTCCCACCGAATCGCGATAAAGCACGGGTCCCGCGAGCTGGACCCACTCACCACCTCCCGAAGAAAAGGACTCCGAAGAAAACCGGAGCCTCCTGCTGTAGTTACCCGGCAACCAGGGCTCGGGAGTGTACAGCGCCGCTGGGGAGAGATGGAGCTGCAGCAGTGAATGTCACTAGACATGTACACATCTGCAGCCCTTGAAGTCTTCACTTTTCTTCTCAAAAAAGCTCTTCTTAGGGCTGCCCAGAGCAGCCCCCCTGTTATGTGCCTGCTATCTGCGGCACCAATTACAAAATTGACCTCCTGTGCAGGGAGGCAGGGATATAGAGGAGGCGGCGCTATGCATTCTGGGAACAGTCAAAGCTTTTGAGCTTGTTGGTGCCTCGGATCAAGATCCTACTCTACACCCCTATGTCTTTCCTTGTGGAGCCCAGTGTACCCCGCAGCAGAAATAACTGTAAAAGCGGTACCTGTAGAAGTGCAGATGTGATTGGACAGCGAATCCATCACTGCATACAGCTGTCCAGTGATGGATCCGCTGTAATCACTGGGTGGGTAGCGGGCTTATGCAGCGGAGGTGCGACGGGTAGCGGAGTGGAAAAATTTGGCATGGCGGCAGGCCAGGATCCAAGAGGATCCAGTCCCTCTTAATGAGGCCTAGTCTTTCTTCTAGGCTGTTTCAGCAGGGTGCTGCACCCTGCCCATTTTGGAAACGTGAAAAAGCACCCAGCCCTTTTTCAGTGCACCCTGCAGGATCATAAATCACCCCCTTGTATACAGAATGCAATAGTCAGTGCATGTTACAATGTAGTTGTCTACTCCTTGACCACCTCTGAAATTGGAACACAATTTCTATCCTTAGCAAAGTGGATGGCAGAGGAGGGACTGTAAATGACATCACTGCTGTGGCTGCCTGCATAACACAACACTCTGATAAAAGGGGAGATGTACTAAGCCTTAAAAGTGATACATTTCATGGTGATAAAGTCCCAGCCAATCAGCTCCTAACTTCCATGTTACTGGCTGTGTTTGAAAAATAACAGTTAGGAGCCGATTGGCTGTTACTTTATCACCGTGATATTTATCACTTTTCAATGCTTAGTACATCTGCCCTAAAGAGAGAAAGAACAGGGTAAGCAGTGAGCTTGTACTGCTTACAGTATTTCCTTAGAAGAATATACTTATATTGTACCTATATATTTTAAGCTTCTGCTTATCTTTTCTGTTTTATAACACATAAGGATTATAGGGGCAGATGTATTAACCTGGAGAAGGCATAAGGAAATGATAAACCAGTGATAAATGCAAGGTGATAAACGCACCAGCCAATCGGCTCCTAACTGTTAATTTACATATTGGCTGGTGTGTTTATCACCTTGCACTGATCACTGGTTTATCACTTCCTTATGCCTTATCCAGGTTAATACATCTGCCCCATAATTACTTCGGCACTGGGAGGAGACATTTATTATCTACTTAAATGCTACAGACATTCTTTCAAGTGGACTGGACATATACAGTATTTCTCAGTTCAGGTTTTGGGTGTTACATGGGTGTCCTATATGTATGCAGGCCATCTTTTCGTATGGGCTCAATGGGCAGTTGCCCTAGGCTGATAGCTGAGGATCCCATTTTTCCAGGGGTACCAGATTATTGAAAATCGCCCATGGGGAACCAGAGATATCAGACTTCAAAGCAGTGGTCCCCATCCGATCCTGTTAATTGCTCTTTCCAGCCACATATCTCAGGTTCTGTCTGACTTAAGAGTTTTTCTTAGCTTGAACTCTCCCCTTTCAGTGGACACTGGCAGCGTGTCTCTACTATGCCCAGAACCAGAGATATCAGCCTTTCAGCAGCTGGTCCTTCCTTCAGCTCCACACTCCTGGTATTAAGTTTTATATTTTCGTTGGTGGATTGTTCTGGCTCCTTAACGCTGATGCCCAATTGCCCAGTGCCTCCTTTGTGTCATTTTTTAAATCTAAGATGGTTTCCGCAAGCCAATCATGGCTCGCTGCGTCATTGCCCCGCCACTCGGGGCTGGCTTATAGAAGCAAGAGCAAGGCAGGCCACCGATGAGGAGGAAGCGTGCAAGAGCTCCTGAAGAAAGATGACGCTGGAAGTCCTGGGGAGACAGTGGCCATGCAAAATAGCTGCTTAAAGGTTGCCATCCCCCCAGGTGAAAATGCTGGAAGTCTTGGAGAGGCGGCAGTCATGCAAATTTAATGGCCGCCACCCCTTAGGTGAAGACAGAAAACAACAAAAGTCCTGGAGCGCCAGCAGCCATGCAACAGAGCTTAACAGCCACTTTCTGAGGAATTCCAGCCCTGGGCTGACTGGTTTTGGGGAGTGCTTCATGTGATGGCAAGGGGACACCACACTGAGTGTCCCCCCTCTGCTACGGCATTATCCCCCGTCTTTTTCAGCCTGGTTCTGATTAAATAAGGGGAACCCTACTTTTTTTTCTCGAGGGGGGGGGGGTGTGTGAATCAAACAGTGCCTCCCCAGCCACTGACCTAACTGCTATATAATACCCCATTCACACTGCAAACCCGGTTCCGACCCGGTATTTTGAACCTGGGTCCGACCCGGGTCGGACACGGGTCAGACCCTTTCACACTACACTTTCAACCCGGGTTATTGCAGGGTTGGCTCCTTTTAACTCAACCCAGGTCAGCAATTAAAACACCATGGATGTCATTTTAAATGGACTTTTTTTGGCTCAGAAAGTTGAGGTGTCAGAAGGGGACAAAAGGAGAGGGAAGGGACAGCTCACAGCATTGCAGGAATCATGGCTGACAGAGCTATGTTTTTATACACAATTGCATCTTTAACTGTTCCAGTAACTTACCTCCCAACTGTCCCTTTTTTGTCCCACCCCTGTGCTGCAGTGTCCTGCGGTGGGTGGGTGGGGGAGTGTGTGTGTGTGTGTGTCATGTGTACAAGGAGGCGTGACTCGCGATTGAGGCTCTGCCACGAGGCCACGCCCCTTTCATATAGGTCACACCCCCTTTTTGGGCGCACTTAGCACGCGCCAAGGTCCCTATTTGTACTTTTAATAAGTTGGGAGGTATGCAGTAAAGTTGCCTAGCAATCTCCGCCGCACCCCTAATTCTTAATAGCTCTAATGCTCTCTGTTCTCTCCTGTGTAGCAGGACTCAGGCTGCTGACATCATCAAGGCACACAAAGAACAGCCAATCAGCACGTTTACATGAATGCAGGGTTGAATAACCCGGGTTGGACACTTTAGAGTGCACATTGACCCGGCTCCAACCCGTGTATAACACTGCTTTTATACCGGGTTGAAATGCAGGGTTACTCGACCCAGGATATTCAAAAGTGCTACTTTTAGACTGCACCTCGACCCGGCAATATCCCGGGATATATTTACGGTGTGAAAGGGGTATTATAATATATATCTATATATATGATACATTTACAATCATATAAGGGCTGATAACAGTGATGTAATATGAATGCTACCAAACTCATCAGAAGACATTGAGCATTAAATGCTTATTTGTAATTTATTTACATATAGTACAGCTCAAACAAATTATACCTTTAAACAAATCATTCAGATCCATAGTAGTGGATACTTATCTAGCAATACAGGTAAGTAATTCAAATGACCTTCATGAAACCACAGATGGGGAATTTCAACATTTTGATGGCAACAGGTCCAGTCAGTCTTAGATCACATAAAATACATTGAATCCAAGTTCAGTCAGACCACCAATCAACAGTATCCACAAAGGAATAAATACAAAGCATAAATACATACTGGTAAATTGTTCCAACAACGCACATAAGATGAGACAAAATGCCAATTTCAGTAGCATGGCGGCAAGATACCAAGACTTTTTCTTCATATTTTGTGCTGCATTCCGGGGATCATACCCAGATTTACATCGTCCTGCCATTTTCACAATCAGCATAACAAGTAGTATGGTGTCAAATATCCAGACAGGAATGAAGATGATGAACCAGCTCCAAGGGGCCTTCTCATCCAGCTTTAGCACCAACATGATCAGGAAGAGTAAACTGAATAGCCAAGTAAGCAGCACTCTCTGCGCCAGGGACATTCTCATTTAAACTGATTTTAGGGGGTTTCAAAGCCAAGATGAAGAGTGGTATCCCTGTATTGAAATGATAACATATTCAGTGTGCATACATGGATATAGAATTCTGATAACAGACAGTAGTTTCAAACTTCTTATCCACTAAATGACCAAAGGGTTTGGGGACCATTTGACAAAATAAAAATTTCAGTTTTTGACATGCATCAATTTAAATTCAATATATATTTTTCTATTTATTACTCCATCCCAGCGGTGCTCAAACTGTGTGCCTTGGCAGCCTGGGGTGCCTAAGGGCACTTGCAGGGGTGCCTATGACTGGTGGTCCAGGACCAATTCAGATTAATTATGGTCAATAGTAATGGGCAAAACCGGCGCTGGTGGCTATCAATCATAAAATATGGGCACAAACAGAAGCAAATATTATCCCTCACCACACAACTGAACCTAAAGATGACATAAAAACACAATTTATTTATTTCTAAATTTCTCAGTAAGAAAATTTTAACCTAGGGGCTCCATGAGACAAATTCTGATACTCTAGGGCGCCGTGATTCCAAAAAGTTGGGAACCACTGCTCTATCCACATTAGGTTCATATTACTTTTTTGTTGAACAGAAGGGGCTAGCTAAAACAGAAAGAAAGCAGTTTTCATAATTACCACCTTGGGTAAAGCAGGATTGATCTGAAACACTGCTTTCCATAACAAACCCCCTATTTATTGTTTTAGAACTGTACTGCTGCAATTTATTCATTAACTTTACCTCACAAGTCAGGGCAAAAGTCAGAGATGTAAGCAATGCCAATGCTTACACAGTTGAGAGATTACCGGGCAACTGGGCATGCATCACGGTCATACTGCGCATGCGCCAAGGTACCTTTGCAAATAAATCCTCACTGTGAGCGACATCACAAAATGATTGACAGTCAGGGACCATAGGGGTTACCCAGATGGCTTATTATTGAAGGATGTGACCGCAGCTGCATGTGTCTATGCAGTGGCTTGGATCTGTGAAGCCGCTGCTGGGCGTCTCGGTACATTTACAGGCCTTTGCAGCCTTAGCATATTTTCATGCTTTCACTGCGTATGGACTTACAGCTGTAAATGCATTAGCATACATATCTGAATCATGTCTTTAGTCAGCAGGCTTACAGTTACCTGACAGTTTTTGTCTACATATAAATATTCCCAAAACACCTTCCCTGGAGGTTAGGTCTGAGCTTATGGAGCATTCTTTGCTTCCCTGTGAGGGAGTGCAAGAATTTGGAAGTGCTAAAATGCAGGTATGTTAGAATGTATCAGCTGATTATCTGACAGGCTGCATCATGCACAGCCTTGATGATGTCAATTTGGGTATAAAAGTTGCTGCTTAGTACAGTCTAGAACAGTCGGGTGTGGTATGGAAGGTAGATAGTAACTAGGTCGACAGGGTCTTTAGGTCAACAGGGTCTAGGTCGACAGGTCAAAAGGTCAACATGAGTTTTTTTATGTTTTTTTGGTGTTATTTTCTTCGTAGAGTGACCGGGAACCCCAATGAATGCACCGTGTTATTTTTTTTGTGTCGTTTTCTTCGTAGAGTGACCGGGAACCCCAATAGCGGTCAACCTAGATAGTGTCGACCTAGAGACCGGATCCCAGAACAGTCAGTTATCAGCGGTTTGTGAGCTGTATATTATATGCTGTGACTGTGTCTGCTAATCAAAGGGTACTTGGTAAGCTTAAATTAAATTTTAACTTTTTGACCCATTCCAGAAGAACCCAAAACATTTATAACAAGGAGGCGTTGAAAACATAATTAAAAATACCAGCCCCATATGATGAAACATGGCATAGACATGGCTAGTGGAAGCCCAAATATAGGGGGTACTCAAGCAGCCACGGACCACTGGCATGCATACATATTACAGAAATATATAATTTGGATGCGTACACATCCTATGGAAATCCAAGCTTAAGCACATATGGTTAAATCAACAAGCGGAGGTACTAATACCGACTAAAAAGCCTGGGTTTTTACACATGACCACACACCAACTTGGGGGTTTTCGTCAGTGTAAACTGCTCAACCCGGGTCCAGTCACCCGGGAGACTCTCTCTGGTACCGAACAGGGTTTTTCACTAGAAGGTCTCATGGGAGCTGTAATGGAAATGGGTTACCCGGGTCGTCCAACCCAGGACCTGTTTTTAGATTGTTGTGATTGGTTCAAATCAGAACCAGGTCTGTGACAGCTGTCGCCAAGGAGGGAGAGATAACAGCCTCCCTGTATAGTCTGGACTGTTATGGTTTTTACCTTTTCCCCGCTTAATATGGGGAGTCTGTAATCTCTTCAGCCCGGTGACATGTGACACCCTCCACAGAAGAACATCCTCCGTGGGAAATCTGGAGTCTCTGGTGCTTGGAGATGCATCATCTACAAGTGCCGGCACTGCACCCGTTTGCAGTGTGAACAGCGCCGACCTGGCAATATCCTGAGTCAGTGCCACAGTGAGTATGAGGTATGTCTGGTTCTGACGCAGCATGGAACCATGGGGAAGATGTATTAAGCCTGAAGAAGTGATAAAGTAGTGATAAATGGAAAGTGATAATGCACCAGCCAATTAGCTTCTATTTTTCAAACCCGTAATGATTAGCTGGTGCGTTATCACCTTCCACTTATCACTTCTTTATAACTTCTCCAGGCTTAATACATCTGCCCCCATGTTCCAAATCCTGAGTCAGAACCAAGATTTTTGTAGAGGAATTAGTCAGCTGTGCAAAAGTATGGATAGAATCAGGCTTAGGGTGCCTAGAGAGTTTGAGAAATACGCAATCATCCACTAATGCCTAAGCATATAACTATGACAAAAGCATTAATGCAAGTGCAGCATCATATATCACACTGTGTCTAATATTTCAATATGTTGACGAATGTAAATCAAATCTCACCAAGAAGCAGTGAAGTATAGCAGTCATTATTAGAGGAGCCAGCACAGTCACTATCAGACACACAGAGTCCTCCCTCCAGCAATGTGAGCCTGGAGCAGGGCATTACTCGTCACCACCATACAGCGGCCATCATCAGTCAGTCAGTGTACTACGGAAGAATTGCTTCCTGTGATTGGTCATTGGTGATTGGTTGTCACCTTGCAAGGCTCACCCAATCAGCAGCAGATGGCTGCAAACGCGATTAAAACGGTTGGTTCTATATCGGAGTGGGAGATGGGACCTTCTGACGTACCTAGGTGAGGAGACCCGTCACTAGGGGGAGGAGCTACGGCCGAACAAGGTACCCGAAAAGTACCCTCGCGGGATCGCTTCGCTCGCCACGCTTCGGGCACGGTGGCAAGCGACGCTCCGCTTCGCTCGCCACCTAATTACTAAAGGTAATAGTTGGTGGTGTGGATACTAGAGCATCTGTACCGCTGTCGTAGCTCCTCCCCCTTGTGTCGTGGCTCCTCCCCTGACGGAAAAGGTCCCTTAGGCCACTTGGATCTAGCCTCAACCGATTAAAACGGATCACGGCGCACTTGTGAGTCACAAAACAGACATTTTTAGTCATGAAAAATTTAGAAAATAAGGTTTCTTCTTGATTTGACAATCTACCTAAAGTCGTACCTTAATCGTTTCGTAGGAAGATACGTTTAGTTCAAATTCCAACTCATAATAGCATTGTAATTCTCTACCGATATGTATGTATTCTTTCCAGAAACTAAGATGGACGCCAGGTTATTTCTAAAGGAGCTATGGACACCCGTCCGCCATATTTGTTTTGGAAACAGAAAGCTATCTGCTGCTGGTGGAGTCTTTGTCTGACTACCTCCAATAGCGTTTCTGTACGCTGCTGTGGGCCCGCATCACCTTCACTCAGGGACCTAGCTACTCCCTGATTTGCCAACACTTTATGACGCAACTGTCGTTGCCAAGGGAAGAATATTGCGCGTGCCTGTGGCTCGTGCACCTTTTACTGAGTGATAGGAGTGCGCGCACCGGGAGCGCGGATAGAGGGCTCATGCCGGAGTGAGGTCCTGTCCGGTGCCCACGGTGGCAGGAGGAGGAGACGGAGGCGGCTACGGGGCTGCAGGTAACCGGTAGACACTTTGTATACGGTAGTCCTTGTAAGACGTTGTATCATGTATCCGCAGTCTGTTATATCAGTGACCCACTGTGCCGCTACACATCAACAGGCTATGCCTCATCTCCATCCCTGCCTGTTACAGCTCCGTACTCTGCGGCCACACATATGTCCTGTCACATACATGCTGCTCTGTAGCACACACGTCTTCTAAACATGGGGAGGTCACAAATGTAATTTTTTCTCACATATTGGTGGGTGACTCGTCCTAGTCGTGTACATGTCTTGCGGTCACCCCCAACTACCCCCTCTCACTTAGAGGACACTGACTAGAACAATGTCCTTAATACAGCTAGTACAGAGCTACAGTCTGCTCCTATATGGATACTTTGCATACACTAGTAACCAAATGACTGTATCGTGTGCCGTCATAATCCTGCCTTTTTTAGTTTTTTATTTGTAAAATAAAATTTGTGTATATTTAAACCATATATGGAAAGTGTGTATGTATGTATGTATGTATATGTATGTATGTATGTGTATGTATATGTATATGTATATATATATATATATATATATATATATATATATATATATATATATATATATCAGTACGAAATCCCGGCGGTCACAATCCCGACGGGTGAGCGCAACGCAGCCCCTTACAGGCACGGTGCCTCGCTACGCTAGGCACACTGATTTATTCTTGCTCTATGGGTGTCGTGGACACCCACAGAGGGAGAATATGCCGGGATTGTGGCAGTCGGGATCCTTTGTCGGGATTACCTTTGTTGACATCATGTCTGCCTGGATGATATGTTGACATGATGAATGTCAACAAACCGTCACTGGTGGTCTTGTGTGGGTTTTTTTTTTTACCTTTTCCTAGTGGCGATTCCAGCATCATCTTCTGGGTTCTGGCGACCATGTGGCAATCGCTTACAGCATGGTCCTCCAATGCTGCAGAATACCTATAAGTATTAATTCACCTGACCCATACCCTCCACATAGTGCCTAACTCTAACCTACCCCACAGTCAAACCCTAACTCTCCAGGCGGTGCCTAACCCTAGATGGCGCCATCCTGAAACTGTCAACATTTCACATGTTGACATTTTGCACCTGTTGACCTGGTTACTTTCGACAGTTTGAACCATGGGGCTAATTCAGACCTGATCGCTGCAGTGCATTTTCGCGCAGTTGCAACTGACCGGAGCCCGGGATGGTGCGGAAAAAAACGATTGCACCGGCGATCACAAGAAGATTGACAGGAAGAGGGCGTTTGTGGGTGGCAATTGATCGTTTTCATGGAGTGACTGGAAAAACGCAGCAGGGACCAAGAGTTTTGTGGGAGGATTCCTGACGTCAGCGCTGGCCCCCGATCATCGCAGTGGCTGAGTAAGTCCTGGCCTGTGCAGAGACTGCACAAACTTCTGTTTGTGCAGCTCTTCTGCACATGCAATCGCACACCTGCACAGCGATTCCCCCTCCCCCTGCAAAAAATGCACCCTAGTGATCAGGTATGAATTACCCCCCATGTCTACTGTATGTCCTGATGTCAACATTGTGGTATCATCCTTCTAAACTTCAACAAAGTTACCATCGACCCTTTGACTGGATATGCACCAAACTGTATTTCATTTAAGTTCAGGAAATGTTTGTTTTAAAATATTGCAATGATTTGTCAAGCCAGCAAACTACGTCAGCGACTTCCTCTCTGGCCAGTCCCTATATTGACTCCCAAACACATGAGAATTGCTCTGCATCCTGTGCCACCTGGTATCACACGCAGTGGCGTAAGTTCGCCCCAGTCGCCTGGAGGCATGATAAATGTTGGTGCCCCCCCTACATACTGTATACACACACACCCTTCATATGTAGCTATCCGGCACTCATGTTGAACAGTAGTAGCGTGCTCAGGTGCCTTTCCAAATAGTAATATAGATACACTTACAAAGTGGATGGCACTGCAAGTCAGTCATCACAATAAAATAGACACCAACATACCTATATAGCACACCTACAATACTCCCTCACCCACCAGCGTGTCACAATGTAGATGCTTTGGCGCAGTGGTGTGCCGATATACAGTGTATATATATAAAAAACACATACGCCTCTTTCACTTAAACACACACACACAAACGCCACTTTCACTTAAACACACACGCCTCTCACACTCACGCCTCTTACTTACACCATACTTTCCGACTTTCGGGCTGCTCTCTCCAGGAGAGAGCAGCCGGTCGGGTCAGCAGGGCAGGCGGGCAGTGTGGTGACGTGCTGAGGGGGGCAGGCCAGAGGCGGAACAGGGGCGTGGTTGCTGGACGTGTCATGTAAGCCATGCCCCCCACTGTGTAATGCCACTATTACCGGCATTATAAAGCAGGGAGCGTGGCTATGATGACGCGATTCAACAAGAATCGCGTCATCGCCTGCCCGGTCCGCCCACTTTACTCGCTAAGTGGGCGGCCGGGCAGGGGGTGACCCCTGAAATCGGGAGACTTGCCTGCTCTTCCGGGGGGCCGGGAGGGTCACCCGAATCACTTACACACACACACCTCTCACTTACACACACACACCTCTCACTTACACACACACACCTCTCACTTACACACACACACCTCTCACTTACACACACACACCTCTCACTTACACACACACACCTCTCACTTACACACACACACCTCTCACTTACACACACACACCTCTCACTTACACACACCTCTCACTTACATATGCTTCCTTCATTTAAACTCACACACACACACGCTTCCTTCACTTAAACACACAAACATGCCTCTTTCACTTACACACACACACACACACACACACACACACATGCCTCACACATACACACACACACACACACAAACAATAACAAACACATGATTCCTTCACTTACACACACACACACACACACACACACACACCCCTTACTTAAACATGCACACTTAAAACACAGTGCTGCCAAACATTTATTAAAGACCCCCCCGCACCCCTCCCCTTTCCAAATACCCCCCCTCCCCCCACAGTGCTGTTTGAGGCAAGTGCTGCCAGTGCCTACCTCCTGCTATCAGCCCAACGGAAGAACAGAGAGCTTCACTTGGCCAGCTCATCTGGAAGGGCCTGGCAGAAGCTGCGTTCTGGAGCTCCCCCTAGCTGTAGCCACAGCCAGCTCTCTGTATATACTAGGAGGCAGCTGCGAACAATCTTCAGGGTCAGGCAGCGGGAGACAGTGGAGGAGATGTGCCCCCTTGAGGTCAGGAGCCCGGCGGCAGCCGACTCCACTGCCTCCCAGAGTTCCGCCCCTGATCACATGGATTTTATGCAGAATCTATGGGGTTTTTTCATGGGTTGAGGTCTGCTAGCTCAATATCTTAGAGACTGAACCTCCCCCCAAGCATATCATTTATTGTGCACATGGGGAATTAAAAGACAAGAATTTGCTGACATAAGGGAAAATGAGGTTCAAGAGAAAATGAGACTACAAAATGTTATAAATAATAGGCTTCAATCCACGGCACTCGACTATCTGCAGTGCCTGAAGAATGAGCCCACACCATTTAAATAAGAGACGCATACATCTTCTGCACTCTCCAAATTAAACTACAAACTGTATTTCATTTTAATTTGGGAAATGTTTGTTCGAAAATATTGAAATAATTTGTCAAGTTGGCCAAGTAAGTGGGTGTCTTCCCTTCTGGCCATTCCCTACACTGACTGACAAAAACTTGATAATTTCTCTGCATACAGACACAAGCATAGCGATAGCAATATATTAAAAGCAACATCTGCACAACAACATTTATAAAGGGGGTGAAGTGGAGAAAAAAAAGGGGGATGGAGGGAAAGGAAACAATACAGAAATATAGGGGCATATGATAAAAACAAAGGTAAGCAAAAGAAAACCATATATGTGAAGTAGGTTATAAAGAAAGAACATACAAAAATAACCCATAGGTCATAAGCGCAACACCTGGAATCTAATGGCTTATAGGTAGAGCAATTTTCAAATCACAACCTCCACTTAATCACAGGGAGGCAGCAGAGGTGGAGTGTTTACATCTAATGGTTGCCATATAATAACTGCTTTGAACATAGGCTATAAACGTAGAGAGGGCAAGTGGTTCAGGATCTTTCCATAATTGGGCAATAAAGATACAGTATGGCTAGTTACATATCTGCAATGT
This sequence comes from Pseudophryne corroboree, assembly GCF_028390025.1. Lineage (NCBI taxonomy): Eukaryota > Metazoa > Chordata > Amphibia > Anura > Myobatrachidae > Pseudophryne > Pseudophryne corroboree. The sequence continues at coordinate 422,351,457 of NC_086449.1, read as the reverse complement.
TGTTTGAGAGAGGGTGGCAATGATGGAGTAGGGCCGGCTCACGGTGTACTGGGTGTATAATTCCTAACACTTTTGAAATGAAACTAAATACTTCATAAACTATACAGTTTTTTTTCATGGGATGTGGCCTGCTATCTTATAGGCTAGATAAGAGGTATCCTGTAAAAAGTCGTTGTGACCAGATGTGCCATTGCTGTCCACGCCAAGCGATCACAGATTGGTTTTGGGTCTCATGAGACCTGGGCAATAGGGAATTTACTCATAAGGTGCATACACACAGTGCAATTTGAACTACCTATATGAAAACATAGTACATATTGCACTGTGTGTATACAGCTTGTGATGCCGATGTATGCTCCTGTGGGGTCGGTATCGCAAGAAAAAAATAGACTGTGCAGGCAGGTCAGTTTTGACTAGAAAGTGTCAATCTGCTGACACACCTCCGGACTGGCGTCTGTGATTCCCCTGAGTGCTGAACATACAGGTTAAAATAAATTTATTTTACATATTTGTACATTTTATTGAAACCATTTGATTTTATTCACTGCCCAGCGCTCCCCTAGTTCTGAAGTCTGGGACTGCTGGGGCTCTTCCCCTGGTGAAGCACAGCACATTGGGGGTTAACAGACCGAAGCGCTACATCCGTTAGACTCCGTCTTGGCTGCATCACTCAGCTGCCGTTCCTTTTCCATGCTGGGGGTATTAGGAGCAGCCTGTCCTAGTCCTCCAGCGCTATCCGCTCCTGCTTCATTGGCAAAGCCACCGGGGCTAGTGGCACTTCTGAGCTGCTGTGGGAGCCGACTCCTTTCCCGCAGCCCCCGATACACCAGGGGTTAACTTTCCCAATCGTCGCTCTGGGAGCTTTCTGTCCTGGTCCCCCAGTAGGCGACCCTTCTCCCACATGTAGCCCTGCAGCCCAAAGCTAAATCCAAGCTGCAGCAGCTCTCTATCCCCAGCGCACTGGGATTTAACAAGCCTCACTGCTGTGGCCACCGAATAGGGTCCGGTCTGCAGCAGATAAAACAATATTTGAAAATACATTTTTAAACAGTCAATGCCGTTAACACACTTGCAATTAGCGGCTCGTGTCTAACCATTTTGAATGTGGCACCCAGCACCAATGGGTCCCTCTAAAGATTGCGTCGCAGTACAAGATTTAACCACTTCAGTGATTAGAGGTGGGGTGGGGAGGGGGAGCTGTCTCGGGACTGGGACCTGGCCACAGTCATACATAGGACTATTGCATGTATGTAGTGAATATTGGTTCAGGAATGTTTAAATGCAGGTAAGTGAATTATTTAAATGCTACAAGTAGCTGTATAGTACAATGCACAAGTACACATTGGTTGCTACCTAGGAAATATTAATTATTACATTTCAACTACAAATCACTTCAACGGTATAGGGATTCACCATTCGTAACCGCCTGTTACAGATGACTCCTGGAACCAGTTTGCTCCAGCTAGTTCCCTACTGACTATTTCCTAAAGACTACACTCAGTAGTCGGCAAAGGTACTTGAGCATAGAGACACTGGGGGTCATTCCGAGTTGATCGCTCGCTAGCTGCTTTAAGCAGCAGTGCAAATGCTAAGCCGCCGCCCTCTGGAAGTGTATCTTAGCTTAGCAGAAGTGCGAACGAAAGGATCGCAGAACGGCGGCAAAATATTTTCAAGCAGTTTCAGAGTAGCTGCAGACTTACTCCTACCTTGCGATCACTTCAGACTATTTAGTTCCTGTTTTGACGTCACAAACACGCCCTGCGTTCGGCCAGCCACTCTCCCGTTTCCCCAGCCACTCCTGCGTTTTTACACACACTCCCCGAAAACGGTCAGTTACCACCCAGAAACACCCACTTCCTGTCAATCAGTCAACGATCAGCAGTGCGACTGAAAAGCGTCGCTAGACCTTGTGTGAAACTACATAGTTTTTTGTGAAAGTACGTAGCGCGTGCGCACTGCGGCACATACTCATGCGCAGAAATGCCGATTTGTAGCCTGATCGCTGCGCTGCGAACAACGGCAGCTAGCGATCAACTCTGAATGACCCCCAATGGCATTAACCTCAAGATAGCCGGAGAGTGGTTGAGTGCTTTGCGCTTAACTGGTTGTCGCAGGATACAAAGCTGTACTGTCCTGCAGCAGTATTATGTTTCTCTAACGTCCTAGTGGATGCTGGGGACTCCGTAAGGACCATGGGGAATAGACTGCTCCGCAGGAGACATGGGCACTTTAAGAAAGAATTTAGATTCTGGTGTGCTCTGGCTCCTCCCTCTATGTCCCTCCTCCAGACCTCAGTTTGAGACTGTGCCCGGACGAGCTGGGTGCTGTTCAGTGAGCTCTCCTGAGCTTGTTGTGAGAAAGTATTTTGTTAGGTTTTTTATTTTCAGGGAGCTCTGCTGGAAACAGACTCCCTGCATCGTGGGAATGAGGGGAGAGAAACAGCCCTACTCTCTGAAGTTAGGTCCTGCTTCTTAGGCTTCTGGACACCATTAGCTCCAGCGGGATCGTACGCAGGATCTCACCCTCGCCGTCCGTTCCCGGAGCCGCGCCGCTGTCCCCCTCGCAGAGCCGGAAGACAGAAGCCGGGTGAGTATGAGAAGCAAGAAGACTTCGAAATCAGCGGCAGAAGACTCTGTTCTTCACTGAGGTAACGCACAGCACTGCAGCTGTGCGCCATTGCTCCCACACACCTCACATACTCCGGTCACTGTAAGGGTGCAGGGCGCAGGGGGGGGCGCCCTGGGCAGCATATGGACCTCTTTTGGAAAAAGTACACATATATACAGTTGGGCACTGTATATATGTATGAGCCTCCGCCATGAAAATGCATATTTGAGCGGGACAGAAGCCCGCCGTCGAGGGGGCGGGGCTTCTCCCTCAGCACTCACCAGCGCCATTTTTTCTCCACAGCTCCACTGAGAGGAAGCTCCCCAAGCTCTCCCCTGCAGATTCACGGTAGAAGAGGGTTAAAAGAGAGGGGGGTTAACATTAAGTTACTGTGTTATTCCTGGGTGATAGCGCTGGGGTGTGTGCTGGCATACTCTCTCTGTCTCTCCAAAGACCCTTGTGGGGGAACTGTCTTCGAAAAGGGCATTCCCTGTGTGTGTGGTGTGTCGGTGCGCTTGTGTCGACATGTCTGATGAGGAAGGCTATGTGGAAGCAGAGCGGGAGCAAATGAATGTGGTGTCTGTGCCGACGGCACCGACACCTGATTGGATGGATATGTGGAAGGTTTTAAATGATAGTGTGAATTCCTTACATAAAAGGTTAGAAAAAGCTGAAGCCTTAGGACAGTCAGGGTCCCTGCCCATGCCTGATCCTGTCGCAGAGGCCGTCAGGGTCTCAGAAGCGCCCACTAACCCAAATTGTTGATACAGATACCGACATGGATTCTGACTCCAGTGTCGATTACGATGATGCAAAGTTACAGCCAAAATTGGCTAAATCCATCCGTTATATGATTATAGCAATTAAGGATGTGTTGCACATCACAGAGGAAACCCCAGTCCCTGACGGGAGGGTTCATATGTATGGGGAAAAGAAGCCACAGGTAACCTTTCCCCCCTCACATGAGCTAAATGAGTTATGTGAAAAGGCTTGGGAATCTCCAGATAAAAAACTGCAGATTTCCAAAAGGATTCTTATGGCGTATCCTTTCCCGCCAACGGACAGGTTACGCTGGGAATCCTCCCCTAGGGTGGACAAGGCTTTAACACGCTTGTCCAAGAAGGTAGCCCTGCCGTCACAGGATACGGCTACCCTCAAAGATGCTGCGGATAGAAAACAGGAGGGTACCCTGAAGTCCATTTATACACATTCAGGTACCTTACTGAAGCCGGCAATTGCGTCGGCCTGGGTGTGTAGTGCTGTGGCAGCATGGACGGATACCCTATCTGAGGAACTTGATACCTTAGACAAGGATACTATTTTAATGACCCTGGGGCATATTAAGGACGCTGTCCTATATATGAGAGATGCTCAAAGAGACATTAGTCTGCTGGGTTCTAGAATCAATGCTATGTCGATTTCTGCCAGAAGGGTCCTGTGGACTCGGCAATGGACAGGTGATGCCGACTCAAAAAGGCATATGAAGGTTTTACCTTACAAGGGTGAGGAATTGTTTGGGGAGGGTCTCTCGGACCTGGTCTCCACAGCTACTGCTGGAAAGTCTAATTTTTTGCCATATATTTCCTCACAGCCTAAGAAAGCACTGTATTATCAAATGCAGTCCTTTCGATCTCAGAAAAACAAGAAAGTTCGAGGTGCGTCCTTTCTTGCCAGAGGCAGGGGTAGAGGAAAGAAGCTGCACAACACAGCTAGTTCCCAGGAACAGAAGTCCTCCCCGGCCTCTACAAAATCCACCGCATGACGCTGGGGCTCCACAGGCGGAGCTAGGCCCGGTGGGGGCGCGTCTTCGAAATTTAAGCCACACGTGGGTTCACTCCCAGTTGGATCCCTGGGCAATAGAGATTGTGTCTCAGGGATACAAGCTGGAATTCGAAGAGATGCCCCCTCACGATACCTCAAATCGTCCCTGCCAGCTTCCTCCCACGAGAGGGAATTAGTGTTAACTGCAATTAAAAAATTGTATCTTCAACAGGTGGTGGTCAAGGTTCCCCTCCTTCAACAGGGAAGGGGTTATTATTCGACCATGTTCGTAGTTCCGAAACCGGACGGTTCCGTCAGACGCATATTGAATTTAAAATCCCTGAACATGTACCTGAAAAGGTTCCGGTTCAAGATGGAATCGCTGAGAGCAGTTATCGCAAGCCTGGAAGGGGGGGATTTTATGGTGTTTCTGGACATAAAGGATGCATACCTTCATGTCCCCATTTATCCGCCTCATCAGGCGTACCTCAGATTTGTGGTACAGGATTGTCATTACCAATTTCAGACAATGCCGTTTGGTCTCTCCACGGCACCGAGAATATTTACCAAGGTAATGGTGGAAATGATGGTACTCCTGCGGAAGCAAGGAGTCACAATTATCCCATACTTGGACGATCTCCTCATAAAAGCGAGATCAAGAGAGCAGTTGCTGATCAGCGTAACACTTTCTCTGGAAGTGTTACGGCAGCACGGCTGGATTCTAAATATTCAGAAGTCGCAGTTGGTCCCTACGACTCGTCTGCCTTTCCTGGGCATGATCCTATACACAGACCAGAAAAGGGTTTATCTCCTGATAGAGAAAGCTCAGGAACTCATGACTCTGGTCAGGAACCTATTAAAACCGAAACCGGTGTCTGTGCATCACTGCACTCGAGTCCTGGGAAAGATGGTGGCATCATACGAGGCCATTCCCTTCGGCAGGTTCCATGCGAGGACTTTCCAATGGGACCTAATGGACAAGTGGTCCGGGTCACATCTACAGATAATCACCCTATCCCTCAGTGCCTGGATGTCACTCCTGTGGTGGCTGCAGAGCGCTCACCTTCTCGAGGGCCGCAGATTCGGCATTCAGGACTGGGTCCTGGTGACGCAAGCCTCCGAGGTTGGGGTGCAGTCACACAGGGAAGAAATTTCCAAGGACTGTGGTCAAGTCAAGAGACTTGCCTTCACATCAACATCCTGGAACTAAGGGCCATATACAACGCCCTTCGTCAAGCGGAGACCCTGCTTCGCGACCAACCGGTTCTGATTCAGTCAGACAACATCACCGCAGTGGCTCATGTAAACCGCCAAGGCGGCACAAGGAGCAGAGTGGCGATGGCGGAAGCCACCAGAATTCTTCGCTGGGCGGAGAATCACGTAAGTGCACTGTCAGCAGTGTTCATCCCGGGAGTGGACAACTGGGAAGCAGACTTCATCAGCAGACACGACCTCCACCCGGGAGAGTGGGGACTTCATCAGGAAGTCTTCGCACAGATTACAAGTCGGTGGGAACTGCCACAGGTGGACATGATGGCATCCCGCCTCAACAAAAAGCTGCAGAGGTATTGCGCCAGGTCAAGAGACCCTCAGGCGATAGCTGTGGACGCCCTGGTGACACCGTGGGTGTTCCAGTCGGTCTATGTATTTCCTCCTCTTCCTCTCATACCCAAGGTGCTGAGGATAATAAGAAAAAGAGGAGTGAGAACAATACTCATTGTTCCAGATTGGCCACAAAGGACTTGGTATCCAGATCTGCAAGAAAAGCTCACAGAGGACCCGTGGCCTCTTCCTCTAAGACAGGACTTGTTGCAACAGGGGCCCTGTCTGTTCCAAGACTTACCGCGGCTGCGTTTGATGGCATGGCAGTTGAACGCCGGATCCTAGCAGAGAAAGGCATTCCGGATGAGGTCATTCCTACGCTGATAAAGGCTAGGAAGGACGTGACAGCTCAACATTATCACCGTATATGGCGAAAATATGTTGCTTGGTGTGAGGCCAGGAATGCTCCTACGGAGGAATTCCAGCTGGGCCGTTTCCTTCACTTCCTACAGTCCGGAGTGAATTTGGGCCTAAAATTGGGTTACATTAAGGTCCAGATTTCGGACCTATCCATTTTCTTTCAAAAGGAGTTGGCTTCTCTACTTGAAGTTCAGACGTTTGTAAAGGCAGTGCTGCATATTCAGCCTCCTTTTGTGCCTCCAGTGGCACCTTGGGATCTTAACGTGGTGTTGAGTTTCCTGAAATCCCACTGGTTTGAACCACTCAAAACGATGGAGTTGAAATATCTCACCTGGAAGGTGGTCATGCTATTAGCCTTGGCTTCGGCTAGGCGTGTGTCAGAGTTGGCGGCTTTGTCACATAAAAGCCCCTATCTGGTTTTCCATGCGGATAGAGCAGAATTGCGGACCCGTCCACAATTTCTGCCAAAGGTGGTCTCATCCTTTCATATAAACCAACCTATTGTGGTGCCTGTGGCTACTACTGACTTGGAGGATTCCGAGTTACTTGATGTGGTCAGGGCTTTGAAGGTTTATGTAGCCAGAACGGCTAGGGTCAGGAAAACAGAGTCGTTGTTTATCCTGTATGCATCCAACAAGCTTGGTGCTCCTGCTTCAAAGCAAACTATTGCTCGCTGGATCTGTAACACGATTCAGCAGGCTCATTCTGCAGCTGGATTGCCGCTGCCAAAATCAGTTAAGGTCCATTCCACTAGGAAGGTGGGCTCTTCTTGGGCGGCTGCCCGAGGGGTCTCGGCATTACAGCTTTGCCGAGCGGCTACTTGGTCAGGTTCGAACACTTTTGCAAAGTTCTACAAGTTTGATACCCTGGCTGAGGAGGACCTTGTGTTTGCTCAATCGGTGCTGCAGAGACATCCGCACTCTCCCGCCCGTTTGGGAGCTTTGGTATAATCCCCATGGTCCTTACGGAGTCCCCAGCATCCACTAGGACGTTAGAGAAAATAAGATTTTACTTACCGGTAAATCTATTTCTCGTAGTCCGTAGTGGATGCTGGGCGCCCGTCCCAAGTGCGGACTTCTGCTGCAATTCTTGTATATAGTTATTGCTTCAATAAGGGTTATGTTATGGTTGCATCAGGGTTGGACCTGATGCTCTGTTGTTGTTCATACTGTTGACTGGGTATGTTTATCTCAAGTTATACGGTGTGATTGGTGTGGCTGGTATGAATCTTTCCCTGGATTCCAAAATCCTTTCCTTGTACTGTCAGCTCTTCCGGGCACAGTTTCTCTAACTGAGGTCTGGAGGAGGGACATAGAGGGAGGAGCCAGAGCACACCAGAATCTAAATTCTTTCTTAAAGTGCCCATGTCTCCTGCGGAGCTGTCTATTCCCCATGGTCCTTACGGAGTCCCCAGCATCCACTACGGACTACGAGAAATAGATTTACCGGTAAGTAAAATCTTTTTCTCTAACGTCCTAGTGGATGCTGGGAACTCCGTAAGGACCATGGGGAATAGCGGGCTCCGAAGGAGGCTGGGCACTCTAGAAAGATTTATGACTACCTGGTGTGCACTGGCTCCTCCCACTATGACCCTCCTCCAAGCCTCAGTTAGATCTTGTGCCCGGCCGAGGTTGGATGCACACTAGGGGCTCTCCTGAGCCCTTAGAAAGAAAGTATAGATTTAGGTTTTTTATTTTCAGTGAGACCTGCTGGCAACAGGCTCACTGCAGCGAGGGACTAAAGGGAGAAGAAGCGAACTCGCCTGCTTGCAGCCGGATTGGGCTTCTTAGACTACTGGACACCATTAGCTCCAGAGGGATCGACCGCAGGCCCAGTCCTTGGTGTTCGGTCCCGGAGCCGCGCCGCCGTCCCCCTTACAGAGCCAGAAGCAAGAAGAGGTCCGGAAAAACGGCGGCAGAAGACATCAGTCTTCACCAAGGTAGCGCACAGCACTGCAGCTGTGCGCCATTGCTCCTCATGCACACCACACACTCCGGTCACTGATGGGTGCAGGGCGCTGGGGGGGGGCGCCCTGAGCAGCAATATAAACACCTTGGCTCCAAAAATACATCACATATAACCCCCAGGGCTATATGGATGTATATTAACCCCTGCCAGATTACATAAAAATGCGGGAGAAAAGTCCACGAAAAAGGGGCGGAGCCTATCTCCTCAGCACACTGGCGCCATTTTTCCCTCACAGCTCCGTTGGAGGGAAGCTCCCTGGCTCTCCCCTGCAGTCTACACTACAGAACAGGGTTAAAACAGAGAGGGGGGGCACTAAATTTAGGCGCAGTATAAATTATATAAAAGCAGCTATAGGGGACATAACTCAGTTAGTCTCTGCATTATATAGCGCTCTGGTGTGTGCTGGCATACTCTCACTCTGTCCCCCCAAAGGGCTTTTGTGGGTCCTGTCCTCATTGGATCATTCCTTGTGTGTGTGCGGTGTGTCGGTACGGCTGTGTCGACATGTTTGATGAGGAGACTTATGTGGAGGCGGAGCAGATGCCGATAAATGAGATGTCGCCCCTGTGGGCCGACACCAGAGTGGATGGATAGGTGGAAGGTATTAACCGACAGTGTCAACTCCTTACATAAAAGGCTGGATGACGTAACAGCCATGGGACAGCCGGCTTCTCAGCCCGCGCCTGCCCAGACGTCTCAAAGCCATCAACGCTCCCTCAGATGGCAGACACAGATGTCGACACGGAGTCTGATTCCAGTGTCGACGAGGTTGAGACATGTACACAATCCACTAGGAACATCCGTTACATGATCCCGGCAATATAAAATGTGTTACACATTTCTGACATTAACCCAAGTACCACTAAAAACAAAGGGTTTTATGTGTGGGGAGAAAAAGCAGGCAGTGTTTTGTTCCCCCATCAAATGAGTGAATGAAGTGTGAAAAAGCGTTGGTTTCCCAGATAAGAAACTGGTAATTTCTAACAAGTTACTGATGGCGTACCCTTTCCCGCCAGAGGATAAGTTACGCTGGGAGATATCCCCTAGGGTGGATAAGGCGCTCACACGTTTGTCAAGGTGGCACTGCCGTCTTAGGATACGGCCACTTTGAAGGTACCTGCTGATAAATAGCAGGAGGCTATCCTGAAGTCTGTAATTACACACTCAGGTACTAGACTGAGACCTGCAGACTGCTGCAGCGTGGTCTGTACCCCTTTCAAACAGGGATACTATTTTGCGAACATAAGACGTCGTCTTATATATGAGGGATGCACAGAGGAATATTTTGCCGGCTGGCATCCTGAATTATTGCAATGTCCATTCTGTCAGGAGGGTATTGGAGACCCGACACTGGACAGGTGATGCTGACTTTAAAAGGCACATAGAGCCTTATAAGGGTGAGGAATTGGTTGGGGATGGTCTCTGGGACCTCGTATCCACAGCAACAGCTGGGATGAAAATATTTTACCTCAGGTTTCCTCACAGCCTAAGAAACGCACTGTATTATCAGGTACAGTCCTTTCGGCTTCAAAAAAGCAGGCGGGTCAAAAGAGGGAAAAAGCTGCACCAGCAGCCAGTCCCCAGAATCAAAATTCTTCCCCTGCTTCCTCTGAGTCCACCGCATGACGCGGGGGCTCCACAGGCGTAGCCAGGTACGGTGGGGGGCCGCCTCAAAAATTTCAGCGATCAGTGGGCTCGCTCACAGGTGGATCCCTGGATCCTTCAAGTAGTATCTCAGGGGTACAAGCTGGAAGTCGAGGCGTCTCCCCCCCCCGCCGTTTACTCAAATCTGCCTTGCCGACAACTCCCTCAGGCAGGGAGGCTGTGCTAGAGGCAATTCAAAAGCTGTATTCCCAGCAGGTGATAGTCAAGGTGCCCCTACTTCAACAAGGACGGGGTTACTATTCCACACTGTTTGTGGTACCGAAACCAGCCGGTTCGGTGAGACCCATTTTAAAATGGAAATCCTTGAACACTTACATAACAAAGTTCAAGATGGAATCGCTCAGGGCGGTTATTGCAAGCCTGGACGAGGGGGATTACATGGTATCCCTGGACATCAAGGATGCTTACCTGCATGTCCCTATTTACCTTCCTCACCAGGAGTACCTCAGATTGTGGTACAGGATTGCCATTACCAATTCCAGACTCTACCGTTTGGACTGTCCACGGCACCGAGGGTGTTTACCAAGGTAATGGCAGAAATGATGATACTCCTTCAAAAAAAAGGGAGTTTTTATTTATCCCATACTTGGATGATCTCCTTATAAAGGCAAGGTCCAGGGAGCAGTTACTGGTCGGAGTAGCACTATCTCAGGAGGTGCTACAACAGCATGGCTGGATTCTGAACATTCCAAAGTCACAGCTGGTTCCTTCCACTCGCTTACTGTTCCTGGGGATGATTTTGGACACACAACAGAAAAAAGTGTTTCTCCCGCAGGAGAAAGCCAAGGAGCTGTCATCTCTAGTCAGAGACCTCCTAAAACCAAAAAGGGTATCGGTGCATCGTTGCACACGAGTCCTGGGAAAAATGGTGGCTTCATACGAAGCAATTCCATTCGGCAGGTTCCATGCGAGGACCTTCCCGTGAGACCTCTTAGAAAAGTGGTCGGGATCGCATCTTCAAATGCATCAAATGATAACCCTGTCTCCAAGGACCAGGGTGTCTCTACTGTGGTGGATGCAGGGTGCTCATCTTCTAGAGCAGTGATTTTCAACCTTTTTAAACTCGTGGCACACTAAAAGAGATTTTAAAATTGCCAAGGCACACAGTTTTTTCAACTAATATACTGATATTTCCCGCAGTAATAAAACAGACACATTGGCCCCCACTGTAATAAAAAATTAATTCACCTCCACAGTAATAAAATATAGTAATAGTAATTCCACCACACACTGCCACCCACAGTAATGTCACACATTGTGTAGCCCCCCCAGTAATTCCACCACACACTGTTCCCCCAGTAATGTCACACATTGTGTCCCCCCCAGTAATTCCACCACACACTGTTCCCCCAGCAATGTCACATTGTGTGTGTTGTCCCCCAGTAGTTCCACCACACTGCCCCCCCCCCCCCAAGTAATGTCACACATTGTGTCGTGTCCCGTCCCCCCCAGTAATTCCCCAGCAATCAATTAAATAAATAAAATACATTGGCCCCAACCTCAGGTTTCTCGCTCAGCACGGAGCAGGGGAATGGGTAGGTGCGGCGTGCAGGAGAGCTGACGGCCGGGGCAGGCGTGCAGGAGAGCTGGCGGCCAGGGTAGGCGGGCAGGAGAGCTGGCGGCCAGGGTAGGCGGGAAGGAGAGCTGGCGGGCAGGAGAGCAGACGGGTAGGCGTGACGTGCGTGACCTATGAGTCACCCCACGTCACCATAGGTCATGGGCCGGGCCACGGAAGAGAGCAGTGTGCTGCCCGAGCCCAGTAGCAATAAAAGGGGCAGCAGAGCGACAGGCAGCGGCACATCTGACAACCGCACGCGGCACACTAGTGTGCCGCGGCACAGCGGTTGAAAAACACTGTTCTAGAGGGCCGCAGTTTCGGCATACAGGACTGGGTCCTGGTGACCACGGATGCCAGCCTTCAAGGCTGGGGAGCAGTCACACAGGGAAGAAACTTCCAGGGCCTATGGTCAAGTCAGGAGACTTCCCTAAATATACATTCTGGAACTGAGGGCCATTTACAATGCCCTAAGTCAGGCAAGACCCCTGCTTCAAAACCAGCCGGTACTGATACAGTCAGACAACATCACGGCAGTCGCCCATGTGACCCGACAGGGCGGCACAAGAAGCAGGATGGCAATGGCAGAAGCCACAAGGATTCTCCGATGGGCGGAAAATCACGTACTAGCACTGTCAGCAGTGTTCATTCCGGGAGTGGACAACTGGGAAGCAGACTTCCTCAGCAGACACGACCTACACCCGGGAGAGTGGGGACTTCATCCAGAAGTCTTCCTGCTGTTGGTAAACCGTTGGGAAAGGCCACAGGTGGACATGATGGCGTCCCGCCTCAACAAAAAGCTAAAGAGATATTGCCCCAGGTCAAGGGACCCTCAGGCGATAGCTGTGGACGCTCTAGTGACACCGTGGGTGTACCAGTCGGTTTATGTGTTCCCTACTCTGCCTCTTATACCAAAGGTACTGAGAATAATAAGATGGCGAGGAGTAAGAACGATACTCGTGGTTCCGGATTGGCCAAGAAGGGCTTGGTACCCGGAACTTCAGGAAATGATATCAGAGGACCCATGGCCTCTGCCGCTCAGACAGGACCTGCTTCAGCAGGGGCCCTGTCTGTTCCAAGACTTACCGCGGCTGCGTTTGACGGCATGGCGATTGAGCGCCGGATCCTGAAGGAAAAGGGTATTCCGGAAGAAGTCATTCCTGCGCTTATTAAAGCCAGGAAATATGTTACGGCAAAGCATTATCACCGCATGTGGCGGAAATATGTTGCATGGTGCGAGGCCAAAAAGGCCCCAACAGAGGAATTTCCACTAAGTCGATTTCTACATTTCCTGCAAGCAGGAGTGAATATGGGCCTAAGTCTAGGCTCCATTAAAGTACAGATCTCGGCTCTGTCGATTTTTCTTTCAAAAAGAATTAGCTTCAGTACCTGAAGTTCAGGCATTGTAAAAGGAGTGCTGCATATTCAGCCCCCGTTTGTGCCCCCTGTGGCACCTTGGGATCTCAACGTGGTGTTGAGTTTTCTTAAAATCACATTGGTTTGAGCCACTAAAAACCGTGGATCTAAAATATCTCACGTGGAAAGTGGTCATGTTATTGGCCTTGGCTTCAGCCAGGCGAGTGTCAGAATTGGCGGCTTTATCATGTAAAAGCCCTTATCTGATTTTCCATATGGATAGGGCAGAATTGAGGACTCGTCCCCAATTTCTTCCTAAGGTGGTGTCAGCGTTTCACCTGAACCAGCCTATTGTGGTGCCGGCGGCTACTAGGGACTTGGAGGACTCCAAGTTGCTAGACGTTGTCAGGGCCCTGAAAATATATGTTTCCAGGACGGCTGGAGTCAGAAACTCTGACTCGCTGTTTATCATGTATGCACCCAACAAGCTGGGTGCTCCTGCTTCTAAGCAGTCTATTGCTCGCTGGATTTGTAGTACAATTCAGCTTGCACATTCTGTGGCAGGCATACCACAGCCAAAATCTGTAAATGCCCATTCCACAAGGAAGGTGGGCTCATCTTGGGCGGCTGCCCGAGGGGTCTCGGCTTTACAACTTTGCCGAGCAGCTACTTGGTCAGGGGCAAACACGTTTGCAAAATTCTACAAATTTGATACCCTGGCTGAGGAGGACCTGGAGTTCTCTCATTCGGTGCTACAGAGTCATCCGCACTCTCCCGCCCGTTTGGGTGCTTTGGTATAATCCCCATGGTCCTTACGGAGTTCCCAGCATCCACTAGGACGTTAGAGAAAATAAGAATTTACTCACCGGTAATTCTATTTCTCGTAGTCCGTAGTGGATGCTGGGCGCCCATCCCAAGTGCGGATTGTCTGCAATACTTGTAAATAGTTATTGTTAACTAAAGGGTTATTGTTGAGCCATCTGTTGAGAGGCTCAGTTGTTTTCATACTGTCAAACTGGATATAGTATCACGAGTTGTACGGTGTGATTGGTGTGGCTGGTAAGAGTCTTACCCGGGATTCTAAATCCTTCCTTATTATGTCTGCTCGTCCGGGCACAGTGTCCTAACTGAGGCTTCGAGGAGGGTCATAGTGGGAGGAGCCAGTGCACACCAGGTAGTCATAAATCTTTCTAGAGTGCCCAGCCTCCTTCGGAGCCCGCTATTCCCCATGGTCCTTACGGAGTTCCCAGCATCCACTACGGACTACGAGAAATAGAATTACCGGTGAGTAAATTCTTATTTTTTTTTAGCTCCAGTAAATGTCCTGAAAAGGAATCTCCCATATCTGAAGGTGCTTAGGGATATCATAGCATACAGATATTACACAGCACTAGATGTTCAGGGGATATACATAAAATGTCTTCAAGAGCTCCTTACATTTAGTTTTAATACACAATACCACAGGGGTTAATCCGGTTCCTGTTTCTTTAACCCAGCTGTATGCATACATGGACCAAATGTACTCCGCTAGAAGGGTTTACTATTCACTTTAATGCCCTGTTCTTGAGACTTCCAGGTGAGTTAGACTACTCATGACTACTCTGCAGTACCTGGAATTCTTTAATTGATTGGTGGAGCGGTGTTATCTGTACATCTTTCTCCATAACTCACTTCCATAGCTTCTGCTCCAGGGGCTTGCCTCTATCTCTTGTCAGAAATGGGCTCCAGACCCTGTCGCAACAGTCTCCATGCGAAAGAGCTGCAGCTCTTCACAGACCCATTATGGCAATTTGCTAGTTGTGAAACCCATCTTCCCCCCAACATCTCTTCATCTAACTCCAGGAGCTTGCAGGAGAAAACCTCCTGACAGTTCACGAAATGTAGCTGCTGGGTGGTCACTCCTGGAGTTGAGGCTGCTACTCCCCCTTTACCATAACAATTCAAGGTAAGTGATCTATTGTGCTCTCATCGTTCTGTTTTTCATGAACTGGCTGCTGCTTCAGACTCCTCAGTTGATCTGCACTTGCAGATCAACTGTCTCATTCCTGTAGTATGTAATTCCAGGCCTTTTTCTGGAGCTCTTTCCTATGCGTTCCTTGAAAACATCAGCTGAGACACAGTTGTCTTTGGCTGTACCTGTCTTGGTCAGTTGAAAATACCCTCTAGCCATGACCCCTTTGAAAAATCACTTAGGTCTTTGACTGGATGTTTTTACTCCACCAGCCAGTACAGATGATGGGAATTTTACTCTATTCCTGAGGAAGTGGGCTTACTTTACCCATCTTGGATTATATGATTTCCCTATCACCATCAATAACATCTGTTACTGACTCCTTGCACTGCGTTGTAGAGGACTGACTTGGAGAAATTGGACTTAACGACAGGACAGCTGGAGAACTGATAAGTATTTGGCGCTTATATGGTCATCACAGGATACAAGCAGATGTGGGCACCTTGGAGCAAGAAGATATTTATGAGTTCCAATAGAATGTATTCCTTGTTGAAGGTGCTAGGATTATCATGGCATACATGTTCTTGAAAGTTAAGATCGTGCACACTTAACTCTTACAGAACCCTTCTTTTATTAATCTATGGCACAATACTGCAGATGGTAACCTACCCCCTGTCCCATTAACTAATCCAGCTGAACTCATGCACTATCCGGGTTCGGTATGGTATGCCGGCGGTCGGGCTCCCGGCGACCAGCATACCGGCGCCGGGAGCCCGACCGCCGGCTTACCGATAGTGTGGCGAACGCAAATGAGTCCCTTGCGGGCTCGTTACGCTGGTGGCACGCCACGCTATTTTATTCTCCATCCAGGGGGTCGTGGACCCCCACGAGGGAGAATAAGTGTCGGTATGCCGGCTGTCGGGATTCCGGCGCCGGTATACTGTGCGCCGAGATCCCGTCAGTCGGCATACTGAAGACCACCCGCACTATCCAAATGCACTCAGCTGAATTTTATTTTCCCACATTTAACATGGTCACCAGTGGACAGAACGGAGTATACTCACATCTGTGCATAAGGTTGCCTGCGGAGGCCAACCCTTTGCCACTCCCAGGCACCTGGAAGTCAAAGAGAGGGGGTTATCTCTACATCGTCTAAATAATTCTAGGAGACAATCTGCTCAGCAAAAATGGGCTTCGGAGAGAGAGCCGCCAGACCCTGGGGCCGTTGTCTCCCAATTACCAATGCTATTGTTTTGCAATTAGTTGGTTGGAATTATCAACTCCCCCTCACTTTGTACAGCTGCTGGCAGGGTAACTTTAAGGGTGCGTGGCCAAATTCAAAGGCTGCTGGAGAAGTCCCCCACAAGCTATGGGAACCACCTAGCGGACCCACCAGTGCTCCGGTTGCCTGGGATGGCAACCAGGGAAACCTGCAGCCTGTGGCGGGCTCCAGATCTTCCTAGACAAAAAGGTGCACTTTATTTAAATATATTTTATTTGCTTATACTTTTTACTAATTACCTTACTTCACCTCTCAATGCACTGCATCCCCAGATCTATGGCTCAGGCCATAGAACTTAACATTGCATTTTAAAACTTGGGGGGTAATTTAGATCTGATCGCAGCAGTAAATTTGTTACAGTGTTTCTGTGCAGGGTAAATACTGCCTGCTTTATTTTTATACTGCAATTTAGATTTCAGTTTGTACACACCCCACCCAAATATAACTCTCTCTGCACCGTTATATCTGCCCCCCCCCCCCCTGCAGATCACATGGTTTTGCCCATTAGCTAACAAATTTGCTGATTGCGATATCTGAATTAGGCCCTAGGTTCTGAGCACTGGGCTTTACTAAGTACAAACCTGCAGTTTGGCACTTTCCCGGGGTTGCATGGTATCACACACAACATTTTAAATACACTACAGTTAACCTGCCGAGTGCAGCAGCTGACTATTTTGATCCAGTGACACTGCAACAAAAAAATGTAAAATACGTAATGCTACTTTACAAACCTTTCAAACACAAACTCAGTGGGAGACCTCTAATGCCGTCACATTGTACTGTAACTTAGCTCTTCAAGTGCTAAATTGAGTGCTGCAGTCACTATACTTAACTGTATCCTTTAAAAAATAAATTTTTCTTAATATTTTTATTTCTTAAACCGAAGACTCATAAAAGGGGTAAGATTCACAAGGTGAAGCTGCGACAATGGACTTAGGGGTATATTCAATTAGGGTCGAAAGTTGCCGTCTATCGGAAAGACTTGCAGTTTTCGACTTTTTTTAAGGTGGAATCATGATTCAACCTATTGAGTCCCCCGCTATTTTTATTCGACAAGTCGGGGAATTCGACTTGTTGAATAGTACGTGAATTGGCGGTATAGCTGCCGATTCATGTACTTTTGAGGGTAAACGGGGCCAGATTCTACAGCAGGCATTCCCAACCACGGTCCTCCAGGCACACCAACAGTGCAGGTTTTAGTGATCTCCAGGCTTCAGCACAAATGGTTAAATCAAAATAACTGAGCTACTAATTAAGTCACCTGTGCTGAAGCCTGGATATCACTAAAACCTGCACTGTTAGTGTGCTTGAGGACCGTGGTTGGGAATGCCTGTTCTACAGGATTTGGCCCCGTTTCCGACCATCTCATTCCGACATAAAAAAAATGTCGGACTGAGAGGAAGGACCTTAGAGGAGAAGAGGGGGGAGAGCCGCGGGCAGACAGGGGAGAGCAGCGCTACAGCACAGTGCTGCAGGAGGATGTGTCACGGCAGCGTCCACCCGGCTCCAGCAAGCGTGACCAGGTGGACGCTGCCATGAGGTCTGGCGGCTGTGAGACATCCTTCTGCAGTGCTGCTCTCCTCCATCTGCCCGCGGCTCTCCCCGCTGGTGTACCCCCCCCTCTCCCCCCCACCCCCCCCCCCCACCCCCTCCTCCGCTCACAGGTCTCATCTCGGCTTTTTTTTAAAGTCTAATTGAAATGGGATTGAATAGGGGTTGTCTGATCCATCATGACAAATGCATGTCTGAGTGGATCCGACCCTAATTGAATATACCCCTTAGTGGTAATTAATGGAAATTGAGTAGGATGAGAGTGTGCAGTCACTGTGGCAGGAAGGGTGGGTGTTGGGCAGAAAGAATGTGAGAGAGGAAGGACAGGGGAGGTGTAGTAGAAAGGACAGGGGAGAAGAGGAGGGTGTCCAAATAGCAAGACGTGAGACCTTGTAGGACACATGCAAACATGAGGCAAATTAAAGAGAATGCAAGGAGGGCATGACCTGAGTTAAGAGTGTATAAAGGTGAGCATGACCTGATGAAGAATCAATACAGAGGGTTCATTACGTTCCATCTGGTCCAAGCAACATAAAAACCGTGCTGCACCAAGCAGTACTTTGCTCCGTATTGCTTTGGATGGGATCTTCTAAAACACTAGTCACATCCTTCCATGACCTGGTCATGTCACTTTCACTTAGGAAAACAAATTATATGCCATTTTCTACTCTCCTTGAAGAATGTTCTATAGCACAGGTTCTCAAACTCTGTCTTCAGGACCCCAAACAGTTCATGTTTTCCATTTCTCCTCAAAGATTCACAAGTGAAATAATAAGCTCCACCTGTGGATGTTTTAAAATGTTCCAGTGAGTAAGGAATACACAGGTGACCTGCAAAACGTGAACTGTGTGGGGTCCTGAGGACCGAGTTTGAGAACCACTGTTCTACAGTATATAAGGCCTAAATCAGACCTGACCGCACCTCTGCAAATTTGCAGAGGTTTGCGTTTGGATATTTGCGTCCCAGCCAGAGTGAAAGTCCGCCCCATGCAAGTATCTGTACGACGTGCGAAAAGCTTTGCAAGTGCCGGTCAGCAGCAAATTCATTTGCAACTTGCTCACCATCAAATGATCTTTCCAGTCTGTGCATAGCCCAGGACTTACTCCTGCAGTGTGATAAAAAAAACAGGCTGATCGTGCAGGAGCTGACGTCATATAGACTCCCTGAAAACGCTTCGGAATGCCTGCGTTTTTCCTGACACTCCCAGAAAACGGCCAGTTACCACCCCTAAACATTCGCTTCTTGTCACTCAATCTATGTATGCCTAGTGATAAGACACAGGATTTTATTGCAGTTTGGCCTTGCGCATTATAATGCATACGCATGCGCAGTCCGATAATCGGCGCTTTGCAATTTTGCACAACAACGATCAGGTCTGAATTAGGCCAATAGTAAGAACGATATGAGCTTTCTCTAGACTAACAATACCATTTCCAAAGCATTAGGAAACTCAATCCTACTGTGATGATAGTGCACAGCTTCTGGTGTTACAGATGGGCCCTCTAGGAGTTGGCCGGTTAAGCCAGGTGGTTTTGCCTTTCCCCAGTGCCCATAGTATCAACCCTGTAAATTAGCATATATCGTTTTCCTTGGCTCTATTTAGACGTGCATATATCAAACTGCTCAATGAACTATGCGGCTTGTTTTTTTGGTATTTAGTTTATTTTTTGTTTTTGCTCTCTTCTATGGAGGCTAATGTGGGTTGTTGTTGTTGTTGGTGGTAATGTGGGGAGGATATAGTTGGGTTGGTAGTAGGGAGGCACTCCAAAATTTATTGCACAGGTCGCTAGTAGACCTGAGGCCGGACCTGTGAATGTGTGTATGTGGACCAATCATTGGGTCTGTAGCACCTGCCTAGGCACTAGGAGCACCTCCAGAGTCTGTGTCTATAGGCAGTATTGTGCATAAGTCGCAAACCCGCTGGGACCGGACACTGACACGGCCATACTCTTTCTTTGCTTTCTTATTTGTGCTGGCTGTTTTGATCTGTTTGTCATACTTCTTTCCCTCTATCACGTTTTATATTGTCCTCTTTTTTTCTTTTATATCCCACCTGGGTGCTATTCAATTGTTTTTCTCCTACAGCTACCACTATGGGGGGCAAAATTGAGCGATTTATTTCTTAACCCCCTTTCGGGGTGCCCTTTAGCTGCTGGAGAGACATTTCTTATTGGTGCCTCCTGAGGCGGTTAGAAGAAAGGTGTAAAAAGTCTGTGGTTTAGGTGGGCAAACGTGAGTTTGAGCGCACTAATCAGGATGCTCTTCTTGGCTAAATCCCGTTTGTTTGGGTGCTTCAAAAGTAATGGGCGCCCTATCAGAGAAACAATTGAATTGCTCTGATGGGGACCCATTACATTGGGCACACCAAAAAAACATTGGAATCGCCCCTTCTTTGTTTGATTCTCACTTCCCACATTTTAACTGCCCCACACCTCCATGCCTTTGTATTTAAACCCCTCCCTAGTTTTAATATCCGTAAAAAGTTCAGAAGGTTCAAATTCTGAAATACTGCCACAAAGAAAGAATGAGCAACATATAGGTAAGAAAATTATACAATAATACCAAAATTATAATAAGCACCGAATTGTATAAAAAATTTACAATCAACAATAAATAGAAAGTAAAATAAAGATTGAACGTCCCTCCAAATTGTTTTTTTTTTATCACCTGAATATTTTGCAGTCCTGCTAAATAGAAAAAAAATCTGCGCAGTTTCCTCTTATGTCTGTGTGTAGATATTGTAATAGTTTAGTGTAATAATATAGTGCTGCCTATCAGGGTAAAATAATAATAAGGGAACACATTATTTTTTCTTGCATAAAATAATAATAATACCTTACTTCCTTACGTTTGCAAGGGCTGGATAAATATATGTGGTGTTTTCCCCCTGGCGCACAGATGTAGCTATATAAAAATTTGTACAGACGAGGGATCAGTCAAGTAAATATAACAAATTATTAGAATTGTTAAAACAAATGGAAATGGAGTAATATTCTGCACTAAATACTGTAAAAAGTGTATGTATGTATATATAATTACCACTCCTAGCAGGCGGCGGCACTCAGAGTCTGGTCTCAGCAGTAAGGTGTAAAAAGTGCTTTAATGGATCACTCCATGTGCAACGTTTCGGGGCTGCAGCGCCCCTTTATCACCTTGATAAAGGGGCGCTGCAGCCCCGAAACGTTGCACATGGAGTGATCCATTAAAGCACTTTTTACACCTTACTGCTGAGACCAGACTCTGAGTGCCGCCGCCTGCTAGGAGTGGTAATTATGTAAAGTATTTTCCGGATGGCACCTGAGCATTATTTATATCAAGTAACAGCGAGTGCCGATTCTATTGGGAGAGAGAGATATATATATATATATATATATATATATATATATATATATATATATATATATATATATATACATATACATACATACATACATACATACATACACATAGCAATGAAAGTCAAGATGGATGATATATATACGTCAGGATAAAAACAGACATGTGCTAGCTCATATGTTGGGTACCTCTTGTGAGCCTCCTGGCTCGTTGTAGTGAATTCTCTACATACAGCATCTGCTTATTCTACTATAGGTTATGCAGGGGTTAATGCCTGTGCTGCAGATGTTTAAAAACATAAATTTCTCTCCAACTAGAGTGGCCAATCCCCGGATCGGGATCAGCTGGATCCCGGGATTTAGGCCTAAAATTGTCTGGGATTCAATCCTAGAATTAGATCGTCCAATCCCAGGTATTTTGGGATTAGAAAGCCCCCATGTTTTCTCAATGCCAGGCAACGTTGAGTGTCATCAGGAGGCTCAGACACTGCCCAGCTCCCTCCTGTCGGCTTCCTCTGCCCCCAGCTGTGCGCACTGTGCAGTGTGACTTAAAGTCAGAGGTCACGCTGTGCAGTCTGACGCCAGCCGCCCGCGCTCCCAGGATCGCACCTCGCTGCCTGCAGCAAGTTAACCTGCCCGCACTCCCAGAGGATGGTGAGTAGTCCTGTGGGCTGGGGCGAGTCCGGGAAGTGGGTGGAGGGCACTGAAGATTTTAATTTTAAAATCTTCAACCCAATCCCAGGAATCCCAGGATTAATCATTTTTCAATCCCGATACCTGGGATTGAAAAAAGGCACAGGATTGGCCTCCCTATCTCCAACAGTTGTGCAGTAGAGGCCCTGATAGTCGAGCAGCTGCTTCATATATTTATTGCTTCAGTGCTGCGTGGGTTCCGATCAGGTGGTTGCTCTGCTGCTTTAGACACACTGCTCTCAATTCCTGGTTCCAGGTGTTAGGGGGCATGCTCCAAGGAAGCCCTTATTGGGAGAAACATATTTGTTAGTTGCTCACAAATATTGTTTGTTCTTGCACATGCTAATTGCTGCATCCTAACACAAGGAATCAGAAAGTGAGAGCAGTGTGTCTAATATTCTGTTCGGACATAAGCCTAAAACCCTGGTTTTCTGCGCATAAATGCACATCGACCCGGGTGCTGATTATGTCTGCAAGGGTCTACCTGGATTGAGAGTCCTGGGACCATGACAGCAGGGTTTTTCCTGGAACTTGCTACCCGGGTAGATGACCTTGCTTAGGTCTGAAAGTGTGACCCGGGTCTTTATGACACGCGTAACGACTAAAAGAAAACGATTGGCCGAGGACAGTAGCCCTTGGAGATCATATCCAAGAGCCCTCTGAATGCCGAAGACCCGGATCACTGGAAGACCTGTGTCCGGTATGAATGGGGATGACACAGGAATAATCCAGGTCATCACCCATGTATGAAACGGATAGCCCAGGCTTCAACTCATGCTCTCTGTCCCGGGTCCGAGCCAGGTTAAAGCCGGTATTTCTCTTAGGTCCTAGAGGATGCTGGGGTCCACATTAGTACCATGGGGTATAGACTGGTCCACTAGGAGCCATTGGCACTTTAAGAGTTTGAGAGTGTGGGCTGGCTCCTCCCTCTATGCCCCTCCTATCAGACTCTGTTTAGAAAATGTACCCGGAGGAGCCGGTCACAGCTAGGGGAGCTCTACAGAGCTTCTTTAGTAAAAGTTTATTTTTAGAGTTTATTATTTTACAGGGCGGCTGCTGGCAACAGCCTCCCTGCTTCGAGGGACTAAGGAGGCGGGAGTAGTGTCCTCCCTGCGGGGTCTGAGCCACTATCTCCGCTGACAGGACACTGAGCTCCTGAGGGGATCGAACGTTCCCCGCCACAGGGGATCGCTCACCCCGGCAGCATGCCGCCACCCCCTTACAGAGCCAGAAGATCAGTGGCGAGTCAGTCACTGGCCCCCCTAGCAAGCAGGGAGCCGGTGTGAATATGGCGGCAACAGGGTATGAAGCGCAGTACTAACTGCACTCTGGGGCTCAGCGGCACTGCGAGGGGGCGTCCTGAACCAGCGTCTACACCCTACACTGACCTCTCAGCTTGTCAGGGTCCCAGGATCGCTGCCGGCACAATTCCTCAGGCCAGTATAATCTCCAGAAGAGCGGGAAGACAGCGCCATTAAAGGGACGGAGCTTCTCAGAGCGGACCCAGCAGCATTCAGCGCCATTTTCCTGCCTGCAGAAACGCCGTCAGTGAAGAGCAGTCCCTACAGAGCAACTACAGCTATCTCTTACGGTACCAGGGGGTTGTAGAGGGGGGGGGTCTGTGTAAATACTGTGTAACCTAATAAGGTGCACAGTCAGCGCTGGTTGGGGTCTCCCTATACAATTGAATGCTCTGCATGTGGGTTGGCTCCAATCTCTTTGTCTCTCTTGCCATTCTTGGGGGTGGGTGAAACTGTCTAGCCTCCCCTGTGTGTGTGTGTGTGTGTGTGTGTGTGTGTGTATGTATATATATATATATATATATATATATATATATATATATATATATATATATATATATATATATATATATATATAGTGTTTGGGGTCTCCATTTAGCTATGTCCAGGGACTCTGTGTCATATGCTGCAGTGGATATGTCCTCTCAGGTTGATCTCTTTCCATGTAATCAGGATTGCACTGTTTAAGCGCAGTTGCCAGCAAGGGAGCCTGAATGGTTATCCTCTATCAAATCTATGATAACTCAGACTTTTACTAGGGTTGCACAGAATGAATCTGCAGCTCAGGTTTTACAGAACTCTATGTCCGGTTCTGTTACCTCAGGGCCTGCCCTCTGTTGGTTCCCACAAACGTGCTCTTGCCCAGATTATGCAAGATGACACGGAAACCGATTCTGACACGGCAGACTGTGATGGTGATGTGCTGCGGGGGGCCGCATCTCTTGCTAAAGGGGTGCAGTTGATGATAGCCTCTGTCAGGGATGTGTTGAATATTGCTGATACAACACCTGAGCAGGTTGAGGAGGCTTACTTCACTGACAATAAGAAAGCCTCGCTAACCTTCCCTGCGTCCAAAGAATAAAATGCTATTTTTGAAAAAGCGTGGGAAAACCCGGAGAAAAAAATTCCAGAACCCTAGTAGGGTTCTGGTTGCTTTCCCCTTCCTTGAGGAGGATAGGGAAAAATGGGAAAACCCACCCATAGTGGACGCGTCTGTAGCCAGACTCTCGAAAAAGGTGATTTTACCTGTCCCAGGATCTACCGCCTTAAAGGAGCCGGCTGATCGCAAAATTGATACTGCGCTCAAATACATAATCATGGCTTCGGGGGCGATGATACGTCCTGCTATTGCCTTTGCATGGATTTCCAAAGCTATAGGAAAGTGGTCATGCACGTTACTTGAGGATTTGGATACAATGGATAAAAGTGATGTTGAATTATTTTTACGTAACATTCAGGATTCTGCAGGATTTATGGTGGAATCCATGAAAGACCTGGGTTCAATGGCTGCAGGAATATCTTCCATGTCGGTCTCCGCTCGTCGAGGACTGTGGCTGTGCCAGTGATCTGCCGACATGGAATCCAGGAGAGACCCTACCCTACACAGGTCAGGCTCTCTTTGGGGAAGCGTTGGATGCGTGGATCTCCACGGCTACAGCGGGTAAGTCACCTTTTTTCCCCTCAGCTGCACCCGCTACGAAGAAACCATTCTCTTCAGCTGCATCACAGTCCTTTCGGGTTACTAAAGCAAGAAAGGCCAAACCGTCCAACACCTTCTTTAGAGGAGGTCGACCAAAATCTAAGAAACCTGCTGCTGCGGGTTCTCAGGAACAGAAGCCTGCTTCAGGTACGCCAAAGTCCTCAGCATTACGGTGGATCGCGCGGCCCGGAGGTAGGGCCGGTGGGGGCGAGACTCAGACATTTCAGTCACGTCTGGGTGTCGTCCGGCCTGGATTCCTGGGTACCAGATATTGTGTCCCAGGGGTACCGGCTGGAATTTCAAGATCTCCATCCTCACCGGTTCTTCAGGCTTGCCAGCTTTGCCGGCAGACAGGGCTACCCTACAGGGAGCCATCCAGAAGTTGGTGGAGGCACAGGTTATTGTACCAGTTCCTCCCCAGATGCAAAACAAAGGTTACTATTCGAACCTTTTCAAGGTACCGAAACCGAATGGTTCGGTCAGGCCCATTCTGAACTTAAAATCATTAAACCCCTTTCTGAGGGAGTTCAAGTTCAATATGGAGTCTCTAAGGGCGATGATATCAGGTCTGGAGGAGGGGGAATTCCTGGTATCCCTGCATATCAAGGATGCATACCTCCACATTCCGATTTGGCAGCCGCATCAAGCTTATCTCCGATTCGCACTGTTGGACTGTCATTTTCAATTCCAGGCCCTGCCATTTGGCCTCTCCACAGCACCGAGGGTATTCACTAAGGTGATGGCGGAAATGATGGTTCTCCGCTGCAGACAGGGGGTGAACATAATTCCATATCTGGACGATCTGCTGATAAAGGCATCGTCCAAGGAGAAGCTGTTACAGTCCATAGTTCTCATGATCCAGCTTCTCAAGGAACATGATTGGATCCTGAATCTTCCAAAATCACATTTGGAACCAACCAGGAGGTTGTCATTTCTGTGAATGATTCTCGGCACGGACGTGCAGAGGGTGTTTCTTCCAGAGGAAAAGCGTTGGTGATACAACCAATGGTCCGGGATGTCCTGAAGCTGGCCCGGGTGTCTGTTCATCAGTGCATTCGCATTCTGGGGAAGATGGTGGCCTCTTACGAGGCTCTGCAGTACGGGAGATTTCATGCTCTGTCCTTCCAACTGGATCTCCTGGACAAATGGTCGGGATCTCATCTACACATGCACCAGAGAATACGTCTGTCGCCAAAGGCTAGGATCTCACTCCTCTGGTGGCTGCAATTACCTCACCTTCTGGAGGGCCGCAGGTTCGGGATTCAGGACTGGATCCTTCTAACCACGGATGCAAGTCTCCGAGGCTGGGGCGCAGTCACTCAAGGGGAGACCTTCCAAGGAAGGTGGTCAAGTCTGGAAGCCGGCCTACCGATAAACATTCTGAAACTAAGCGGGTAATTCTGAGTTGATCGCAGCAGGAACTTTGTTAGCAGTTGGGCAAAACCATGTGCACTGCAGGGGAGGCAGATATAACTTGTGCAGAGAGAGTTATATTTGGGTGGGTTATTTTGTTTCTGTGCAGGGTAAATACTGGCTGCTTTATTTTTACACTGCAATTTAGATTGCAGATTGAACACACCACACCCAAATCTAACTCTCTGCACAAATTATATCTGCCTCCCCTGCAGTGCACATGGTTTTACCCAACTGCTAACAAAGTTCCTGCTGCGATCAACTCAGAATTGCCCCCTAAGAGCCGTCTACAACGGGCTTCTCCAAGCGGCCCATCTGCTGAGAAATCGGGCCATTCAAGTGCAGTCGGACAATGTAACGAAAGTGGCTTACATAACCCGACAGAGCGAAATGAAGAGCAGAGCTGCAATGTTAGAGGTAATAAGAATCATCCTCTGGGCGGAAAAACACGCGTTGGCGCTGTCGGCAATCTTCATTCTGGGAGTAGACAACTGGGAAGCGGACTTCCTCAGCAGACACGATCTCCATCCAGGAGAGTGGGGCCTCCATCTGGAGGTATTCATGGAGGTGACAAATCTTTGTGGTGTACCTCAAATAGACATGATGGCCTCTCGTCTCAACAAGAAGCTTCGGCGGTATTGTTTCAGGTCGAGGGACCTGCAAGCTGTGGCGGTGGATGCCCTAGTGACTCCATGGGTGTTCCAGTCGGTGTACTTGTTTCCTTCACTTCCACTCATTCCAAGGGTTCTAAATCTCATAAGGAGAACATGAGTTCAGGCGATCCTCATTGCTCCGGACTGGCCAAGAAGGTCTTGGTATGCGGATCTTCTGGATCTACTGCTAGGAGAGCCGAGGCCTCTTCCTCTTCGGGAGGACCTGCTACAGCAGGGACCATTCGCTTATCAAGACTTACCGCGGCTATGTTTGACGGCATGGAGGTTGACCGCCCGATATTAGCTCGGAAGGGCATTCCTAACAAGGTTATTCCTACCCTGATACAGGCTTGGAAAGGAGTAATGTCAAAACATTACCATCGCATTTGGGAAAAGTATGTGCCTTGGTGTGAATCCAAGAAGTTTCCTCCGGTGGAGTTTAAACTTGGATGATTTCTCCTCTTCCTCCAAGCAGGTGTGGATATGGGCCTGAGATTATGTTCCGTAGAGGTCCAGATTGCGTCCCTATCCATTTTCTTCCAGAAACGATTGGCTGCCCTCCCTGAGGTTCAGACTTTTTTGAAGGGAGTTCTGCACATCCAGCCTCCCTTTGTACCGCCTACGGCGCCCTGGGATCTAAACGTGGTGTTGCAGTTCCTGCAGTCAGACTGGTTTGAGCCTCTACAGGAGGTTGAGGTCAAGTTTCTCACGTAGAAGGCTGTCGCTTTGTTAGCCTTGGCTTCTGCTAGACGTGTGTCGGAATTGGGGGCTTTGTCATGTAAAAGCCCGTACTTGATCTTCTATGAAGATAGAGCTGAGCTCCGGACACGTCTGCAGTTCCTTCCGAAGGTTGTATCGGCATTTCATATCAACCAACCTATCGTGGTGCCAGTTGCTACTGACTCCTCAGTTTCATCAAAGTCCTTGGATGTTGTAAGGGCTCTGAAAATCTATGTGAAGAGGTCTGCTCGTCACAGAAAATCGGAATCTGTTTGTCCTGTATGATCCCTAGAAACTTGGGTGTCCTGCTTCTAAGCAGACTATATCTTGCTGGATCAGGTTTACTATCCAGCATGCCTATTCTACGGCAGGATTGCCGTGTCCTACGTCTGTTAAGGCACAATCTACTCTTAAGGTGGGTTCTTCCTGGGCGGCTGCCTGGGGTGTCTCAGCTTTACAGCTTTTCCGAGCGGCTACTTGGTCTGGGTCAAACACGTTTGCTAAGTTTTACAGGTTCGATACTTTGACCAAACTTCAGGTCCTCAGAGGCAGAAGTCTCCGTGCTCTCCCTCCCGTTCTAGGAGCTTTGGTACATCCCCATGGTACTAATGTGGACCCCAGCATCCTCTAGGACGTAATAGAAAATAGGAGTTTAATTACCTACCGGTAAATCCTTTTTCTCTGACGTCCTAGTGGATGCTGGGGACTCCGTAAGGACCATGAGGATAGCGGCTCCGCAGGAG
Organism: Pseudophryne corroboree; assembly: GCF_028390025.1. Classification (NCBI taxonomy): domain Eukaryota; kingdom Metazoa; phylum Chordata; class Amphibia; order Anura; family Myobatrachidae; genus Pseudophryne; species Pseudophryne corroboree. Next base: position 422,323,242 of record NC_086449.1, on the reverse strand, counting down.
ACTGGGCACAGCTAAGAAAGATTTAGGACTACCTGGTGTGCACTGGCTCCTCCCACTATGACCCTCCTCCAGACCTCAGTTAGAATCCTGTGCCCGGCTGAGCTGGATGCACACTAGGGGCTCTCCTGAGCTCCTAGAGAGAGAGTATATTTTAGGTTTTTTATTTTACAGTGAGATCTGCTGGCAACAGACTCACTGCAGCGAGGGACTAAGGGGAGAAGAAGCGAACCTACCTAACTGGTGGTAGCTTGGGCTTCTTAGGCTACTGGACACCATTAGCTCCAGAGGGATCGACCGCATGGAACCGGCCATTGATGTTCGGTCCCAGAGCCGCGCCGCCGGCCCCCTTACAGAGCCAGAAGCAAGAAGAGTCCGGAAAATCGGCGGCAGAAGACATCAGTCTTCACCAAGGTAGCGCACAGCACTGCAGCTGTGCGCCATTGCTCCTCATACACACTTCACACTCCGGTCACTGAGGGTGCAGGGCGCTGGGGGGGGGGCGCCCTGAGCAGCAATAAAAACACCTTGGCTGGCAAATATATCACAATATATAGCACCAGAGGCTATATATGTGATAAATACCCCTGCAAGAATCCATAAAAAAGCGGGAGAAAAGTCCGCGAAAAAGGGGCGGGGCTATCTCCCTCAGCACACTGGCGCCATTTTCTCTTCACAGTGCAGCTGGAAGACAGCTCCCCAGGCTCTCCCCTGTAGTTTTCAGGCTCAAAGGGTTAAGAAGAGAGGGGGGGCACTAAATTTAGGCGCAATATTGTTTATACAAGCAGCTATTGGGGGAAAAATCACTCAGTTATAGTGTTAATCCCTGCATTATATAGCGCTCTGGTGTGTGCTGGCATACTCTCTCTCTCTGTCTCCCCAAAGGACTTTGTGGGGTCCTGTCCTCAGTCAGAGCATTCCCTGTGTGTGTGCTGTGTGTCGGTACGGCTGTGTCGACATGTGGGATGAGGAAGGTTACGTGGAGGTGGAGCAGAGGCCGATAAATGGGATGTCGTCCCCTGTGGGGCCGACACCAGAGTGGATGGATAGGTGGAAGGTATTAACCGACAATGTCAACTCCTTACAAGGCTGGATGACGTAAAACAGCTGTGGGACAGCCGGCTTCTCAGCCCGCGCCTGCCCAGGCGTCTCAAAGGCCATCAGGGGCTCAAAAAAGCGCCCGTTACCTCAGATGGCAGACACAGATGTCGACACGGAGTCTGACTCCAGTGTCGACGAGGTTGAGACATATACACAATCCACTAGGAACATCCGTTACATGATCTCGGCAATGAAAAATGTGTTACGCATTTCTGACATGAACCCAAGTACCACATAAAAGGGGTTTTATTTTTGGGGAGAAAAAGCAGCCAGTGTTTTGTTCCCCCATCAGATGAATGAATGAAGTGTGTAAAGTAGCGTGGGTTCCCCCAATAAGAAACTGGTAATTTCTAAAAAGTTACTGATGGCGTACCCTTTCCCGCCAGAGGATAGGTCACGTTGGGAGATATCCCTTAGGGTGGATAAGGCGCTCACACGTTTGTCAAAAAGGTGGCACTGCCGTCTTAGGATACGGCCACCTTGAAGGAGCCTGCTGATAAAAAACAGGAGGCTATCCTGAAGTCTGTATATACACACTCAGGTTATATACTGAGACCTGCAATTGCCTCAGCATAAATAGTGCTGCTGCAGCGTGGTCTGATACCCTGTCAGATAATATTAATACTCTAAGACAGGGATAATAGTTTGCTAACATAGAGCATATTAAAGACGTCGTCTTATATATAAAGGATGCACAGAGGGATATTTGACGGCTGGCATCCAGAATAAATGCAATGTCCATTCTGCCAGGAGGGTATTAGAAACCCGGCAGTGGACAGGTGATGCTGCCTATAAAAGGCACATGGAGATTCTGCCTTATAAGGGTGAGGAATTGTTTGGGGATGGTCTCTGGGACCTTGTATCCACAGCAACAGCTGGGAAGAAATTTTTTTTTACCTCCGGTTTCCTCACAGCCTAAGAAAGCACCGTATTTTCAGGTACAGTCCTTTCGGCTTCAGAAAAGCAAGCGGGTCAAAGGCGCTTCCTTTCTGCACAGAGACAAGGGAAGAAGGAAAAAGCTGCACCAGCAGCCAGTTCCCAGGATCAAAAATCCTCCCCCGCTTCTTCTGAGTCCACCGCTTGACGTTGGGGCTCCACAGGTGGAGACAGGTGCGGTAGGGGCGCGTCTCGGGAACTTCAGAGACCAGTGGTTTGCCCACAGGTGGATCCCTAGGTTCTGCAAATAGTATCACAGGGATACAGGCTGGAGTTCGAGGCGACTCCCCCTCGCCGTTACCTCACCTCAGCCTTGCCTGCTGCCCTCGGAGAAAGGTAGTACTGGCGGCAATTCACAAGCTGCACCTCCAGCAGGTGAAATCAAGGTACCCCTACTTCAACAAGGCCGGGGTTACTATTCCAAAATGTTGTGGTACCGAAACCAGACGGTTCGGTGAGACCCATTCTAAAATTGAAAGCCTTGAACACTTATATACGAAGGCACAAGTTCGAAATGGAATCGCTCAGGGCGATTATTGCAAGCCTGGAGAATTTCATGGTATCACTAGACATCAAGGATGCTTACCTGCATGTCCCTATTTACCCTCTTCACCAGGAGTACCTCAAAATTGTGGTACAGGATTGTCATTACCAATTCCAGACGTTGCCGTTGGTCTGTCCCCGGCACCGAGGTATTTACCAAGGTAATGTCCAAAATAATTATCCCGTACTTGGACGATCTCCTTATAAAGGCGAGGTCCAGGGAGCAGTTGTTCGTCGGAGTAGCACTATCTCGGGAAGTGCTACAACAGCACGGCTGGATTCTGAATATCCAAAGTCGCAGCTGGTTCCTACGACGCGTCTACTGTTCCTGAGTATGGTTCTGGACACAGAACAGGATAAAAAGGGTTTCTCCCGGAGGAGAAGTCCAAGGAGTTGTCGTCTCTAGACAGAGACCTCCTAATACGTATACAGGTGTCGGTGCATCAATGCACGCGAGCCCTGGGAAGGATGGTAGCTTCTTACGAAGAAATTCCATTCGCCAGGTCCCATACAAGGATTTTCCAGTGGGATCTTTTGGACATGTGGTCCGGGTCGCATCTTCAGATGCATCGGCGGATAACCCTGTCTCCAAGGGCCAGTGTGTCGCTGTTGTGGTCGCTGCAGAGTGCTCATCTTCTAGGGGGTCGCAGATTCGGCATACAGGACTGGGTCCTGGTGACCACGGATGCCAGCCTTCGAGGCTGGGGGGCAGTCACACAGGGAAGAAACTACCAAGGCTATGGAAAAGTCAGGAGACTTCCCTACACATAAATATTCTGGAACTAAGGGCCATTTACAATGCCCTAAGTCAGGCTAGACCCCTGCTTCAACACCGGCCGGTGCTGATCCAGTCAGACAACATCACGGCGGTCGCTCATGTAAACGACAGGGCGGCACAAGAAGCAGGATGGCGATGGCAGAAGCCACAAGGATTCTCCGATGGGCGGAAAATCATGTGTTAGCACTGTCAGCAGTGTTCATTCCCGGAGTGGACAACTGAGAAGCAGACTTTCTCAGAAGACACGACCTCCACCCGGGAGAGTGGGGACTTCATCCAGAAGTCTTCCAAATGATTGTACACCGTTGGGAAAGGCCACAGGTGGACATGATGGCGTCCCGCCTCAACTAAAAGTTACAAAGATATTGCGCCAGGTCAAGGACCCTCAGGCGATAGCTGTGGACGCTCTGGTAACACCGTGGGTGTACCAGTCGGTGTATGTGTTCCCTTCTCTGCCTCTCTTACCCAGGGTAATGAGAATAATAAGAAGGAGAGGAGTAAGAACTATACTCATTGTTCCGGGTGGGCCAAAAAGAGCTTGGTAACCAGAACTCCAAGAAATTATCTCAGAGGACCTATGGCCTCTGCCGCTCAGACAGGACCTGCTGCAGCAGGGGGCCTGTCTGTTCCAAGACGTACCGCGGCTGCGTTGGACGGCATGGCGGTTGAACGCCGGATCCTGAAGGAAAAGAGAATTCCGGAGGAAGTTATCCCTACGCTATTTAAAGCTAGGAAAGAAGTGAACGCTAACCATTATCACCGCATATGGCGGAAATATGTTGCGTACTGTGAGGCCAGGAAGGCCCCAAAGGAGAAATTTCAGCTAGGTCGATTTCTGCACTTCCTACAGTCAGAGGTAACTATGGGCCTACAATTGGGTTCCATTAAGGTCCAGATTTCGGCTCTATCGATTTTCTTCCAAAATGGAACTGGCTTCACTGCCTGAAGTTCAGACTTTTGTTAAGGGAGGGCTGCATAGTCAGCCCCCGTTTGTGCCTCCAGTGGCACCGTGGGATCTCAACGTGGTGTTGGATTTTCTGAAGTCGCATTGGGTTGAGCCACTTAAATCCGTGGAGCTATAATACCTCACGTGGAAAGTGGTCATTCTGTGGGCCTTGGCGTCGGCCAGGCGTATATCAGAATTGACAAAAGCCCTTATCTGTATTTTATATGGGAAAGGCGAAATTGAGCACTCGTTCCCAATTCCTTCCTAAGGTGGTATCAGTTTTTCATGTGAACCAACCTATTGAGGTGCCTGCGGCTACTTGGGACTTGGAGGATTCCAAGTTACTGGACGTAGTCAGGGCCTTGAAAAGTATATGTTTCCAGGACAGCTGGAGTCAGGAAGACTGACTCGTTATTTATCCTGTATGCACCCAACAAGCTGGGTGCTCCTGCTTCTAAGCAGACGATTGCTCGCTGGATCTGTAGCACGATTCAACTTGCACATTCTGCGGCTGGACTGCCGCACCCTAAATCTGTAAAAGCCCATTCCACGAGGAAAGTGGGCTCTTCTTGGGCGGCTGCCCGAGGGGTCTCGGCTTTACAACTTTGCCGAGCTGCTACTTGGTCAGGGGCAAACACGTTTGCAAAATTCTACAAATTTGATACCCTGGCTGAGGAGGACCTTGAGTTCTCTCATTCGGTGCTGCAGAGTCATCCGCACTCTCCCGCCCGTTTGGGAGCTTTGGTATAATCCCCATGGTCCTTACGGAGTCCCCAGCATCCACTAGGACGTCAGAGAAAATAAGATTTTACTCACCGGTAAATCTATTTCTCGTAGTCCGTAGTGGATGCTGGGCGCCCGTCCCAAGTGCGGACTGTCTGCAATACTTGTATATAGTTATCATTAACTAAAAGGGTTATTGTTGAGCCATCTGTTGAGAGGCTCTGTTATGTTCATACTGTTAACTGGGTATCATATCACGAGTTATACGGTGTGGCTGGTATGAGTCTTACCCGGGATTCAAAATCCTTCCTTATTGTGTCAGCTCTTCCGGGCACAGTATCCTAACTGAGGTCTGGAGGATGGTCATAGTGGGAGGAGCCAGTGCACACCAGGTAGTCCTAAATCTTTCTTAGCTGTGCCCAGTCTCCTGCGGAGCCGCTATCCCCATGGTCCTTACGGAGTCCCCAGCATCCACTACGGACTACGAGAAATAGATTTACCGGTGAGTAAAATCTTATTTTTCATAGTCCGTAGAGGATGCTGGGCCCCCGCCCAGCGCTTCGTGATCCTGCAGTGGTTACTTAATCCAGTACTGCTTAGTTCTTGGTTAAGTACTGTTTTGTTACTTGGTAAGTAATATTCAGCCGTTGCTGATGTTTCAAGCTAGTTAGCTTGGTTTGCCTTTTGTGTGAGCTGGTGTGAATCTCTCCACTATCTGTATAAAATCCTTCTCTCAAAGATGTCCGTCTCCTCGGGCACAGTTTCTAGACTGAGTCTGGTAGGAGGGGCATAGAGGGAGGAGCCAGCCCATTCTCTACGGACTACTAGAAAAGGATTTACCAGTAGGTAATTAAAATCCTATTTTTTGTGTCCGAATAACAGAGCACAGCAACCGCCTGTTTTGGAATCCACAATTCTGGAAAATGAGACAAATCTTTGCAGCAGCCAGATAGAAGCAGGGACTGTTCCTGTCCGAAGTTGTAAAGTGGCTTTATCAGGACCTTTTCTGCATAACTGTTGCCAGGTAAAATACAATTTCATATGCAGCACAGACATTAACTCCTGCATCACCTGAAGTGTGGACCAAGCAGATGCTGTATATAGAGAATTCACTACAACGAGCCAGGAGGCTAGCACTTGCCAGTTTGTATCCTGACCTATATACCCATCCATCTTGACTTTTATTGCTTATTCATTTTGTTTTTTATATATATGGTTTTATGCATTTTTCGCACTATTTACTGCAGTATATTACTGTCTTTGTTTTAACAATTTTAATAAATTGTTATATTTACTTGAATGATCCCTCGTCTGTACACATTTATATTGATAAATCTGTGCGCCGGGGAAAGAGTTCAGTTTAAACAGGAGTCGAAAAAAATTACTTCCATTTTAAAAGTGCATTCATAGCAGTATATTTTGATGTATAAATTAATCATTAATATTAAAATTATGTTGGTCTTGAAAGATCCATTATTTTGTAGGTCTTTACTTCAATAGAACAATGCTATTGTAGTACCAACTTGAGACAACAGATGGCATTTTTACTTTAGGTATAACACACTTTATATTATATATTATATATATATATATATATATATATATATATATATGTATATGTGTGTGTGTGTTTGCATCACACTTAATATGCATTTTCTTCTAGCACACACTAAGTCAGAACAGTACAGAAGATACAACCAGACAGTATGGGGGGAGTTCAACTAAATGCAACATTAAATAGTGCTGGGAAGAAGTACCTGCAGTTATTGGGGGGCAGATGTATTAAGCCTGTAGAAGTGATAAAGTGGAAGATAACGCACAAGCTAATCAGCTCCTAACGGTCCTTTTTCAAACTCAGGGCCTGGTGTACTAAGTCTTGAAAAGTAATAAATCGACCATTTGCTCTCAAACACTGGAAAATAGACAACCTTTCGTTCAGACAAATTGAATTTGTATGAACGTCCGTTTTTGTCCAGTTTTCGGGAGCAAATGGTTGATTGTCATTTGCTCTCATCTGTTACCAGGTTTTCCTTCCAACCAGCCAGATCTGCCAGATAATTGTATAGTGTGTGCCCAGCTTAAGGCTACATCTTCCCATGGCCTTGTGTATTCTTAAATGATTTTCTCTATCGTCCTAGTGGATGCTGGGGTTCCTGAAAGGACCATGGGGAATAGCGGCTCCGCAGGAGACAGGGCACAAAAAGTAAAGCTTTTTCCGATCAGGTGGTGTGCACTGGCTCCTCCCCCTATGACCCTCCTCCAGACTCCAGTTAGATTTTTGTGCCCGGCCGAGAAGGGTGCAATCTAGGTGGCTCTCCTAAAGAGCTGCTTAGAAAAAGTTTAGCTAGGTTTTTTATTTTACAGTGATTCCTGCTGGCAACAGGATCACTGCAGCGAGGGACTGAGGGGAGAAGGAATCAACTCACCTGCGTGCAGGATGGATTGGTTTCTTGGCTACTGGACATCAAGCTCCAGAGGGACGATCACAGGTACAGCCTGGATGGTCACCGGAGCCACGCCGCCGGCCCCCTTGCAGATGCTGAAATCAGAAGAGGTCCAGAATCGGCGGCTGAAGACTCCTGCAGTCTTCTAAAGGTAGCGCACAGCACTGCAGCTGTGCGCCATTTTCCTCTCAGCACACTTCACACGGCAGTCACTGAGGGTGCAGGGCGCTGGGAGGGGGGCGCCCTGGGAGGCAAAATGAGTACCTATAAAGGCTAAAAATACCTCACATATAGCCCTAGAGGCTATATGGAGATATTTAACCCCTGCCTAATTTTTCTAAATAGCGGGAGACGAGCCCGCCGGAAAAGGGGCGGGGCCTATCTCCTCAGCACACGGCGCCATTTCCTCTCACAGCTCCGCTGGTCAGGACGGCTCCCAAGTCTCTCCCCTGCACTGCACTACAGAAACAGGGTAAAACAGAGAGGGGGGGGCACATTTATGGCGATATTTTGATATAACAAAGCAGCTATAAGGGAGCACTTATTATAAGGCTATCCCTGATATATATATATAGCGCTTTTGGTGTGTGCTGGCAAACTCTCCCTCTGTCTCCCCAAAGGGCTAGTGGGTCCTGTCTTCGTTAGGAGCATTCCCGGTGTGTCTGCTGTGTGTCGGTACGTGTGTGTCGACATGTATGAGGACGATATTGGTGTGGAGGCGGAGCAATTGCCAAATATGAGGATGTCACCCCCTAGGGAGTCGACACCAGAATGGATGCCTTTATTTATGGAACTACGGGATAGTGTCAACACGCTAAAGCAGTCGTTTGACGACATGAGACGGCCGGACAATCAATTAGTGCCTGTCCAGGCGACTCAAACACCGTCAGGGGCTGTGAAACGCCCTTTGCCTCAGTCGGTCGACACAGACCCAGACACAGGCGATGACTCCAGTGGTGACGGTGACGAAGCAACCGTATTTTCCAGTAGGGCCACACGTTATATGATTTTGGCAATGAAGGAGGCGTTACATTTAGCTGATACTACAGGTACCACTAAACAGGGTATTATGTGGGGTATGAAAAAACTACCTATAGTTTTTCCTGAATCAGAAGAACTAAATGACGTGTGTAATGAAGCGTGGGTTGCCCCTGATAAAAAGCTGATAATTTCAAAGAAATTATTGGCATTATACCCTTTCCCGCCAGAGGTTAGGGAGCGCTGGGAAACACCTCCTAGGGTGGACAAGGCGCTAACACGCTTATCTAAACAAGTGGCGTTACCCTCTCCTGAGACGGCCGCACTTAAAGATCCATCAGATAGGAGGATGGAAAATATCAAAAAAAGTATATACACACATGCAGGTGTTATACTACGACCAGCTGTAGCGACTGCCTGGATGGGCAGTGCGGGGGTAGTTTGGTCAGAGTCCCTGATTGAAAATATTGATACCCTGGACAGGGACAATATTTTACTGTCGTTAGAACAAATAAAGGATGCATTTCTTTATATGCGTGATGCACAGAGGGATATATGCACACTGGCATCACGGGTAAGTGCTATGTCCATTTCGGCCAGAAGAGCTTTATGGACGCGACAGTGGACAGGCGATGCGGATTCAAAACGGCATATGGAAGTTTTGCCGTATAAAGGGGAGGAGTTATTTGGAGTCGGTCTATCAGATTTGGTGGCCACGGCTACAGCCGGGAAATCCACCTTTCTACCTCAAGTCACTCCCCAACAGAAAAAGGCACCGACTTTTCAACCGCAGCCCTTTCGTTCCTTTAAAAATAAGAGAGCAAAGGGCTATTCATATCTGCCACGAGGCAAAGGTCGAGGGAAGAGACAGCAACACGCAGCTCCTTCCCAGGATCAGAAGCCCTCCCCGGCTTCTACAAAAGCCTCAGCATGACGCTGGGGCTTCTCAAGCGGACTCGGGGACGGTGGGGGGTCGTCTCAAAAATTACAGCGCGCAGTGGGCTCACTCGCAAGTAGATCCCTGGATCCTGCAGATAATATCTCAGGGATACAGGTTGGAATTAGAGACAGATCCACCTCGCCGTTTCCTGAAGTCTGCTTTACCAACGTCCCCCTCCGAAAGGGAGACGGTTTTGGAAGCCATTCACAAGCTGTACTCTCAGCAGGTGATAGTCAAGGTCCCTCTTCTGCAACAAGGGAAGGGGTATTATTCCACTCTTTTTGTGGTACCGAAGCCGGATGGCTCGGTAAGACCTATTCTAAATCTGAAGTCCTTGAACCTGTACATAAAGAAGTTCAAGTTCAAAATGGAGTCACTCAGAGCAGTGATAGCGAACCTGGAAGAGGGGGACTTTATGGTATCCTTGGACATCAAGGATGCGTATCTCCACGTTCCAATTTACCCCTCACACCAGGGGTACCTCAGGTTCGTTGTACAAAACTGTCACTATCAGTTTCAGACGCTGCCGTTCGGATTGTCCACGGCACCTCGGATCTTTACAAAGGTAATGGCCGAGATGATGATTCTTCTTCGAAGAAAAGGCGTATTAATTATCCCATACTTGGACGATCTCCTAATAAGGGCGAGGTCCAGAGAACAGCTAGAGATGGGATTAGCACTGTCTCAAGAAGTGCTAAAACAGCACGGGTGGATTCTGAATATTCCAAAATCCCAGTTAATGCCGACAACTCGTCTGCTGTTCCTAGGGATGATTCTGGACACGGTTCAGAAAAAGGTTTTTCTCCCGGAGGAAAAAGCCAAGGAGTTATCCGAGCTTGTCAGGAACCTCCTAAAACCAGGAAAGGTGTCTGTACATCAATGCACAAGAGTCCTGGGAAAAATGGTGGCTTCTTACGAAGCAATTCCATTCGGCAGATTCCACGCAAGAATTTTCCAAAGGGATCTGTTGGACAAATGGTCAGGGTCGCATCTTCAGATGCACCTGCGGATAACCCTGTCTCCAAGGACAAGGGTGTCTCTTCTGTGGTGGTTGCAGAGTGCTCATCTATTGGAGGGCCGCAGATTCGGCATACAGGATTGGATCCTGGTGACCACGGACGCCAGCCTGAGAGGCTGGGGAGCAGTCACACAAGGAAGAAACTTCCAGGGAGTATGGACGAGCCTGGAAACGTCTCTTCACATAAACATTCTGGAACTAAGAGCAATATACAATGCTCTAAGCCAGGCAGAACCTCTGCTTCAGGGAAAACCGGTGTTGATCCAGTCGGACAACATCACGGCAGTCGCCCATGTGAACAGACAGGGCGGCACAAGAAGCAGGAGTGCAATGGCAGAAGCTACAAGGATTCTTCGCTGGGCAGAGAATCATGTGATAGCACTGTCAGCAGTGTTCATCCCGGGAGTGGACAACTGGGAAGCAGACTTCCTCAGCAGACACGATCTTCACCCGGGAGAGTGGGGACTTCATCCAGAAGTTTTCCACATGCTGGTAACCCGTTGGGAAAGACCAATGGTGGACATGATGGCGTCTCGCCTCAACAAAAAACTGGACAGGTATTGCGCCAGGTCAAGAGATCCGCAGGCAATAGCTGTGGACGCGCTGGTAACGCCTTGGGTGTACCAGTCGGTGTATGTGTTTCCTCCTCTGCCTCTCATACCAAAAGTATTGAGAATTATACGGCAAAGAGGCGTAAGAACGATACTAGTGGTTCCGGATTGGCCAAGAAGGACTTGGTACCCGGAACTTCAAGAGATGATCACGGAAGATCCGTGGCCTCTACCTCTAAGGAGGGACTTGCTTCAGCAGGGTCCCTGTCTGTTTCAAGACTTACCGCGGCTGCGTTTGACGGCATGGCGGTTGAACGCCGGATCCTAAAGGAAAAAGGCATGCCGGAAGAAGTCATTCCTACTTTGATTAAAGCAAGGAAGGAAGTAACCGTGCAACATTATCACCGAATTTGGCGAAAATATGTTGCGTGGTGCGAAGATCGGAGTGCTCCGACGGAGGAATTTCAACTGGGTCGATTCCTACATTTCCTGCAATCAGGATTGTCTATGGGTCTCAAATTGGGATCTATTAAGGTTCAAATTTCGGCCCTGTCGATTTTCTTTCAAAAAGAATTGGCTTCAGTCCCTGAAGTCCAGACTTTCGTTAAGGGAGTGCTGCATATACAGCCTCCTGTGGTGCCTCCAGTGGCACCGTGGGATCTCAATGTGGTTTTGGACTTCCTAAAATCTCATTGGTTTGAACCACTAAAAAAGGTGGATTTGAAATATCTCACATGGAAAGTGACCATGCTTCTAGCCCTGGCTTCTGCCAGGAGAGTGTCAGAATTGGCAGCTTTATCTTACAAAAGCCCATATCTGATTTTCCATTCGGACAGGGCAGAACTGCGGACTCGTCCGCATTTTCTCCCTAAGGTGGTGTCAGCATTTCATCTGAACCAGCCTATTGTAGTGCCTGCGGCTACAAGTGACTTGGAGGACTCCAAGTTACTGGACGTTGTCAGAGCATTAAAAATATATATTGCAAGGACAGCTGGAGTCGGAAAATCTGACTCGTTGTTTATATTGTATGCACCCAACAAGATGGGTGCTCCTGCGTCTAAGCAGACGATTGCTCGTTGGATCTGTAGCACAATCCAACTTGCACATTCTGTGGAAGGCCTGCCACAGCCTAAATCTGTAAAGGCCCACTCCACAAGGAAGGTGGGCTCATCTTGGGCGGCTGCCCGAGGGGTCTCGGCATTACAACTTTGCCGAGCAGCTACGTGGTCAGGGGAGAACACGTTTGTAAAATTTTACAAATTTGATACTCTGGCTAAGGAGGACCTGGAGTTCTCTCATTCGGTGCTGCAGAGTCATCCGCACTCTCCCGCCCGTTTGGGAGCTTTGGTATAATCCCCATGGTCCTTTCAGGAACCCCAGCATCCACTAGGACGATAGAGAAAATAAGATTTTACTTACCGATAAATCTATTTCTCGGAGTCCGTAGTGGATGCTGGGCGCCCATCCCAAGTGCGGATTATCTGCATAAATTGTACATAGTTATTGTTAACTAATTCGGGTTATTGTTGAAGGAAGCCATCTTTCAGAGCTCCGCTGTTCTCATACTGTTAACTGGGTTTAGATCACAAGTTGTACGGTGTGATTGGTGTGGCTGGTATGAGTCTTACCCGGGATTCAAATCCTCCCTTATTGTGTACGCTCGTCCGGGCACAGTACCTAACTGGAGTCTGGAGGAGGGTCATAGGGGGAGGAGCCAGTGCACACCACCTGATCGGAAAAAGCTTTACTTTTTGTGCCCTGTCTCCTGCGGAGCCGCTATTCCCCATGGTCCTTTCAGGAACCCCAGCATCCTCTACGGACTCCGAGAAATAGATTTATCGGTAAGTAAAATCTTATTTTTTTTTTTCATACTGAATATTTAACTGTTTTTAAAGCTGTTAAAGATCAATGCATTTATAATGAGGCATCATTCAGTGAGTTTAGGCTTTGGGATAAAGCTATGGTCACAACAGATGCAGTTTGCAAGGTACAAGGGTATACATTCATGATTTCGGCAGCCAAAATACCAACGCCGGAATCTCGACAGCCGTCAGAACACAGACACAGGAATTCGGACCAGGTCAGCATCCTGACGACTGGATGCCAACAGCTGGGATCCCGAAGGTAAGTATAGGCAGGAGGGTTCGGATTTGGCTGCAGGGGTGGGGGTGTTAGGTTTAGGTTGCGGGGAGGGGGTGTTAGGGCTAGGTACCACCGGGGCGGGGTTATGCTCAGACACTAAGGGGAAGGTTAGGGTTAGTCTGCAGCAAGAGAGGGATAGGGGTAGTGGGTTGGAGGTAGAATGCTTACCTCACCCCTGTTGGGATCGTGAACATGCCGGCGTTGGTATTGTGATGGACTACATTACATCCGTCTGGATCACATACTGATCCCGTTTTCAGGGCTTGAGTTTAGGTTACTGGTTACGTGACCTCACTCGAAGAGGAGATTGCATTCATCAAAGGGGAGATGAACAAAATTTGAGAACCTCATCTCCTTGTAATAGTTTCTAGATCTGAGCAGCTTTTCCCTGTTGGCTAGCTCTGTGAATTGGGCAATGCTCTGAGGTACAACATGCTTTCTCTTACGTCCTAGAGGATGCTGGGGTCCATATTAGTACCACGGGGTATAGACTGGTCCACCAGGAGCCATTGGCACTTTAAGAGTTTAACAGTGTGGGCTGGCTCCTCCCTCTATGCCCCTCCTACCAGACTCGGTTTAGAAAATGTGCCCGGAGGAGCCGGTCACAGCTAGGGGAGCCCTACAGAGCTTCTTTAGAAAAAGTTTTTTTTTTTTTTTTAGAGTTTGTTATTTTACAGGGAGGCTGCTGGCAACAGCCTCCCTGCATCGAGGGACTGAGGGGGGGGGGGGAGCAGTGTCCGCCCTGTGGGGTCATGAGCCACTGCCTCCGCTGACTGGAGACTGAGCTCCAGAGGGGACAGATCGCGCCCCGCAACAGGGGAACGCTCACCCCGGCAGCCAGCCGCCACCCCCTCAGTGCTGAAGCGTGGCGAGTTAGTTACTGTCTCCCCTTACAAGCGGGGGGGGGTCAGTGTGAAGAGGGCGACTTAAGGCCGCGCTCCCGGACGGCTCAGCGGTACTGCGGTGCGGCGCTGTGAGGAGCGCCCTGAGCCAGCACAGAACCCTGCACTGACCATTTCCAGCCTGTTGGGGTCAGCACTGTAGGCAGACTCTCTGTGTTCCTTAGTGTATTTCCCTTAGTCTGCTGGTGAAAAACTTTTCTTCAGACCTGGTTCCAGTTTTGTCCAATGCAAGCCCTGTACCAGTGTACAGATGATTGAAGCTGTAAGGGATGTTTTACATAGTTCTGACACAGCGCCTAAGCAGGTGGAGAAGGCCTTTTTTACAGATAAGAAGCCCCCCCTCACCTTCCCGGCATCCAAAGAATTAAACGCTATATTTGAAAAAGCCTGGGAAACTCCGGAAAATAAATTTCAGATTTCTAAGAGGGTCTTGGTTGCTTTTCCCTTCCCAGAGGAAGATAGAAAGAAATGGGAGTCCCCGCCGATGGACAACGCCTCTGTCTCCAGGCTGTCTAAACAGGTGGTGTTGCCCGGGATTTACCGCGTTGAAGGACTCTGCAGATCGCAAGGTGGATGCTACGCTAAAATCCATTTACACGGCTTCCGGGGCTATATTACAGCCTACTATTGCCTGTGCTTGGATTGCAAAAGCTATTGCCAGGTGGTCAATCTCTCTAGGAGGATAAAGGTGACGTTGATCTATTTTTACGCCATATTCGGGATTCTGCAGGATTCCTGGTAGATTCCATAAAGGACCTGGGTTCCATGGCTGCGGGGATCTCCTCCATGTCCGTCTCGGCTCGCAGGGGTATCTGGCTGCGCCAATGGTCTGCGGATGTGGAATCCAGGAAGAGCGTAGAGGGCCTACCCTATACAGGTCAGGCTCTCTTGGGGAGGCGCTGGATGCGTGGATTGCCACGGCTACCACGGGCAAGTCTACTTTTCTCCCCTCAGCTGCACCGGCTACGAAGAAGCCTTTTACACCAGCCACGTCACAGCCCTTTCGGCCCACGAGGCCTAGAAAGAACAAGCCTTCGAACACCTTCTTCAGAGGTGGTCGTGCCAAAGGAAAGAAACCTGCTCCCGCAAGTTCCCTAACCCAGAAGCCCACTTCTGATATCCCTAAGACCTCCGCATGACGGTGGACAGCAAGGCCTGGAGGAGGGTCAGGTGGGGGTAAGACTCCGGCAGTTCAGCCACGTCTGGGTTTCGCCTGGCCTGGACCCCTGGGTACTGGATATAGTGTCCAGGGGGTACAGACTGGAGTTTCAAAATCCCCCATCTCACCGTTTCTTCAAGTCAGGCTTGCCAGCTCTGCTGGCAGACAGAACAGTTCTTCTGGAGGCCATCAGAAAACCGGTTGTGTCAGAGGTCATTGTTCCAGTTCCATCTCAGCAGTGGAACAAGGGTTATTATTCAAACCTTTTTGTGGTACCAAAACCGGATGGTTCGGTACGGCCTATTCTAAACTTAAAGACTTTGAACCCTTATCTCAGGGAGTTCAAATTCAAGATGGGATCTCTGAGAGCTGTCATCTCAGGACTGACGGAGGGGGAGTTCCTGGTGTCTCTAGACATCAAGGATGCTTACCTCCACATTCCCATTTGGTCACAGCATCAGGCATATCTCAGGTTTGCACTGTTGGATGATCACTATCCGTTCCAGGCGCTGCCGTTTGGCCTCTCCACAACACCAAGGATCTTCACCAAGGTGATGGCGGAGATGATGGTTCTCCGCAGCAGACAGGGGGTGAACATAATTCCATATCTGGACGATCTCCTGATCAAGGCGTCGTCCAGGGAGAGGTTGTCGCGATCCATCGCGCTCACGACACAGCTGCTCTGGAAGCATGGCTGGATCCTGAACCTTCCGAAGTCTTATCTGGAGCTGACAAGGAGGCTGTCTTTCCTGGGAATGATCCTCGACACGGGAGTGCAGAGGGTATTTCTCCCGGTGGAGAAAGCGTTGGTGATTCAAACAATGGTCCGGGATGTCTTAAAGCCTACCCGGGTATCTGTTCATCAATGCATACGCCTTCTGGGAGAGATGGTTGCCACCTACGAGGCTCTGCAGTATGGCAGGTTTCATGCTCGGCCTTTTCAGCTGGACCTCTTGGACCAGTGGTCGGGCTCTCGCCTACACATGCACAAGAGGATACGCCTGTCTCCGAAAGCCAGGATTTCACTCCTCTGGTGGCTACAACTTCCGCACCTTCTGGAAGGCCGAAGGTTTGGAATTCAAGACTGGATCCTTTTAACCACAGATGCAAGTCTAAGAGGTTGGGGAGCAGTCACTCTGGGGGAAACCTTTCAGTGAACATGGTCTGATCAAGAATCCCTTCTCCTAATAAACATCCTGGAACTCAGGGCCATGTACAACGCCCTTCTGCAAGCAGCACACCTTCTACAGGATCGGGCTGTTCAGGTGCAGTCGGGCAACGTGACCACAGTTGCCTACATAAACCGACAAGGCGGAACGAAGAGCAGGGCTGCCATATCGGAGGTGTCAAAAATGCTCCTCTGGGCAGAAAGGCACGCGGTGGCGATGTCGGCGATCTTCATTCCGGGTGTAGACAATTGGGAAGCAGACTTCCTCAGCAGACACGATCTCCATCCAGGAGAGTGGTGCCTCCATCCGGAGGTGTTCGAGGAGGTAACAGGTTGGTGGGGGGTTCCTCACATAGACATGATGGCCTCCCGCCTCAACAAGAAGCTACGGAGATACTGTTCCAGGCCGAGAGACCCACAGGCAGTGGCGGTGGACGCTCTGGTAACACCGTGGGTGTTCCCGTCAGTTCCTCTGATACCAATGGTTCTTACAACTAGTAAGAAGAACAAAGGTTCTGGCAATCCTCATTGCTTCGGACTGGCCAAGGAGGGCTTGGTACGCGGATCTACTGGATCTTCTGCTGGAAGATCCAAGGCCGTTGCATCTTCGGGAGGATCTGCTACTGCAGGGGCCATTCGCTTATCAAGACTTACCACGGCTACGTTTGACGGCATGGTGGTTCAACGCCAGATCATAGCTCGGAAGGGTATCCCAAGTGAGGTCATTCCTACCCTGATACAGGCTAGGAAGGGGGTAACGTCTAAACATTACCATCGCATTTGAAAAAAATATGTTTCCTGGTGTGAGTCCAAGAAATTTCCTGCGGTGGAGTTTCATCTTGGACGTTTTCTCCTTTTCCTGCAAGCAGGGGTAGATATGGGACTGAGATTGGGCTCCATCAAGGTCCAGATCTCTGCTTTGTCTATCTTCTTCCAGAAACAATTGGCTGTCCTCCCTTCTGCACATCCAGCCTCCCTTTTGTGGCACCAACGGCACCCTGGGATCTTGATGTGGTGTTGCAGTTCCTGCAATCTGCTTGGTTTGAGCCTCTGCAGGAGGCCGATCTCAAGTTTCTTACGTGGAAGGCGGTCACTTTGTTGGCCTTGGCTTCTGCATGACGTGTGTCGGGTTTGGGGGCTTTATCTTGTAAAAGCCCCTCTCTGATTTTCCATGAAGACAGGGGGGAACTTAGGAGTCGTCCACAGTTCCTGCCTAACGTTGTGTCTGCTTTCCATATCAACCAACCTATTGTGGTGCCAGTGGCTACTGACTCAATTACTTCAAAGGCCTTGGATGTGGTGAGGACCTTGAAGATTTATGCGAAGAGGACAGCTCGTCATAGGAAAAGTGACTCTCTGTTTGTCCTCTATGATCCCAAGAAAATTGGGTGTCCTGCTTCTAAGCAGTCGATTTCACGCTGGATCAGATTCACTATCCAACATGCTTATTCCACGGCAGACATCAACCAAAAAAAAAAATTGAGATAACCACTTAACTGGCGCTCTGTATGTTCACAAGTTCACTTATTCCTCCCAATCCATCTCCATCATATTGCATATGGAACAAAGAGGTAGGGAAAAGAATATAGTGTAATACAATTTTTTAATAGTATACAAAGATACAAAAAAACATTAAAATCCAACGGTCTATAGAAATGGCATATTTGACAGGTAGGCTTCTCAGTCACAAAATAGATGCAGTGGAGGTTTTACCAGATTTGATGGAACTGCGGTTTAGACAGTTCAAAACAGCATATGGGTATGGTGGGGATCCCAAAAAGCGTCACTCATAGTTGTCCCAGCTGCAGTTTGGATACAGGTTCTCCTTCAGTGCACTAGAACTGAGATGCCTCCTTCACCAGGCCTACCTGTCAAATATGCCATTTCTATAGACCGTTGGATTTTAATGTTTTTTTGTATCTTTTTGTATCTTTGTATACTATTAAAAAATTGTATTACACTATATTCTTTTCCCTACCTCTTTGTTCCATATGCAATATGATGGAGATGGATTGGGAGGAATAAGTGAACTCGTGAACATACAGAGCGCCAGTTAAGTGGTTATCTCAAATTTTTGTTGTTGATGTTTGCACTGTTGGTGAGGGTTTAAGAAAACCTCTAGGAGTTAACCTGTGATAGGCTGCTTTTTGCGCACGAAAAAAATCTATTTACCCCCTTAGTTTGGTTATTCCACGGCAGGATTGCCGTGTCCTAAATCTGTAAAGGCCCACTCTACTCGTAAAGTGGACTCTCCCTGGGCGGCTGCCCGGGGTGTCTCGGCTGTACAACTCTGCTGAGTAGCTACTTGGTCTGGGTCGAAAACGTTTGCCAAGTTTTACAAGTTCGATACTTTGTCCTCTGATGACCTCAAGTTTGGTCAAGCAGTGTTGCAGGAGCCTCCGCGCTCTCCCTCCTGTACTGGGAGCTTTGGTACATCCCCATGGTACTAATATGGACCCCAGCATCCTATAGGACATAAGAGAAAATAGGATTTTGGTTACCTACCAGTAAATCCTTTTCTCGTAGTCTGTAAAGGATGCTGCGTTTTCCGGCTTTGGTTTTATAGTTCAGTACTGCCTGGTTCCTAGGTAAGTTCTGCGTTATTTCCTTTTTCAGCCGTTGCTGAATTGTTCCGGCATTTTAGCCGGATTTGTCTGTTGTGTGAGCTGGTATGCATCTTGACACTATCTGTGTAATTCCTTCTTTCGAAGTATGTCGTCTCCTCTGGCACATTTTCTAGACTGAGTCTGGTAGGAGGGGCATAGAGGGAGGAGCCAGCCCACACTATTAAACTCTTAAAGTGCCAATGGCTCCTGGTGGACCTGTCTATACCCCATGGTACTAATATGGACCCCAGCATCCTCTACGGACTATGAGAAAAGGATTTTCTCATAGTCCGTAGAGGATGCTGGGGTCCAAAATCCTATTTTTTCATTAAAACAGTAATGAAAAAAATAGGTTTAAACAGAAAAGAAAGCGTTTAAAACTTTATATATATATATATATATATATATATATATATATATATATATATATATATATATATATATATATATAGCTGTAGGCAACGAAATGAACGAAGCAGGCAGCGGCACTCAGGGTCTTATGCAATAGTTCAAGTGTATTTAGAATCACTCCAAAAGCTCCAACGTTTCGGGACACGCAAGTCCCGTTGTCAAGGTGAGTAACAAGAATAAAAGAAAAGTAACATACCTTTATACCAAAAGGAAAGGAAGAGCCCCAGGTGCTGGTGCGATCGGCGCCGCCCGGCGAGTTCCGGCGTCTGCCGCCGACGTCGTCAGGCGGCGTCCGCCGGAGCCATGGAAACCCGGCGACGCTGGCGCTCCAGATGACACGTCGTAGTAAACAAAGGGGAAAAATGCATGTCACTTAGCACAACACACCATTCTGGTTCACATTTCTCCCCAATACATCGTGTACCAGTCCGCCCAATCGGGACGCGACTGTCACGGCCGTACTACTGAGCCAGCTGTCAGCACTGCATTTTTCTCCTTTGTTTACTACGACGTGTCATCTGGAGCGCCAGCGTCGCCGGGTTTCCATGGCTCCGGCGGACGCCGCCTGACGACGTCGGCGGCAGACGCCGGAACTCGCCGGGCGGCGCCGATCGCACCAGCACCTGGGGCTCTTCCTTTCCTTTTGGTATAAAGGTATGTTACTTTTCTTTTATTCTTGTTACTCACCTTAACAACGGGACTTGCGTGTCCCGAAACGTTGGAGCTTTTGGAGTGATTCTAAATACACTATAACTTTTGCATAAGACCCTGAGTGCCGCTGCCTGCTTCGTTCATTTCGTTGCCTACAGCTTTACCTTACCGTATCAGAGGGCACCTGGGCACACTTGCGTAACATAGAGGGAGTGCCGGTCCATCCACTAAAGCATATATATATATATATATATATATATATATATTATTATTATATTTTTTATTTTAATTTTTTATATATATATATATATATATATATATATATATATATATATATATATATATATATATATATATATATATAATTTTATTTATTTTTCAAACCCTGCCCTTTTTGAATATGATTTGCTCTGGTAATAAGAAGGAATAATAAAGAAACAAGCAGAAATTTCACACAAGTGGGTCTACTAAGGATAATTGTAAACCCGATCCAGAGTTGCACTTTGCCAGACAAACCGTACTGGCATAGAAATCTATTACAATCCTCATGCTGTCACAGGTGACTCAAAGTTGTATCATCCTATTGTCATCACTGCTTTCTCAGTTGATTATTGGGTACAAGTGCTCAGTTGCTGTAACTCACAATTAACAACAAAAGCCAGATTTTTAGTCCGGCCTGTTCATACATGTTTTTTGTACTTTGTGTTTGTTTGCATTACTCTTACCTGTGTTACTAAGTCCTAAGACAATGGTACACAGTTATTTAATGCTGGTCCACTTAAAGTTGTCCTGTGATCTACTCACAGAGGAGGCCGCTGTTTTGAAATTAAATTCACTAGGAACCAGCAGTGCATGGGGCATATTCAATTAGCCATGGGGTTTCAATTTTGTCCAGCAGCCCCAAATATAGCAAAAATTTCCCCTCACAGCCTCAAGAACTGCATGGGAAAAATCCCCGGTAAATGTACCCTCTGGGTTTTAACATACAGGGAAGCCCATATTTTTCAGCACTTTACGCGGAATCTATGGGGGTTAGCGTGTGTTACCCTCCAGTTTACTGCACAGGGAAAGAGCAGAATAATTTAATAGCTCCAGCCATTGAACTCTGTGGTTTCTCTGTGCTGTAAAACCCGTGTTTAGTTATTTCTCTAACGTCCTAAGTGGATGCTGGGGACTCCGTAAGGACCATGGGGAATAGCGGCTCCGCAGGAGACTGGGCACATCTAAAGAAAGTTTTAGGACTAACTGGTGTGCACTGGCTCCTCCCCCTATGACCCTCCTCCAAGCCTCAGTTAGATTTCTGTGCCCGACGAGAAGGGTGCACACTAGGGGCTCTCCTGAGCTTCTTAGTGAAAGTTTTAGTTTAGGTTTGTTATTTTCAGTGAGACCTGCTGGCAACAGGCTCACTGCATCGAGGGACTAAGGGGAGAAGAAGCGAACTCACCTGCGTGCAGAGTGGATTGGGCTTCTTGGCTACTGGACATTAGCTCCAGAGGGACGATCACAGGCCCAGCCTGGATGGGTCCCGGAGCCGCGCCGCCGGCCCCCTTACAGAGCCAGAAGAGCGAAGAGGTCCGGAAAAATCGGCGGCAGAAGACGTTCCTGTCTTCAATAAGGTAGCGCACAGCACTGCAGCTGTGCGCCATTGCTCTCAGCACACTTCATACTCCGGTCACTGAGGGTGCAGGGCGCTGGGGGGGGCGCCCTGAGACGCAATAAAACATGATAAAAATACCTTACATGGCAAAAAATACATCACATATAGCTCCTGGGCTATATGGATGCATTTAACCCCTGCCAGAATATACAGAAAAATGGGAGATAAGGCCGCCGAAAAGGGGGCGGAGCCTATCTCCTCAGCACACTGGCGCCATTTTCCCTCACAGCTCAGTTGGAGGGAAGCTCACTGGCTCTTCCCTGCAGTCACTACACTACAGAAAGGGTTAAAAAAAGAGAGGGGGGCACTAATTAGGCGCAGTATTAAAACATACAGCAGCTATAAGGGGAAAAACACTTATATAAGGTTATCCCTGTATGTATATATATATATATATATATATATATATATATATATATATATATATATATATATATATATATATATATATATATATATATATATATATATATAGCGCTCTGGTGTGTGCTGGCATACTCTCCCTCTGTCTCCCCAAAGGGCTAGTGGGGTCCTGTCCTCTATCAGAGCATTCCCTGTGTGTGTGCTGTGTGTCGGTACGTTTGTGTTGACATGTATGAGGAGAAAAATGATGTGGAGACGGAGCAGAGTGTCTGTAACGGTGATGTCACCACCTAGGGGGTCGACACCTGAGTGGATGTACTGTTGAAAATTACGTGACAGTGTCAGCTCTGTATAAAAAAAAACAGTGATTGACATGAGACAGCCGGCTACTCAGCTTGTGCCTGTCCAGACGTCTCATAGGCCGTCAGGGGCTCTAAAGCGCCCGTTACCTCAGATGGCAGATACAGACGCCGACACGGATACTGACTCCTGTGTCGACGGTGAAGAGACAACCGTGATTTCCAGTAGGGCCACACGTTACATGATTGAGACAATGGAAAATGTTTTATACATTTCTGATACTACGAGTACCACCAAAAAGGGGTATTATGTTCGGTGAGGGAAAAACTACCTGTAGTTTTCCTGAATCTGAGAAATAAAATGAGGTGTGTGATGATGCGTGGGTTTCCCCCCGATAACAATTGATAATTTCTTAAAAAGTATTGGTGTATACCCTTTCCCGCCAGAGGTTAGGGTGCGTTGGGAAACACCGCCTAGGGGGGATAAGGCGCTCACACGCTTGTAAGAACAAGGGCTCTACCCTCTCATGAGATGGCCGCCCTTAAGGATCCTGCTGATAGAAAGCAGGAGGGTATCCAAAAATGTATTCACACACATTCTGGTGTTATACTGCGACCAGCAATCGCCTCAGCCTGGAGGTGCAGTGCTGGGTTGGCATGGTCGGATTCCCTGACTGGAAATATTGATATCCTAGATAACGATAGTATATTATTGCCTATAGAGCATTTAAAAGATGCATTTCTATATATGCATGATGCACAGCGGAATATTTGCCGACTGGCATCAAGTATAAGTGCGTTGTCCAATTCTACCAGTAAAATGGTCAGGTGATGCGGATTCCAAACGGCATTTGGAAGTATTGCCTTTGAAAAGGGACATTTGGGGTCGGTCTTTTAGACCTGGTGGCCACGGCAACAACTGGGAAATCCACGTTTGTACCCCAGGTCGCCTCTCAAAATAAGACGCCGTATTATCAGGCGCAGTCCTTTGTTGGCAAGCGGACAAAAGGTTCCTCTTTTCTGCTCGTGACAGAGGGAGAGGAAAAAGGCTGAAGAGATTAGCCAGTTCCCAGGAACAGAAACCCTTTCCCGCCTCTGCCAAGCCCTCAGTATGACGCTAGGGCCTTACAAGCTCAGGCACGGTGGGGGCCCGTTCTCAATGAATTTCAG
The DNA here is from genome assembly GCF_028390025.1 of Pseudophryne corroboree. NCBI lineage: Eukaryota > Metazoa > Chordata > Amphibia > Anura > Myobatrachidae > Pseudophryne > Pseudophryne corroboree. Next base: position 422,299,759 of record NC_086449.1, on the reverse strand, counting down.
TGCGCAGTGGGCTCACTCGCAAGTAGACCCCTGGATCCTTCAGGTAATATCTCAAGGGTACATATTGGAATTCGAGACGTCTCCCCCTCGCCGTTTCCAAAAGTCGGCTTTACCGACGTCTCCCTCTGACAGGGAGGCAGTTTTGGAAGCCATTCACAAGCTGTATTCCCAGCAGGTGATAATCAAGGTACCCCTCCTGCGTACAGGGAACGGGGTATTATTCCACACTATTGTGGTACCGAAGCCAGACGGCTCGGTGAGACCGATTCTAAATCTAAATCTAAAATCTTTGAACACTTACATACAGAGGTTCAAATTCCAGATTGAGTCACTCAGAGCAGTGATTGCGAACCTGGAATGATGTCTCGGGACATCAAGGATGCTTACCTTCATGTCAAAATTTACCCTTCTCACCAAGGGTACCTCAGGTTATGGTACAGAACTGTCACTATCAGTTCAGACGCTGCCGTAGGGATGGTCCACGGCACCCCGGGTCTTTACCAAGGTAATGGCCGAAATGATATCCCTTCGAAGGAAGGGCATTTTAGTTATCCCTTACTTGGACGATTCCCTGATAAGGGTAAGATCCAGGGAACAGTTGGAAGTCGGTGTAGCACTATCTCAGGTAGTGTTGCAGCAGCACGATTGGATTCTCAATATTCCAAAATTGCAGCTGGTTCCGACGACTTGTCTTCTGTTTCCTAGGGATGTTCCTGGACACAGTCCAGAAAAAAGGTGTTTCTCCCGGAAGAGAAAGCCAGGGAGTTATCCGAGCTAGTCAGGAACCTCCTAAAACCGAACCAAGTCTCAGTGCATCAATGCACAAGGGTTCTGGGTAAAAATGGTGGCTTCCTACTAAGCAATTCCATTCGTTAGATTCCACGCAAGAACTTTCCAGTGGAACCTACTGGACAAATGGTCCGGGTCGCATTTTCAGATGCATCAGCGGATAACCCTGTCACCAAGGACAAGGGTATCCATCCTGTGGTGGTTGCAGAGTGCTCATCTTCTAGAGGGCCGCAGATTCGGCATTCAGGACTGGGTCCTGGTGACCACGGATGCCAGCCTGCGAGGCTGGGGAGCAGTCACACAGGGAAGGAATATCCAGGGCTTAGGGTCAAGCCTGGATACATCACTTCACATAAATATCCTTAAGCTAAGGGCCATTTACAATGCTCTAAGCTTAGCAAGACCTCTGCTTCAAGGTCAGCCGGTGTTGATCCAGTCGGACAACATCATGGCAGTCACCCACGTAAACAGACAGGGTGGCACAAGAAGCAGGAGGGCAATGGCAGAAGCTGCAGGGATTCTTCGCTGGGCGGAAAATCATGTGATAGCACTGTCAACAGTATTCATTCCGGGAGTGGACAACTGGGAAGCAGACTTCCTCAGCACGACCTCCACCCGGGAGAGTGGGGACTTCACCCAGAAGTCGTCCACATGATTAAAAAACTCGACAGGTATTGCGCCAGGTCAAGAGACCCTCAGGCAATAGTTGTAGACGCTCTGGTAACACCGTGGGTGTACCAGTCAGTGTATGTGTTCCCTCCTCTGCCTCTCATACCCAAGGTACTGAGATTGATAAGATGGAGAGGAGAAAGCACTATATTCGTGGCTCCGGATTGGCCAAGAAGTACTTGGTAACCGGAACTTCAAGAGATGCTCACGGAGGATCCGTGGCCTCTACCTCTAAGAAGGGACCTGCTCCAGCAAGGACCCTGTCTGTTCCAAGACTTACCGCGGCTGCGTTTGACGGCATGCCGGTTGAACACCGGATCCTGAAGGACAAAAAGGCATTCCGATTGAAGTCATCCATATCCTGATCTAAAGCCAGGAAGGATGTAACCGCAAAAACATTATCACCGCAATTGGCGAAAATATGTTGCGTAGTGCGAGGCCAGTAAGGCCCGACGGAGGAAATTCAACTGGGTCGATTCCTACATTTCCTGCAAACAGGAGTGTCTATGGGCCTGAAATTGGGGTCCATTAAGGTTCAGATTTCGGCCCTGTCAATTTTCTTCCAAAAAAAAAAAAGAACTAGCTTCAGTCCCTGAAGTTTAGACGTTTGTAAAAGGGGTACTGCATATACAGCCTCCTTTTGTGCCTCCAGTGGCAATTTGGGATCTCAATGTAGTTTGGGTTCCAAAAGTCACATTGGTTTGAACCACTTAAATCTGTGGAGTTAAAATATCTCACATGGAAAGTGGTCATGCTGTTGGCCCTGGCCTGGGCCAGGCGCGTGTCAGAATTGGCGGCTTTATCCTGTAAAAGCCCTTATCTGATTTTCCATTCGGACAGGGCGGAATTGAGGACTCGTCCTCAGTTTCTCCCTAAGGTGGTTCCAGCGTTTTCACCTGAACCAACCTATTGTGGTGCCTGCGGCTACTAGGGACTTGGAGAAATCCAAGTTGCTGGATGTTGTCAGGGCCCTGAAAATATTTCCAGGACGGCTGGAGTCAGGAAATCTGACTCGCTGTTTATCCTGTATGCACCCAACAAGCTGGGTGCTCCTGCTTCTAAGCAGACTATTGCTCGTTGGATTTGTAGTACAATTCAGCTTGCACATTCTGTGGCAGGCCTGCCACAGCTAAAATCTGTAAAAGCCCGTTCCACAAGGAAAGTGGGCTCATCTTGGGCGGCTGCCCGAGGGGTCTCGGCTTTACAACTTTGCCGAGCAGCTACTTGGTCAGGGGCAAACACGTTTGCTAAATTCTGCAAATTTGATACCCTGGCTGAGGAGGACCTGGAGTTCTCTCATTCGGTGCTGCAGAGTCATCCGCACTCTCCCGCCCGTTTGGGAGCTTTGGTATAATCCCCATGGTCCTTACGGAGTCCCCAGCATCCACTTAGGACGTTAGAGAAAATAAGAATTTACTTACCGATAATTCTATTTCTCATAGTCCGTAGTGGATGCTGGGCGCCCATCCCAAGTGCGGATTGTCTGCAATACTTGTACATAGTTATTGTTACAAAAATCGGGTTATTATTGTTGGGAGCCATCTTTTCAGAGGCTCCTCTGTTATCATACTGTTAACTGGGTTCAGATCACAAGTTATACGGTGTGATTGGTGTGGCTGGTATGAGTCTTACGCGGGATTCAAAATCCTTCCTTATTGTGTACGCTCGTCCGGGCACAGTATCCTAACTGAGGCTTGGAGGAGGGTCATAGGGGGAGGAGCCAGTGCACACCAGTTAGTCCTAAAGCTTTCTTTAGATGTGCCCAGTCTCCTGCGGAGCCGCTATTCCCCATGGTCCTTACGGAGTCCCCAGCATCCACTACGGACTATGAGAAATAGAATTATCGGTAAGTAAATTCTTATTTTAAGCACTCTTGACTGTGTGTTCTGTCGACTGTCTCCCTTTTGGGGTTTTGTTTTCTTAAAGAAAACAAAAAGGAAAAAACACAAGGACAACCAGTTTATAAACACTGCTATGTGGTTTACATGTGGTATAACCAAAGGTTGATGTGCGCTTTGATACATTTTGCAACATTTGCAAATGTGTCCAGATGCAATGACACAAAGTTTTCCCATTCATGTCAGATGCTTATTCCTGTCAATGGGATTTCCAGTGTGCACAACTTCAATGATATGTATTGTCAAATTTCCACTAGAAAGTAAGTTGTTATGGTTTAGGGTAATAGAGAACATAAGTATCTTTTTCTAGATATGCTGAACCAATTTCACGATTGCAGCGAATTCTGTAGAGTTGGCATCCCCTAGGCTGGCCATTGTGGAGCTGAATTCTTTATGTTGGAAGTATTCACACAAAAAATTATCTTTTGCCTCTCAAGACTACCCTTCCCAACACTCTGGGACAGATTCAATTGTTTTAAGATAGGTACACGCTATACAATTATCTGGCAGAAAATCTGCCAGATCTAGCTGGTTGGAGTGAAAATTTGGTAATGGATGAGAGCAAATGGCAATCGACCATTTGCTCCCAAACACTGGAAAATGGACAAAAACTGTTGGTCATCCAAGTTGGTTAAATTTGTGTTTTAACTAATTTGTATGAACGACAGGTTTTGTTAGTTTTCCAGTGTGTAGGAGCAAATGGTCGATTGTCATTTGCTCTCATCCATTACCAAATTTTCATTCCAACCAGCTAAATCTGGCAGATTATCTGCCAGATAATTGTATAGTGTGTACCTAGCTTTACTCCACGGCTACCATTAGGGGGCACAAATAGAGCAATTCAATTGTTGCTCTGATTAGATGTCGCGGGGGTGACATTTCTTTTTGCTGCTTACGGAGGTGCAAAAATAAGGCATTTTATACTATTGCCATTTTAAATCTCACAAGCAAAACTGTTGAATGTCTGTAGCTTTGTAGCCCACCACTTATACCCCTTTCACACCGCACAAATAACCCGGTATCGACCCGGCATATTGACGGGTCGGCGTGCGGTGTGAAAGGGGCCTTGCCGAAATTGCGGGTGGCCTGTTATACCAGGGTTGAATACCAGGTCAGTGGCTGCATAAACGAGCTCCCGGGTCGATGCGACCCGGGACCCGTTTACTAGATAGGGAGAAGCGGCGTGGAGATGAGGTCATCTCCCAGCGCCACCTCCGCCCCCGCTGCCTGCTCCGCCCCCCCTCCCACTGCTATGGCAACCTGCCCGGCTTATTGCCGGGTCGGGGAAGCCAGCAGCAGCTGCCAATGCCGGATCCCACCCGTGAAGGACCCGCTTCCAATTCCCGGGTGGGATCCGGCATTGGCAATGTGAAAGCGGTATAAGTAAATGTAGCGCATTTATTTAAAGTGCTGTGCACCTCTCACCACAGCTCAGTGCTACTACAGTTTAGAAGTGCTAAATATGATGAGACGCATTCAAAGTGCACTCCTAATTGTGCTGCAAGTTCTACAACAGTGGTTCCAAAACTTTTTTGAATTTACACCACTCTGGAGTATCAGAATTTCTCTGACGTCCTAGTGGATGCTGGGAACTACGTAAGGACCATGGGGAATAGCGGCTCCGCAGGAGACTGGGCACAAAAGTAAAGCTTTAGGACTACCTGGTGTGCACTGGCTCCTCCCCCTATGACCCTCCTCCAAGCCTCAGTTAGATTTTTGTGCCCGGCCGAGAAGGGTGCACACTAGGGGCTCTCCTGAGCTTCTTAGTGAAAGTTTAGTTTTAGGTTTTTTATTTTCAGTGAGACCTGCTGGCAACAGGCTCACTGCATCGAGGGACTAAGGGGAGAAGAAGCGAACTCACCTGCGTGCAGAGTGGATTGGGCTTCTTAGGCTACTGGACACCATTAGCTCCAGAGGGACCGAACACAGGCCCAGCCTCGGAGCTCGGTCCCAGAGCCGCGCCGCCGGCCCCCTTACAGAGCCAGAACCAAGGAGGAAAATGGTGTGGAGGCGGAGCAATTGCCTGTAATGGAGATGTCACCCCCTAGGGAGTCGACACCTGAGTGGCTGAGCTTATGGAAGGAATTATGTGACAGTGTCAGCTCTTTACAAAAGATTGATGACATGAGACAGCCGGCTACTCAGCCTGTGCCTGTCCAGGTGTCTCAAAAGCCATCAGGGGCTCTAAAACGCCCGTTACCTCAGATGGCAGATACAGACGCCGACACGGATACTGACTCCAGTGTCGACGATTAAGAGACGAATGTGACTTCCAGTAGGGCCACACGTTACATGATTGAGGCTATGGAAAATGTTTTACATATTTCTGATAATACCAGTACCACTAAAAAGGGTATTATGTTGGGTGAGAAAAAACTGCCTGTAGTTTTTCCTGCATCTGAGGAATTAAATGAAGTGTGTGATGATGCGTGGGTTTCCCCCGATAAAAACTGTTAATTCCTAAAAAGTTATTAGCATCATACCCCTTCCCGCCAAAGGATAGGGCACGTTGGGAAACACCCCCTAGGGTGGATAAAGCGCTCACACGCTTGTCTAAACAGGTGGCACTACCGTCCCCGGATACGGCCGCCCTTAAGGAACCTGCTGACAGAAAGCAGGAAAATATCCTAAAAATGTATATATACTCTCACGGGTGTGATACTGCGACCAGCAATCGCCTCAGCCTGGATGTGCAGTGCTGGGGTGGCTTGGTCGGATTCCCTGACTGACAATATTGATACCCTAGATAGGGACAGTATATTACTGACTATAGAGCATTTAAAAGATGCATTTCTATATATGCGTGATGCACAGAGGGATATTTGCCGACTGGCATCAAGAGTAAGTGCGCTGTCCATTTCTGCCAGAAGAGGGTTATGGACAAGACAGTGGTCAGGTGATGCTGATTCCAAAAGGCATATGGAAGTATCGCCTTATAAAAGGGAGGAGTTATTTGGGGTAGGTCTAACAGACCTGATGGCCACGGCAACGGCTGGGAAATCCACATTTTTACCCCAGGTAGCCTCTCAACATAAGAAGACGCCGTATTATCAGGCGCAGTCCTTTAGGCCCCATAAGGGCAAGCGGGCAAAAGACTCCTCATTTCTGCCCCGTGGCAGAGGGAGAGGAAAAAGGCTGCAGCAGAAGCCATTCACAAGCTGTATTCCCAGCAGGTGATAATCAAGGTACCCCTCCTACAACATGGAAAGGGGTATTATTCCACGCTGTTTGTGGTACCAAAGCCGGACGGCTCGGTGAGACTTATTTTAAATCTGAAATCCTTGAACACTTACATACAAAGGTTCAAATTCAAGATGGAGTCACTCAGAGCGGTGATTGCGAACCTGGAAGAAGGGGATTATATGGTGTCTCTGGACATCAAGGATGCTTATCTTCATGTCCCAATTTACCCTTCTCACCAAGGGTACCTCAGGTTTGTGGTACAGAACTGTCACTATCAGTTTCAGACGCTGCCGTTTGGTTTGTCCACGGCACCCCGGGTCTTTACCAAAGTAATGGCCGAAATGATGATACTCCTTCGAAGGAAGGGAGTTTTAGTTATCCCTTACTTGGACGATCTCCTGATAAGGGCAAGATCCAGGGAACAGTTGGTAGTCGGGGTAGCACTATCTCAAGTAGTGTTGCGGCAGCACGGTTGGATTCTCAATATTCCAAAATCGCAGCTGATCCCGACGACACGTCTTCTATTCCTAGGGATGATCCAGGACACAGTCCAGAAAAAGGTGTTTCTCCCGGAGGAGAAAGCCAGGGAGTTATCCAAACTAGTCAGAAACCTCCTAAAACCAGGCCAAGTGTCAGTGCATCAGTGCACAAGGGTCCTGGGAAAAATGGTGGCTTCCTACGAAGCAATTCCATTCGGCAGATTCCACGCAAGAACTTTCCAGTGGGACCTGCTGGACAAATGGTCCGGATCGCATCTTCAGATGCATCAGCGGATAACCCTGTCACCAAAGACAAGGGTGTCTCTCCTGTGGTGGTTGCAGAGTGCTCATCTTCTAGAGGGCCGCAGATTCGGCATTCAGGACTGGGTCCTGGTGACCACGGATGCCAGCCTGCGAGGCTGGGGAGCAGTCACACAGGGAAGAAATTTCCAGGGTTTGTGGTCAAGCCTGGAGACATCACTTCACATAAATATTTTGGAGCTAGGGGCCATTTACAATGCCCTAAGCCAAGCAAGACCTCTGCTTCAAGGTCAGCCGGTGCTGATCCAGTCGGACAACTTCACGGCAGTCGCCCACGTAAACAGACAGGGCGGCACAAGAAGCAGGAGGGCAATGGCAGAAGCTGCAAGGATTTTTCGCTGGGCGGAAAATCATGTGATAGCATTGTCAGCAGTGTTCATTCCGGGAGTGGACAACTGGGAAGCAGACTTCCTCAGCAGGCACGACCTCCACCCGGGAGAGTGGGGACTTCACCCAGAAGTCTTCCACATGATTGTAAACCGTTGGGAAAAATCAAAGGTGGACATGATGGCGTCCCGCCTAAACAAAATATTGGACAGGTATTGCGCCAGGTCAAGGGACCCTCAGGCAATAGCTGTGGACGCTCTGGTAACACCGTGGGTGTACCAGTCAGTGTATGTGTTCCCTCCTCTTCCTCTCATACCAAAAGTACTGAGAATTATAAGACGGAGGGGAGTAAGAACTATACTCGTGGCTCCGGATTGGCCAAGAAGGACTTGGTACCCGGAACTTCAAGAGATGCTCACGGAGGACCCGTGGCCTCTACCTCTAAGAAGGGACCTGCTCCAGCAAGGACCCTGTCTATTCCAAGACTTCCCGCGGCTGCGTTTGACGGCAGGGCGGTTGAACGCCGGATCCTGAAGGAAAAAGGCATTCCGGAAGAAGTCATCCCTACCCTGATCAAGCCAGGAAGGATGTAACCGCAAAGCATTATCACCGCATTTGGCGAAAATATGTTGCGTGGTGCGAGGCCAGTAAGGCCTCAATGGAGGAATTTCAACTAGGTCGATTCCTGCATTTCCTGTAAACAGGAGTGTCTATGGGCCTAAAATTGGGGTCCATTAAGGTTCAAATTTCGGCCCTGTCATTTTTCTTCCAGAAAGAACTAGCTTCAGTTCCTGAAGTTCAGACGTTTGTAAAAGGGGTACTGCATATACAGCCTCCTTTTGTGCCTCCAGTGGCACCTTGGGATCTCAATGTAGTTTTGGGGTTCCTAAAGTCACATTGGTTTGAACCACTTGAATCTGTGGAGTTAAAATATCTCACATGGAAAGTGGTCATGTTGTTGGCCCTGGCCTCGGCCAGGCGCGTGTCAGAATTGGCGGGCTTTATCCTGTAAAAGCCCTTATCTGATCTTCCATTCAGACAGGGCGGAATTGAGGACTCGTCCTCATTTTCTCCCTAAGGTGGTTTCAGTGTTTCATCTGAACCAACCTATTGTGGTACCTGCGGCTACTAGTGACTTGGAGGACTCCAAGTTGTTGGACGTAGTCAGGGCCTTGAAAATATATTTCCAGGACGACCGGAGTCAGAAAATCTGACTCGCTGTTTATCCTGTATGCACCCAACAAGCTGGGTGCTCCTGCTTCTAAGCAGACTATTGCTCGTTGGATTTGTAATACAATTTAGCTTGCACATTCTGTGGCAGGCCTGCCACAGCCAAAATCTGTAAAAGCCCATTCCACAAGGAAGGTGGGCTCATCTTGGGCGGCTGCCCGAGGGGTCTCGGCTTTACAACTTTGCCGAGCAGCTACTTGGTCAGGGGCAAACACGTTTGCTAAATTCTACAAATTTGATACCCTGGCTGAGGAGGACCTGGAGTTCTCTCATTCGGTGCTGCAGAGTCATCCGCACTCTCCCGCCCGTTTGGGGGCTTTGGTATAATCCCCATGGTCCTTACGGAGTTCCCAGCATCCACTAGGACGTCAGAGAAAATAAGAATTTACTTACCGATAATTCTATTTCTCGTAGTCCGTAGTGGATGCTGGGCGCCCATCCCAAGTGCGGATTGTCTGCAATACTTGTACATAGTTATTGTTAACTAAATCGGGTTATTGTTGTGAGCCATCTATCCAGAGGCTCCTCTGTTATCATGCTGTTAACTGGGTTCAGATCACAAGTTGTACGGTGTGATTGGTGTGGCTGGTATGAGTCTTACCCGGGATTCATAAATCCTTCCTTATTGTGTACGCTCGTCCGGGCACAGTATCCTAACTGAGGCTTGGAGGAGGGTCATAGGGGGAGGAGCCAGTGCACACCAGGTAGTCCTAAAGCTTTACTTTTGTGCCCAGTCTCCTGCGGAGCCGCTATTCCCCATGGTCCTTACGGAGTTCCCAGCATCCACTACGGACTACGAGAAATAGAATTATCGCTAAGTAAATTCTTATTTTTTTTCACGGTACCTCATGCCAAAAGTTTCTTATTGAGAAATTCAGAAAAAAATCTTAAATTCAGTGAATTGTGTTTTATATGTCATACATATGTTCAGTTATGTGGTGAGGGACATGATTCACTTCTGTTTTTCCACATCCTATGATTGGAAGTCCCAAGCACTGGGTTTATCTATTACAGTGACTATAAATAATTTGAATTGGTTCCGGGGCACCCCTGCAAATACCCCAAAGCACCCCAGTGTGCAACGACACCCATATTAGGAACCACTGTTCTAGACAGATGCACTCTGCATTTGAATATGCACATGTGAAATCTATAAAAAACACACAACAGTCAGCACCATTTTTTTTCTTTTTTTACATTTTATCTGCATTATTTTTTATGCATAGCTTATTATTTTGGAGTCCTTCATTTACAAAGTATCGCATGTAACTGAAATAGAAAACTATTTACTTTTTTAGTTTTTGCAAAATATCTACATTGTGTAACTCCATTGCTTTTGTTTGAAACAAAATGTTCATGTATTTAATGCTAACCAAGCAATTACCGTTTTATAGGTAGGGCCAAGGCAGAAAGACAAAATTAGACTCCAGCTGTCATGTTTTAGACATGTGACACAAGTGACTCAGGAAGTGCCCAAGAAAACTCTAAGAATTTGAGAGTTAGTCATGCCAGTCTGTGTGTTAACACATTTTCATGTTTTGTAATTACGTCTATTTTTGAACAGTTGCTTATAGTAGCTATTAAATTTAGGCATTTTTACAGCTTTAGCAACTAGTCATCTTTTCGTACTCCCTGTTACTCCAGGGGGCTTTGGTACCTTGAGTTGGGAACTCATAATAATGGAAATGAGAGTTGGGCAGTGTAACAGACTGGGTAGCCTCCATTAGTGATTCATTTTTTTTTTACCACCTGTAGTAAGCATCTAGATTAGACCAGTGGATCCCAAACTCGGTCCTTAAGGACCCCCAACAGTTCATGTTTTCTAGGTCACCTAGTAGGTGCACAGGTGTATTCATTACTCACTGACACATTTGAAAAGATCCACAGGTGGAGCTAATTAGTTCAAACTAGTGTGGAAACAATATCAACCAGCCTTGCAGTATATTAGTAAGAAGTAACATGGAATTGCAACACATGCAGCAATATTGTGCTGGGTTGACAGTTCTTCACGATCTGTACCATCCAACACTATGCTACTGTAGAAATGTGTAACGATATTGTCTGTACCCATGGTGCTCCCGCAGTGTGCACAGCTGGACCTGCAAACCTTAGACCTTATATTCAACACCTTTACCCACTAAGTAAAAACATCCTTGTTATGTTTCATTGCTCTCTCATTGGCTGCTGCGACCAGATACTCAAACGGTAATGCCAACAGCCAGAAGCAAGCTTTTACACTCATCCTATGTACACTGATTACAGTGTAAGAGGAGTGACAGCGGATCTTAAGGCCCATATACACGGCCGATTTGGGGAGAGATGTGTGCTGAGCGGTTCGCTCAGCACACATCTCTCCCCCTGCTCAGCACAGCGCGATGTGTGCTGAGCGTGTGGGGTGAGACGGGGGGCCGCTCATTTCACCCAGCGGGTGAAGTGCACGACCTGCTAGATTGGCCTGCATACAGGCCAATCTAGCACCAGCGATAGCGATGTGTGGGGCTGCGCATCGCTCTCGCTGTGAGGGATACACACGGAGTGATCGCTGCGCTCCGTGAGTACCCCCCTATATACACATTTATGACTGGGTCTTTTCATGTCTCATTTTGTATTCGATGTTGATGAGACAGATACTAAACAGCAGTCGATTACCCCTTTGAGTGAGTCTTTTCTTACTGCTATTACTCTATCCTGATAACTTTGTGGCTAAGCACAAAACGGCAACATGTTTCAATTTGATTGTTACACATTATTACAGTAGTATGTTGTTAGATGCTACAGATCATGTAGGACTGTCAATAAGGCCGAGTACACACTAGCCGGTGTGACAATGTGCAAGATTTTCCCCGCAAACGATATCATTCATACACACTGAACAATATCGTTTACTATATAGTCAGTGACGTCAACCGGCCACATCCAGGAACTTGCAGTCTTGTTCAGTATCTTTAGAGTTCAAGGTAAGAACTAAAGATACTGTACATCTTTAACAACCTGCGGGAGTGTGCTTAGTTATTGCTATAGTGCATCCGCACTGGACGATGTGAACAATATATCGTCCAATCCACCGAATCGGATGATATATCTGCTGCATATCGCCAAGTGTGCCCAGCCTAACCCAGCTCAGCACAATATTGCTGCAGGTGTTGCATTTGCATGTTGCTGCTTATTAATATCAGTGTTTGCAAAATACCTGCTATAGCGCATTTTTACACGCTACTGACAGTGGGGGGCTCACTTTTTAAAAATTAGTTGGTCATACAAGATGCGCTGTCCGAGTCCTTTGTGCGCCTCAGCCAATACTGAAATGGTATTGACTGAGGCACATACAGGACTCTGACAGCGCGTCCTGCAAGAAGCCGCTCAGTCCTCATTGCCTGTCTCCCCAGCCAATCACTGCCGGCACCTCCAGTCCTGAGACCTCCCTCCAACCAGGCTGCCAGCGTACCACTCCAGCCTTCAAGCACCCAGCGCTGTGCAGTGTGACGGCGGCTGCATCCCTGCACACAGTGCGATTGTTGCAGATATAACGTGCAGAGAGAGTTAGATTTGGGTGGGTTATATTGTTTCTGTGCAGGGTAAATACTGCCTGCTTTATTTTTACACTGAAATTTAGATTTCAGTTTGGACACACCCCACCCAAATCTAACTCTTTCTACACATGTTATATCTGCCCCCCTGCAGTGCACATGGTTTTGCCCATTAGCAAACAAATTTGCTACTACGATCAGGTCTGAATTACCCCCTATGTCTCTCAAAGTTTTTCTTCATTGCTGTTTACTCACATTTTGAAATAAACAAAATAGATGATATTTAATATATATATTAGCATGTCTTTTATTTTTTGTTTTTTTTATTTTACGGTTTCTCTGGTATGATTTAGATTTCTCTGACGTCCTAGTGGATGCTGGGGACTCCGAAAGGACCATGGGGAATAGCGGCTCCGCAGGAGACTGGGCACAAAAGTAAAAGCTTTAAGACTACCTGGTGTGCACTGGCTCCTCCCCCTATGACCCTCCTCCAAGCCTCAGTTAGATTTTTGTGCCCGAACGAGAAGGGTGCAGTCTAGGTGGCTCTCCTGAGCTGCTTAGAAAAAAGTTTAGTTTTAGGTTTTTTATTTTCAGTGAGACCTGCTGGCAACAGGCTCACTGCATCAAGGGACTAAGGGGAGAAGAAGCGAACTCACCTGCGTGCAGAGTGGATTGGGCTTCTTAGGCTACTGGACATTAGCTCCAGAGGGACGATCACAGGCCCAGCCATGGATGTGTCCCAGAGCCACGCCGCCGTCCCCCTTACAGAGCCAGAAGAGCAGAAGAGGTCCGGAAAAATCGGCGGCAGAAGACGTCCTGTCTTCAATAAGGTAGCGCACAGCACCGTAGCTGTGCGCCATTGCTCTCAGCACACTTCACACTCCGGTCACTGAGGGTGCAGGGCGCTGGGTGGGGGCGCCCTGAGACGCAATATAAACACCTTAGGGGGCAAAAAATGCATCACATATAGCTCCTGGGCTATATGGATGCATTTAACTCATGCCTGTTTTTCCGTAAAAAAGCGGGAGAACGGCCGCCGAGAAGGGGGCGGAGCCTATCTCCTCAGCACACTGGCGCCATTTTTCCTCACAGCTCCGTTGGAGGGAAGCTCCCTGACTCTCCCCTGCAGTCCTGCACTACAGAAACAGGGTAAAACAAGAGAGGGGGGGCACTAAATTGGCAGATGAATCTATACAGCAGCTATATAAGGGAAAAACACTTATATAAGGTTATCCCTGTATATATATAGCGCTCTGGTGTGTGCTGGCAAACTCTCCCTCTGTCTCCCCAAAGGGCTAGTGGGGTCCTGTCCTCTATCAGAGCATTCCCTGTGTGTGTGCTGTGTGTCGGTACGTTGTGTCGACATGTATGAGGAGGAAAATGGTATGGAGGCGGAGCAATTGCCTGTATTAGTGATGTCACCCCCTAGGGAGTCGACACCTGACTGGATGGTCTTATGGAAGGAATTACGTGATAGTGTCAGCACTTTACAAAAGACTGTTGACGACATGAGACAGCCGGCAAATCAGTTAATACCTGTACAGGCGTCTCAAACACCGTCAGGGGCTCTAAAGCGCCCGTTACCTCAGGTGGTCGACACAGACACGGACACCGACTCCAGTGTCGACGGTGAGGAAACAAACGTATTTTCCAGTAGGGCCACACGTTACATGATCACGGCAATGAAGGAGGTTTTGAACATTTCTGATACTACAAGTACCACAAAAAAGGGTATTATGTGGGGTGTGAAAAAACTACCCGTAGTTTTTCCTGAATCAGATGAATTAAATGAGGTGTGTGATGAAGCGTGGGTTTCCCCCGATAAAAAACTGCTAATTTCTAAAAAATTATTGGCATTATACCCTTTCCCGCCAGAGGTTAGGGCGCTTTGGGAAACACCCCCTAGGGTGGATAAGGCGCTCACACGCTTATCAAAACAAGTGGCGTTACAGTCTCCTGATACGGCCGCCCTCAAGGAACCAGCTGATAGGAAGCTGGAAAATATCCTAAAAAGTATATACACACATACTGGTATTATACTGCGACCAGCAATCGCCTCAGCCTGGATGTGCAGTGCTGGGGTGGCTTGGTCGGATTCCCTGACTGAAAATATTGATACCCTGGACAGGGACAATATATTATTGACTATAGAGCATTTAAAGGATGCATTTCTATATATGAGAGATGCACAGAGGGATATTTGCACTCTGGCATCAAGAGTAAGTGCGCTGTCCATTTCTGCCAGAAGAGGGTTATGGACGCGACAGTGGTCAGGTGATGCGGATTCCAAACGGCATATGGAAGTATTGCCGTATAAAGGGGAGGAGTTATTTGGGGTCGGTCTATCGGACCTGGTGGCCACGGCAACGGCTGGGAAATCCACCTTTTTACCCCAGGTCACCTCTCAGCAGAAAAAGACACCGTCTTTTCAGGCTCAGTCCTTTCGTCCCCATAAGGGCAAGCGGGCAAAAGGCCACTCGTATCTGCCCCGGGGCAGAGGAAGGGGAAAAAGACTGCAGCAGACAGCCTCTTCCCAGGAACAGAAGCCCTCCCCCGCTTCTGCCAAGTCCTCAGCATGACGCTGGGGCCTTACAAGCGGACTCAGGCACGGTGGGGGCCCGTCTCAAGAATTTCAGCGCGCAGTGGGCTCACCCGCAAGTGGACCCCTGGATCCTGCAGGTAGTATCTCAGGGGTACAAATTGGAATTCGAGACGTCTCCCCCTCGCCGGTTCCTGAAGTCTGCTTTACCAACGTCTCCCCCCGACAGGGAGGCGGTATTGGAAGCCATTCACAAGCTGTATTCCCAGCAGGTGATAATCAAGGTACCCCTCCTACAACAGGGAAAGGGGTATTATTCCACGCTGTTTGTGGTACCGAAGCCGGACGGCTCGGTGAGACCTATTTTAAATCTGAAATCCTTGAACACTTACATACAAAGGTTCAAATTCAAGATGGAATCGCTCAGAGCAGTGATAGCGAACCTGGAAGAAGGGGACTATATGGTGTCTCTGGACATCAAGGATGCTTACCTCCATGTCCCAATTTGCCCTTCTCACCAAGGGTACCTCAGGTTTGTGGTACAGAACTGTCACTATCAGTTTCAGACGCTGCCGTTTGGATTGTCCACGGCACCCCGGGTCTTTACCAAGGTAATGGCCGAAATGATGATTCTTCTTTGAAGAAAAGGCGTCTTAATTATCCCTTACTTGGACGATCTCCTGATAAGGGCAAGGTCCAGAGAACAGTTGGAGGTCGGAGTAGCACTATCTCAAGTAGTACTACGACAGCACGGATGGATTCTAAATATTCCAAAATCGCAGCTGATTCCGACGACACGTCTGCTGTTCCTAGTGATGATTCTGGACACAGTACAGAAAAAGGTGTTTCTCCCGGAGGAGAAAGCCAGGGAGTTATCCGACCTAGTCAGGAACCTCCAAAAACCAGGCCAAGTGTCAGTGCATCAATGCACAAGGGTCCTGGGAAAAATGGTGGCTTCTTACGAAGCGATTCCATTCGGCAGATTCCACGCAAGAACTTTTCAGTGGGATCTGCTGGACAAATGGTCCGGATCGCATCTTCAAATGCATCAGCGGATAACCCTGTCTCCAAGGACAAGGGTGTCTCTCCTGTGGTGGTTGCAGAGTGCTCATCTTCTAGAGGGCCGCAGATTCGGCATTCAGGACTGGGTCCTGGTGACCACGGATGCCAGCCTGAGAGGCTGGGGAGCAGTCACACAGGGAAGAAATTTCCAGGGCTTGTGGTCAAGCATGGAAACGTCACTTCACATAAATATCCTGGAACTAAGGGCCATTTACAATGCCCTAAGTCAGGCAAGGCCTCTGCTTCAGGGTCAGCCGGTGCTGATCCAGTCGGACAACATCACGGCAGTCGCCCACGTAAACAGACAGGGCGGCACAAGAAGCAGGAGGGCAATGACGGAAGTTGCAAGGATTCTTCGCTGGGCGGAAAATCATGTGATAGCACTGTCAGCAGTGTTCATTCCGGGAGTGGACAACTGGGAAGCAGACTTCCTCAGCAGACACGATCTCCACCCGGGGGAGTGGGGACTTCACCCAGAAGTCTTCCACATGATTGTGAACCGTTGGGAAAAACCAAAGGTGGACATGATGGCGTCCCGCCTCAACAAAAAACTGGACAGAGATTGCGCCAGGTCAAGGGACCCTCAGGCAATAGCTGTGGACGCTCTGGTAACACCGTGGGTGTACCAGTCAGTGTATGTGTTCCCTCCTCTGCCTCTCATACCCAAGGTACTGAGAATCATAAGGAGGAGAGGAGTAAGGACTATACTCGTGGCTCCGGATTGGCCAAGAAGGACTTGGTACCCGGAACTTCAAGAGATGCTCACGGAAGACCTGTGGCCTCTACCTCTAAGAAAGGACCTGCTCCAGCAGGGACCAAGACTTACCGCGGCTGCGTTTGACGGCATGGCGGTTGAACGCCGGATCCTGAAGGAAAAAGGCATTCCGGATGAAGTCATCCCTACCCTGATCAAAGCCAGGAAGGATGTAACTGTGCAACATTATCACCGTATTTGGCGTAAATATGTTGCGTGGTGTGAGGCCAGGAAGGCCCCTACAGAGGAATTTCAACTGGGTCGTTTCCTGCATTTCCTGCAAACAGGACTGTCTATGGGCCTAAAATTAGGGTCCATTAAGGTTCAAATTTCGGCCCTGTCAATATTCTTCCAAAAAGAACTAGCTTCAGTTCCTGAAGTCCAGACGTTTGTCAAGGGGGTACTGCATATACAGCCTCCTTTTGTGCCTCCAGTGGCACCTTTGGGATCTCAATGTAGTTTTGGGGTTCCTAAAATCACATTGGTTTGAACCACTCACCACTGTGGACTTAAAATATCTCACATGGAAAGTGGTAATGCTGTTAGCCCTGGCCTCAGCCAGGCGTGTCTCAGAATTGGCGGCTTTATCCTATAAAAGCCCTTACCTAATTTTTCATACGGACAGGGCAGAATTGAGGACTCGTCCTCAATTTCTCCCTAAGGTGGTTTCAGCATTTCACTTAAACCAGCCTATTGTGGTGCCTGCGGCTACTAGGGACTTGGAGGATTCCAAGTTGCTGGACGTAGTCAGGGCCCTGAAAATATATGTTTCCAGGACGGCTGGAGTCAGAAAATCTGACTCGCTGTTTATCCTGTATGCACCCAACAAGCTGGGTGCTCCTGCTTCTAAGCAGACTATTGCTCGTTGGATTTGTAGTACAATTCAGCTTGCACATTCTGTGGCAGGCCTGCCACAGCCAAAATCTGTAAAAGCCCATTCCACACGGAAAGTGGGCTCATCTTGGGCGGCTGCCCGAGGGGTCTCGGCTTTACAACTTTGCCGAGCAGCTACTTGGTCAGGGGCAAACACGTTTGCTAAATTCTACAAATTTGATACCCTGGCTGAGGAGGACCTGGAGTTCTCTCATTCGGTGCTGCAGAGTCATCCGCACTCTCCCGCCCGTTTGGGAGCTTTGGTATAATCCCCATGGTCCTTTCGGAGTCCCCAGCATCCACTAGGACGTCAGAGAAAATAAGAATTTACTTACCGATAATTCTATTTCTCATTGTCCGTAGTGGATGCTGGGCGCCCATCCCAAGTGCGGATTGTCTGCAATACTTGTACATAGTTATTGTTACAAAAAATCGGGTTATTATTGTTGTGAGCCATCTTTTCAGAGGCTCCTCTGTTATCATGCTGTTAACTGGGTTCAGATCACAAGTTGTACGGTGTGATTGGTGTGGCTGGTATGAGTCTTACCCGGGATTCAAAATCCTTCCTTATTGTGTACGCTCGTCCGGGCACAGTATCCTAACTGAGGCTTGGAGGAGGGTCATAGGGGGAGGAGCCAGTGCACACCAGGTAGTCTTAAAGCTTTTACTTTTGTGCCCAGTCTCCTGCGGAGCCGCTATTCCCCATGGTCCTTTCGGAGTCCCCAGCATCCACTACGGACTATGAGAAATAGAATTATCGGTAAGTAAATTCTTATTTTTTGCTGCCATTGCATTTAGGTACATTGGCCCTCATTCCGAGTTGATCGGTCGCAAGGCGAATTTAGCAGAGTTACACACGCTAAGCCGCCGCCTACTGGGAGTGAATCTTAGCTTCTTAAAATTGCGACCGATGTATGCGCAATATTGCGATTACTAACTACTTAGCAGTTTCAGAGTAGCTTCAGACTTACTCTGCCTGTGCGATCAGTTCAGTGCTTGTCGTTCCTGGTTGACGTCACAAACACACCCAGCGTTCGCCCAGGCACTCCCACCGTTTCTCCGGCCACTCCTGCGTTTTTTCCGGAAACGGTAGCGTTTTCAGCCACACGCCCCTGAAACGCCGTGTTTCCGCCCAGTAACACCCATTTCCTGTCAATCACATTACGATCGCCGGAGCGAAGAAAAAGCCGTGAGTAAAAATACTTTCTTCATAGTAAAGTTACTTGGCGCAGTCGCAGTGCGAACTTTGCGCATGCGTACTAAGCGGATTTTCACTGCGATGCGATGAAAAATACCGAGCGAACAACTCGGAATGAGGGCCATTGTTATTTCATAAACGGTGCACATAAAAGCATGTAGCTCAGTAGCTAAGACATTGTGTGACCCACTACTAAATACCCAAACTTTTTAATAAAATATTAAATAATTTCGTTCTAGGATTCAGTAACGTATTTTTTTGGATCCGGGAAAGAGATGCAATATCAGAAATAATGACTTCCCACAGTTGATATATATTTTATTTATGTATTTTAGAGGTTTGGTATTAGTCTAGCCTTGCTTTAATTCTTGGTTTAGCAGCTATTTACAAAAATTTTATTTTAGTACCTACCGGTAAATCCTTATCTCTGATTCCACATGGGACACTGGAAGAATTACACTGGGGTATAAAGGCATTGTTAGTGGAAGCTGGCACTTATGATAATTTAAAAGTGAGAAGTGCCTCACCCACTGCTACCCATCATCCCCCAGTAAGGAAAATGTAGACCGCGAGGAGATGGAAACAGGAGGAGAAGAGAAAAGAATCACAACCAACAGCAACACAACATGCAGGTAAAACAGTGCTTTGGAGGATGTCCAATATCCCCTGTGGAATCGGAGAAAAGGATTTACCAGTAGGTACCAAAATCACATTTTCTCTTTCAGCTACTAGGGGACACTGGAAGGATTACACTGGAGATATCTCAAAGTTTTCTCCCCGGGTGGGAGAGCTCTGAGGCAAGTTGTCCAAACCTGGAGGCCAAAGCTGCAAAAGTGTCGAATAGGAAGTGGCAGAAGAAACTCTCTTTCTGGGGGCACTCTTATAGTTATAAAATTTCACTTTTATTACTGTACTTTTTAAAACGGTAAGTATTATGACCACATACAAAAAGACAAATATCACACATATAGTTGCATATAATAGCAGGGATAATAAATTCTCTTGCTGTAATAAATGCTTCAAATAGACAATGTGTAGTTCTCTGATAATTCAGAGAACTTAAGCAAAATAATTAATTTTCAAAACTGGTACCATATATTCAAGGTCTCATAGATCATTTCTATTGATAGGTAACACAGTTCACAGTGCTAATACTGTATACAACCTGTAAAAAATATATTAATGACTCCAAACATAAACAGTAAATCCGCACCACAGACTCTCGCAAAATTGCCAAATAGTGGATGATATCAGTCCTTAATGTCAATATTGCTGATTAATAACATTCAATGTGAGGGTGTGCCGTGCAGGATAGAGGTAAAACTACTAGCATGAGTAGAGGCGTAGTAACAAGCAACCTTGTATTATGACACTAATTGGGGCAGCTGCTGCTCACTGTGTGCAGGTGCGTTTATAGGGGTATATTCAATTGAGGTCGGATCCATTCCAACATGCATTTATCGGAATGGATCAGACAAGGGCTATTCAATGCCCATCTCAATTCGATTTTAAAAAGTCGACTTGAGATGAGGGACCGGGGAGGGGGGGCAGAAGGGGGACAGCAGCGCTGCAGGAGGATGTGGCACAGCCGCCAGACCTCACAGCAGCGTCCACCCGGCTCCAGCAAGCGGGATCTCACTTGCTGGAGCCAAGTGGACGCTGCCGTGAGCGGCGGCTATGACACATCCTCCTGCAGCGCTGTGCTGTAGTGCTGCTCTCCGCTGTCTGCCCGTGGCTCTCCCCCCTCTCCTCCTCTCGGGTCCCTCATCTCAGTTCAACTTTTTTTTTAAGTCAAACTGAGATGGTCGGAAACTGGGCCAAAACCTGTCGAATTTGGCCCCGTTTCCCTCAGAAGCATGTGAATCGACAGCTATACCGCCAATTCACGTACTATTCGACAAGTCGAATTCCCCGACTTGTCGAATAAAAATGCTGGGGACTGAATAGGTCGGAACCCCTTCCGACCAGAAAAAGTCGAAAACTGCCGTCTTTTCGACAAGACGACCGTTTCGACCTTAATTGAATATACCCCATAGTGAGTGAGTGTCACAAGGTTTAGAATGAGGTTGATTTGGTGCTTCTGCTGTTGTAGTATAACGACCTGAGTGCCCGGTTGTATTCAGCGCAGGGTATTAGCATATCATTGCTCACAATGAGAGAGCGCCGACGTGAAAGATAATAAAGTGTCAGAAAAGATGTATATTAAAGACACACGGACTGCCCTCAGAGTGTGCTGCTTCCCTGCATGTGCTACTGGTATTGGTGCAGGATGAAAGATACTCTGACCTATTGGGGGGTGTGTAGAAAGCAAAAAGGTCAGCAGCAGTGTTCTATGCCCCGATGGCTGGCCGGTCCCTGGTGGTATAGCAGGGTCTCTAACCATGCCCCACAGCACTTCTCACAGTGCCCTGAAAGCAAGGAGGTACCTGTTCGGAGAATAGGTATCGCAGCGGTGAGTCCGCCCTGTTCAGTCTGGCTGTATTGGTGATGCGCGTCCTGCTAGTGCACTCGCGGGCACCGGCTTCTCGGACAAATGTTTAGCGGTGGCGCTTCTTCAGTGAAACTTCCAGTCTTTTCCGGTACTTGTATCACATTGTGGAACAATATATTCCTAGCAATTGATTCAGATTCTAAATGAAACACCTGTGCTCAGGTCTTCTCCTCCCTTCTCCTCTTCAAATATCTAAAGTGTCGAACTTCTAAAACCTGATGAATGTGTTAACCGAGGACTAGGTGGCCGCGCGGCAAAGCTCCGTCGTGGAAGCATCACGACGTGCTGCCCAGGACGCACCTAGGAAAGCCAATCCCAGGCCATTTTTTCAATCCCGGGTATCGGGATTGAAAATTGCCAATCCTGGGATACCCGGGATTGGCTTTTAGATATGTGGCCGCCGCACCGCACACATAACTCACCATATACTGGGGGCGGGCGGGTGGGTAACATCCTCTGGTGGCTCCCAGCAGCGTGTGGCGGTGCAGCGTGACCTCCTGCGCTGGGGAGCCGGAAGGAGGAAGTCAGGCAGCGTCTGAGCGTCCTGTGGACGCTCAATGCTGATCCCTCAATCCCCGGGATTGGAGCTTCCAATCCCGGAATTGAATCCCGGCCATTTTTGGCCCTAAATCCCGGGATCCCGCCGCTCCCGGGATTGGCCACCATAGACGCACCCACAGACCAGGTGGCATTCGCTGAAATAGAAGAAGGTGGTTGTGTAGCGTTGCTGACGGATAGCCAGACGAATCCATCTGGCCAATGTCTGCTTTGAGGCTGGGCAACCCCGTTGAACAGCATCATACAGCACAAACAATGTATCTGACTTGCGTACTGACACCGTTCTAGAGACAAGAATACGCAAAACCCTGACCACATCTAGGGTAGAAGGTTGACTATAATCATCCTTAAGAGAAGAAACCACAATAAGTTGATCTGGGTAGAATGTCGACACTACCTTTTGAAAGGAAAGAGGCCTGTGTCTTGAGGTCCGCTCTATCCTTGTGAAAAATGAGGAATGGAGACCTGCACGACAGTGGTCCCATTTCAGAAACACAGCGAGCCGGTGCCAGAGCCAAAAGGAGAACAGTCTTTCACGAGAGATTTGAGGTCTACGTCTTCTAAAGGTTCGAACATAGAAGACTGAAGAAAAATGAGCACCAGATTAAGGTCCCACGGGGCTGTAGGTGGGATGAACGGAGGTTGTAATCTGCGAGCTCCATGAAGAAATGTTTGCACTTCTCGAAGGAGGACTATATGGCAGTGAAAAAAAGAATGCAGAAATCTGTACCTTTTTAAGAAACCCAGACGGAGACCAGCCCATCTTGAAGAAAGAGCAGCAAGAGATGGAGACTGAACACCCTTGCGTTCACACCCAGCAAAGTAAGAGCGCAGTAACAGGCTTCCTGGCGTGTAACATGGTAGGAATGACTGCTTCTGGAATTCCCTGGCTTCTTAGTATAGCAGGTCTCAACAGCCACTCCGTTTAATGCAGCCACTGTAAGTTGGGGTGAATGAACGGGTTCTACTATAGAAGATCTGGATGAAGTGATAAGGGTCCAAGGTTCATCCACAAGTAGCATAAGCAGGTCCGAAAACCAACTTCTCCAAGGCCAATTTGGCGCAACCAGAATAACTTAGACTGACTCTCTAGTTTGATGCGTGGAATTGCTGGAAAGAGGTAGACTATATCATACGTCCAGGCTACTGTGAGAGCGTCTACTGCCTCCGCTTTTCGGATCTCTTGTTTTTGATACGTATCTCGGAAATTGATGGTTCAGTCAAGATGCCATTAGATCTATTTGAGGACATTCCCATCGTTGAACTAGGGCTTGAAATACCTCTGCATATAGCGCCCACTCTCGGGTGAATGTCCTGTCGGCTGAGAGTTCGCCTCCAGTTGTCCACTCCTGGGATGAACACTGCTGATAGGATCACCTGTTGTCTTTCGGTCCAAGATAGGATCAGAGTGGCCTCTCACATCGCCATGTTAATATAGGCGACTGCTGTTGCGTTGTCTGACTGTACCCATACTAGTTTAAAAAGATGATGTGCCGCCTCCAGCAATGCGTTGTAAATTGCTCAGCCCATTTATGGGTAACCTGCTTCCTTGGGTTGATAACCACCCCTGAAAGTGATAGTTTAGGATTACTGCGCCCCATCCTCTGAGGTTGGCACCGGTCATTAGAATGATCCAATCCCAGATTCCAAATCTACAACCCCGCAGTTAGATTGTTGGTCTGGAGCCACCATAGGAGAGAGAACCAGGTTTGAGGCGACAATTGACCGTCTGATGTATGTGTAGGTGAGATCCTGACCATTGATATAGCGGGTCTAGTTAAAATGGCCTGGAGTGGAAACACCTGAGTTGTAGTGCTTTGAAGGCATCCATCATCTTCCCTAACAGTTGAATGCAAAGGTGTAAGGAAACCTTCTTCCATTTGAGAACCAAATCTGACCATTTCACAAATGTGTGCTTTGACCATCAGCAGAAACACACACACACACACACACACACACACACACACACACACACACACCTTCTTTGTATCTAGTATTTAACACAGAAATTGAAGTATTTGGGATGGAATCAGATTGGATTTGTTGAAATTGATTATTCGTGGCAAATCAGAGTCTGATACGTGAGTAAATTAAGAGATCATCTAGGAAGGGGACTATGGAAACCCCCCGCGATCGTACGTGTGCCACCATCACTGACATGGCTTTGGTGAAAACACGATGACGATGCGAACGGCCGCACCCGAAACTGATAATGATCCTGTAAAATTGCAAACCTTAAAAACTGTACTACAAAAAGATTGGAGTAAAACCCTCGCCCTCTCTGTAGTACCGGAACCGGTAACAAAACTCCTGACTGGAGGAGGGACTGGATCGATTCTTGTAACGCTGCTGTCCTGTCCGGAGGTACTGGTAGACCAGTTGTAAAGATCTGATTTAGCGGAGAAACTGACAAATCTGTTTTGTAACCGTGTGAAACTAACTGGTGAATCCAGGAATCTGGAGGTCTGCCTCCAGACCTGTTGAAACGACTGCAGATGAGCCCCCACCTGTGGAGCCCACAGGTGGGTTGGAAGACAGTCATGCCACCTTCTCTGTAGGCTTGGCCTCTGGATGGTGCACTGTCGCTTGAGGGGTGACCTCTACCTATGCCACTCTAGATGGTTGGTGGAACTATATGTTCGCCTGGTGGGATGTGCTGCTGAAGGTAAAAATGTGGACTTACCCCCTGTAGCTTGGGAGATCATTTTTTCCAAATGTGGACTAAAGAGGATGTCCCCTGTGAATGGTAGAGCCTTGACAGCCTGTTTGGAATCCGTATGCTAAGAGCGCAGCCAAAGCGTCCTGCAAGCTGCCACAGCAGAAGTGGAAATCTTAGAACAGACCTGACTTGTGTCCTTAGCGGCTATTTCCAAATACCTTCCTGACTTGTGTATGTGTTTTGCCAATACACAAAGGTCTGCTCTGAGTACCGGAGTACAATCCCTCTACCAGCTGTTCCGCCCATTTACCAACAGCTCTATTCACCCAAGCACTTACAAGTGTTGGTCTGAGCTGTGCACCTGCGGCAGTATACATAGACTTTAAGGTTGTTTCTTACTTACGATCCTTAAGTGAATTCGCCCCTGGAACAGGGAGGGTTATCTTTTTGGATAATCTGGATACTGATGCATCTACCGTAGAAGGTGTCTCCCATTTTTCCATTATAGAAGACTGAAAAGGGTAAAGGGAACAACATTTTTGGGGGACTTAAACGCTTGTATGGCTGTTTCCATGCGGTGGCCAGGTGGTTATCCATCTGTGGCGAGAAAGTAAAAACCACTGATGATGTTTGTTGCTCACCAAACAAGTCATATTCCTGAGGTGCAGAAACTTGTTTCTCTGGGAAAGTCGGTATCTGTCTCACTGCAGTAATCAATGCACTGACACCCTGATTACTGGTGTCAGGTTCCTGTGGAAGGTCGTCCAAGGATTCTTCCCATTCACCTTCCTCATCCGATTGAAGTACAGTCAGTGGACGCTTGTGTCTGAGGGAAGTAACTGTAGCAAGTTTTTTTTGTAGAACCCATAAAAGTTACCAATTCCTCAACTGGCACAGCCAGACCCATAGCCCAGGCTGGTCTGTCTTACGAGAGACTGCTGCAGTTCAAGACTCACACCTAGATGATCTCCTGTCTGACTGTGTAAATTTAGTATTACACGTAATACAATTAAACAGCTGCTGAGAAGCTTTAGTGTTTGTCTTGCCAGTCATATTTGAACACACTCACACAGCATTACAGTAAGAGTGAGAAGAATTAGAGACAAGAAGGTGATGTGGTAATAAAGGAGGAGAATAACACAACACCCCCTCTACTGGATTCCAAGTCAACCACCAACCAATGTCACAACCCAGTGCACTTACAGCCCTTCAGCTGAATGTTCGCTGAAATTGTTCACATGTGGCAGGCGAATCCAATTCAACTGCAACCTTGTGGAAGCAGTGCTGGTCTCTAGTAACAAGTTGTCCGTCCTCAATCTGTTTGAAAAGAGAGGGACAGGACATGTGACACAGAGAGAGAGAATATAAATGTAGCCTCATCAGGAGTGCTGGACTGTATACTAAATGTAGTCTCCACCCCCTTTCCTCAAGTTCAGCCGGTGCCAAGAAATTAAAATGGCCACTCCTATCTATAACAGTAGTCACCAAAGCCATATATAATCGAGAATCCAGCCTGAAGCTGAGTGGCATGGCCAGTCAATGCAAGCCTGGTCCCTCTCCAGCCCGCCGCCGCACATGACCGGCCGTGTAAAGCCGATGCGGCTGGTGGGTTCTTTGATCCACCGCTGCTGGTGAAAACAGCGGCGGTTAAGGTATACAAACCGGCACAGCCGCAGTACCAGAAGGGGGACCGCGATTGCTGTAAAGCCACTGCGGCTGGCAGGTCCTTTGATCCACCGCCGCTATTAAAAACATCGGTGGTGACTGAATAGAAGCCGGCGGTGCCACTGCAACAGTTTTGGGGGGGCCAAAATTAAGATCAAGAAAGAGGGGGGAGACAGTACATACTCTCCAGATAATGCTGCTGCCGGGCTACACAGTGTAGATGGGCTGTCAGCTCATTTAGTGAGGAGCTGCAGGCTACTGATGCTGGTGCAGTGGCGGATCTAGACTTAACTTTTAGGGGGGCGGTTTAAAAATGATGACTCCTCCCCTTAATCATAGCTTCTCCCACTTAGAAATGCCCCTCGTTCGCTTCTAAAATTTCCTATTGTTGCCAGTTAGTGGAGAGAACCCTGCGCACTGGTGATACAGACTGGCGAATTGCCATTCCTGCATGCATCTGCACAATCATGCAGCCCAGATTTGGGCTACCAGTCCACTTTTAGAGAGGGGGAAAAAAAGTGAAATAAATTTACTTTAGCAGTTAAAAATGCTTTATATAAATACTAATTTATTTTAATAGATCCTGTGATGGCATAAGTAATAGGACAACAATGGTACACATTATAGCACACAGTATGAGCTGAAATTCACATTATACCACACAGAATGAGTTGAAATTCACATTGTAGCACACTGAATGAGCTGAAATTCACATTGTAGCACACTGAATGAGCTGAAATTCACATTGTAGCACACTGAATGAGTCGAAATTCACATTATTGCACACTGAATGAGTCGAAATTCACATTGTAGCACACTGAATGAGCTGAAATTCACATTGTAGCACACTGAATGAGCTGAAATTCACATTGTAGCACACTGAATGAGTCGAAATTCACATTATTGCACACTGAATGAGTCGAAATTCACATTGTAGCACACTGTATGAGCCGAAATTCACATTACAGCACACAGAATGAGCCGAAATTCACATCATGCCATGGAATGAGATAGCAGGGACATAGGGACAGGGTGAGTGATAAAGGGATAGGGAAAGTGACAGAGTGACAGGGAAAGTAGACAGCTCACCTACATACAACGAGGCAATTACAGATTTTAGCTCCTCTATCCGTGCCCGCTCCTCCGCTGCTGTAAAAATGGCGCCAGCCTGCCCCTGAATGAATCCTCTGCATCCACAAATGCCTACTGCGCATGACAGTGTTTGTCATTGCGCAGAGGCATCATATCACTGAGGAGGAGCCGGAGCGGCTGAGACAGGGTATCTATGCTCCCTTCGTGATCAGGACTTGGAAGGTCCTCTCCATGAAGGGAAAATAGATGCTACCGCTGGGACTGGGGAGGGGAGCCGGGCGCGGCGGAGAAGACAGTGATTAACACACTGCTTGCTCCGGCCTCCGGCCCCCTGCACTTACTATTCTCTCCCTCACTTAGACTTTCAGCGGCGGTGGGCGCGGCAGCTGTGTTAGTGCTGCCGCAGCTCGCAGGTGCTGCTCATCGCGGTAACCGGACCCGCCGCAATATGTGTAGGGGGGGCGTTCGCCCTTTTCGCCCCTGTCTGTATCTGCCACTGTGCTGGTGGGACAGGGCTTTTGTATAGACGTCCTGGACACCACTCCTGACTGTTCGTCAGAGTGCCTCAGATATGGATCCCAACTTTTTAAGAAGTGGGGAAGGGTGCAAAATTATATTACAAGGTAGAAAAAAGGAAGAAAAATTAAATAATAAATTTAAGGAATCTCTGCAGCCCAGTCCAGTGTGACCAGCTCCCTTGGGCACATTTTTCTAACTGGTGGATGATGGGTAGAAGAGGGGGATAAGCTTCACACTTCTAAATTTTCATGTGCCAGCTCCCACTAACCATGCCGCTATATTCCAGTGTAATCCTTCCAGTGTCCCCTAGTGGATGACAGGGCAATAATGTGATTCATACAGTAGGGCAGGGGTGGCCAAACAGTCGATCGCGGACTTGCGACCAGACGATCGCGATCCGCTGCCCATTCACACGAGGCAAGGAGAGCGCAGCGCGCGCCTCTCCTGCCTGCCGTCCTGCCCCTCAGTCTGGTCTCTGGTAGTGACGGCGTAGTGTATAGCTCAAATCAGGTGCCGGTTCGTTAGCCAATCAGAGCTCGTAGACCGGCGCCTGATTTGAGATATACACGCTGCCGTCACCGCCGGAGACCAGACTGAGAGGTAGGGTGGCAGGCAGGAGAGGCGCGCGCTGCGCTCTCCACACAGCAGCAAAACAGTGAGCAGCACAGTGGGGGCACATCTGGCACTGTGGGGGCATATCTGTATCTGGCACTGTGGGGTCATATGTGACACTGTGGGGGCATATCTAGCACTGTGGGCACATGGCACTGTGGGGTCATATCTATGTCTAGCACTGTGGGCACATGGCACTGTGGGGTCATATCTGTATCTGGCACTGTGGGGTCATGTCTAGCACTGTGGGCACATGGCACTGTGGGGTCATATCTGTATCTGGCACTGTGGGGTCATATGTGGCACTGTGGGGGCATGTCTAGCACTGTGGGCACATGGCACTGTGGGGTCATATCTGTGTCTGGCACTGTAGGGTCATATCTGGCACTATGGGGGCATATCTGGCACTGTGGGCGCATGGCACTGTGGTGGCATATCTGTATCTGGCACTGTGGGGGCGTATCTAGCACTAGGCACATGGCACTGTGGGGTCATATCTGTATCTGGCACCGTGGGGTCATATGTGGCACTGTGGGGGCATATCTGGCACTGTGAGCACATGGCACTGTGGGGGCATATCTGTATCTGGCACTGAGGGGTCATATGTGGCACTGTGGGGCATATGTATATCTGGCACTGTGGGGGCATATGTGTTTGAGGTTTTTACCTGTGGGGGCCAGTGTGTTATTTCGTGCGAGACAGTCATTACACTCTGTGCAGCAAGGCTACGTCCCTTTTTTTTGTTATGCCATGCCCCTTTTTTTTGGGTGTAGATCCGTGGTGCTTCCTGGACACGTCTGCTCGCTGTGGATCATTCAGCTCAGTAGCGGTTGCTCATTGTGCTGACCTGGCACTTGGTAAGTATAATCTCCGCTCTGATGCTTGTCTCATGCAGCTGGAGAGTGTTGTCCGGTTGCTTCCTGGACACGTCCGCCCGCTCCCAACATGACTCTCTCCAGGAGGGACAAAATACTCTGCTTCTGGACTTTCTCTTAATGTATCCTTTTATAATTGTGTCCATACTACAGACTGTTATTTAAGATTACAATGACAGACTTTCAGTGGAGTCCATTCCTTTAAAAGCTTCTAACCAAACTGTCAATTTTATTATACAGGTTGAGTATCCCATATCCAAATATTCCGAAATACGGAATATTCCGAAATACAGAATTTTTTGAGAGAGACTGAGATAGTGAAACCTTTGTTTTCTGATGGCTCTATATACACAAACTTTGTTTAATACACAAAGTTATAACAAATATTTTATTAGATGACCTTCAGGCTGTGTGTATAAGGTGTATATCAAACATAAATGAATTGTGTGACTGTACACACACTTAGTTTTAATAACTTTGTGCATTAAACAATTTGCTAAAATGACCTTCAGGCTGTGTGTATAAGGTGTATATGAAACAAAAATGCATTCTGTGCTTAGACTTGGGTCCCATTGCCATGGTATCTCATTATGGGATGCAATTATTCCAAAATATGG
Organism: Pseudophryne corroboree; assembly: GCF_028390025.1. Classification (NCBI taxonomy): domain Eukaryota; kingdom Metazoa; phylum Chordata; class Amphibia; order Anura; family Myobatrachidae; genus Pseudophryne; species Pseudophryne corroboree. The sequence continues at coordinate 422,269,822 of NC_086449.1, read as the reverse complement.
AAAAATCCGATATCCAAATTACTTCTGGTCCCAAGCATTTTGGATATGGGATACTCAACCTGTATAAGGTTCTCTAATGCTTTTTATGCTTAATTGTATTTCTCTAATGTCCTAGTGGATACTGGGGAACTGTACTTTAGTATCATGGGGCATAGATCGGGTCCACTGGAGCCTGGCACTTTAAAACCTTTAGTGTGTATGTGTGTGCTGGCTCCTCCCCTCTATGCCCCTCCTACCAGACTCTGTTTAGAAAAATGTGCCCAGGAGACGGGTGCATTCCTCTGGAGCTCCAGAAAGTTTTTTTTTTTTTTCCAGGTAGTACTGGTTGGCAACCAGTCTACCTGCTTCGTGGGACTTAGAGGGGGGACCGAACCAACCTCCTGAGGGTTAATGGTTCGTAATCCCTGCTGACAGGACACTGAGCTCCTGAGGTTCTGTTTCACACACCACACTGTGTGTGCCCACACCAGCAGGAAGCCTCCACCCTTTAACAGATGCCGAAGAGTCGCAGGTGCGGTGAGTGTTAACACCGGGGTCCCGGTTAGCGGGTCCCCGGTGCGGTTTGGTGGCATGTCACACGGCAGTTAGTGGCCATGAGCTGCGGTGCCCGCCGCGGACGACACTGGCTAAGAAGAGAGCTATGCTCTACAGGGAGCCCAGCATCTGTCGGTATACATTCTGTTGATTTGTTTTTACATGTTTCAGCTAGTATAATCTAAGAGGGACCACGGCGCTTCTCAGAGAGCGGGACCAGAGGCGGGAAGGCGCCATTTCCTGCAGCTGCGGATCACAAGGCTGCATGCACGCTTCTCTTCCACAGACCCAGGCTATTACAGACTCTGTACTGGTACCTGGGGGTCATAGCAAGGGAGGAGCATATCAGCGGTAGCACTGCTGCACATAGGATAGTGTGATCCACATACTCCGCTATACACTGTGCTGCTGTGTTTGTGTGCTGGTCTCCTTTTTCTCTATATCACTCCAGGGGCTCTCTGGGGTCTGTGTGGGAGTGTTTCAGTGAGTTTTCACTGCATTGTCAATGTGTCCATCATGTCTGCTGACAAACTGATGAGTACTGCTTGTAATTCTACCCCTTCTTCTGAGGTGTCCCTCATGTGTGAACAGTGTTCATTATCCCCAAGGGGAAACGGCTCCCAAGCACCTCACTGGTTGGATACTTTTAAGAGCATCATTCAGAATGTAAATTCAGAACTGGCTGCAGCTAGGAGAGAGAGAGACAGGTGTTGAGACAATCTGTGGATTGTATTGCTAAGGCTGCTGACAACAGAAAGGCTTCTCAGCCTCCTCTGTTGGGCTCTAATAAATGCTCACTTCCACAGGTGCTCCAGTCTGATTCTGATTGGCATGATTTAGATGAAACAGGTGATATAGATGAGGTCAGCTCTCTGTCCCTGGGGGTGGAGGCCCTCATTTATGCTGTAAGGGAAGTTCTTAACATACCTGATGAAGAATTGTACTTTAATGTAAAGCCAAAATCCCCAGCTACATTTCCGGTGTCAAAGGAATTAAACTCCCATGCCAGGTAGGCATGGATGAACCCTGACAAATTCAAAACTCCTCAGCGATTTGTTATCTTCCTTTCCCCTCCCCGCTGAGGACAGGAAGGTATGGGAAAATCCCCCGTCAGTAGATACTTCTGTGTGCTGGTGGCAATATCCCTGAAAGACCCAGCTGCATACCTCCCAACATGACCCTCTCCATAAGGGACAGAATACTCTGCTCCTGGACTTCCCTCTTAATTTATGATTGCCATCACCTGTGCTGAAACACCTTTCTTATTCATTAACCTGTGCAAAACAGGTGCTGTCAATCAAAATTAAGAAAAAAGTCCAGAAGCAGAGCATTGTGTCCCTACTGGAGAGGGTCATGTTGGGAGGTATGCAGCTGACCGTAAAATTGAGACCACTCTCAAAGCAATATATATACGGCAGCGGGTGTAGCACAACGTCCCACGATAGTTTGTGGTTGGATTTCTAGGGCAATGGTCAAATGGTCTGATAACATTATTAATGGTTTTGACTTACTGCCTCAAGATGAGATCATTATGCTGCTGCAACATATACAGGATGCTGCAAACTTTTATGAGCGAAGCTGTCAAAAGAATTGTGTCAGATAAATGGCCGTACTACTGCTATGGCGGTTTCGGGCCACAGGGCTCTGTGGTTGCATCAATGGTCAACGGATGCTGATTCCAAAAGAGGGGTGGAAAATCTTCCCTTTACAGGTGGTGATGCTTTGTTTGGAGACGAGTTGAATAAATGGATTTCTCAGGCAACGGCAGGTAAGTACACCTATCTGCCGTCAGCTCCACCTCCTGCTAGACGCTTTTACTCGCGACCTACCCTGCAGTCCTTTTGTGTGGCAAGATTCAGAGGCAGGGGCCGAGGAGCCTCCAATGCTCCTAGGGGATCTTTTGGTAAGTCCCTAAAAGCTGCAGCTTCGCTGGACCAAACCCTCAGAACCTTTACAACAAAGCCTTCCGCGTGACGGTTGGCCCCATCAACAGGGCGACATTCCGGTAGGTGCTCACCTTCAACACTTCGCCCACTTGTGGGAACAATCCTGCCGGGATCCTTGGGTGAGGGACCTTGTTTTTCACGGATACCGGCTGGAATTTCAAACACTTTCTCCTCACAGATTTTTCAGGTCAAGCTTACCAGCTTTACCCGCAGCAAAAGTTACCTTGCAAGAAGCCATTCAGAAACTTTTACAGATGGGAGTCGTGGTTCCAGTACCTCCTCTGTTATGCAACAGAGGGTTTTGCTCCAGTCTTTTTGTTGTGCCAAAACCGGACAGTTCGGTGAGGCCCATCTTGAATCTGAAGGTTTTGAACCCTTATCGACGGATGCAAGCCTCCAGGGTTGGGGGGCTGTGACGCAAGGGGCCCAGTTCCAGGGGAGGTGGTCGAATGAGGAATTGGCACTACTGATAAATATCCTGGAACTCGGGTCAATTAACAATGCTCTTCTTCAAGCATCCTGTCTCCTCCGGGATCAAGCTATCCAAGTTCAGTCGAACAATGCCACTGTGGTGGCATACATAAACCGACACGGGGAAACAAGAAGCAAGGCAGCAATGTGAGAGGTGTCAAAAATACTCCTCTGGGCGGAGGCCAACGCAAGGGCCATCTTGGTCATATTCATTCCCAGAGTGGACAACTGGGAGGCGTATTTCCTCAGCAGGCACGAGCTCTATCCGGGGGAATGGGGCCTTCATCCTCCGATGTTTCATCAATTAATTTGCCGGTGGGGGTGTCCACAGATAGATCTGATGGCTTTTCGCCTGAACAATAAGCTACGTCGTTACTGGTCCAGAACGAGGGATCTGCAGGCGGCAGCAGTGGACGCGCTGACGTCTCCTTGGAGTTACTAGTTGGTTTACCTGTTTCCTCCAATCCCGCTCATTCCAAGGGTTCTATAAAGACTCAATGGAAAAGCGTTCAAGCAATTCTAATTGCTCCGGATTGGCCTAAACGGGCCTGGTACATAGACCTCCAGACCATGTCTTTGGAGGAACCCTGGCCTCTGCCGCTTCAACAAGATCTCCAGAAAGGGCCATTCGTCTATCCAGACTTATAGCGGCTACGCTTGACAGCTTGGAAGTTCAGAGGGAAATTTTACCCAGAAAGGGCCTTTCCACTATGGTACAGGCTCGGAAGACTGTTCCGTCTAAACACTAACACCGTATCTGGAAGAAATATATTTCTTGGTGTGAGGGTAGAACGGTTTCTCCCGTGGAATTTCGAATTGGTTGTTTTCTGCTTTTCCTGCAAGCAGGTGTGGATATGGGCCTACAATTTGGGCTCCATCAAAGTACAGATTTCGGCGCTCTCTAGTTTCTTTCAGAAACAACTTGCGTTGTTGCCGGAGGTGCACTTTCCTGAAAGGGGTTCTTCATCTACAACCGCCTCTCGTCCCTCCCACGGCTCTGTGGGATCTCAATGTGGATTTGTCCTTTTCTTCAATCGGACTGGTTTGAACCTTTACAAAAGGTGGAATTGAAGTTCCTCACTTGGAAGGCTGTCATGTTGCTGGCATTTGCGTCTGCATGGTGTGTCTCTGAATTGGAGGCCTTATCCTGTAAGAGCCCGTACTTGATTTTTCATGAGGGTAGGGCTGAACTCAGAACCCGTCCTCAATTTTTCTCTATCGTCCTAGTGGATGCTGGGGTTCCTGAAAGGACCATGGGGAATAGCGGCTCCGCAGGAGACAGGGCACAAAAGTAAAGCTTTCCGATCAGGTGGTGTGCACTGGCTCCTCCCCCTATGACCCTCCTCCAAGCCAGTTAGATTTTTGTGCCCGGCCGAGAAGGGTGCAATCTAGGTGGCTCTCCTAAAGAGCTGCTTAGAAAAAGTTTAGCTTAGGTTTTTTATTTTACAGTGAGTCCTGCTGGCAACAGGATCACTGCAACGAGGGACTGAGGGGAGAAGAAGTGAACTCACCTGCGTGCAGGATGGATTGGCTTCTTGGCTACTGGACATCAGCTCCAGAGGGACGATCACAGGTACAGCCTGGATGGTCACCGGAGCCGCGCCGCCGGCCCCCTTGCAGATGCTGAAGTCAGAAGAGGTCCAAAATCGGCGGCTGAAGACTCCTGCAGTCTTCTAAAGGTAGCGCACAGCACTGCAACTGTGCGCCATTTTCCTCTCAGCACACTTCACACGCAGTCACTGAGGGTGCAGGGCGCTGGGGGGGGGGCGCCCTGGGAGGCAAATGTAACCTATATAAAGGCTAAAAATACCTCACATATAGCCCCCAGAGGCTATATGGAGATATTTAACCCCTGCCTGGATTCACTAAATAGCGGGAGACGAGCCCGCCAAAAAAGGGGCGGGGCCTATCTCCTCAGCACACGGCGCCATTTCCTCTCACAGCTCCGCTGGTCAGGACGGCTCCCAGGTCTCTCCCCTGCACTGCACTACAGAAACAGGGTAAAACAGAGAGGGGGGGCAAATTTATGGCGATATTTTTATATATATAAAGCAGCTATAAGGGAGCACTTATTATAAGGCTATCCCTGTTATATATAGCGCTTTTGGTGTGTGCTGGCAAACTCTCCCTCTGTCTCCCCAAAGGGCTAGTGGGTCCTGTCTTCGTTAGGAGCATTCCCTGTGTGTCTGCTGTGTGTCGGTACGTGTGTGTCGACATGTATGAGGACGATATTGGTGTGGAGGCGGAGCAATTGCCAAATATGAGGATGTCACCCCCTAGGGAGTCGACACCAGAATGGATGCCTTTATTTATGGAACTACGGGATAGTGTCAACACGCTAAAGCAGTCGTTTGACGACATGAGACGGTCGGACAATCAATTAGTGCCTGTCCAGGCGACTCAAACACCGTCAGGGGCTGTAAAACGCCCTTTGCCTCAGTCGGTCGACACAGACCCAGACACAGGCACTGACTCCAGTGGTGACGGTGACGAATCAACCGTATTTTCCAGTAGGGCCACACGTTATATGATTTTGGCAATGAAGGAGGCGTTACATTTAGCTGATACTACAGGTACCACTAAACAGGGTATTATGTGGGGTGTGAAAAAACTACCTATAGTTTTTCCTGAATCAGAAGAATTAAATGACGTGTGTAATGAAGCGTGGGTTGCTCCTGATAAAAAGCTGATAATTTCAAAGAAATTATTGGCATTATACCCTTTCCCGCCAGAGGTTAGGGAGCGCTGGGAAACATCTCCTAGGGTGGACAAGGCGCTAACACGCTTATCTAAACAAGTGGCGTTACCCTCTCCTGAGACGGCCGCACTTAAAGATCCATCAGATAGGAGGATGGAAAATATCCAAAAAAGTATATACACACATGCAGGTGTTATACTACGACCAGCTATAGCGACTGCCTGGATGTGCAGTGCTGGGGTAGTTTGGTCAGAGTCCCTGATTGAAAATATTGATACCCTGGACAGGGACAATATTTTACTGTCGTTAGAACAAATAAAGGATGCATTTCTTTATATGCGTGATGCACAGAGGGATATCTGCACACTGGCATCACGGGTAAGTGCTATGTCCATTTCGGCCAGAAGAGCTTTATGGACGCGACAGTGGACAGGCGATGCGGATTCAAAACGGCATATGGAAGTTTTGCCGTATAAAGGGGAGGAGTTATTTGGAGTCGGTCTATCAGATTTGGTGGCCACGGCTACAGCCGGGAAATCCACCTTTCTACCTCAAGTCACTCCCCAACAGAAAAAGGCACCGACTTTTCAACCGCAGCCCTTTCGTTCCTTTAAAAATAAGAGAGCAAAGGGCTATTCATATCTGCCACGAGGCAGAGGTCGAGGGAAGAGACAGCAACAGGCAGCTCCTTCCCAGGAACAGAAGCCCTCCCCGGCTTCTACAAAAGCCTCAGCATGACGCTGGGGCTTCTCAAGCGGACTCGGGGACGGTGGGCGGTCGTCTCAAAAATTACAGCGCGCAGTGGGCTCACTCGCAAGTAGATCCCTGGATCCTGCAGATAATATCTCAGGGGTACAGGTTGGAATTAGAGACAGATCCACCTCGCCGTTTCCTGAAGTCTGCTTTACCAACGTCCCCCTCCGAAAGGGAGACGGTTTTGGAAGCCATTCACAAGCTGTACTCTCAGCAGGTGATAGTCAAGGTACCTCTTCTACAACAAGGGAAGGGGTATTATTCCACTCTTTTTGTGGTACCGAAGCCGGATGGCTCGGTAAGGCCTATTCTAAATCTGAAGTCCTTGAACCTGTACATAAAGAAGTTCAAGTTCAAAATGGAGTCACTCAGAGCAGTGATAGCGAACCTGGAAGAGGGGGATTTTATGGTATCCTTGGACATCAAGGATGCGTATCTCCACGTTCCAATTTACCCCTCACACCAGGGGTACCTCAGGTTCGTTGTACAAAACTGTCACTATCAGTTTCAGACGCTGCCGTTCGGATTGTCCACGGCACCTCGGGTCTTTACAAAGGTAATGGCCGAGATGATGATTCTTCTTCGAAGAAAAGGCATATTAATTATCCCATACTTGGACGATCTCCTAATAAGAGCAAGGTCCAGAGAACAGCTAGAGATGGGATTAGCACTGTCTCAAGAAGTGCTAAAACAGCACGGGTGGATTCTGAATATTCCAAAATCCCAGTTAATGCCGACAACTCGTCTGCTGTTCCTAGGGATGATTCTGGACACGGTTCAGAAAAAGGTTTTTCTCCCGGAGGAAAAAGCCAAGGAGTTATCCGAGCTTGTCAGGAACCTCCTAAAACCAGGAAAGGTGTCTGTACATCAATGCACAAGAGTCCTGGGAAAAATGGTGGCTTCTTACGAAGCAATTCCATTCGGCAGATTCCACGCAAGAATTTTCCAAAGGGATCTGTTGGACAAATGGTCAGGGTCGCATCTTCAGATGCACCTGCGGATAACCCTGTCTCCAAGGACAAGGGTGTCTCTTCTGTGGTGGTTGCAGAGTGCTCATCTATTGGAGGGCCGCAGATTCGGCATACAGGATTGGATCCTGGTGACCACGGACGCCAGCCTGAGAGGCTGGGGAGCAGTCACACAAGGAAGAAACTTCCAGGGAGTATGGACGAGCCTGGAAACGTCTCTTCACATAAACATTCTGGAACTAAGAGCAATCTACAATGCTCTAAGCCAGGCAGAACCTCTGCTTCAGGGAAAACCGGTGTTGATCCAGTCGGACAACATCACGGCAGTCGCCCATGTGAACAGACAGGGCGGCACAAGAAGCAGGAGTGCAATGGCAGAAGCTGCAAGGATTCTTCGCTGGGCAGAGAATCATGTGATAGCACTGTCAGCAGTGTTCATCCCGGGAGTGGACAACTGGGAAGCAGACTTCCTCAGCAGACACGATCTTCACCCGGGAGAGTGGGGACTTCATCCAGAAGTCTTCCACATGCTGGTAACCCGTTGGGAAAGACCAATGGTGGACATGATGGCGTCTCGCCTCAACAAAAAACTGGACAGGTATTGCGCCAGGTCAAGAGATCCGCAGGCAATAGCTGTGGACGCGCTGGTAACGCCTTGGGTGTACCAGTCGGTGTATGTGTTTCCTCCTCTGCCTCTCATACCAAAAGTATTGAGAATTATACGGCAAAGAGGCGTAAGAACGATACTAGTGGTTCCGGATTGGCCAAGAAGGACTTGGTACCCGGAACTTCAAGAGATGATCACGGAAGATCCGTGGCCTCTACCTCTAAGGAGGGACTTGCTTCAGCAGGGTCCCTGTCTGTTTCAAGACTTACCGCGGCTGCGTTTGACGGCATGGCGGTTGAACGCCGGATCCTAAAGGAAAAAGGCATGCCGGAAGAAGTCATTCCTACTTTGATTAAAGCAAGGAAGGAAGTAACCGTGCAACACTATCACCGCATTTGGCGAAGATATGTTGCGTGGTGCGAGGATCGGAGTGCTCCGACGGAGGAATTTCAACTGGGTCGATTCCTACATTTCCTGCAATCAGGATTGTCTATGGGTCTCAAATTGGGATCTATTAAGGTTCAAATTTCGGCCCTGTCGATTTTCTTTCAAAAAGAATTGGCTTCAGTTCCTGAAGTCCAGACTTTTGTTAAGGGAGTGCTGCATATACAGCCTCCTGTGGTGCCTCCAGTGGCACCGTGGGATCTCAATGTGGTTTTGGAATTTCTAAAATCTCATTGGTTTGAACCACTAAAAAAGGTGGATTTAAAATATCTCACATGGAAAGTGACCATGTTACTAGCCCTGGCTTCGGCCAGGAGAGTGTCAGAACTGGCAGCTTTATCTTACAAAAGCCCATATCTGATTTTCCATTCGGACAGGGCAGACCTGCGGACTCGTCCGCATTTTCTCCCTAAGGTGGTGTCAGCATTTCATCTGAACCAGCCTATTGTAGTGCCTGCGGCTACAAGTGACTTGGAGGACTCCAAGTTACTGGACGTTGTCAGAGCATTAAAAATATATATTGCAAGGACAGCTGGAGTCAGAAAATCTGACTCGTTGTTTATATTGTATGCACCCAACAAGATGGGTGCTCCTGCGTCTAAGCAGACGATTGCTCGTTGGATCTGTAGCACAATCCAACTTGCACATTCTGTGGCAGGCCTGCCACAGCCTAAATCTGTAAAGGCCCACTCCACAAGGAAGGTGGGCTCATCTTGGGCGGCTGCCCGAGGGGTCTCGGCATTACAACTTTGCCGAGCAGCTACGTGGTCAGGGGAGAACACGTTTGTAAAATTTTACAAATTTGATACTCTGGCTAAGGAGGACCTGGAGTTCTCTCATTCGGTGCTGCAGAGTCATCCGCACTCTCCCGCCCGTTTGGGAGCTTTGGTATAATCCCCATGGTCCTTTCAGGAACCCCAGCATCCACTAGGACGATAGAGAAAATAAGAATTTACTTACCGATAATTCTATTTCTCGGAGTCCGTAGTGGATGCTGGGCGCCCATCCCAAGTGCGGATTATCTGCAATAATTGTACATAGTTATTGTTAACTAATTCGGGTTATTGTTTAGGAAGCCATCTTTCAGAGGCTCCTCTGTTATCATACTGTTAACTGGGTTTGATCACAAGTTGTACGGTGTGATTGGTGTGGCTGGTATGAGTCTTACCCGGGATTCAAAATTCCTCCCTTATTGTGTACGCTCGTCCGGGCACAGTACCTAACTGGCTTGGAGGAGGGTCATAGGGGGAGGAGCCAGTGCACACCACCTGATCGGAAAGCTTTACTTTTGTGCCCTGTCTCCTGCGGAGCCGCTATTCCCCATGGTCCTTTCAGGAACCCCAGCATCCACTACGGACTCCGAGAAATAGAATTATCGGTAAGTAAATTCTTATTTTTCCTAAGGTGGTTTTGGCTTTCCATGTGAATCAGCCTATTGTGGTTCCAGTGTTGGCTGACGCTTCTGTGGGCACAGAGTCCTTGGGTGTGGTGAGGGCTCCGAGGATTTGTCAGGAGGACGGCTCGTTATCGGAAATCTGACTCACTGTTTGTCCTTTTATGATGCCACCAAGATTGGTTGGGAGGTTTCTAAGCAATCTATTGTTCGCCGGCTCTGGTTGATTATTCAGCAGGCCTATATTTCGGCAGCTCTGCCTTTGCCGACGTCTCTTCAGGCCCACTCGATGAGGTCGGTGGGTTCCTCCTGGGTGGCTGCTTGGGATGTCTTGGCCTTGCACTTGTCCCGGCTGTGTGGCAACAGTTCGCTGTAAGGTGGGCACGGCAACTGGGATCGGCCGTGAATGGATGGCAGCAGGATTCCTCAGTGCGGCGCCGTCCGCTAATGGCGGCAGGTGTTGCTGTGGCGAGCGGACTCAGTTTGAACAGAGTGGCGGAATAGGTCGGCTACAAGCATCTCTGCACGAACCAAGTCCGCTCTTGTCAGCGGCATCTGACGTCCCCAGCGGCCGTTGCCGCATGGAGCAATTCAGCCACACAGCCAGGACTTTCCTGCACAGTGGAATCGGAATACAGAGGACACCACTGATTAGGGTAAGAGTTAGGGCTAGAGGCACTGCCATCTGCTTGAGAAGACTGTCGTCCCATTTAAACAATTTCAGAAAAGAGCTTTAAACATTCTCTTTTTAATATTTAATTTTCTGTGCTTTTAAATGTTTTTAGCGCTCATTTATATTTATTTTATTCACAATTATTCATAACTGAGCAGCTTCTTATTTTTATTTTTTTCACACATCATTCGTGCAGCTTGCTATTTTTTATCTAATTTTTTGAGGTGTGCTGCATTAGGACTGCGCTTCAGAAGCACATGTTTTTGAGCGCCTTCTCTTCTTTTTTTTTTTTTTTTTATATTCATGGATCTTAACCGAAGTACACCTGTGACTTTAATTCTGGGAATGTTGGTTTTCTAGTAAAGTATTAACTGTTACTATATCGGCTAATAACAACCCTCACTAGTAACTATATCCAGAACATATCTTCTATGGATTTCAAATTTCTGTAAATGTACTAGGCCTTTCTTCTGTTGAACTACTAAATTAATTTTTTTCTACAACACAATATTTTTTTTTATTTTTTTTTTACTAACCATGATCATGCAAATTAAAGGTTTATGAGGATAATAAACCCCATTATAATGAGATGCAGTCAAAATCCCAGCAGTCTGTATCCCGACAGTCAAAAGACTGACTGGTGGATCCTAACTGTCAGAATCCTGACTGAACAAGGCGAGAAGTACAGTGGTTAGGGTTAGGCACTAGTCGGAGGATTATAGTTAGACTGGGGAGGGAAGGGGAGGTTAGGGTATGGTTTCGGGAGGCGACATTTAGGTAGGGTTAGGGTGTGGGAGGGGGATGTTAGGGTTAGGCTGCAGGTAGGGGTAAGGTGAAAATATTTACCGGGATCCGTTCAGATTCCACTGTCTGGATTTTGTACTCAACCCATTATATCAACAGTATGCTCCCCTGTCAGTGGTGGATAGATTCTCTGAATTTACTACCACTTGGTTCTCATGGATGGAGCTCAAAGAGTCCATTTCCTATTCCTAACGTTTCGGCTGTTGCTTTTTGAATGCTGATGCAAAGTGTTGAGGCCTTAAAATTACAGCTATTATTCCTGTGCCTCAAATGGCTTCCCACACCCCTTCAGCTCTTTCTCATTTCCTTATTACTGGGTACATGTTTGTCACCCCACAGAGCCTCTCTTCCTACCTACCGTCATTATCTTAACCCCCTTCCCTCCACTGTTCTTCCTCCTTTTTTTTTTTTTTTTTTTTTTCTCCTTCTTATTTGGTCTAGTTTGGTCAGAGCATTACATGCATGCTTGGGTGGTCTTCAGTTTGCCGGTATGTCGGAATCCCGGCGCACAGTATACCGGCGCCGGAATCCCGACACCCGGCATACTAACTCTTTTTCTCCCTCTTGGGGGTCCACGACCCCTCTGGAGGGAGAATAGATAGCGTGGCGCGCCGCAGTGTGGCAAACCTGCAAGGGGCTCATTTGCGCTTGCCCAGCTGGCGGTCGGTGTTCCGGCGCCGGTAGGCTGGATGCCGGGAGCCTGGCCGCCGGCATACCCTACTACACCCTGCATGCTCATGTGCCAGTAAAATTGAGACACCTGTCTGGTAACGGTAGGTCCTCCATGCGATTGGATTAGTGCAGCAGCACTCCCCATGCTCTCTGAAGTGCATACTGTGTAGATAGTGTACAGTACACCATGCCTCCTGAATAATGGTCCACAAGTCACATATATTTGCCGGTGGTGGAAGACTGCCATTGATGGCACATTGAACTGCATCCCTATTCTGTTGACTCAGAGGAATGCTCCTCTAACCATAATGTGGTGGCTATGGACCTGTGTGTAGGTGCATTATTGTGCTGAATGAGACTGCTCCTGTCAGAGTTAATGCATGACATTTATGAGTGGAAACGATCCACAAAGATGATTATCTGGCATCCACCAGTCAGTGATGTCTGCAACTGTAACAGGAGTCTTAACGCATGCCCGCTGAAAACATCCCACCCCATAACAGAGCCACCGCCGCCCAGGTTTGCCACTTGTTGCCATGCAGGGTCCATTGATTCATGGGGGTTTCTCAACATGCTTAATTGACCATCTGTCAAAACAGTTCGAACCACGACTCCTTTCCAGTCATTTTTGCTTAGTCATAGGATTCACAAGCCCAGGCCATGTGCAGAGCTTTATGAATGTTGGTTAGCAATGGGACCCGAATGGGGAGTCTGCTCCTGTTCCCCATAAAAGAAAGGAAATGTTTCACTGTTTAAATGCTGATGTCACTTGAAGCCCCAGCATCAAATTTTGTGGTTATCTGTGACAATGGGCAGTATGGGTGGTGTAATGGTTAGCATTACTGCCTCACAGCACTGAGGTCATGGGTTAGATTCCCACCATGGCCCTAACTGTGCGGAGTTTGTATATTCTCCCTGTACTTGCGTGGGTTTCCTCTGGGTACTCGGGTTTCCTCCCACAATCCAAAAATATACTGGTAGGTTAATTGGCTCTCAACAAAAATTAACACCGTAGTGTGAATATGTGTGTGTGTGTGTGTGTGCGCGCGCGTGCGTGCATGTGATAGGGAATATAGATTGTAAGCTCCACTGGGGCAGGGACTGATGTGAGTGGGCAAATATTCTCTGTAAAGCTCTGCGGAATATGTGTGCGCTATTTAAATAACTGGTGTTAATAATAATGTTACACGACAGTCAGAAGTTATAACGCTTCCAGACAACACTGTCCACTGTTACCTAGTTTTCCATCAGAAAAAGCTGTGTTATCCGCTAGATGTCTTTCCTGATGTTGTGTAGTTGCAGTATACTCTTGAAATTGTTGTGTGAAAATCTATTTTTTTTTTGTTTATTTCAGAGATGGAATAACCAATGTCTCAGCACTTACTATCAAGCCTAATTTACAGTTGCTTAAATTGTGATTTGTTACTATCTTCACTGCAAATGATAGGACAACGGATTGCAGAAAGTACCGTTTAATGGCAGTGGCATGTTCTGGGAATGAGTGTAAAGCATATAATAGTGTAAAGCATATAATATTTGGGTTGGGGTTGGTATGTGTGTGGTCAGAATACCGACGCCGGGATTCCGGCTGCCAGAATGCCAGCAGCAGGGTGAGCGCTAGGATTAATTTTTTTGGAAGCCAATTAGCCTTCCAGTATATTATTGGATTGTGGGAGGAAACTGAAGTACCCGGAGAAAACTCACGCAAACTCAGAGAGAACATACAAACTCCACACATAGCTGTGGTTGGAATCGAACCCATGACCTCAGTGCTGTGAGGCAGTAATGCTAACCATTACACCATCCGTGCTACCCAAGATGGTGTAATTGGTGAGCTTAAATGTTTTGCCATCTGATAATGAAATAATTTGTTTTAAACCTTATTGCCCAGTAAGATTTCATATTCATCAGCAAAATAATCTAAAGTTTTACGGGCCCTACACATTCGGCGACCCGCCGCCGAGCTGCCAGATGGCCAATACTGCAGACGGGCGACCCGGAGACGGGGGGAGTGAAGTTTCTTCACTCCCCCCGTCGCCCGGCTCAATAACACTGCATGCTAATATGGACGAGATTGTCCATATTGGCCTGCATGCTTAAGCTACCCGGCACCAACGATGAACGAGTGCGGGGCCGCGCATCGCTCATCATTCATCTTTAGTGCCTACACACTGAATGACCTACATTAATGCCTACATTAATGAACGAGAACGTTCATATCGTTGTTATTTCGCCTAATGCGTAGGTCTGCAAACTCGGCCCTCATTACCACACACAGTGCATGTTTTGCAGCTCTCCTCACAGAATCACAAGTGAAATAATTAAATCCACCTGTGGACCTTTTAAAATGTGTCGGTGAGTAATTAATACACCTGTGCACCTGCTGGGTCACCTGCAAAACATGCACTGTGTGGGCTCCCGAGGACCGAGTTTGCAGACCTATTGCCTAATGTGTAGTGCCTATTAGAACAGGCCTATTATTTACTTTGTTTTATTGATGCATCTTTTTTTGTTTTGTTTTGTTTCTCCCCTCCCGTCATGTAACTAGTATTCTGGTTCTTTTTCTCCCTTACATTGGGGGTATCCAATTAGCCGCAATAACCGTTGTATTTTCGCGAGACCCCAGCTATGGCTGTCATCGAGTGAACACCAATAGTTTTGCTTTCACTTTAGACAATAAGAAATTAGAGGTAATCCTGGGCATAGTATCTGTGCACTTGTCATATCTCTGCATGTTGCAATTTTAAAATAAGTATTTTGGGTGCTCAATATACAGCCCTCAAGCTGTTATGGAACTACAAATCCCAGCATTTCCTGCCACAGTTTTGCTGTTTAAGTATGCTAAAACTGTGTCAAGTCATGTTGGGATGTGTAATTCCACAACAGCTGGAAAGATGCATGTTGAGCACCCAAGTTATAGGTGCTTTCATGGAGGTGTTTATTTTATAAATATATGTGAAGGATTAAATCCCATAATTAATATACTCTACTTTGTTTTTAAGAAAAACGTAATGGGTGCAATTTAACTGTTGTCAACAGCAAATCAATTGTTCTGCTGTATGGATGCACATGCTGCTGGCGCAGACACTTCAGCTTGCAGCCTCCTGAACTGGCGAGCAGAAATGTACGTACAGTGTGGGCCCGGCCAGGATTTTAGTGCATAAACCCAGTGTTTTTGGACGCTTCAACAGTAGTGGTCTAAAACGTCTAAACTGGGTACATTCTATCAGAATGATTAATATAGTACGGGCAGATGGTATGATAAATTTGGGGTGCTGGAATCTCAGGTCTCCGGTCTCCCCACTGCATCTGGAGAGAAGTCCTTCTTTAGAGTCCAAAGGAGCTGCAAACGCTTTCTGAATACGATCTTGATCTTCCATAAAGTACATGTTTCGAGATCACCAAGTTTTACAAGCTGCATTAAGTCTGGCAGTTTAATGTGATTGCTGCTTGACCAGATTCTCCACCAGCATAGCTGGAATACGTATAACAGTTATGCAGTGATACATTTCTGTTTGTTGTTTTCAGTGTATCCAATGAGGATATTTATGCACAATGTAAATGATACTAAAAATGGATTGCAATTTTGCAGCACACTGGTGGGTAACGGGCCTGCTTAGAAAATTCCCTAGGACCTCTGGTTCTCCATCACTAGTGGATATAGCACTTTAGTTGGTTGTTCATGGTAATAGACCCACCCCCTTCAAAATTCATTTTGTTTTGCTTTCTTTGCTGGCAAGATTCAAACACTGACTCCTCTAAGTGGGCTACAGGCAGGTAGTGATGTCATTTTGTAGCCCAGCATCACCAGGGCCAGCAACAGAAATCTTGGGGCCCCGTACAGTGATATCTCTGGAGCCCCCTCAGAAACGGTTATATATATACACATATATATATATATATATATATATATATATATATAAATACATACACACACACACACAAATATATTCTGTACATCTCTCCTTCCTTCCCCCACACACTACAGTCTGTCTCTCCCTCTCTTCTTCCTCCCCCACACCACACAGTCTGTCTCTCCCGAATGACTCCATGCTGCATTCCCAACTCCCTCACCCCATCCCAAAGCCCTGTATAAGCCCTCACCAATCCACTCTTACCTCAGGGAGAGACTCGTCTGTGCTGCACTCCCCACTCCCCAGACCCGAACACCACACAGCAGGTACCATGTGGCCCTCAAACCCCACCAGAAGAGGCCAGCGCAGGTCATGGGAATCCTGGCCAGCGGGACTGCAGCCATGTCCCGTAACTGCCCACAACAGAACTGGAACCGGAAGAGCGAACGCACACTCGTACCGCACAGTCACTGTGTGTGAGAGGCTCCTGTCACTCTGAAGCTGCACCCGCACCACCTACAACTCACTGCCCTATTTGGACAAGACTGCTCACATCCCTGCTGGGTACTAAGTGGCATATACTTGGGGCCCCTCTGATCCTTGGGACCCTGTACAATTGTCCCCTTTGACACCCCCTGTCGCCGGCTCGGAGAATCACATATAATTAACATGTCAGTTGCCCCAAAATCTATTCGTCTGATTCCAAGAAGCATCTTTGTTTAAATCTAAGAAATGTTTTTTTAAATATATACACAGTCTTTAAATTTGATGTGAGTGGTTGAGCTGGCAAGGAAAATATTTTATTAATTTCGCATGTTTCAAATCTCATTGCAGGCAGAGAGGTCTTGAAATATTTCTGATATTGATATGTCCCTCTTTAAAAACATTGCAACTAATCAATTAGATGTGCTTACATGCTAATGAGAACCTTCTACAGCCAGAGTTATTTTAAGAGTCTTTTTATTACGCAATTCCAGTGTCTATCTGTTGCTGACTAGCGATGACAGATGTGTGAGTGTGTAGTGTCTGTTACATCATCTCGGGCTGTTCAAAAACGTATGTTCTTAAGTCTATTTAATTCTGGCTTGTATCCATGATGTACATCAGCTATAAAGGTTGCTGTCAATCCTGTATTTCTACAAAATGAGCAGTGTACTTGCCAAGTGTCTTAGGTGAAGCTCTCATTAACTCCTTTTTGCAGACTGGTTTGCTTTATGCATTTGCTATATCTTGAAGTAACTGGGCAGTACTGAAACATGTCCAGAGTATAAGTTAAGAGTTAGTATAAATAAATATTATAATTGCCGTTTATTAGCATAAGCAAAAGTCATTGTGGTTGTTAGCTTGCAAAAAGTAGGTATCCATAGTACAATGGAATAATGGCCTCCGTATAAACAGTTTAGAAAGGATGAAAACCTTTGGTGCTGTGGATTATTGCAACTTTTTTTCTGAGCACCAGTTTTCAGAATGGTCTTTTGAGAGGGATACAATTTATCAGGGAGATAAAGGGGTGTATTCAATAACTGTCGGATCTATTCCGAAATGCATTTGTCGGAATGGATCCGACAAGGGCTATTCAATGGTCGGCCAAATTCCGACTGCCGGATTTGGCCGTACCTGGGGTACTGTTCTGCCGCTGCTCTCAAGCGGCTGCCGGGTGTGCCGACAGCTCCAGCAGGGGGAGCAGGCACCGACAGGGAGAGCTGTCAGTGTCTGCGGCAGCGGAGAGTGTTATCTGCCGCGGGTTGGGGAGGCGCTGCAGGGAGAGAAGTGCCTGGCCGGGGGGCGGCCAGGCAAGATACCTCTCATCCCCGTAGCCCGCCGCACCGCTCCCCGTCTCCTTGCCTCAATCAGACTTGTTTTCAAGTGAGATTGAGTTTGTCGGAAAGGGGGCCAAAACCTGACTGATTTGGCCCCATTTCCGACAGAAGCACGAGGATCGGCGGCTATTCTGCCGATCCACGTGTTTTCCGACAATTTGGTAATTCTCGACTTGTCGGGGGGAAAAAATGCATTTTCTGAATAGCTCGGAACCCCTTCCGACCGAAATCTGTTATTGAATACACCCCAAAAAATGTATGACATGGCAGAAAAATGTGAGTGCAATGCGTCTCATTGATTACACCTCTTACAGGACCTCTACACCTAAGATAGAACTTCCTCTGTATAACTGAACATTTGTTGACCTTATCAAAGATAGATAAAAGTCCTAATTGTTCTGTTATTATGGGAATCTGTAATTGGGGATAAAAATTGTATTGGCTGTGGTATGAAATTATCATTATTCGCCACAAGGTATTTAAGACTGCTAAAAACATAAGCTAATTTTTATTGAGTTGACCAAATTGTGAACGATAACAAGGACATTACAAAAAGCTTATAACTCCATCAGGCTTTCTGAAGAAGAGCATATTCCCCCACTTACATCAATGGCAAGGCACAATTGTGCATATCCCTTCCCCTCTGAGCAGAATTTCATTTGGCAGTCCAGAAATGTGGCTTGTGTGCGCAGCATTCTGGGCCATCAAATTCTTTGCCGTGTCAGACCTCTTTGCTAGATAATAGTACGGGAGAGCAGGGCCAGCAACAACACAGATGGCAGATAAGGACTTAAAAAGCCTCTTGCCCTGGGCCACATGTCCTTGTAATCGACAAATATAGACCAGCAATGTGCAGCCTCCTATTTCGTCCTGCCACAGCAGTTGCTGCAATAATAGTTGTGCCAATGCAGAACAGCATTTGTAAGGCTTCGTGACAGTTATCCAGCCAACATCATTCAGTCAAAAATTTGTTCAACTACAAAGACAAACGGTACACTTAATTTCTTACTTCAGTTACTGAGCAGGTCTTGTAATAGGATCTCTGCTTATTAAAGCCACAAAACCAACAAATAATTGCATTTACATCTAATGCTGGGTACACACTGGGCGATATATATCTGCTCATCGGCTGTACAAATGATATATACCGTACAGATAGTTTTTTCACTTCTTATAGTATGTATGCATGGGGATCCGGTCTCTAGGTCGACCACTATTGGTTGACAGTAACTAGGTCGACAGGGTCTCTAGGTCGACAGGTCAAAAGGTCGGCGTGAGTTTTTCACAATTTTTTTTTAAACCTTTTCATACTTAACGATCCACGCAGACTACAATTGGGAACCGTAACCTGTGCCTAGCGGAGCGAGGCACCTCGCCCGAAGCATGGCGAGCGTACACTGTGCACTAATTGGGATTCCCGGTCACTCTGCAAAGAAAACGACACCAAAACAACATAAGTCCATGTCGACCTAGAGACACTGTCGACCTAGTTACTATCTACCTTCCATATCCTGTATGCATGACCAAACAACTGCATGTTATGTTGGATGAACCATTCCAAGTGACATCAAATCTGGCTGGCATATTTAAATGGGTTTTTTTTGGCCAGATTTATTGTGCAGCCATTAAGTATGTATACTTGCAAAAATTGGTCAGTCCATTGTCCAAATATGTACCCCACATAACATTGAGTCCATATCCCATTACAAATAAAGTTTAATTAAGGCACAAATTTTAATTCTGGTGCATTGATCAGCCACTGTGTATTAACCCTTGATGCCTGAATCCTGACAGCTGTCAGAATGCCGACACCAGAATCTCAACAGCCAGAACCCCGAAAGAAAGTATGCCTTTAGGTTTAGCCTGTGGGAAGGGAGGCTTCGGGGAGGTTAGGGTTAGGCTGCGGGGAAGGTATGGTTATGGTTTGGCCGTGAGGAGGGAGGCTTAGGGGTTAGAATTAGGCTTACCCTTCCTCCAGCGCCCTTGTCGGGATTTCAAGCATTCGGGATGCTGGTGTAGGTATCCTGACTGCTGGTATCCCGTGCCCAACCCAATTAATGAAATACAGTTATTACCAGAGATTGAGATTTTTATGGTAAATTTAAACTCTATTTTTTAGATTATTTTTGGGGGAAAAAGAAACCGATGAATAATGTACCATCTTCCACCAGGTACCGCTACAATAGATATCCTAGTATCTTCACTTCTGATAATGTTAAAGCAAAACTGCGTTTTAAATGTAGTTCACCATTAGAGTGTTGTCCCAAAACTAGTTGTTGACTTGTTTCAGTCTGGGCATCACCACTGACATGTAAAAGTGCTCTACTACACGGCTATTGCCATACTTTATTCTTTTGCTATATAGCGGGACTTTGCTTAAAAATAAGTGTTTAGTTTCATTATGTGTTTTTTTTCTTTAATCTAAAGTTGCTCAGATGGTTTGGCTGTTTTTAGTAATGTAACTTTATATGTTGTATCCTGTGCTCTGTATTTTATTGTATTTTGGTGAATATATCTTTTAAGAAAATCTTCTGAGCTCTTCTAATATGTTTGGTTATGATGTCTAAACCTTTTAAGACTTTTATATAATTAGCATGTTGCAACAAGCTTGGAAACACATTTGTAAAATAGTAATGAGGGAGGGTGTAATATAAGTACCTGCACACGCCCATTGGTGTGCAGTGCACTGAACTATTTATACATACATCACCACAGCACTTGATCAGAGTGGATGTAAGTGTTTTTCTTTCTCGTTGCAGCCTAAGATG
This sequence comes from Pseudophryne corroboree, assembly GCF_028390025.1. NCBI lineage: Eukaryota > Metazoa > Chordata > Amphibia > Anura > Myobatrachidae > Pseudophryne > Pseudophryne corroboree. Next base: position 422,249,417 of record NC_086449.1, on the reverse strand, counting down.
TCAAATGTGTAGAATAAATGGCGTCCAAAGTGACAGATGCAATAGTTTGGTACCAGAAAAAGGTAAGAAGTTTTTTTTTGTGTTTTTTTTGTTACTCTCTTCTTATTTAGTTGTGTTTGTATATTTAAATTCATGGATTTTATATTGTAGGTTATACCACTAATGATTTATTCGGAATTCTACAATTTGTAGTGTTATTACACAAGTTTATTGCATAAAGACCATAATTCACCTTTATTTCTCTGTTAACATTGATTGTGTGTTCTAAAATAAGGCTGCTAACACTTTGGTACACTTTTTAACTAAAGTTTTAAGTTTAATATCTGTATAACAGGCATATTGGCAAAAGGCATTGATGGCTTAGCTGTTAGCACTGTTACATGAGTATCTGAGCTCCTAGCTGTGCAATGTTTGGCATGTGTATTAGTCAGCCACTCACCTGCTGCTGTTCTGTTATTACAGTATGTACGTGTGCTGTTTCCGGTGAGCACACTCATTTTGATTAATTGGCTTTCCATGGTGAATATATGGCGTGGTATTTGTTTTGAGTGTGTGAATGAACTAGTGTGACATGGAAAGAAATTAGCTGCTTTAGAATGTAGTTATATGTATTATTGTGGTCTTCTGGGGGTTTTTTTGTTTTGTTTTTCAAATAGTAGCTATTCAGTGTTCTACATTTATGTAGAAGTACAACACCTTTAAAGTAGGTTTCTCGATGATAAGGCTCTAGTGCAGGGGTCTTCAACCCGTGGCCCGCGGGCCACAGGTGGCCCGCTGCTATGGTTTCCATGGCCCGCCGACGCGCCCGCCCGCAGCGCACATATGAACACAAAAAAAAAAATTTTTTTTCCCCTTTCCCGGAGTCATGTGACTCCCCCGCACTGTCACTGGTTGCCTGTGAAGAAGGGGAGTAGCTCCTCTTAGGCTGGTCAGTGGTCTGGTCACCCTTACTGTGTCTCCCTCCCTGTGTCTCCCTCCGCCTGCAGTGTTGAATAGGTGGGTGAGAGCGGCGGGGACCCGGCTGGGGGGGGTGCGGCAAGTTACCATTGAGAGCAGGGGGCAGTGCGGGAACCCGGCGGGCGGGAGCGGAGGGGGTGCGGCAGCATGTATGCAGCCTGAGCATGGCTGTGTGCGGCGGGGACCCGGCGCGGGGGGGGGGGGGGGGGGGCTGCGGCAGGAGAATAAAAGTGTATAAGTGTTGAGGGCAGGGGGCAGTGCAGGAACCCGGCGTGCGGGAGCGGCGGGGACGGGGGTGCGGCAGCCTGAGCATGGCAGTGAATAAATTAGTATTGAGGGCAGGGGGCGTGGCGGGGGACCCAGCAGGGGGTGTATTAAGTATTAAGAGCAGAGATGGCAGGGAGCATGCTTTGACAATGCTGCTGTCTGTCTGTGATGGGGAGGAGGGAGGGTATGATAGCACCTATGTCTTGACATAGGCGCTATCATACCCTCCCTCCCCCCATCACAGACAGACAGCAGCAATATTGTGAAAGCATGCCCACATTATACCCACCAGTCCAGTGATACTGCCGTATGAGTCCAGTTCAGTGCTTACAGACCAACATCTTGAGAATACACTGCGCATAGCGACTTCTAACATTGATGCCAACATCGACAAGCTGGCCAAGCAAAAACAATGCCAAGTTTCCCACTGATATGAACTTATTATAATAACAAAGGTAAAGTAGACCATGTTTCATTCATTAAATTACAATAATTATCTTTTGAAGTCTTTTTTATGGTCTTATGAGTCTAGAAAAGGTCTCATTACAATCATAAATTAAAATTTAGATTCTAAATACCGCAGTATAGCTTAGTGGCCCTCGGCTTCGTTTAATTTTTTTATGTGGCCCACACTGTCTTAAAGGTTGAAGACCCCTGCTCTAGTGCTTGTGATTGAGATGCTTGTAGAAGATTCATCTATTGAAAACCACAAGTTGGTCCTAGAGAAGTTTCATCAGCTGTGCATGTGTAGCAAGGTTTGGGAAAATACAGTGTTTGATTAACTGGACTTGGCATGTTTAGCTACACAAGTCCATCAACTGGTAATCATCTGTGCTATCTATCCACCAAAGCTTTAAGTAATTTAATACATTTTAAGCTAATTTTATTTATAATTTTACTTGTTTCTTTAAACGATTTAGTAAGGCGCAAAAACATAGTGAAACAAAACTATCCATATGTGTCAGCCACCTTTCCCAACACACACACACACACACACACACACACACACACACACACACACACACACACACACACACACACACACACGCGTTGTCTTTGGGAGTGCTCAAGACCTCATTTATGTAGAATTTTCTGGGCCTTTGCTGGCAAGAGATTATCCTTGTAGAAAGCATCCAATATATAAATATATCCATCAAAGTATGTTGTAGACCTTTAATCTTGTATTATAGTAACTGTACTGTAGCGCAGTATAGGTCCCACATATATATAGATATAGACAGACAGACTTATTTATTACAGATGGGTCCATGTTTATCTTGACCTTTAATAGGATTAACGGAGACTGGTCAATCGGACTTAACCCCTGCTGAATTGTTCTCTGTATTGTATTGCAGCTGAGAACAATATATGTATGTGTGTGTGTGTGTGTGTCATAGGTAAGTCCACACTCCAGTGGTGCACTGGACAGTAGTCATTTGTTGTTGCTCTGTTGCGTCTTGAAAAAGGTCATGTGATGACCGAAACGTCGACACGCCGTCTTCTTGTACTTGTGAGTTATCATTAAAAATGCCTGCTCATCTATATTGGTGAGTGCCTACATCTGAAATGTGTTTGTGTATGTATGTATGTATGTATATGTATGTATGTATGTATATGTGTGTGTGTATGTGTGTGTGTGTGTGTGTGTATATGTATATATATATATATATAACTTCTCTAACGTCCTAGAGGATGCTGGGGACTCCGTAAGGACCATGGAGAATAGACTGGCTCCGCAGGAGACATGGTCACTTTAAGAAAGACTTTTGATTCTGGGTGTGCACTGGCTCTTCCCTCTATGCCCCTCCTCCAGACCTCCGTTTTAGACTGTGCCCAGAGGAAGATGGATGCACTGCAGGGAACTCTCCGGAATTACCTGCTAAGAAAGCATTTTGTTAGGATTTTTTCTAATTATCAGGGAGCACAGCTGGCAACAGGCTCCCTGCATCGAGGGACTGAGGAGAGAGGAGCAGACCTACTTAAATGATAGGCTCTGCTTCTCGGCTACTGGACACCATTAGCTCCAGAGGGAGTGGAACACAGGTTCGTCCTGGGCGTTCATCCCAGAGCCGCGCCGCCGTTCTCCTCACAGAGCCGGAAGAAACGAAGAAAGAAGACGTCTAAGGCGGCAGAAGCCTTCGGGTGCTTCACTGAGTTAACGCACAGCACTGCAGCTGTTGCCCATTGCTCCATTACACCTCACTCACTGTAAGGGCGCAAGGGGGGCGCCCTGGGCAGCAATAAATACCTCTCCTATGGCAAAATAACCTATATACATGTACAGGTGGGCACTGTACATGTATATAAAAGAGCCCCCGCCATATTTTACTAACTTTGAGCGGGACAGAAGCCTGCCGCCGAGGGGGCGGGGCTTCTCCCTCAGCACTCACCAGCGCCATTTTTTCTTCACAGCACAGCTGAGAGAAAGCTCCCCGGACTCTTTCCTGCTTGACACACGGTGACAGAAGGGTTTTAAAGTAGAGGGGGGGCACATAATTGGCAAATATATATACTACAGCGCTACTGGGTAAACATTCTGTGTTTTTCTCCTGGGTCATATAGCGCTGGGGTGTGTGCTGGCATACTCTCTCTCTGTCTTTCCAAAGGGCCTAAGGGGGATCCTGTCTTCAGAAAAGAGATTCCCTGTGTGTGTGGGAGTGTGTCGGTACGCGCGTGTCGACATGTTTGACGATGAAGGCTCGCCTAAGGAGGAGGGGGAGTGCATGAATGTCGGGTCGCAGTCGGCACCGCCGACACCGGACTGGGTGGATATGTGGAATGTCTTGAATGCTAATGTAAATTTATTGCATAAGAGATTAGACAAGACTGAGGCTAGGGATCAGTCAGGTTGTCAGATCCCAGTGGCACCGGGACCTTCTGGGTCTCAGAAACGCACATTATCCCAGATCACTGACACAGATACCGACACAGATTCAGATTCTAGTGTCGACTATGAGGATGCAAAATTACAGCCAAAAGTGGCTAAAGGTATTCGTTGCATGATTGTTGCGATTAAAGAGGTTTTGCATATCACTGAGGAACCCCCTGTCCCAGACACGAGGGTGCACATGTATAAAGAGAAAAAACCTGAGGTCACTTTTCCGTCCTCATTTGAGCTAAGCGAATTGTGCGAAAAGGCTTGGGAATCTCCAGACAGGAGATTACAAGTTCCCAAAAGGATTCTTATGGCGTATCCCTTCCCACAAAAGGATAGGATACGATGGGAATCTTCGTCTAAAGTAGACAAGGCGTTGACACGCTTATCCAAGAAGGTGGCACTGCCTTCCCAGGATACGGCTACCCTCAAAGAGCCTGCTGATCGTAAGCAGGAAGTTACCATGAAGTACATTTACACACATTCCGGTACTATTGTTAGACCGGCGATGGCATCGGCCTGGGTTTGTAGTGCTGTCGCAGCATGGACCGATTCCTTTTCTAATGAGATTGATGCCCTAGATAAGGATACCATTCTAATGACCCTAGCGCATATCAAGGATGCGGCATTATATATGAGGGATGCACTAAGAGACATTTGTTTACTGAGCTCCAGAATAAATGCCATGTCTGTTTCTGCTAGGCGACTCTTGTGGACCCGACAGTGGACGGGGGATGCCGACTCAAAGCGGCATATGGAGTCGTTGCCGTACAAGGGGGAGGAGTTGTTTGGAGAAGGCCTCTCGGACCTGGTCTCTACTGCTACAGCTGGTAAATCGAATTTTTTACCTTATGTTCCCCCGCAACATACTAAGAAGGCGCCTCATTATCAAATGCAGTCCTTTCGTTCAAATAAAAGCAAGAAGGTACGGGGATCGTCCTTTCTTACCAGAGGTAAAGGCAAGGGAAAAAAGCTGCACACAGCTAGTTCCCAGGACCAGAAGTCCTCCCCTCCGTCTGCAAAATCCACTCACTTGGAAGGTGATCATGTTGCTAGCCTTGGCTTTGACTAGGCGAGTCTCGGAATTGGCGGCTTTATCACATAAAAGCCCCTATCTGGTTTTTCATGTGGATAGGGCGGAATTGCGGACTCATCCTCAATTCCTACCTAAAGTGGTTTCATCCTTTCATATGAATCAACCTATTGTTGTGCCTGTGGCTACGCGTGACTTGGAGGATTCCGAGTCCCTGGATGTGGTCAGGGCTTTGGAAATGTACGTGGCCAGAACGGCTAGAGTCAGAAAAACAGAAGCACTATTTGTCCTGTATGCAGCCAACAAGGTTGACGCTCCTGCTTCAAAGCAGACTATTGCTCGCTGGATCTGTAACACGATTCAGATGGCACATTCTACGGCAGGATTGCCATTGCCTAAATCGGTTAAGGCCCATTCCACTAGGAAGGTGGGCTCTTCTTGGGTGGCTGCCCGAGGGATCTCGGCATTACAGTTGTGCCGAGCAGCTACTTGGTCGGGGTCAAACACCTTTGCAAAGTTCTATAAGTTTGATACCCTGGCTGAGGAGGAACTCCTGTTTGCTCAATCGGTGCTGCAGAGTCATCCGCACTCTCCCGCCCGTTTGGGAGCTTTGGTATAATCCCCATGGTCCTTACGGAGTCCCCAGCATCCTCTAGGACGTTAGAGAAAATAGATTTACCGGTAAGTGTAAAATCTTATTTCTCGTAGTCCGTAGAGGATGCTGGGCGCCCGTCCCTAGTGCGGACTACTTCTCCAAGACTTGTATATAGTTATTGCTGACATAAGGGTTATGTGTTGGTTAATCGGTTGAACCGAGGCTATGTTGTTGTTCATACTGTTAACTGGGTAGTTTATCACAAGTTATACAGTGTGATTGGTGTGGCTGGTATGAATCTTGCCCTTGGATTAACAAAATCCTTTCCTCGTACTGTCCATCTCCTCTGGGCACAGTTTCCCTAACTGAGGTCTGGAGGAGGGGCATAGAGGGAGGAGCCAGTGCACACCCAGAATCAAAAGTCTTTCTTAAAGTGCCCATGTCTACTGCGGAGCCCGTCTATTCTCCATGGTCCTTACGGAGTCCCCAGCATCCTCTACGGACTACGAGAATATATATATGTGTATACGATAGATAGATAGATAGATAGAGATAGATAGATATATATATATATATATATATATATATATATGTATATGTGTGTGTGTGTGTATATATATATATATAATAAAACATTCACTTCTGGTCTTACTCAGGGGCTAGCCCCTGAGGAAGACCAGTCTGTTGAAACAGCTGTCGGGCTGTGTTTGCTCTATTTGCTGTACTTCACCATGCCGTTTGGTTAAGGAATAAATCCTGCTTTTCTTTCATCTACACGTGAGTGCTGACTTGTCTACTTTTTCTGCATCGCTGGAGAAGTGAGTGTTTTATATTTATTGCTGCCTTGCACCACAATTTTTTGCTTTATATACATAGGCTTTGAGTGCTATTGTGATTTCCTAATATATATTATACAGTATATAAACAGTGTATCTACTGTATGTGTGTGTGTGTATAAATATACATAATACATACAGATGTAGCAACGCTGTGCCATGCAGGCGTCCTAGTTGCGCAATACAAATAGCGCAGGTAGGCAAAGTAATGCACTAGAGGTATCCACAGCATGGAATACACAGCTTCACCACTGGGTGGCAGTTGTTCCACTAATGAAAACTACAGTACAGTGCTGAATAGCAGCTGATGGATATGGCACTACAGAATACTGTACAATGTAGCAAGCACTGAAAAGTGGGCCAGTGCACATTAAATATAGTAGTTCTTTATTAATACAATAATACTGCAGGGCGGAGTACGAAATCACTGGAGCGGCAGGCACCCAGAAACAACATGCCTTACAACTGAAAGCTCCCTTGGTGCACTGTATAAAACGAACCCTAGAAATTTGAAATGTGAACACAAAAAAAAAAGATTTGCTCAGGGTCTCCAATGCACACGGTTCATAGTTCTACACTGTTCTCTAAAAGAAAAAAAAATAATTACAATACGCGATAGAGTTGAGACACACTGCACTATAAAAAAAAAAATTACAATGAGCGACATCACTGTCACTGCAGGTGTACACCATCTGTCTCCATGGCTCTCTTGGTATAGTGGTATCGCCGATGGTTACCATGCCTGTGAGCTAGGGTTCAATTCCAATAAAAGACGCACTTGGATTGCATATTTGTGTATAAAGGTTTTTGTTTTTTTTTGTTTTTCATTTTCCCAAAGCAAGCTCTGGTGTGCTTCATATACAGGCTCAGACATGCACACAGATATGCATTCAAAATTAGAAAAAAGCTGTAGATGCGATTTCTGCTGCGGGGTACACTGGGCTCCACAAGGAATGGACAATGGGGTGTAGAGTAGGATCTTGATCCGAGGCACCAACAGGCTCAAAGCTTTGACTGTTCCCAGAATGCACAGCGCCGCCTCCTATATCACCCCGCCTCCCAGCGCAGGAGCTCAGTTTTGTAAGTTGGTGCTGCAGTAAGCAGGCACTGAACAGAGGGGCTGCTCCAAGCAGCCCTAAGAAAAGCTTTTTATGAAGTAAAAAGTGAAGACTTCAAGGGCAGCAGCGGTGGTAAATGTCTTGTGACATTCACTGCTGCAGCTCCAGCTCTCCCTAGTGGCGCTGTACACTCCCGAACCCTGGTTGCCGGGTACCTACAGCGGAGGTTCCAGTTTTCTTCACGTTAGACACACACGGCTGGGGCTCTCCAGGATCGCGTGGCCGCGCTTTGGGAGGTGGTAAGTGGGTCCCACTTGCGGGACCCGGTCTTTATCGCGATCCGGGTCGCGGGCCGTGCGCGCTGGCGGTGGACACTGTCGCAGTACAGGCGATCCCACTAGATCACCAGGGCATGGGCGCAGGTCAGGTTTTCTCTCTAAACCAATTCTTATATCGCCCACAGTACCCGGTGGTTTTGCCAGCAGAGAGGATAAGTCTTATACCTGAAGCCCCTCCCCCAGCCCCAGGGCGCCATTTATAGCAAGTGTTCCCGCCCTGGAGCTGCTTATCTGTCTTTTCCTCAGTCCCTGTCAGTGTCTGCGGTGCCATTATCCCTCAGCTCACTGTTCCTGGGACTGCTTGGGCAAATCCTCCTATGTAAAGCCGCCTGGTTGTCAGCGCTGTGCCTTTACATGACACTTAAGTATTCTACCTGCCTTTTTAGACAGTGATAGTTAAGAAAGAGTGCATTTAGTCAGGGTTTTATAGTGCAATTACCCTGTGATATACATCCAGTTCTTACGGTGTATTGTTATATAGCTGTGTAAGCTAGTCCAGTGCAGTATTATTGTCAGTAATAACCTCTGCATTGTACAAACTGTGACTTTCTGTGTGTGCATTTGATAGCTGAGTGGTGTCCATTTTGTGTTTTTCACTCAACCTGCTATCCCTATATTCCATAACCTGAGGGGGCTTGGTGCGTCAGGTGTTATCTAATATAGGATTTTCACAAAGATATACTGTATTACGTATTTTCTCTGTGATTTAGTCACCATATCTCTCCTTTATCTCTGCTAGTGCTGACTACACTGCGCAGGGGTATGGGCTAGAGGTATAGTGCTGCTGATAATTGTACTGTTACCTCATGCTGCAAGTTATATCATTTCTGCTTCTGAGGGTAACGGTTCTGGGGCTGAACACACTGCCGGTGTTGCTGAAGCCGGAGATAACTATGAGGAGAATATAGCAGCTTTGGGCTCTGGTTCTTGGGGCTCCTTGCCCCCCAGTGGGACTGTGACAACGGGGGCAAATAATGACCGGCCGTGGGCTGCTTTTTCCACGCTTCTGCATACGCTAGTTCATAAACTAACACCCCCTATGGGACCCCCAATGCCGGTACATTGCCGGTTCGCTCAGCACACAGCTCTCCAGCATCGGCCCGTGGGTACTGGGCTTTAGAGTAGATTGAACTGTAACAACCACCAAGAATTTAGCAACATTTGAAGCAACAGGATACTGCATGAATGAACCAGGTCTGCTGATTTCTGAAATATATTTAATTGTTCAACAGCACTGTTTGGTTATAAATATAATATATACAGCACAAATATAGCAATTCTATATCTTTACTTCTTTCATTACCAGGACCATTGCTGTGCAGTAGTTGTCTCATCGGCTGCGCTGGCATATTGCCATCAGCCGAAAGCAGAAACGAAAGTCACATGCTGTAATCCAGGTGATCTCTGTGTTTCCAGTGTCTGGTACAAGTACAGATCTCTCACCCTGCATCCAATGCGTAAGCAAATGCAGGGCAGCAGAATCTGGAAAATACCATTTAACAGCCACGCCTGCCCTCTTTCCTCTACAATTTAGATGCGCATTGTATATTGGTACAAGCATTACGCAATTATATGAGGATATTTTCTCAGAACCTGTGAATCTTTTATTACATGTTTGTTTCATGTTGTTGTATCTATATTTCGCCATTTACATATTCTGTAAGCATCTTTAGCTCACTTTTATCGAGCTATTTAAAAGTTACGTTTTATCATTACTGTTGTACTGAACCTAACCTGATATACACAGGATCAGTTTGAGTGCTTCCTAAGAAAAGAGTCTGGTACCTTTTTCTTTTGGCTTATCTGTGTGTATAGTTAATTTACTCTCTCTAGTAGCACCCCCATTGTTTATTGAGTTGATGTATCTGATTTTTTCTCTCTCTGTATAATTGTTATATTTCAATATGGGATAGTGATCGCGGTACAAATAATTTGATAATTAGCCTGTGTGGTTGGTACATCTAATTGCTTTAAACACCACAGCTTACTTAGAGGAACATAAAGGCTTGTCTCACGTTTGCCAAAAAACACATTGATAATTCCCAAGCCTTTTGCTGCTATTGTTATATGGACTGATGAGTCGAAAAAAATGTACTTTTCGGAAGACCTGGGTCCTGTTACATTTGTCATAAAGATAACACAGCATTCCACAATGAGAACACACGGGTATTGTGATGGTGTGGCAAAAGCTTTGCTGCTACATGACCTGGGCAACGTGCCATGATTGACGGAATCATGAATTCTGCTCTCTACAAGAAAATCCTGAGGGAGAATGTCCACTTTTAAGTCTGTAAAATGGTGCTCTAGCACAATTTGGGTTATGCAGCAAGACAATGAAGTGAAGCACAAGAACAAGTCCAACTCTCGAAAGCTCAAAATAAGTAAAGTTAAGGTTTTGTAATCTAATCAAAGTCCTGACTTGAATCAAATTGAAATGCTGCTGCTGATCTTGAACAGGCAACAGGCAACTCATGCTTGAAAACCCTCCAGTGTGGCTGGATTAAAGAAATTCTGCAAAGGAGAGTGGGCCAAAATTTCTACACAGTGATGTGAAAGACTGACCTCTAGTTATTGGAAGTGTTTGGTTGCATTTGTTACTGCTAAAGCTGCTATTCCATTTAGGGGTCAATTCAATTCAGCGCGGATTGAATAGTGCCGGGATTTAGCTCCCGGTATTATTCAATTCAGTGCGCTGCTATGTCTGAGATTGCCAGTTCTCGTGGACTAAACAGGGTGTTTTGCCTTGAGAACCGGCATTCTCCGACTTGCATGCCCAGCACGATGCTGTTTCCGTCGCGCTAAGGGCAGAAGACCGTACCATGACAGGACTTTTGTTGGATTTCAGCTCGCACCACAGGAGGGGTGCGTGAAAAAAACTCTCGTTGGGCGTCGCATCACGCTGAATTGAATAGCTTCGGGAGCTAATACCCGGTGCTATTCAATCCGTGCTGAATTGAATTGACCCCTTAGAGTGATATTACTTTTTCTTTTGTTTCACCATCTATGCACCTCATAGCCTTGTTCTGTTTGTAGAAGATACGGTATCATCACTTAAGACTACTTTTGTGTTACAGGACAAGCTCAATTTCTGTAGCGGGGTACACTGGGGTTCCACAGGGATAACATTGGGGTGTAGAGTTAGATCTTGATCCGAGGCACCAACAGGCTAAATGCTTTGACTGTTCCCATGATGCTCAGTGCAGCCTCCTCTATAACCCCGCCTTTGTGCACAGGAGCTCAGTTTGTAAGTTGGTGCCTGCAGTGCAGGCTGACAACAGGGAGGGCTGCACTGGGTAGCCCTGAAAAGAGCTTTCATGTGAAGAAAGAAGACTTCAGAGCCGCAGCATAGGCACTTAAAAGTGCTATGTGTTATTCTGACACACCATGCTGCGGCTCCCTCACCTCCCAGCGGCGCTGTACACTCCTGTGCACTGGTTGCCGGGTAACTATAGCGGAGGCTCCGGTTCTCTCATAAGGGCACACACACCACCGCTGCTCTTCGGGATCGCGTGGCCACTGAAAGGAGGAGGTAAGAGGGTCCCCCATGCGGGTCCCGCTGCAAACCGCGGTCCTTGGGAGGCGGACCTCGCGCGCTGGCGTGGACACTGTGGCCGTGCAGGGACCCCACTAGACCACCAGGGCGTGGGCACAGGTTGGATTTTTGCATAAGTCCATTTATTTAAGGCCCGCAGTATCGGTGGTGAAGTCCAGCAAGGGAATCTGGCTCTGACCTGTAGCGCCTCCCCCAGCCCCAGGGCGCAATTTACTGCTAATGTTCCTGCCCTGGAGCTGCACCTCTCCCTCACTCCCTGTCAGCGTTTGGGCGCCATTACACACACAGCTGCGCTGATCTGGGACTGCTGGGCAATGCCTCCTCTGTAAAGCATCATCAGCGCTGTGCATTTACAGGACACTTAAGTATTCTACATGTCTTTAGACCGTGTTAGTTAAGAACAAGTGCACTTTGTCAGGGTTATTTAGTACAAGTACCCTGTGATATACATCCAGTGTTTACTGTGCATTGTTATATCTATATACCTAATTAGCTTTACTTGTGTAGTGCAGTTACTACAGTATTGCTAGTCCAGTGCAGTTTTATTGTTATCTGTGATAAGTTCTGCATTGTACGTGTGACTGTGTGTGTGTGTGTGTGTGTGTGTGTGTGTGTGCGCCAATAGCTGCTGTGAGATGCACGGAATGGAAATCACACATCTACTGCTATCCCTATATTCTGTACCCTGAAGGGGGCTATGTGCGTCAGGGTTTTCTTATAATATTGTGATTTTCACAGGAATTTTTTTTTTTTTTTTTTTTGTTGTTGTTGTTGTATTTTCTGTGTTTTACAGTCACCATTTACCTCTAAGATCCTCCGTGTGTGTGCTCTGCCTGCAGTCACACTATCCGGGGGGGATTTTTGTTAGGTATTCTGTCTGCTTTTATTGTACTATTCCACCCCACGGTAAAGCTTTCATATAATGTCAGCTCGTCAGGGTGAGTTGGCAGACACTGCGTCTGGCAGTGTTCATGCCCCGGATGTCTCTGTGGAAAATATTGCAGCGGAGGGTTCAGGTGCTGGGGACTGTGTACCCCTTAGTCAGTTTCCTACCTCGGGGGGTAACTACTGACCCACCATGGGCTACATTCTCTAATTTACTGACTATGCTGGTAACTAGACTTGCGCCCCCTATGGGACCTCCTGTGCCATTACAGCCACCTATAGTCCCTGCTGTAAATCCCCCATGGGCAGATGCTCTGTCCTCTCAGTTACAGCAATTAAATTGGTCTTTAGCCAAGCAAAATCTTAACCCTCGCCCGCCTAAGACCAATGTGTCCTCTAAGCGGGCTTTTACATCCTCACAGTCCACTCATGTTACAGATACTTAGGGGTATATGCAATTGCGGTCGAATTCGCGGCAATTATCGCCGTTTTTTAATTCGACCAAATTCGCCAGGTGAATCCCGGCAGGTGCCTGCCGGGATTCACCATATTCAATGAAAAACGGATTCGCCAGAATCGCGGGCGAAAATCGGCCGATTTGGCGGATTTTGCCACGATTTTAAAAAACGGGAAATAAACGTGAAAAACCCGAAAAAAAAATGGCGTGGGGTCCCCCCTCCAAAGCATAACCAGCCTCGGGCTCTTTGAGCTGGTCCTGGTTCTAAAAATGCAGGGGAAAAATTGGCCAGGGATCCCCCGTATTTTTAAAACCAGCACCGGGCTCTGCGCCTGATGCTGGTGCCAAAAATACGGGGGACAAAAAGAGTAGGGGTCCCCCGTATTTTTAACACCAGCATCGGGCTCCACTAGCTGGACAGATAATGCCACAGCCGGGGGTCACTTTTATGCCGTGCCCTGCGGCCGTGGCATCAAATATCCAACTAGTCACCCCTGGCCGGGGTACCCTGGGGGAGTGGGGACCCCTTCAATCAAGGGGTCCCCCCCCCCCAGCCACCCAAGGGCCAGGGGTGAAGCCCGAGGCTGTCCCCCCCCCCCCATCCAATGGGCTGCGGATGGGGGGGCTGATAGCCTTTGTGATAATAAAAAGATATTGTTTTTTCCATTAGTACTACAAGTCCCAGCAAGCCTCCCCCGCAAGCTGGTACTTGGAGAACCACAAGTACCAGCATGCGGGAGAAAAACGGGCCCGCTGGTACCTGTAGTACTACTGGGAAAAAAATACCCAAATAAAAACAGGACACAGACACCGTGACTTGTACAACTTTATTACATACTGCCGACACACACATACTTACCTATGTTGACACGCCGACTGCCACGGTCGCCGACGATCCGAGGGTACCTGTGAAAAAATTATACTCACCTTCCAGCGTCCAGAGGTACATCCACGTCCAGAGGTAAATCCACGTTCTTGGCAAAAAAACAAACCGAACACCGATCCATACCGGACTAGAAAGGGGTCCAATGTTTTCACATCAGACCCCTTTCTCCCGAATGCCGGGACATCACGTGACTCCTGTCACTGACGTCCCTTCAGCCAATCAGGAAGCGCTACTTCCGTGGCGCTCACCTGATTGGCTGTCCGCTGTCTGTACTGTGACAGCGCATCGCAAAGCCGCTCCATTACTTTCAATGGTGGGAACTTTGCGGGTAGCGGTGGGGTCACCCGCCGGTCAGCCGCTGACCGGCGGGTGACCTCACCGCTAGCCGCTAAGTTCCCACCATTGAATATAATGGAGGGAGCTGTGCGATGCGCTGTCACAGTGCAGACAGCGCTCAGCCAATCAGGTGAGCGCAACGAAGTTGCGCTTCCTGATTGGCTTAGAGACCTGTCAGTGACAGCTGTCACTGACAGGTCTCATTCTTGGAAAGGTGTCCCATGTGTCAGCATGGGACCCCTTTCAGTCCGTTTTTGGTGCGGGTATTTGCGTTTTCTTATTTTGCCAAGTACGTGGATGTATCTCTGGACCATGGTTGAGGTGAGTATTTTGAACTTTTCTTTACAGGTATCCGTGGATTCTACATGGAGAAGAGGACCGATGTCGGCGTGTGAACATAGGTAAGTATGTGTGTGTCGACGTATGAAATAAAGTTTTACTGTCGACGGTGTGTGTGTCCTGTTTTTATTTGGGTATTTTTTTCCCAGTAGTACTACAGGTACCAGCGGGCCCGTTTTTCTCCCGCATGCTGGTACTTGTGGTTCTCCAAGTACCAGCTTGCGGGGGAGGCTTGCTGGGACTTGTAGTACTATTGGAAAAAACAATATCTTTTTATTATCACAAAGGCTATCAGCCCCCCCATCCGCAGCCCATTGGATGGGGGGGGACAGCCTCGGGCTTCACCCCTGGCCCTTGGGTGGCTGGGGGGGGGGGGACCCCTTGATTGAAGGGGTCCCCACTCCCCCAGGGTACCCCGGCCAGGGGTGACTAGTTGGATATTTGATGCCACGGCCGCAGGGCACGGCATAAAAGTGACCCCCGGCTGTGGCATTATCTGTCCAGCTAGTGGAGCCCGATGCTGGTGTTAAAAATACGGGGGACCCCTACTCTTTTTGTCCCCCGTATTTTTGGCACCAGCACCAGGCGCAGAGCCCGGTGCTGGTTTTAAAAATACGGGGGATCCCCTGTCAATTTTTTCCCCGCATTTTTAGAACCAGGACCAGCTCAATGAGCCCGAGGCTGGTTATGCTTTGGAGGGGGGACCCCACGCCATTTTTTTTTATGATTTTACCCTTCCAGCTTAAAAAAAAAAATAAAAAAAAAAAATAATATTTTAAAAAATATATAAATAATATTTGTGCCTCCCAAAAAAAAAAAAAAAAAAAGTACATAATCCCTTCTAATATAAATAGATCTGCTATTCCCAAAAAAAAAAACACCAAAAAAAACATGTTTAAATTTTTTTTATTTGTTTTCACCCTCCAAAGTGTGGCGGATTGAAAATGACGAATTTGCTGTCTAAAAGCACTGCTGTCGAATTTCAAAACTTGAATTGAATATGCTTTGGTCGAATTGCAGCACTTGTATCATTGCAGAAAAGTCGAATTTGCAAAAATTCGAATTTCAAAAAGTCGAATTTTGAAAGTCCGTTTTTTGGTCGGAAAGCACTGGATTGCATAGGGGAATTTTTTTTTTTGGTCGAAAATGACCCGAAATTCGACAATTTCGGGAATTCGACCACAATTGCATATACCCCTTAATCGGATGAATATGGCGCATACACTGATCACTCAGACACTGACGCAGATGCTTCTGATGGGGGAATCCCTGACCCAAGTGGATGTTCCTGACTTCTTGGAGGCTATACGGCTGATTCTTCAAATTGATGATGATGAAGAACCCCCAGCTACCTCTAAGTAACCAGATAAGTTTAAGTGTGAGAAGGTTACTAAATTAGTTTTACCGCATTCTGACCATTTAGTTGACATACGTCAGGAATCCTGGGAATATCCAGGAAAGAAATTCTCCCTAAGAAAATGCTGGCTCGTTATCCCCTCGCTGCAGAGTTAACCAAAAATTGGGAAACACCGCCGCCGGTGGACTCACAAGTCGCACGTCTGGTGGTATCATCTGCTCTGCCTGTCACTACCGTCACCTCTCTTAAGGAACCGACGGATAAGCATGTGGAGGGTTGCTTGAAGTGCATTTACACTCTGGCTGGAGCTGTGCATAGGCCTACTATTGCGTCCTCTTGGGCTGCTAAAGCTATAGAGGCCTGGGTTCAGGAAGTAGAAGCGGAACTACAGTCTAATTTTCCTGATAATGCAAAACAGTGTCTGTCATACATTGTTACAGCCTCTCATTATATTCAGGAGGCGGCATCAGATGCAGGTATCCTAGCGGCCAAAGCGTCTACCACGTCTATTCTGGCTCGCCAGATCCTCTGGTTGCGGTCCTGGTCGGTAGATCTGGACTCGAAAAAGGGAAAACATTCCTTTTGGGGAAGATCTCAACAAGATTGTCGCTGACTTAGCGTCTGCTAAGACTGCATGTCTGCCTAGTACTACTCCTTCGGCCCCGAAGACTAAGAGTACTTCATTTCGTTCCTTTCGACCTCCAGGTAAAGCAAAGGGTCGGGCGTACCCGAAACAGGCTCATACTTCCAATGCACTATGCCCAAACCTAAATGTGCCTGGGCTGCCCGTCAGCCTGCTGCCAAAACAGACAAGCCTGCCTCTGGGGTATCCCAGGGTGGGAGGCCGACTTCTCCGGTTTGCTCAGGTATGGCTACAGACCACTTTGGACGCCTGGGTAAGGGAAGACGTCACTCACTGATACGCCATCTCTTTCAAGAAACGTCCCCCTCACCAGTTTTGCTCAACAAACGTCCCTTTGGATCCTGTGAAAGCAAGGACTCTCCATCTGGTGGTGCAATCTCTCCTGGACACAGGAGTGGTAGTGCCGGTGCCTCTGGCTCAGAGAGGCAGGGGGTACTATTCAACGCTGTTCCTAGTACCGAAACCGAATGGATCTTCTCGGACCATTCTCAACCTCAAGTCTTTGAACAAGTTTATGAAAGTCTCCAAATTCTGTATGGAAACTCTTCGCTCTATTGTTCTAGCCTTGGAGTCCAAGGACTACATGGTTTCCCTACACATACAGGATGCTTACCTGCATATACCTGTACCTATTGCAGTGTCGCATCAGCAATACCTGCGGTTTTCTATTGGCAACCTACATTTTCAATTCCAGGCCTTGCTGTTTGGTCTGACCTTGGCTCCTCAAGTATTCACCAAGGTCATGGCGGTCATGATGGCCCTACTCCACCGTCAGGGTATCGGGATCCTGCCGTATCTCGACGACTTGTTGAACCTGGCGAATTCGCCAGAGGTTCTCCTTCGTCATCTGGAACTGACGGTCCAATTCCTGCAAGCCCACGGGTGGCTCATCAACTGGAAGAAATCTTCCCTGATCCCTGCTCAGAGCATGGTGCACCTGGGAGCACTGTTGGACACGCACAACCAGTGGTTGTTTTTTGTCTCCGGAAAAGATCCTGAAACTTCAGGACAATATAAGATACTCCCTCTCTCGCCAACGTGTGTCGATACACTCGGCGATGCAAGTACTAGGCCTCATGGTGTCGGCTTTCGACATGGTGGAGTACACTCCATTTCATTCCCGCCCTCTACCGAGGTTAATTCTCTCCGAGTGGGACGGCTTGCTTCACCGGATCAGGTCTCGCATGATATCCTTGACTCCGGAGGTCGGTCTGTCACTGACTTGGTGGCTGCAGGACCAACAACTGTGCAGGGGTCGTCCATTCTGGATCTCCAACTGGGTCCTTCTGACGACGGACGCCAGTCTGCGGGGTTGGGGTGCGGTGTTAGAGCAACACTCTCTCTCTTCAGGGTCGGTGGACCAGGGAGGAATCTCTCCTCCCGATAAACATTCTGGAATTGCGGGCAGTGTTCAATGCCTTGACACTGGTCCTGCCTCTGGTACAGAACAGGCCTGTTCAAGTACAGTCGAACAATGCCACCACAGTGGCGTACATAAATCAGGCGGCACCCGAAGCCGCAAAGCCATGCCAGCCCTATCGGCAGTGTTCATTCCAGGGGTCCTGAACTGGGAAGCGGACTTCCTCAGTCGTCGGGACGTACACGCCGGAGAGTGGAGCCTTCATCCGGAGGTCTTTCAACTCCTCGTGGAACAATGGGGTCTACCAGATGTAGACCTGATGGCATCTTGACACAATCACAAGGTTTCGGCCTTTGGAGCAAGGACAAGGGATCCTCAAACAGCGTTCGTGGACGCATTGGCAATTCCATGGAACTTTCGACTGCTGTACGTGTTCCCTCCGGTGTCACTCCTGCCCAGGGTAATACGAAAGCTCAAGCAAGAAGGAGGAATATTAATTCTAATCGCTCCGGCGAGGCCCATACGGCATTGGTTCTCAGACCTGCAGGGTCTATCGATAGAGCGTCCTCTTCTGCTTCCTCAGCGCCCAGACCTCCTCGTTCAGGGCCCTTGTGTCTACCAGGATTTGGCCCGGCTGGCTTTGACGACATGGCTCTTGAAGCTTTCGTACTGAGGGCCAAAGGGTTTTCTGAGGCGGTCATTCAAACTATGTTGAGGGCCCGTAAACCGGCTTCTGCTCGGATTTATCATAGGGTCTGGAATTCTTACTTCGCCTTGTGTGCAGCTAACATTTATGATGCATGCAAGTTCAGTACTGCCAAACTTTTGGCTTTCCTGCAACAGGGCCTGGACTTAGGCCTTTGTCTGGCCTCCCTCAAGGTTCATATTTCTGCCTTGTCGATATGGTTTCAGAGAAAAATTGCAACTCTGGCTGATGTTCATACATTCACTCAGGGTGTTTTGTGGATTCAACCTCCCTATGTCCCGCCTGTGGCTCCTTGGGATTTGTCTGTTGTTCTGGATGCCTTACAAGAGTCTCTGTTTGAATCTCTTGAGTCTGTGGACCTTAAGTCGCTTACTCTTAAGGTCTTGTTCTTGCTGACTATTGCATCTGCTAGACGGGTTTCAGACTTGGGTGCCTTGTCCTGTCGGTCACCCTTTCTGATTTTTCACCGTGACCGTGCGGTTCTTAGAACTCACCCTGGTTATCTGCCTAAGGTAGTGTCATCTTTCCACCTTAATCAAGAGATTGTGATTCCGGCCTTTACCTCTCCATGCTTGTCCTCCAAAGAGCGGTCTTTGGATGTGGTACGGGCTCTCCGTATTTATGTGAAGAGGACAGCTTCTCTTAGGAGATCTGATTCCCTCTTTGGGGGTAATTCCAAGTTGATCGCAGCAGGAATTTTGTTAGCAGTTGGGCAAAACCATGTGCACTGCAGAGGAGGCAGATATAACATGTGCAGAAAGAGTTAGATTTGGGTGGGTTATTTTGTTTCTGTGCAGGGTAAATACTGGCTGCCTTATTTTTATACTGCAAATTGGATTGTAGATTGAACACACCACACCCAAATCTAACTCTCTCTGCACATGTTAAATCTGCCTCCCCTGCAGTGCACATGGTTTTGCCCAACTGCTGCGATCAACTTGGAATTACCCCCTTTGTCCTTTTTGGTTTTCACAAACATGGCTGGCCTGCTAACAAGCAGACCTTGGCCAGATAGATTAGAATGGTGATTGCACATGCTTATGTACAGACTGGCCTTCCAGCTCCTGCTACCATCAAAGCCCATTCTACTCGGTCCGTTGGACCTTCTTGGGTGGCCCGCCGTCGTGCGACCCTTGAACAATTGTGCAAGGCGGCTACGTGGTCCTCCGTGAACACGTTCATAAGGTTCTATGCCTTCGATACTTCCGCCTCCCTGAATACTTCCTTTGGACGCCGGGTTCTTGTGCCCGCTGCAGTGCATCCCCTTCCATGAGGAACTGCTTTAGGACATCAGTGTACCCCGCTGCAGAAAAGGAGATTTATGGTAAGAACTTACCTTTGTTAAATCTTTCTGCGAGGTACACTGGGTTCCACAGGGTGCCCATCCTGACGCACTAAGCTTCTTTGGGTTTGTATGGCATTAAACGCTGATACCTTCTCCTAATGGTTGTCGTCTTTTACCTGCTACTGCATTGGACTGGTTAACAAAACAGCTCCTGTGCACGGATTTGGGGTTATAGAGGAGGCGGCGCTGTGCATCTTGGGAACAGTCAAAGCTTTTATCCTGTTGGTGACTTGGATCAAGATCCAACTCTATACCCCGATGTTATCCCTGTGGAACCCTGTGTACCTCGCAGAAAGAGATTTAACAAAGGTAAGTTCTTACCATAAAACTCCTTTTTTTTTTTTTCAACAATAAAAACTTCTGTGCTTCATTTGAATCCTGGTCATAGAGGAATGTATACACAGTACATTATAAGCAGATGTTGATTAGGATGTTGTTATGAACAAATATTACTAAAAATGTAAGGTCCAGTTAAGAGCTCAAATCCAAATTTGGTATTTAAATGTGGAGGATTAAACCCAAATCAAAACTGCATGAGGAAAACCTTAATTTGAGATTTCAGATCCTTTTTCTTTTTTTTCTTTTAATTCAACAATTTTTATTAGATTTTTTTATAGAAATACAATAACAGGGATACAGACATACCAAAAACCGGAGAGAAACCGGTATAGTTACAATAATCCATCGTAAGGTGCTTTTAAGCCACATCAGTGAAACCACAGATACATAGTCGGTAATTGTAGGCTTGAGTAAGAGGTAAAGGATAAACAATCTTAACCTACATGAGGTCTAGGAAATGATGAAGACATTACCGACGTGCGTCTCAGCATAAGAAATCACCATATACCTAAGGCTAAGCATACAATTCTACCTGAGGATTCACAGGAAATCAGTATACCCGAGAGGTCAGTAAAGAAGACAGACAGGAGGGGGGGGAGAAACAAATGGGGAAAACAATACAAGTATAATCATATCATGAATGAGTAGCGGCCAAAGAAGTCCTAAGTAAAAATATTAAAGAAGTAATTCAGGCATGGTTAGCCATTCTAACCAAAGATAAGGTTCAGTAATATACAGTAATATAATACAGCATGGGGTATTAAAATTAATATAATTGCATTTCCTAAGAAAACAGCAGGAGGTCCCAAAGGTACAGTACATGGGCCTAGGTTGTCAAGAGGCCCTATCGATTTGTCTATATAGATACCACGTTGTGGTCTCAAAAAGTTTATAGATGAACGACTGTACATCCGGGTCTAGAGTATCAATATACTTCTCCCACTTCTTGGCAAACCGCCTGACCCCCAATTCAATATCAGGAAAAGTACCTCGCCTCTCAAAATAAATAATCCGGAGGGTCATGTGTTTCACAGCCATCAAAGAAGGGGTAGGCGGTTTGATCCAATTATTAAGAATTTGTTTCTTGGCAATTGTCAGGATAACAGAGAGTACCGGAACAATATCTCTATCTTCAGGCCCAAGAGACCACTCCCTAAAATCAAGTAGCAAACAAGCCTTCGGGCGTTTTATTAACCGTAAGTTAAATACTGTGTTTAGATAAGCGACCACCTTGTACCAAAACTCAGATATTTTCCGGCAAGACCACATATTGTGGTATAAGGTGGCACTTTGTGCAGTACATTTGATGCAACAGCCAGTGTCGTGTGGGACCATGTGTGCCCTCTGATTAGGCGCTATATATGCCCTTTGGAGCAGTCTTCAAGTGAACCTCTTGCAAAGAGGCAGAGTATAAGAACCTAAAAGTGGGTAAAATGTTATCTAACAATTCAGCGCACGATCCCATATTGGGGATATCTCTGGACCATGAAGACAATGCGGAATCCCAGAGGTGTTTCTGAAGTAACGGAGATGGTAAGGACAATCTTTAGTAAGAACCATTAAGGTGCGCAGCGGGTCTGTGGTAGCCTCAGAAATCATTGGGTGAGACTGGGATTGAGCAAAGTGTCTAGCCTGCAAGTACATAAAAAATTCCCGGTGGGAAATACCAAATTTTATCTGGATATCCGAGAAAGAAGCACTGCATTGCCTCCTGGGTCGTATATGTCTCTAATAGCTGCGATCCCCTTTTCTCTCCAACTCAAAAAATGTGCGTTATCAAGGCCAGGAAGGAAACATGGGTTACCCCAAAACGTAGTGTGAAGAGAGGTGTCCGGTTTTCTCTGGGCTTTAGTGTGAGTGGCCTGCCATGCTCGATATGCATGCCAAAATAAAATATTATGTTTTATCTCAGATGGGAGACGGGAGTTTGGGGTGTGTAAGAGTGCAGCAGGGGAGAAAGGATGGAATACGGCCAGTTCAAGTGGCAAGTTCGTAAATACTGATCTGCCCCAAAGCCAGTCTGTGATATACCGGTACATCGCTGCTCTACTAAATAGAACAGGATCCGGGATTCCCATACCTCCCTCTTCACGTAATAGCTGCAACCTAGCGTAGGGGACTCTTGGTCGTTTACCTGCCCATAGAAATCTAGTGAAACACTGTTTAAGAAAAAGGACATCTTTCTCAACAAGGGCAATAGGGAGCATAAGAAGAAAATAAGCAATCTTGGGGAAAACAACAGATTTAATAACTTCTGCGCGACCCATAAGAGACAAGGGCAGAGACGCCCAGTCTGTAAGGATTTTAGACACCTTGGACAAAATAGGACCAAAATTAACCGCATATAGATCCGGGAGGGAAGTAGGGATCTGAACCCCTAAATATCTAAGACTATCTCGAGCCACTGGAAATCGGGACAGGACCGGGTGTAATGGAAAGAGGGAAGAGTCTCCTGAAAGGAGGAGAAGCTCGGATTTAGATATATTAATTTTGTATCCCGCAAAGGAACCAAATTGTGCAATCAGGGAGACAATCGCAGGGATGGATGTATTAGGATGAGAAATAAATAGAAGCATGTCGTCAGCATACAGTGATAATTTTACCATGGTGTCCATTATTTTTATGCCTGTAAATCTGGGAGAATTTCTCAGGGAAACAGCTAGCGGTTCTAAAGCTAAGGCAAATAATAAAGGTGACAAGGGGCAGCCCTGACGTGTGCCACTCTGGATAAGAAAAGGGGATGAGAGGATCCATTCCCCAAAACTTGAGTGGAGGGAGATTCATATACTCGGGAAATAAGAGAGACAAAGTCCTCAGGTGCACCAAAGCGGTGGAGAGTTTCATACAGATGGTCCTAGGTGACAAGGTCGAACGCCTTTTCGGCATCAAGTGACAATAATACATTAGTGTCAGTGGGTTTGGAAAGCTGAAAGGCCGCATAACAGTCAAGACCTTTCGGATATTGCTCACTGATTGCCGACCCCAGACAAATCCAGTCTGGTCTGTATGAACTATATCAGGGACTATGAATTTGAGTCTATTCGAGAGGATTTTAGTGAACAATTTATAATCCGTGTTTAGAAGGGAGATCGGACCATAAGAACTGGGAGACTCAGGATCCCGGCCAGGCTTCGGGATAACCTTTATGACTGCGGAATTAAAATATTTTGGCAAGGAAGCACCCTGCATAAAAGAATTAAATACGACAGAAAGAGGTTCGCACAGTCTAGTAGATAGAATTTTATAGTAGTCATTGGCGAAACCGTCAGGGCCCGGAGTCTTCCCAGTCTTCAGTCCAGCTATTGCTTAAGAAACTTCCTCAGTGGTGATAGGTGCAAGAAGAGAGGTACAGTGCGACTCTGACACTTGAGGCAGATCAGTAGAAGACCAAAAGCTAGACTTGCAGAGAGTGAATGACCACTTTAGGGTGTCTGCCTTTTAACAAACGGGATAAAAGTTTGCCAGACTTGTTGCCATATCTGTAAATGCCACAGTCTCTTGAAAATTAATATTTAGCTTCCATTTGAGAAAGGAGGGTATCAAACAGTGTTTTTTTGTGTAAGGTACCATTCCCTAGTAGAAGGGGAGGGGGAGGATTTAAATTCCTAAAAAGAGTGAGTAAGAGCCGCCTGGGCTTCCAAATATTGTGAGTTTAAATCTAAATCCCTTTTTTTACTATAGCACATAATGTGCCCCCGAATAACTGATTTTGACGCCTGCCAGAAAAGAGCAGGATCATCGCTCAGAGTTTCTCCATTATGCGTATGATAATCTAGCCACGCTGCATCTAATGAGAAGCGGAATTTCAGAGAACCATTTAAATGAGAGGGGAAGTGCCAGGAGCGAAAAGGGGATTTTTCTGAGAGGAGCATCAATTTCATCCAGCATAAAGCATGGTCCGAAATACAGATATCCTCAATTTTAGAGTCAGCCACTTTTGAGAAAAAGGAGTCGGATAACAGCAGATAATCAATCCTCGAGAACGTGTGGTGTGCAGCTGAGAGGCATGTTAATTCCCTTTCTAATGGGTAGCATGCGCGCCACACATCCACTAAGGACAACTGCGAGCAAATACCAATACGTGGTAACGAGGGGGGAGCGCGAGGGGGGGGGGGGATTTATCCAAGGTTGGAGAAGAATATAAATTAAAATCTCCACCCAGGATTATAGGAATTTCAGAGTAGCTTAGTAGCTTAGTGACCATGTTCATATAAAATTGCTTAGAGTACTGATTGGGAGCATAAATATTACAAAGTAGGAACCTGGATGCATACAATGTGACATCTGCCAGTACATACCGACCCTGAGTGTCATCTAAAATTGCATGGACAGAGATAGGGACCGTGTGCCGTGCTAAAATAATCACTCCCCTAGCCTTAGAAGAGGAGGAGGAAGAGGCTACCACAGACCAACCCATAGTGTTCAGTTTTACCACCTCATTTGGCATAAGGTGTGATTCCTGAATGAAAACAACATCCATCCCCACCTTCCGAAGATAGAGCAAAATCTTTCTGTGTTTAGCTGGGGAGTTGATCCCTCCCACATTCCACGTGCCGACACTTAATCTAGCCATGCATCAAATTAACTGGGAAAACCTGAAATCCTGCGCAGTAACCATAATATCTACAGCCGCCGAAAAATGGATACAAAACATAACGGGGTGGACACATAAGGAGAAGAAGGGGAGGGGGAGAAGAAAAGAGGGACAGAAACATAGAAAACACACAAAATATAACATTAACATTGTGAAAGAAAGTCCTGCTAAGGACAATCATAACTTCAGAAAACGAGAACAACCGGTTCAAGCAAGCACAGAGGCCGTCATAGACCGCCAATGAGCCAGCCAGAATTATGAGAACCTCGGCAACATAATATATGAAAATATACATAGGAAAAATAACAAGAAAATATCAGAGCACACAGAACATGTTACAGAAAAAGAAAAACGCAGCCTGTCACATAAGAAGAAGGGGGAGATGTCTCCGCTAAGCATATATAAGCATTCTAGAAAGATTACATAGCCACAAAAAGACAACAGATGAATAAGAAAAATCTAAAACATAAAACAAGGCAAAAAGGTTCAGCCCGCTGTATAAGACCAAAGTCTCTTTTGGGGGAAAAAACCTCTGCAGCAGATTCTACAGCAATAATTAAATTGGCAGACATAACCGGAAACAGAGAAGTCCAGGAGCAATACTCAGCCATCTCGATCCAGGGTGTCATCCGCCTGAGAGGAGTCGTTATTTGCCTTGGATGCCTCAGAACCATAAGCCTCTGCATCTGCAAGATTTGTAAAGTCCCGGAAAGAACTTCCATCAAACAGGCGTAGTCTTGCAGGGAAGAGCAGAGCAAATTTTTTATTCGCCTTTACCAAACGGGAGCAAAGGGGGGGTAAATTCCCGACGTGCCCGGGAAACCTCCGCGGAGTAGTCCTGGAAAATGGGCAAACGAGCTCCCTCCCATTGTAAATTCCTGTGCCTCCTGGATGCCGTCCATATTGCCTCCTTATGGAGAAAGTTCAGACATTTAAATATAACCACACGTGGTCTGCTATTAGGTGAAGAACGTGGGGGACCCAGTCTGTGGGCTCTCTCGATAACTAAGCCAGTGCATTCATCTTGGATATGCAACAAATCAAGGAGGGACGTTTGTAAAAAAAAAAAGAGTCAAATCAGGACCTTTCAGTGACTCAGGGAGCCCCAGCACCCGAAGATTCGATCTCCTCGATCTATTTTCAAGATCGTCAACCTTGTTTAGCAGCTGGAAGTGAGATTTCTGGAGCTCATCATATCTGTGCTTAAGATCCCCAACATCCTGAAAAGTCTCCCCCAGCCTTTGTTCATTTGTAAGAACAGTCTTAGATAACTGCTTGATTTGGGATTTTAGATCTTTTACTGCCTGCTGCATTTTAGCAGCATGTGCATCCATGATAGGCTCCATGGCATCCCTAACAGCTCTCACTACATCAGCATAAGTCACTGGAGAGGCAGGGGAACAGTTAGGCTCACCTGAGGGAGAAATGTGTTTTGCAGAAGCCTGTTTAATGCTGCTAGCAGCCTGCAGACTCGTTTGTGAGCTAGGTGTGGCGGCCATCTTGGATTCCCCTGGCCGTTTTTCAGACCTCGATCTCTGGGCTTTAGAGAGTATGGGGGAGGACAGAAACCTTTCCATCCAATCCCCAGCACTTTCCCACAGGTAGTGTGCGCCAGGCGCGGAGAAAAGCCGCGAGCGGGAGGCGCTGTGTGCTCCGGTTACACATGGGCGCCGGAACCGGAAGTTCATTTCGGATCCTTTCTAATACTAAATGTGTGCAGAGAATAAAGGAAAATGGTAATGATATGTACATTGGATCACTCTTTGGCCGCAAAATACTTAATATTGGACTGTAAAAAGTTGATAAATTATAAACAAAGCAGATTTGTTTCTTTTTCTTTTTTGTGATTACACAGTATCTGGTTAGCAAGTGGTAAATCCTTTGACAGGACACCATTAGCTCCTGAAGGGTACTGAACACTAGCTGCGGCTATGCGCTCCTCCCACAGCACGCCGTCACCCCCCTAACGGAGCCAGAAGTCAGAAGACGCGTGAGTATTATTACCGGATATCTGCAAGAGGGACCTCCGGTCATTGTGATGGCTCAAGGTACCGCGCAGCGAGCGGGAACGCTGCGCGGACATGCTATCCATACACAGCGCACAGCAGGGCGCTGGGGGGGGGGCGCCCTGGAAAGCATGAAAAGCTACTCTGACTGGCAAAAAGGTAGCATATTGGGCCGTGGCACAATCCTACACCCCCGCCAGTATAGATATTACCTCATATTTGCTAAGGAAAAATGTGCCATTGCAGGGGGTGCGGCTTCTTCCTCAGGCAGCCAGCCCACTGTTCAGCGCCATTTTCTTCCAGCAAAAAGCAAGGGAAGAAACGCTGATCCTCCTCTCAACTTATGATTTTAGTATCAGAGTGAAAAAAGGGGGGGAAAGTGTATATTGTGGTATTCTAACCTATTATTGACAATATATATAGAGTGGAAAGTCTGTGTACAAAGTACACGACACAGGGATTTTTTATTTAAGCACTGATTTGTGAACTGGCAATTCCTTTCTGTGTCCCTCTGACAGATTTTACTGTGGGTCTGTCCCCTATAAGCCCCGGAGTGTCTGTGGTGTGATTGTGCACGTGTGTGACATGTCGGAGGCAGGGAGCTCTTCCTCTGTGGGAGCCATGTTAGGGACACAGAGTTGTAATGTGACACCAAGAGCCTGACTGGGTGAAAGATTTACGTGATAGTGTTAATCATATCAGTAAGAGATTGGATAAGTCTGAGTCTCATGCAGTTAAATGAAAATAATCTGTTGAAGATGTGATTTTTAATAGTTCTGCCTTTCATCCACAGGGGACCCCTCTCGGTCACATAAACATTTGCACAAGTAGTATGAACTGATACCAACACGGACGCTGATTCCTGTGTCGACAATAGTAATTCCAGGGGAATAGGTCCTAAGTTAGCGAAAAACATTAAAAACATGTTTTTAGCTATAAAGGAGGTATTAGAAGTTACAGGGCCCCTCCTTTACCACAGGAGCAGGCTTACTTTAGTAAAGAAGTAATGTAACTTTCCCTCCACCTCATGAGCTGAACAGTCTCTTGGAGGGAGTCTGGTTTAACCCGAAAATAAATTTTCAGATTCCCAAAAGAAGTCAGGCAGCTTAGCTTTTTCCATGCAGAGGATAGGAAAAGGTGGGAGTCACCCCCCATTTTAGACAGTGCCCTGTCACGGTTAAAGAAAAAAGGTGTTTCTCCCTGGGACGGCTTCACTAAAGGAGCCGGCAGACCGCAAGTTAGAGACTACGTTGAAATCTATTTATGTGACCAATGGGACACTACTCAGGCCTACCATTGCCTGTGCGTGAGTGAGTAGTGCTATTGAAAAGTGGTCAGATAACTTGTCATCTGACATTGACACGATAGATAGAGACGAGATACTCCTAACGTTAGGTCATATCAAAGACGCTGCGGCGTACATGCTAGAAGCCATGAAAGATATTGATCTCTTGGGATCAAGAGCCGCTACCATGGCAATTTCAGCACGTAGGGCATTGTGGATTCGCCAATGGAATGCAGACGCAGATTCTAAAAGGAATATGAAGGCTCTCCCGTATAAGGGCAAAGCCTTGTTTGGAGATGGGCTGGATGCCTTAGTTTCTGCGGCTACCGCAGGTAAGTCAACATTTTTGCCTAATGCTCCTGCGCCGGCGAAGAAGACGCATCACTCTCAGATGCAGTCCTTTCGGACCAATAAATATAAAAAGGGTAAAGGTTCCCCTTTCTTTGTAGGTAAAGGGAGGGGAAAAGGTAAAAAGTCCACTGCGTCTCCAGGATCGCAAGAGCAGAAATCAACCTCTGCTTCTGCAAAATCTTCAGCATGACGCTGGGGCTCCCTTGCAGGAGTCCGCTCAGGTGGGGGCACGTCTGAAACTCTTCAGTCAGATTTGGGTTCAATCTGGCCTGGACCCGTGGGTCTTACAAATAGTGTCCCACGGGTACAAGCTGGAGTTTCAAGGCATTCCCGCATGCCGATGTTTCAAATCGGCCTTACCAGCTTCTGCTCCAGACAGGGAAGTGGTATCGGCAGCAATACGAAAATTGTGTCAGGATCAAGTGGTTGTCCTGGTTCCCTTGTCGCAACAAGGAGAAGGTTTTTTTGGGGGGGGGTTTTCAAGCCTTTTCTTAGTCCTGAAGCCGGATTGCTCGGTCAGACCGATTTTAAACCTGAAAACACTGAATCTCTACATGCAAAGGTTCAAATTCAAGATGGAATCTCTGAGGGCAGTGATTTCCAGTCTGGAGGAGATGGACTTCATGATGTCAGTGGACATATAAGATGTCTACTTCCATGTTCCGATCTATCCTCGCATCAAGCTTATCTGAGATTCGCAGTGCAGGATTGTCATTACCAGTTTCAAACGTTACCGTTCGGGCTCTCCACAGCACCGATGGTGTTTACCAAGGTGATGGCAGAGATGATGGTCCTCCTTCGACGGCAAGGAGTCAACATAATTCCTTACCTGGACGATCTCCTGATAAAGGCGGGTTGGGGGTCCAGGGAAAGGTTGGTGCAGAGCATTGCTCTCTCCCTGACAGTACTCCAACAACACGGTTGGATCATAAAGTTTCCAAAGTCACAGTTGGAACCGACGACAAGGTTATCGTTTCTGGGGATGATACTGGATACAGAAGTACAGAGGGTATTTCTTCCAATGGAAAAGGCTCTGGAAATCCAGAGAATGGTCAGACAAATTCTAAAACAACGAAAGTGTCGATTCATCAGAGGATAATGCTGTCATCCAAAGCCAGAATTTCGCTCCTGTGGTGGCTAAACAGTTCTCGCCTCCTAGAGACGCAGGTTCGGGATTCAGGACTGGGTCCTAGTAACCACGGATGCAAGTCTCCGAGGCTGGGGAGCAGTCACACAGGGAGAAACCTTCCAAGATGGTCAAGTCAAAAAACCTGTTTTCACATAAATGTTCTGGAGTTGAGAGCCATTTACAACGGCCTTCTACAAGCGGTGCATCTTCTTCAAGATCAACCCGTACTGATCCAGTCAGACAATGTAACAGCAGTGGCGTACATAAACCGTCAGGGCGGAACGAAAAGCAGAGCGGCAATTGCAGAGGTGACAAAGATCCTCCTCTGGGCAGAAAGACATGCAAGAGCTCTGTCGGCAATTTTCATTCCGGGAGTGGACAACTGGGAAGCAGAATTTTTTCTTACACAGAATTACCCCTCCCTTTTAGCACCTGAGTGAAATCACAATCTGATTGAGCAGCTTACCATCATATGTGCATTCAATAGAAATTCGATCAAACAGAAACAGCGCTATGTATAGAAAAATATCTACCTTGAAAAAGATCCTACATAGGATCGAAACGGGTCGGTGGGACTTCTTCTTTCTATGGTGTACCTGTCTGGAAAAGCGGTGAGACTTTTTTCCCCAATCTTGGGATCCATATAACATCTAGGGAATTAAGTCTCCCCTAAACTGGACAAGAAATGGTCACCTTTTTATGTTAATTTATAAGTGTTTTTATTGAATATCTTTGTGTATTTTGGAGAATATTTCCAATTCTGTGGAATAAAACTCGTTGTTTTTATACTACCTGGTGGTGATTGCTCTCCATAAATGACGAAGTGGATGTGAAATTTATGAGGAAGACGCCTGAGACATACTATATGCAAACAAGCCAAGAGAACCACAGTGAGTTGGATGTAGAGGGGGGAACCCCGACACATTTGTCCTGTATGGTGGATTCGATTAAAGAGACAAATACTATGAAAGGCTTGTAATATAACCCCTTCTTGTGAGTGTTCTGTAATAGGGGGTAACCCCAAGAACAGTTCTACACAGGTGGTGGGATAACTTCAGAAAGGTGTCAAAGAAACTCCAGAATATTGTGGAATATCAGCATAGGACTATAATATCTTTAGTTCATATTATCAACACTCAAGTGTGAATGCTTTACCTAGGGGGTAACCCCGATAACATATGTGTATAAAGAGTGGTGGTGAAAAAACCCCAGGGATTCACCAATAAGTGTTGAAACATTGTGCAATTTTGTCACCAGTATTACACAATTTTTTTTGTATTTTGTCTTTTTCCTTTTCATGTTAATTGAATCCTCACCTGTGAAGATTATAAGAAGCTCATTTGAACAGGGGAGTAGATATTTTTCTATACATAGCGCTGTTTCTGTTTGATCGAATTTCTATTGTCTGCATTGTGTGAAGTGATTGGTGTATCACTTAGATCTACGGATTGGCTGCTTTGTATTGCGCCCAGTAAGAATCTCCAAATTTTTGTTTACATCATATGTGCATTGTATTTAGAGAGGCATGGATGGGTCAGCATTAGGAGGGATTGCTGACTCCAGAGAGCCATTGGAGAAGTCAGGGGTGTCTCCAGGTAAGCTGGCTCTCAGATACTGTAGGAGCCATTATCATGTGGCCTTACACTTGGAATTTAGACCCAGACATATGTGTAATTATTTATGCGGTGCGGTGGCCCATGTGTCGGTGTCGCTGGGCGACTTCAGGTCGGCACACCCTAACACTTTATTAACACTTAAGATTTTCCCTATCACTTTGTATATATTTTTGGATTATTTTATTCACACCACTTACATAGCACTTCTGTGCTTCTTATTAACCCTTATTAATTTTCACCTGTGTGCTGACCTGGGGTAGCCAACCTGTTCCGACATGATGGGGTCCTGCACCCCGGACCCATACCTAGTATTAGGGACCCCCAGTGACGGAGAAGCCTTGTCGATCGGCCTGGGGGTTTAACCCTATATCTGCACATATACGCAACTAAGATCTCCGTATTATCTGATTATTATGTAGTATTATTATTTTTCACTCAGTGTGCATTAGGGAACACAAATAATTTTTTCTTAAGCAGAATTCCTCAGCAGACACAATCTCCACCCAGGAGAATGGGGCCTCCACCAAGAAGTCTTCGCAGAGGTGACTGGTCTTTGGGGAGTTCCTCAAGTAGACATGATGGCATCTTGTCTCAACAAGAAGCTTCAGAGATATTTTTTCAGGTCGAGAGACCCTCAAGCAATAGCAGTGGATGCTTTAGTGACCCAGTGGGTGTTTCGGTCGGTGTATGTCTTCCCTCCACTTCCACTAATACCAAAAGTTCTCAAGATCATAAGAAGACCAAGGGTTCAAGCGATCCTCATTGTCCCAGACTGGCCAAGGAGGGCTTGGTATCCAGATCTTCAGGAGTTGCTCATCGAAGATCCTCGGCCTCTTCGCAAGGACCTGCTGCGATAGGAGCCGTGCGTGTATCCAGACTTACTGCAGCTACGTTTGACGGCATGGTTGTTGAACGCCGGATCCTAGTCCGAAAGGCTATTCCCAAAGAAGTCATTCCCACGCTTATTCAGGCCAGGAAAGGTGTAACATGTAGACATTACTACCGTATTTTGAGAAAATATGTGTCTTGGTGTGAAACCAAGAAGGCTCCAACGGACGAATTTCAGTTAGGACGTTTTCTCCATTTTCTTCAGGCAGGTGTGGATGCAAGCTTACAATTGGGTTCAATCAAGGTCCAAATTTCAGCTTTGTCCTTTTTCTTCAGAAACAGTTGGCCTCCCTTCGGGAAGTTCAGACGTTCGTGAAAGAGGTTCTGCACATCCAACCTCCTTTTGTGCCTCCTACGGCACTGTGGGATCTTAATGTGATGTTACAGTTTCTTTAATTGGACTGGTTTGAACCTCTCCAAGAGGTCGAGTTAAAGTTTCTCACTTGGAAAGTTGTCATGCTGTTGGCCTTGGCATCCGCAAGGTGGGTGTCTGAGTTGGGGCTTTGTCTCACAAGAGTCCTTACTTGATCTTCCATGAAGATAGGGCTGAGCTAAGAACTCGTCCGCAATTTCTTCCAAAGGTGGTTTCTTATTTCCATGTGAACCAACCTATTGTGGTGCCAGTAGCTACTGACACTTCAGCTGTTTCGAAGTCTCTGGATGTGGTCAGAGCTTTGAGAATTTGTCAAGAGAACAGCTCGGATAAGGAAAACAGAGGCTCTGTTTGTCCTGTAAGTTCCCAACAAGATTGGGTGCCCTACTTCTAAGCAGACGATTGCGCGCTGGATCAGATGTACGATTCGGCACGCTCATTCCACGGCAGTATTGCCGGTACCGAATTAGATGAATGCCCATTCTACTAGAAGGGTAGGCGCCTCTTGTGCGGCTGCCCGGGGGATCTCGACATTGCAGCTCTGCCGAGCTGCTACTTGGTCAGGGGCAAATACATTTGCAAAGTTTTACAAGTTTGACACCTTGGCCACTGATGACCTACAGTGTGGTCAATCGGTTCTGCAGGAATATTCGCACTCTCCCGCCTGTAGTGGAGCTTTGGTATAACCCCATGGTACTAAAGTGGACCCCAGCATCCTCTAGGACGTATGAGAAAACAGGATTTCTTTTTCATCCACTAGGGGTCACTGGAGTACTCTTGGGATATGGACGGCTTCCGCAGGAAACAGCACTGAATATTTAAATTTAGAACACTCCACCCCTCCATATCCCCGAGTACCTCAGTGTTTTTTCTGTGCTCGACATAGTAACAGCTCTGTGGCTGAGTCCACAATTACTTTGAATTTTAATTATTATTTTATTTTTTTTGGAATATTTTTTCTATTTTTATTACATCCCATTCCCCCTTCCAAAAGGCAGGGTCAGGGATAGTGCAAGCTGCTGATAGCAGCAGGGGCGTGTCGGTCCTCACTAAATGAGCACCCTCACAGCCACACAGAGATCTTCTGTACACAGGCTGGCCGGCGCTTACTGAGAAGCCCCGTCGGAGCCTCATCACAACGAAGTGCAGGTATGTGTGCGGGGCGGACAGCTCCTGCCCCGAGGTGTGGGGACATTGATTACAGGCGCCGCCGCTGCTCCGGCCGCCGTGTCTCATAGACTGCCCGCTGCTCCGGCCGCCGCTTGCTCATAGCCCGCCCGCTGCTCCGGCCGCCGCTTCACTTAGCCCGCCTGCTGCTCCGGCCGCCGCTTCACATAGCCCGCCCGCTGCCCCGGCCGCTGCTCACGCCGCCGCTTGTTCAGCTGCTCTGCTAATCATAGCGCTTCACAGTGGGCTCCCCGTCCCGCTTCCAGGTCCCGCTGGCTTCCCCACGAACCCGCTGCCCGGCCCTCACTGCATCCGCAACGGAGCAGACGTGGGGGGTGGGGGTGGGGGGGGGGGGGGGGTGGGGAGAGAAGGTACAGCAGCAACATAGCAGTATGATATATATATATATATATATAAGACTGGCAGGGATGGTTACACAGGCTATTTATAATATCAGTAGGAATAGAACCTGCACTGTGATTATATGTATAAGCATGGCAGCCATTTTTAACCGTGCTTCCTGTGTCTTCCTCTGTGATTCCAGAACGTTCCAGTACTACATCTCTACTCCACCGGAGGCGCAGGGGTGTTAGTGGGAATTTGGGATCACATTTCATAGTACTGGCCACGTGTACTGCACTTGGCCAGATATATATATAGAGACACCTTACTACTATTTTACTGAGTCGTGCAAGTG
Source organism: Pseudophryne corroboree (assembly GCF_028390025.1). Classification (NCBI taxonomy): domain Eukaryota; kingdom Metazoa; phylum Chordata; class Amphibia; order Anura; family Myobatrachidae; genus Pseudophryne; species Pseudophryne corroboree. Next base: position 422,215,146 of record NC_086449.1, on the reverse strand, counting down.
TCTGTGTTTGTGTATTGTATTGTCTGTCGCCATAATGAGTAAGGCACCAGCAAAAACTAAAAAGCATAATTGCAAAGTCTGTAGCAGTGTGTTACCGGATGGATCTACCACATGTACAGTATGTTTTGTGGATTCGGTTCAGAATACAATTTCTGCTCCAGTTTTACAGCCTATTTCCTCACCGACCCCTCCTTGGGAAATGTTAGCAAATGTACTGGCTGGGTTGCAATCAGAATTGACCGCCGCTCGACAGGAGCGGGAAACGGCAAGATCTGAATCTAGAGTGAGACCGCCAGAACTAACGGAGGCGTCTCCGCCTTGCGTAAGGTCCAAATCCATTTTGGGTAAACGGGATAAATTTCATATGTCTTATGATTTTCCAGTTTCTGCTATGTTGCATTCTGACGATTCCATGCCAGACCTCACGGAACAAGATGAGGGTGAGGAGGGCGAAGTGGAGTCAGATAGTGAGGATTTTAACAATTCCGGCATTGATGATCTCATCAGAGCGGTGCGTCAGTCTCTGAAGTTTACTGAAACTGAGGAGCCTCTCACAAATGATCAAGTCGTATTTACTAAACGACAAAAAACTCCAATAAGTTTTCCTGTCTCGGAATCTCTTAATCAGATGTTAGTAGAAACACAACAGAATCCAGATAAACGGTTTTCTATACCTCGCAGATTTAAGTCTAGTTACCCGTTTCCAGACTCGGTAACATGTACATGGGAGAATCCACCAATAGTTGATTCGTCAGTGTCGAAGCTTACCAAGAAATTAACCATACCAGTGCCAGCAGCTACTACGCTTAAAGACCCTTCAGATCGCAAGATAGAAACTATGCTAAAGTCCATGTATGTAGCAGCAGGAGTGATGCTGAGACCTGGATTGGTTGGCATCTGGGTCACTAAGGCGCTCATAATATGGATTACAGAACTCAAATCTGCTTTACATGACGAAAACCTGATACTACTTGCAAATCAAATGGGTGAGGCTGTAGAGTATCTCTGTACAGCGTCTACTGACGTCTGTCAGCTCACTTCTCGTATTTCATCGTCGCTAGTTACGGCACGAAGAGCACTCTGGCTGCGTGCTTATCATGCGGAGGCAGAGGTCAAACGAGGTATAGAGGCGTTGCCTTACGATGGCAAGAAGTTGTTTGGTCCTGAATTGGACGCATGGATTGCTGAGGCTACGGGAGGTAAGTCTGTTTTCTTACCATTGCCTCCACCGGTATCAAGAAGGAGGTACGCTGGACCTTCGTTCAAATCCTTTAGACCTCAGTCCTTTCGAGGACGTGGCAGAGGAACAGCCACGCCTGCTAGACGTGGACGTGGTTTCCAACAAACCAACACAAGTCGTCAGGACGCTAAGGTTACCGACAAACCAGTGGCATGACGGGCTACCAGCCCATCTCGGTTCTCCGATTGTGGGAGCACGCCTTCAGACGTTCCATTTGGCGTGGTTCCACACATCCGCGGATGTGTGGATCCGCAATTTAGTGTTAAAAGGTTACAAAATAGAGTTCGACTGTCTTCCGCCTCTGCGGTTTTTCAAGACAGGATTGCCTCTGTCGGACGACAAGAGGGCGGTTCTGCAAATTGCCATTCACTCCCTACTGGATTCAGCAGTTTTGATTCCGGTCCCTGTACATCAACAGGGTCAGGGTTATTATTCCAGTCTGTTTGTGGTACCGAAGCCGGATGGCTCAGTCAGACCAATATTGAACTTAAGGGGTCTCAATCAGTACGTAACTTACTACAGATTCAAGATGGAGTCTCTGCGTTCCGTGATTGCGGGTTTAGAGCCAAAGGAATTTATGATTGCGCTAGATCTCAAGGATGCGTACTTACACATTCCAATTTGGCAGCCTCATCAGAAATTCTTGCGGTTTGCAATACGCCAGAACCATTACCAGTTTCATGCTCTACCGTTTGGCCTGTCGTCAGCGCCTCGGGTGTTCACCAAAGTGATGTCTGTGATGATAGCTCATCTCAGATCCCTGGGAGTGACAATAGTTCCGTATTTAGACGATCTGCTCATCAAAGCTCCGTCTCAACAGATGCTTCTCCAACATGCGCTGCTAACGTACGATGTACTGGTTCACCACGGTTGGATTGTCAACTTCAAGAAATCACATCTAATTCCGTCTCAACGCCTTCAATTCCTAGGTATGATTCTCGATACGGTCAATCAAAGAATTTACCTACCACAACAGAAAGTACAAATTCTACGCCATCTAGTACAATTAGTGCTCAAGCCACGCACAGTGTCTGTACACTTGTGCATTCGCCTCTTAGGCGCAATGGTGGCAGCTTTCGAAGCGCTTCAGTTCGGAAGATTTCACTCGCGTCCATTTCAACTGAATGTGCTCGCCCAGTGGTCGGGCTCGCATCTGCAGATTCACCACAGGGTGAGGTTGTCGCCAAGGGCAAGAGTGTCTCTGCTCTGGTGGCTCAAGGAACACAATTTAAACGCAGGGAGACTGTTCGGAGGCTGGAATTGGATAATTCTAACGGCGGACGCCAGTCTCAGAGGTTGGGGAGCGGTAATTCAAAATTGTCAGCTCCAGGGTCTCTGGGCGGATCACGAAAGATTGCTGTCTATAAATGTCCTGGAACTCCGCGCAATTTACAATGCGCTACGACAAGCAGTGCACATGATTCGCTCTCAGCCTGTCTAAGTTCAGTCAGACAATGCGACGGCGGTCGCATACATCATCAAACAAGGAGGAACGAGAAGCCGCATGGCAATGCGAGAAGTAGCTCGAATCCTCAATTGGGCGGAATGCCACCAGGTGATATTGTCGGCCGTGTTCATTCCGGGAGTGGACAACTGGGAAGTGGATTATCTCAGTCGTCGGGATTTTCATCCAGGAGAATTGGCATTAAATCCAGAAGTGTTTCACATGTTGGTTCAGCGATGGGGTTATCCTCAGGTGGACCTGATAGCGTCTCGACACAATCGCCAAACGCTCCAGTATGTGTCCAGCACAAGAGATCCAGAGGCAGTGGCGGTGGATGCTCTCACTGTCGCGTGGCCGTACAGTCTTGTGTATCTGTTTCCACCGTTTCCGTTGCTCCCTCTGGTGCTAAAACGGATCAAAAGAGAGTCTGTCACAGTCATTCTAGTGGCGCCTCATTGGCCTTGGAGAGCTTGGTTCTCGGATCTCCAAGGACTACTCGCAGACGATCCTTTGCCGCTCCCACTACGTCCAGACCTGTTACAACAGGGTCCGTTCCTTTACCCCGATTTAGCGCGGCAGCGTTTGACGGGGTGGCTGTTGAGACCGCCCTCTTAAGAAGAGAGGGCATTCCAGATTCGGTTATACCAACCATGTTACGAGCTAGGAAGCCGGTTACGGCAGCTCATTATTACAGAATATGGCGTGCCTATATAGGTTGGTGTGAAGCTCGGAAGTTTCGGACATCATCTTTCAAGTTATCCCACCTTTTGTTATTTCTACAAACGGGGTTGGATGGAGGACTGCGTTTATCTACACTAAAGGTGCAGGTATCTGCTTTGTCAATTTACTTTCAAAGACGATTGGCTCTATTGCCGTCTATACGCACTTTTCTCCAAGGTGTCCTCAGAGTACAGCCTCCATTCATTCCACCTACAGCGCCATGGGACTTGAATCTGGTTTTAGATTTCTTACAGTCTTCATATTTTGAACCCTTACAGCAAGTGGATATAAGGTTTCTCACTTGGAAAACAATTTTTCTTCTAGCCTTAGCTTCGGCAAGGCGTGTTTCAGATTTGGGTGCCTTGTCATGCAAGTCACCGTATTTGGTGTTTCATGATGACAGAGCGGAACTTCGGACGAATCCCGCTTTCTTACCAAAGGTAGTGTCATCTTTTCACATCAATCAACCAATAGTAGTTCCTGTGTTGACAGCACATTCTGGAACTCTGGATGTGGTACGCGCATTACACGTTTATGTGTCCCGAACGTCTTCAGTTCGTAAGACGGATACGTAGTTTGTTCTCTATGATGCTGCCAAGATGGGTTGGCCAGCGTCTAAACAAACCTTATCCAGATGGATAAAACTGACCATACGTCAGGCTTACCTTCATGCTAGGTTACAGCCGCCTACATCAGTAACCGCTCATTCCACGCGTTCTGTGGGAACATCATGGGCAGCTGGTCGTGGAGCTTCTACGACGCAGCTTTGCCGTGCGGCTACATGGTCTTCAGTGCACACGTTTGTGCGCTTTTACAAGTTTGATACGTTTGCGGCATCAGCATCTAGCTTTGGCCGCCTAGTGTTACAGGTGCCAAACAGCTCTCCCGCCCACTGGGGAAGCTTTGGTACGTCCCAAGAGTACTCCAGTGACCCCTAGTGGATGAAAAAGAAAATAGGATTTTGGTACTTACCAGGTAAATCCTTTTCTTTGAATCCATAGGGGGCACTGGACGCCCACCCAGAGCAGTTTTACCTAGTTTGTGGTGAGTTCTGAGGATCTTATGGTAACACACTCTCACCGACTGGTTCAGATTATCAAGTGCTGGTTAGGGTGTCAACTGTTTAGTTGTCAGTAACGTTAGGTGTCAACTTCGTTATTGTCCGTTATGTTATATGTAATACTCCATTGTCAACCTCTCTATAGTTCCTGTTCGGCTCAGTAAAAAACACTGAGGTACTCGGGGATATGGAGGGGTGGAGTGTTCTAAATTTAAATATTCAGTGCGGTTTCCTGCGGAAGCCGTCCATATCCCAAGAGTACTCCAGTGCCCCCTATGGATTCAAAGAAAAGGATTTACCTGGTAAGTACCAAAATCCTATTTTTAACACCTACCGGTAATTCCTTTTCTCCTAGTCCGTAGAGGATGCTGGGCACCCAGCCCAGTGCGTACTTTACCTGCAGTAATTATTTTGTTATGGTTTTACACAGGTGTTGTGTTAAAATTGTTTTCAGCACGTTGCTGCTATGGTCATGCTCGTTGGCATGTGTTATGTTGAATGCCATGTTGTGCTGCATGGTTGAAGTGTGAGCTGGTATGAATCTCGCCATTAACTTAAAAGTAAATCCTTTTCTTGAATTGTCCGTCTCCCTGGGCACAGTTCCTATACTGAGGTCTGGAGGAGAGGTCTGGAGGAGGGGCATAGAGGGAGGAACCAGTTCACCCTCTGAAAAAGTCTTAAAGTACCCATGGCTCCTGCGGAACCGTCTATGCCCCATGGTACTAAAGTGGACCCCAGCATCCTCTACAGACTAGGAGAAAAGGATTTACAGGTAGGTATTAAAATCCTGTTTTTAGCATTCCGTAAAAGCAAAATTGTGGCAGGGCATGCTGGAACTTGTAGTTTCATAACAGCTGGAGAGCCACATGTTGGGCCGGCCTAGCCTAGGTAGTTGCACTATCACTGCCCCGTGACTCTTTTATATTTGGCTTGTGAGGTATCTGATCTGTCCTGCCTGGCCCCAGTGGTCATGCCTCATCATGATACCATCGGTGGGTGATGGTACTGGCTCAGGGCACCGTATCGCCCTGCTACAGCCTGCACAGAGTGTTATCAGTGTAAACTAATCAGCACTAAAAGAGGCCTATTTTGTCTCTTCAATTACTGTTCAATGATATTGCATTATAGGTTAATATGGATTAAATAGTGCATGTAATAGACAGAATGCTTTCCAATCACTCTGTTTGGCACATCTGCAACTGCATATGCCAATTTGGCTCTTGTAATGCTCAACAGTGCTGATGCTGTGTGGCCGAGCATAAGCAAATACAGGCGACACTTCTCAGTCGGTCACACATTCACTTGCAGCTATATGAGTAACTGGGTGGTAACAGTGTTCGCTGCAGTGAGGGTGTGTAGGCGAAATTGCAGGCCATGGTAAATTCAGAACAGTGTTGGTTTCTGTGGACGAAGCTCTCTCTCTCTGAGTTAGTATTCAAGTCATGCTGCAAAATGTTCCTTCCTGTGGGGATAAACGGAATTCCTAGGGATTGAAGGAAATACACATATCCATTTGGTTGGGCCACAAGTGGGTAGAATTACTAACTAATGGTGTGTACAGACGGTGAGATATTTTCTTACGATTTTGACTATATAGTCAAAATCGTAAGAAAAGTTAGTGGAGGGACCCGGCATCGGCATCGAATCGGGATCGCAAGGTGACTTTCACCTTGCGATCCTGATTCGATGCCGATGCGCGGTCGGTATCGCAAGTCTAGATAGACTGTGCAGGCAAGTACATTTTGACTATCTCTATAGAAGAGAGAGTCAAAACTGACACATAGTCAGTATCGCAAGAACACTCATTATGTGCTTGCGATGCCGACCTAGCCCCGTCGCATAGTGAGAATCAGGCATAGTCCGAATCTCACCGTGTGTATGGGCCTTAAATGTCGTCAAAGCCGCCGATTTTCAGTAGTGGCTTTGTCCAATGGTTTTAGAAACGGCAGTATATGTAAGTGCTCAATCAGGCTTGTTTAGCATTTATTTTTATTGCTGATTTAAAACTTTATCAAATGATCGATGACTTTGACAATCTGCTTCTTAGTAATGCTGCTTTCAGATCGCAAATGCCGGATCCCACCCAGTAAGAGAAACGTGTCCTTACCGGGTGGGATCCGGCATTTGCGCTCCTCTGCTGGCTTTCCGACCCGGCAATATACCGGGTCGGTTGCCATAGCAGCGGGGGGCACAGCAGGGGCGGGGGTGGAGGCGGCGCCGGGAGATGAGCTCATCTCCTGCGCCGCCTCTCCCTATGCTGTGATTGGGAGCCGTGTCGCATCGGAACGGCTCCCATTCACACTGCACCTGACCCGGTATTCAACCCGGTAATAACCCTTCCTTTTTACCGGGTTGAATTACCGGGTCAGGCGACCCGCTAATTCAGCAAAGGAGCTTTCACATTGCACACTGACCCGTTTCGACACGGCAATATGCCGTGTCGATACCGGGTTATTTGTGCGATGTGAAAGGGGTATTAAATCTGCTCCATGACTCTTGACTTGTTGAAATGTTAGAATCCCACTCCCTTTGTTAGAACATGTTTATGTTTGGGGTCTGTTTACTTTATTTGTAATTACAACTGCTGTTCATATTACTACAGGTTGAGTATCCCATATCCAAATATCCGAAATATGGAATATTCCGAAATACGGACTTTTTTGAGCGAGAGTGAGATAGTGAAACTTTTGTTTTCTGATGGCTCAATGTACACAAACTTTGTTTAATACACACAGTTATTAAAAATATTGTATTAAATGACCTTCAGGCTGTGTGTATAAGGTGTATATGAAACATAAATGAATTGTGTGAATGTACACACACTTTGTTTAATGCACAAAGTTATAAAAACTATTGGCTAAAATGACATTCAGGCTGTGTGTATAAGGAGTATATGTAGCATAAATGCATTCTGTGCTTAGATTTAGGTCCCATTACCATGATATCTCATTATGGTATGCAATTATTCCAAAATACGGAAAAATCCGATATCCAAAATACCTCTGGTCCCAAGCATTTTGGATAAGGGATACTCAACCTGTATAACGTTTAAAACAATGTGTAAACTCCTGTGAATGTGTAAAAGATGCTAAACTCTAAAATACCGTTGTTCCATTATTGCTTATTAATGGAAGTATTCATGTTATTTGCAGCCTCCTTGACTTTCTGTTCCCTGTATAAAAGTGGATTGGAATTTAGCGTAGTTCTTTTATATAATTAACTCTGCTTAACCAGTAGACCTCCTCTTTCTGCTTTTGCAGCAGTGGGCTATAACTTTGAAGCATATTTGTACTTTTTATCCAAATTTCACCCAGTGGGTAGCTGTCAGCACATAACTGTCTGCTATAAATTTTATTATAAGTTTTATTAAATGAAATTTTTCATTTTAGGAGTGGATAATATGAGGTCGAATTTAGGAGCCAGTCTGGCAAGTTCAGGAGACATTTTACAAAGAAAAGCCCACCGCACAGGTGTGGGAACGACATCGCCAATATAATTTTGAGATTTCACATGTAATAAATTTGGAGATGTGCTACGGACTACCCAAAATGCAATCAAAGAAAGGGTCAGAGCAGGAAATACAAGGTGCGCTAGGCATCAAGTATATATTAAAACATAACTTTTTATAGATGATAAATAAAAAGTTTGGGTACTGCACGACTGAAGCAAAATATTAAAAATAAAAACTGAAATAAAGTACGAAGTGGTGAAGATAAACGAACTGTCTTACTGTGGTATATGAGGTTTGGAAGTTTGAGTCCCTTGTATGGCATGCTGAGCAAAGTTGTTGTTTTTTTAATACTGGGGGATTAAAGTGAAGGTGCACGTATCTCCTGTATGTACAGAAGTTCCATAAAACGCACCTGCCTGCCCCTGTCCCATCAGCACATCAGTAGAACATCATAAAAAAACATGTTACGACGGTGAGGTAACATTGGATCCTCACCATTGCAGGCTGAACCATCAGCTAGAGCGTTCTCAGGAAAAAAATGCGGTTCTTCAGGGGGTTTCTTGGTACTCAGAAACCCTGCATTATGACGTCAGTTGTGTCACCGGGTGTGGTATGCGTGATCGACGGTCAGAATACCTCTGCAGCCGAATTTCCACTCTATGGGTGCCGTGGACACCCATGAGTGGGAATAGTCCCTGTTGGTCGGCATGCCGACCGTCGGGATTGTGAGGGGGCGAGATGTAGGGGGAGGTATACTGCCGGGCACATAACTACATCTCATGTCACCATTTCTGTCAGATAGAAAGCAGGTCGTTAAAGCGGGGGAATTTACTTCATGTGCGTCAACGATCAGCACTGGGACCCGCCAGGGATGTGTCCTTTCCCCCTTGTTTTTTTTTCCATACACAAATGACTGCACCTTGGATGCACAATCGGTAAAAATTACAAAATTTGCAGACGATACCACAGTCATTGGTTTAATCGAGGACGAGTCTGCATATAGACGGGAAGTAGACCGGCTGGAACTGTGGTGCAGCAGCAACAACCTCGAGTTAAATCCACTCAAAACAGTGGAGATGGTGGCAGACTTTAGGAGGAAGCCAGCTACTTTACCCCAGCTTGTGATTGCTAACAGTGTGGTGTCGTTGGTAGACTCTTAAGTTCCTGGGGACCAAAATTTCTGGGGACCTGAAATGGAGTTCCAACATTGACTCTACTGTAAAAAAGGCGCAGCATAGGTGGTTCTTCCTGAGGCAAATTAGGAAGTTTAATGTTCCACAAAAGCTGCTGCTGCTCTTTTATTCAGCCATTGTTGAGTCTGTACTATGTTCTTTGATAATAGTCTGGTACAGCTCTGCCAATGAGAGTGACAAATGCAGGATACAAAGGGTGGTGAGGTCGGCAGAAAAGATTGTTGGGACTGACCTACCCTCTGTCCAAGAATTGTACCTGTCCAGAGCTAACAAGTGTGCAGGGAAGATTGCAGGGGATCAGTTACATCTTGACCACAACTTGCTCAAATTTCTACCATCAGGCAGGCGATATAGGGCACTACCTGCAAAGTCAGCTAGAAGCTTAAAAAGTTTTTTCCTGCAAGCAATCCACGTGTTGAACAACAACTAGGACGCTCTAACTAAATCTCCTTCTAATGTAATATTGCTCTGTATTGCTGCTACGTGGCAGACACTTACAGTTCATGGTACTGTAGTCTTTTGTGATTAGTGTTGTATTTACAGTATAACTGTATTTTACTGCACGGTGTACCTCATGAACAGTATGTCATATGTGTTTGCCCTTTCTATGTTAATACCTGGCTTATGCTTTGTAAACCAGAAACAAATTCCTAGTATACGCTTGTATACCTGGCCAATAAAGTTGATTCTGATTCTAATGTCTCGACTTGGGGAGGGGACGTTATGTGGGAGAGTGGCCTTCTCTACTAAAGAGCACCTCTCTAAAACTCTGGAGTGTAGGTAAGCCTGATCTAAACCATTACAGGTGCAGTACTCCAGGGACATATATCACTTTCCTGTGTCTGTGCACTGACATGCTTGTCTCAGAGTTTTTCTGTATACTAAACATGTCACTTATGAGTAATCTAGACAGATGGGTTGTTTATATCAGGGAGGTAATTGCTCACATGGAATCTGTTGTAACTTAATGTGACTGATGTAGAAGCATAATGAGCATTTGTAATAGACTCACATGTCCAATGAGTTATGACCCTAAATTGAAGCTCACAATCTAGTGATAATGTCCCTTTCTAAAATGGGAAATTTACTCTTACTATATTTTGTGTTCAATCTGTAAAATCTGTTTCCTGGGTACTGATCAAACAAGTAAAAAAGTTATTGACAGATGAAAAGCTATGGTTTAACTATCACACCATTATTAGATGTTTTTCAAGAATATGGAACATGTTTAAACAGCAACCAAAGGAAACCATTATTTCATGAGGCCCACTTACCTATTATATAGTTTCTTAGTGTGTCTACACTGGCTGGTGGACTTGGAGACACAGCCTCACGGACCAAAAAACCTGTCTGATTTGGCCGCAAATTCGACAAAAACACGTGCATCCGCGGCTAATCTGCCAATCCACATGTTTTCCAACAAGTTGGAAAAACGGGACGATAAGTAAATAGGTCGAATCAAGATTTGACCTCAAAAATGTCGGAATATGCCGTTTTTCTGACAGGTCGGAATTTTTTGTCATCAATTGAATAGCCCCCATAATCTTGAATTAACCTGTAATCGTAGGCGAGTACTGATACCTAAGATTACGGGTTGATTCAAGATTTATAGTAGCTTCAACACTGCATAAGTATGCTGATACTTACTTAATACACAAAGGTTTATATATGTAGTTGAATTTACCTAAAGTAAATGAAGATGTTAAAGTGCCCTTGCATTCCTCAGTAAAACTAGCAGCCAAGTACTCCTGTAGCTCCCCAGCATGGGAAGGAGTTAACATTACATGGCATTAATGACTTCTGTACTTCAAAACTAACCAGGATGCGAAACAAATGCCTCATGAAATATTGATTGTTTCCACTGGTGTTGCCAAGATTTGAGGGCTGTCAACTTCATTGATATGTGAACTTTGTTAACTTAACTTTTTTTTTTCTTTCTTATAGATGTGTTAGATTACTCTTTTAAGGCCTAATAAATTGAAAGGCATTGTTGGATGACATTAATATGTCCTCTTCTGTAATAGTATACTAACTAGAATTTGACTTTATAATCATTGTGTTAAATCAAATGTGCTTCTTTTTTTTTGTTATTGCTACTTTTTTTTTCTTTTTACTTATTTGAAAATGCACCAAAATAAATGTGTATATTAGCCCATTTGCAGAGATGGCCACATCTTGCGGTGCACTTGCCCATTAGACCGATGCTTTGTTTGCCAATCCTGGTCCTCATATTACCAGTTATGACCAGTTATGTATATAGCGCACACATAATCTGCAGCGCTTTACAGAGAATATTTGGCCATTAACATTAGTCCCTGCTTCAATGGCGCTTACAATCTATATTCCCTACCACATGTACACACACATTCATGCTGCGGTTAATTTTATTGGGATCCAATTAATCTACTAGTATATTTTTGGGTTGTGGGATAAAACCCACGTAAGTACTGGGAGAATATACAAACTCCACACAGAGCCATGGTGGGAATTGAACTCATAACCTCAGAGCTGTGAGGCAGTAATGCTAACCATTACACCATCCATACTCGTATAATTAATAACCCTTGTGTCCAACTCTGCATAGCCCACAGTCCCATCAATATGCCTTTACTGAACTTAGCCTACATGATGATGCCTAGTTTTGTCTGGATATGAAACATAAGTTCTTTATCAGATTCAATAAGATAATCTTTCCTTGCTGAGATAACCAGGGGAAAAAAAAAAGTTCACGCTCATGGATGGTACATATCACCAGACTCCTTTTTAGCTACCATGTCTTTTCTCTAACGTCCTTGAGGATGCTGGGACTCCGTAAGGACCATGGGGAATAGACGGGCTCCGCAGAAGATAGGGCACTTTAAGAAAGCTTTGGACTCTGGGTGTGCACTGGCTCCTCCCTCTATGCCCCTCCTCCAGACCTCAGTTTTACACTGTGCCCAGAGCAAGATGGGTGCACTGCAGAGAGCTCTCCAGAGTTCTCTGCCTAGAAGCATTTTTTTTTTCTTCTTCTACCTTTTACTACTTTTTCACAGGGAGCACTGCTGGCAACAGGCTCCCTGCATCGAGGGACTGAGGAGAGAGGAGCAGACCTTCTTGTCAAAGATAGGCTCTGCTTCCTCGGCTACTGGACACCATTAGCTCCAGAGGGGGTGAACGCAGGTTCTTACTGGGCGTCCACCCACGGAGCCGCGCCTCCGTTCTCCTCACAGAGCTAGAAGTACAGAAGACAGAAGTCGTCAGGCGGCAGAAGCCTTCAGCTTCACTGAGGTAACGCACAGCACTGCAGCTGTGCGTCATTGCTCCCATACACCTCACATACTCCGGTCACTGTAAGGGTTCAAGGGGGGGGGGCGCTCTGGGCAGCAATATAAACCTCTGCATGGCAAAAAGACTATATACATGTACAGGTGGGCTCTGTACATGTATATAAAAGAGCCCCCGCCATATTTTACTAAGTTTGAGCGGGACAGAAGCCCGCCGCCGACGGGGGCCAGCGCCATTTTCTCTCCACGGCACTGCTGAGAGGAAGCTCCCCGGACTCTCCCCTGCTTACACACGGTGAAAGGGTGCTTAAAAGAGAGAGGGGGGGGGCACATAATTGGCAGATTATACAGCGCTGCTGGGGAAAAACATTTTGTGTTGGTCTCCACAGTTATTGCGCTGGGGTGTGTGCTGGCATACTCTCTCTCTGTCTCTCCAAAGGGCCTTGACAGGGATACTGTCTTCAGGAAAGGGGTTCCCTGTGTGTGTGTGTGTAGTGTGTCGGTACGCGTGTGTCGACATGTTTGACGAGGAAGGCTCTCTTAATGTGGAGGGGGAGTGCTTGAATGTCAGGTCGCCGTCGGCAACGCCGACACCGGAATGGGTGGATATGCTGAATGTCTTGAATGCAAATGTCAATCTATTGCATAAAAGATTAGACAAGGCAGAAGCTAGGGATCAGTCCATGCCTGTCCCTGGGGCGCCAGGTCCTTCGGGGTCTCAGAAGCGCACCATATCCCAGATCGATGACACAGATACCGACACAGATACTGACTCTAGTGTCGACTATGAAGATGCAAAATTACAGCCAAAGGTGGCTAAGGGTATACGGTACATGATTATTGCCATTAAAGAGGTTTTGCATATTACTGAGGAACCCCCTGTCCCTGACACGAGGGTACACCTGTATAAAGGTAAAAAGCCTGAAGTCACTTTTCCATCCTCATTTGAATTAAGTGACTTGTGCGAAAAGGCTTGGGAATCTCCGGATAGGAGACCACAAGTTCCCAAAAGGATTCTTATGGCGTATCCTTTTCCACAAACTGATAGGATACGCTGGGAATCTTCGCCAAAAGTTGATAAGGCGCTGACACGTTTGTCCAAAAAGGTGGCACTGCCTTCTCAGGATACGGCTTCCCTCAAGGAACCTGCTGATCGCAGACAGGAAATTACCTTTAAGCACATTTACAATCATTCCGGTACTATTGCTCGACCGGCTATGGCGTCGGCCTGGGTTTGTAGTGCGGTTGTGGCATGGGCAGATTCCTTATCTACGGAAATTGACACCTTAGATAGGGACGCTATTCAAATGACCATAGAGCATATCAGAGATGCTGCCTTGTATATGAGGGATGCTCAGAGAGACATTTATTTATTAAGCTCCAGAATAAATGCTATGTCTGTTTCTGCTAGGCGGCTCTTGTGGACCCGACAGTGGACGGGAGATGCCGATTCAAAGCGGCATATGGAGTCCTTGCCTTACAAAGGGGTGGAGTTGTTTGGAGAGGACCTCTCGGATCTTGTCTCTATGGCTACGGCTGGTAAGTCAAATTTCTTACCTTATGTCCCCCCGCAGCATACAAAAAAGGCACCTCATTATCAAATGCAGTCCTTTCGTTCCAATAAAAACAAGAAGGGAAAGGCAGGGGAAAAGAGCTGCACACAGCTAGTTCCCAAGAGCAGAAGTCCTCCCCTGCGTCTGCAAAGTCCACCGCATGACGCTGGGGCTTTCCGAGGGGAGGCAGATCTGGTGGGGGCTCATCTTCGATTTTTAAGCCACGTCTGGGTTCACTCGCAGGTGGATCCCTGGGCATTAGAGATTGTTTCTCGGGGATACAGGCTGGAATTCGAAGACTTGCCTCCTCGCCGATTTTTCAAATTGGCTCTGCCGGCTTCCCTGTCAGAGAGGGAGCTAGTGTTGGCAGCAATCCAAAAATTGTATATTCAACAGGTGATTGTCACAGTTCCTCATCTCCAGCAAGGAGAGGGATATTACTCAACCCTGTTTGTGGTCCCGAAACCGGACGGTTCGTTCAGACCCATTTTAAACCTGAAATCTCTGAACCTGTACTTGAAGAGGTTCAAGTTCAAAATGGAATCACTCAGGGCGGTCATCGCCAGCCTGGAGGGGGAGGATTGGATGGTGTCCCTGGACATAAAGGATGCTTACCTTCATGTTCCGATATTCCCCCCGCATCAGGCGTTCCTGAGATTTGCAGTACAGGACTGTCACTACCAATTTCAGACGTTGCCGTTTGGGCTTTCCACGGCCCCGAGAATTTTCACCAAGGTAATGGCGGAAATGATGGTGCTCCTGCGCAGGCAGGGGGTCACAATTATCCCATACTTGGACGATCTCCTCATAAAGGCGAGATCTCGGGAGAGGTTGCTGGACAGCGTGTCTCTGTCCATGAAGACGTTGCAGATACACGGCTGGATTCTCAATATACCGAAGTCTCAGCTAGTCCCTACAACGCGTCTGACCTTTTTGGGGCTGATTCTAGACACAGACCAGAAAACGGTTTTTCTTCCGATCGAAAAGGTTCAGGAACTCATAGCCATGGTCAGGAACCTATTAAAACCAAAAAAGGTTTCAGTGCATCATTGCACGCTGGTCCTGGGGAAGATGGTGGCTTCCTATGAGGCAATCCCTTTCGGCAGGTTCCATGCGATGACTTTTCAATGGGACCTCTTGGACAAGTGGTCCGGGTCCCATTTACAAATGCATCAAAGGATCACCCTGTCTCCCAGGACCAGGGTATCTCTCCTGTGGTGGCTGAACAGTGCTCACCTACTAGAAGGTCGCAGGTTCGGCATTCAGGACTGGGTCCTGGTGACCACGGACGCAAGCCTCCGAGGCTGGGGAGCAGTGACACTGGGAAGAAATTTCCAAGGTCTCTGGTCAAGCCTAGAGTCTTGTCTCCACATCAACGTCCTGGAGTTGAGGGCCATATACAACGCCCTGCGTCAAGCGGAGGAATTGTTTCGGAGAAAACCGGTTCTGATTCAGTCAGACAATGTCACGGCAGTGGCTCATATGAACCGCCAAGGCGGAACAAGGAGCAGAATGGCCATGGCAGAAGCGACCAGGATTCTACGCTGGGCGGAAGGCCATGTAAGTGCGCTGTCAGCGGTGTTAATCCCGGGGGTGGACAACTGGGAGGCGGACTTCCTCAGCAGGCACGACCTGCATCCGGGAGAGTGGGGACTTCATCAAGAAGTCTTCGCACAGATCACGGATCGTTGGGGACTGCCTCAAATCGACATGATGGCACCCCGTCTCAACAAAAAGCTAAAGCGGTATTACGCCAGGTCAAGGGATCCTCAGGCGGTAGCGGTAGACGCTCTGGTGACACCTTGGGTGTTCAGATCGGTCTATGTGTTTCCTCCTCTTCCTCTCAGACCCAAGGTGTTGAGAATAATACGAAGAAGCAGGGTCAGAACAATACTCATTGTTCCGGATTGGCCACGGAGGACTTGGTATCCGGAGCAACAAGAGTTGCTCGCAAGGGATCCGTGGCCTCTTCCTCTAAGGCAGGACCTGCTGCGACAGGGGACCTGTCTGTTCCAAGACTTACCGCGTTTGACGGCATGGTGGTTGAACGCCGGATCCTAGCGAAAAAAGGGATTCCAGAGGAAGTCATTCTTACCCTGATCAAGGCTAGGAAAGACGTGACGTTAAAACATTATCACTGTATATGGCGGAAATATGTTTCTTGGTGTGAGGCCAGAGCTGCTCCTACGGAGGAGTTCCATTTGGGCCGTCTACTTAACTTCCTTCAAACAGGAGTGACTTTGGGCCTAAAATTAGGGTCCATAAAGGTCCAGATTTCGGCCTTATCCATTTTCTTTCAAAGAGAATTGGCCTCTATTCCTGAAGTACAGACCTTTGTGAAGGGAGTGCTGCATATTCAGCCTCCCTTTGTGCCTCTGGTGGTGCCTGGGGATCTTAACGTGGTGTTACATTTCCTCAAGTCACCTTGGTTTGAACCACTCAAAACTGTGGAGTTGAAATACCTCACGTGGAAAGTGGTCATGTTGTTGGCGTTGGCTTCGGCAAGACGTGTTTCCGAATTGGCGGCTTTATCGCATAAAAGCCCATACTTGGTTTTTCACGTGGATAGGGCAGAGTTGAGGACTCGCCCTCACTTTCTGCCAAAAGTAGTCTCATCTTGTCATGTGAACCAACCTATTGTCGTGCCTGTTGCTACACGGGACTTGGAGGATTCCGAGTCCCTGGATGTAGTCAGGGCTTTGAAGATTTATGTGACCAGAACGGCTAGAATCAGGAAGACTGAAGCTTTGTTCGTTCTGTATGCGGCCAACAAGGTTGGCGCTCCTGCTTCAAAGCAGACTATTGCTCGCTGGATCTGTAACACGATTCAGCAGGCGCATTCTACGTCAGGATTGCCGTTACCAAAATCGGTTAAGGCCCACTCCACTAGGAAAGTGGGCTCTTCTTGGGCGGATGCCCGAGGGGTCTCGGCATTACAGTTGTGCCGAGCAGCTACTTGGTCGGGGACAAACACCTTTGCAAAGTTCTATAAGTTTGATACCCTGGCTGAGGAGGACCTCCTGTTTGCTCAATGGGTGCTGCAGAGTCATCCGCACTCTCCCGCCCGTTTGGGAGCTTTGGTATAATCCCCATGGTCCTTACGGAGTCCAAGCATCCTCTAGGACGTTAGAGAAAATAAGATTTTACTTACCGGTAAATCTATTTCTCGTAGTCTTATTTTTCCCTCTATCTTCACAGCAGCTTGTTATGGCAGTCATGGTGGAACAGGATATAGATTACTCCCAGGGGATTTACAGTTAGCCACGGCTTGGACCACCTATTCAGTTAGGTGCTACAGCCCTGCGCGTATTTTTCTTTGCAGCCTCAGGAGCTGTCAGGAAAAACTGTTAAATGCACCCGCTGGGGTTTTAACGCACAGGGAAACCCATAGATTCCAGCACTTTACACACATTCTGTGGGTTAATGCGTGTTACTTGTGAGGAAGATGCAGACTAATTGAATAGCTCTAAATTTTAAACGCAGACCTTTCCCTGCACTGTAAACACGCTGTAATTGAATATGCCCCAAAGTGTCACGAACTTAAGAGTTACCCTTTGGAAACAGGACTCGCTCTACTATTACAATAGTAGACCCGTGCAGCAGTCTTATTATGGGCACACATTTTGTTACACGGGATGCAAGTTTTCAAACCACTGTGAATCAATGCATCACTGTTCTTCAGAATGCGCATGTAAAATGGACACAGAACCTGCACTATGGAGAAAGTCTAAGGACTCTCAGTGAAAGTACAGATGTGTCCTCATACACTATTGCTGCAGTGGCGCCAAACATCCCTTCTGTCAGGTCCCATGCAACTTGACTATTCAGTGTTCTAGAGAATGTGGAAACTCATTGAAACGTGTTTACAAAACTAAGGTGTGACAGTATGACCTTGCTCTGCCAGGCAGATTTTTGTATGTAGCTAGGGTAGTGGTGGTTACTTGTTCTGGAGTAACCTGAGTGAGCTTAGGGGGAGATGTACTAAGCAGTGGAGAAGTGAGCCAGTGGAGAAGTTGCCCATGGCAACACATCGGCTGCTCTGTATAATTTTATAGTATGAAATTATAAATGTGACTTCAATGCCGCCATTAGGGTGGTCAATCCCGGGCCATTTTTTCAATCCTGGGTATCGAGATTGAAAAATGGGCAATCCCGGGATACCTGGGATTGGCTTGTTTCCTGTGTAGCCACCCCGCACACGTAACTCGCCATACCACGCGGGCGGGAGGATGGGTCACTTCCTCCGGGTGCGGCGGGTGACGGGTGGGTAGCTGCGCACACTTCTGTTGATTTCCGTGCGGCGGGTGACGGGCGGCTGGCTGCGCAGCATGACCTCTTACTTCACGTCACACTGTGCATGGGGAACCGGGAGGAGAGCCGAGCAGCATCTGAGCCTACTGAGGACACTCAACGCTGCCCTACACTGAAAAAAACCAAGGTGCTTTCTAATCCTGAAATCCTGGCCAAGTTTAGGCCTAAATCCCGGGATCCCGCCGATCCCGGGATTGGCCACCCTAGTTGGCATGGGCAAGTTCTCTACTGGCTCACTACTCCACTCTTTTCACTGCTTCGTACATCTCCCCCTTCACTATTCCTAGGGATTCCCTCTCATTGTTAATAACTACCTGTTACTGACTCCTCCCACTGCACTGTGGGGCGGTAACTGACTGCCACCACCCGACTCCTACTCCAGCACCTGTAACGGTCTCCTAGTTGTTGTCGGCTAATTCCCATTGGTCCATCACTATAGACCAGTCTGCACTAGATCACAATTCCCAACTTTAGTAAGTTGGGAGGAAGAACAGAGACGCACGCTTCCAAAATTAGGGGGCATGGACTCGCGGGTAGGGGGCGTGACCTCGTGGAGGGAGCTGCGATTGCAGGCCATGACCCGGTTTTTCGCCGCTGTGAGGGCATACCCAGCGCTCTGTGAGCCTGGCATGCCCTCTCTCTCCCAGTGAACAGACGATGTGCACATGCTTAGCAGAACAGCGAGTGAGAGAGGATCTCCCAACTGCCCCCCCGCCCCTACAACCGCGGGACACCAACCCGCGGTTGGGCCTGTCCCGCCATAATCAGGAAAGTTGGGCGGTATGCTAAATTGCTGACAGAGGGTTTGAGCTTGGAGACACTGTGCTCAATTGAAAACAGTCGAAAAATGGAATAGTGTTTGGCACTACTCTGGTAGTGACAGTATACAGGCAGATGCAGGTGTCTTGTGGAAAAATGTTTAGAAACATATTATTTGCCAGCAGATAAGAACCACTTGGCCCATCTGTTCTGCCCCTTTTCTACCATATTTTTACCTCAAACCTTATTTGATCCTTATTTCTTTGTAAGGATTTCCTTATGTCTATTCCATGCATGTTTAAATTGCTCTACTGTCTAAAGCTTGGTACACACTATACAATTATCTGGCATATAATCTGCCAGATCTAGCTGGTTGGAATGAAAATCTGGTAATGGATGTGAGCAAATGGCAATCTATCATTTGTTCCCAAAGACTGCAAAACTGTCAAAAACAGTCGTTCATCAAAGTTGGTTAAATTTGTGTTTAACCAATTTGTATGAACAACAGGTTTTGTTCGTTTTCCAGTGTTTGGGAACAAATGATGGGGGCTGTTCCACTTGTCCACTACCCTTTTTCTGATGTAATTTTTCCTCAAATTTCCCCTGAACCTACCTACCTTCAGTTTCAGTGCATGTCCTCGTGTTCTGATACTTCTCTTCATTTGAAGAATATTTCACTCCTGGACTTTGTTAAATCCCTTAATATATTAGAAAGTTTCTATCATGTCCCCTCTTTCCCTTCTCTGCTCCAAGCTATACATATTGAGGTTTTTTTAGTCTTTCTCGGTATGTTTTGTGATGTAGACCATGCACCATATTAGTTGCTCTTCTTTGTACAGTCTCTAATATATTAATATCCTTCTGAAGATATGGCCTCCAGAATTGAACACAGTATTCTAGATGAGGCCGTACCAATGGCCTTTACAGTGGCATTATTACTTCTTTCCTTCTGCTGCTAATTCCTTGCTATGCAACCGAGCGTCTGACTACATAAAATCTGGGATCAGGGATTTATGGATAAAGGTGTTCCTAAAAAATAACATCCCCACATTAAGTGGGAATCCCTGAATGGTGACACTGCACTGACTGAGATTGACGATTTCAAGGAAGTTGAGGACCTAATCATATCAGAGGAAATTTAATTCATTTTATTTTAATTTATCCATTTTTCTACTTTTATTTTCCCATTCGATTTATTTATTTATTTATTTATTTATTTCATTTTTGACCTCACAAGAGTGGAATAAAAGAAACCTCTCGCTCTCACAGTCTCATAATTTTTTATTATTATTCACTAAGGATCTGACTAGCCTTCCTCATTGCTTTGTTACATTGCTTACCTGCCTTTTAGTCACCTGAAATAGTGACTCCTTTACTCTTCGGTAGTTTCCAGTATAGTGCCATTAATACTATATTTAGCCTTTGGATTTTTGTGAACCAAGTGCATGAGTTTGCATTTTTTGGCATTAAACTGTAAGGTATCCGTTTGGATGTTTGCATGTTATGGTCGACATTCATTATGTCGACCACTATTGGTCGACATTGACATGGGCACATGGTCGACACATGAAAGGTCGACACCTGAAAGGGTCGACATGAGGTTTAAAAAAAAACCTTTTGGGGAACTTTTCCATACTTTACGATCCACGTGGACTACAATAGGGAACGGTAATCTGTGCCGAGCGCAGCGAGGCACCTTACCCGAAGCACGGCGAGCGAAGCGGTGCACTAATTGGGGTTCCCCGTCACTTTAAAACGACACCCAAAAAGTAAAAAAAAAAGTAAAAAACAAAACGCATGTCAACCTTTTCATGTGTCAACCTTTCACGCGGCGACCATTTTCATGTGTCAACCATTTGTCCATGTCGACCATGCCGTGGTCGACCTAATGACTGTCGACCATTCATACCGGAACCAAACTGTAATTACCATGCTCTTGACCATTCCTCTAGTCTACCTAGATCCTCAATCATTTGTTTTACCCCTTCTGGTGTCTCCACACTGTTCCAAACCTTTTTGTGTCATCTATAAAAAGGCATATTTTCCCTTTTTAATGCCATTTGCAACGTCACCAATATAGATACTAAAAAGCACTGGTCCTAGTACATATCCCTGGGGTATTCCACTGGTAACATTTCCCTCCTTTGAATGCACTCCTTTTACTACAACTCTGTTTTCTATCCTGCAACCAAGGTCTTATCCATGCAACCATTTTAGTATCCAATCCCAAGCTTTCGCGTTTGTTTAGCAGTCTACGATGTGGGACAGTGTCAAAAGCCTTACTAAAGTCTAGATAAGCTATATCTATGGCCCCACCTTCATCTATTACTTTAGTCACACAGTCAAAAAAGGCAATATGGTTTGTTTGACATGATACCCTAACCACAGTGAATCCATGCTGTTTGGGATCCTGTAAATTGCTGGATTTGAGATAATCTACAACTCTTTTAAGAGTGTTTCCATCAAATTCCCTACTACTGATGTAAAGCTGCATACACACGTTGCAATATGAACTATATGTCTATATTGTCTCTCTCTCTCTCTCTCTCTCTCTCTCTATATATATATATATATATATATATATAAAACTATATTGTCCATATCAGTAGAACACATAGTACATATTACACCGTGTGTGTATACAGCTTGTGATGCCGATGCGTGCTCCTGCGGCGTCGTATCAGAGCAAATAAATAGACTGTACAAGCAGCTCAATTTTGAATAGAATGTTTATTGTGTAGTGTATGTCGGTACGTGTGTACAGTACTGACCGATAAAAGCCTGCCCCCATGAAATACAAGCCCAGTATTTAAATGAGCTATTTCTAGTATAGTGAAAATTGTCCGTGTGTATAGTTAATATCGGTGTTTCTGGGCTCCAGGAAATTCAAGGGAAATCGCAAAGTCAAAATCGGCCATAGCCAGGATCACACCGTATGTAGGCCCCTTAAGGCTCACTGGTCGGTAGTTGCTTGCCACTTCCTTGCTATCACTTTTGTGCAGTGGGACTACATTCACTCTTATAGTGAAAATCTTGGTAGCCTTGGCTATGGAGTATAGCACGTGGCTTGTTAGCGATACACCTGGTGTGGCGTTTGTTGAATTTAACTATGTCAGTGACACACAGCACGTGTAATTAGATAATTACATGGAAAAAAACGTAAAATGTGTAGTTAAGGTTAGCTCCTCTAATGACAAGAAATTAACAAGGGGTTTTATGTGCAAGTGGACATGGCAAGAGACTTCCCATGTACTTAGGGTCCACTTCCATGTTTCCCAGTATATCACCTAAAAAGTGCTGACCTATAGTTCCAGCTGGTAATGTATATGGAAATAATGTTTGTATTACTGCAGCTGTTGTACATTTGTGTCTGTTCTTCTGTAACGTTTGCTGGGTACATAATGGGATGGCGTATGTGCACCACTTAGGGACAGATTGTGGAGACTGAACACTGAAGGATTCGTTTCTGAGGCTGGCTCTCCCCGAAGCAGTTTACTTAGAGAGCAACACATAAAATAAATCTGCATACTCTGGCTTTACATAAGTGACAAATATAGCGTCCATGCTATGAACATCCAAAGCATCTGTTTAGGCATGTTACTTGGCATATTCTATTGAATTAGGCATTTTCCGCTATTTATGTATAGCTGACATCTTTTGTGGGGATATTATTTGGTGTATTGTGTGCATATTGCATGGATTGTTAGATGTTGCAGAGATTAATACTTGATATTACAGATATCATGTTGAGTATACGACATGGTAGGTTTCCTCCCTGTTGGGATTATTAGTATGGAGACTATGCGTATTAGGCATATAACTGTAGATTGAGGGTATTATGACTGTATACAAGTATTTTCTTTTTACCCATAATATACATTATTACACACTCAGTATTTTTATTATTCCACATAACAAGTGCTTTCTCACTATACTGATCTATATCTGTTTTTAGTAGTAATTTGAAGTGTTCTTTTCTCTTGTATAACTTTGTGTGCTGTGTTGATGCAGTCTGAGCGTAACTAAGAACAAAGGTGATTTGAAAAATTGCACAATTGACTTTCCAGTTTCTGGTTTTAAATATAAACTTTCCTGTCCGTGCCTGTTATGCTTGGTTACTAAACCTAGCAGTATTTTTCTACTCCTAGCTTTAGTTGTTCTGTTAAATTGTGTGTGGCTCATTTTGTTGGTAAATATAATTTATATATTAACCGTTTCTTATATAGCGCATCAAATTCTGTTGCTATATATATATATATCCATCTAGAAACAACTTTTGTGCGCCCCTTTACCCTTGCTGAAGTACAGAAGTTGTAATGCGGCTTAAATAGGGATGCAGTCAATTCACCTACAATCAAAAGCCAGACAGTCAAAATACCGACAACCATTGACCGACAGTCAGAATCCAGACAAGGTCAAAATACCAACATGGCCAAAATCCGGACATTTAAAATACCAACAAGGTCATAATACCGACATTTAAAATGTCGACAGGTCAAAAAGCCGACATTCATTTTTCATGATTTTTCCATTGAAACTGACTTATTCATACTTTACCTCCCCAGTGGACCTGGATGGGGAATATAATACAGGTTGAGTCTCCCTTATCCAAAATGCTTGGGACCAGAGGTATTTTGGATATGGGATTTTTCCGTATTTTGGAATAATTGCCTACCATAATGAGATATCATGGTGATGGGACCTAAATATAAGCACAGAATGCATTTATGTTTCATATACACCATATACACACAGCCTGAAGGTCATTTTAGCCAATATTTTTTATAACTTTATGCAATAAACAAAGTGTGTGTACATTCACACAATTCATTTATGTTTCATATACACCTTATACACACAGCCTGAAGGACGTTTAATACAATATTTTTAATAACTTTGTGTATTAAACAAAGTTTGTGTACATTGAGCCATCAGAAAACAAAGATTTCACTATCTCACTCTCACTCAAAAAAGTCCGTATTTCGGAATATTCCGTATTTCGGAATATTTGGATATGGGATACTCAACCTGTAGTGTGTTGAGCGCAGCATGCTGAGCCATGCGAGGGGACATGGGTACACTTATACAGTGTCCATGTCGACCTATGTCGACATACACACACACCAAAAACAATGAAACCTCTTGTCGACTTTTTGACGTGTCGACACTTTACATGTCTGTATTTTGACCTTTGTTGATATTTTACCTTCTCGGGATTTTGACAGTCTGTCAATTGTTGTCGGGATTTTGACCATCGGGATTTTGATTGTAGGTATTTCATTCTGATCCCCTTTAATATCCCATTTTGTGTGTTCTTTCTATACAGTATTGTGAATTTTAAAATGTGCATGTAGTTTAGTATTTAACATAGAGGACTGAGGGAGATATTTATCATAGTTTAAGAGAGAGAAAATTGTGAGAGGTAAGTACCAGCCATTCAGCTTTTGCCTTACATATTACAGGCGGTATCCGGTTGATAGGTCAACTAGTATTAGACCAACAGTCAATAGGTCGACCTGTAAAATATTGTCGCATATATGGTTGACACAAGGTTGTTGTTTTTTTGTGTGTGTGTGTTTCCAAATTTTTCATCCTTTACCATCCATGTGGACTACTATGGGGAATAGCAACCTGTGTCATGCCCAGCGAGGCACCTTGCCTGAAGGGTGGCGAGCAAAACAGTACACTAATTGGGGTTACATGTGGTTTAATGTTGAAAATGATACCCAAAAAAACTTGTGTCAACCATTTTCATGTTCATCTTTTGCAGCTACCTACCTACCTTTTGTACCTGTCTACCTTTTGACCCTATACATCTTGTTGCAATTCGACCTATTGACAGTTGACCTAATACTGGTCAGCCTAATGATTCACACCCGTTACAGGCTGTATTTAAAAAAAGACCAGAGCTGACTTGTTGCTACTTTATCTCTCACAATTTTATCTCCAAGCTTTAATAAATAAAATATAACGACATACTGGCATATCTTTTTTTTTTAATTTTCATGTATGATTTACTTGTAGATTGGAGCATATGACCAGCAAATATGGGAGAAATCTGTGGAACAAAGGGAAATAAAGGTAAAGTTGATTCTTACTTTCACATTGTACAGTAAGTTACTTTTGTGCTCTAACACAGTTTACTGCCTTGAGGTAACTGTTGTGTAACATTTCAGTTTTTCATTTGTGGAAAATCCCTTTTTAAAGGACTGCTGCATTATGAAGCTATATTTCCTTCACACAGTTATATGTAAAAGATTTGTTCCACTCGTCTTAACAGGTTACATGATTTCTCTTACGTCGTAGAGGATGCTGGGGTCCACATTAGTACCATGGGGTATAGACTGGTCCACCAGGAGCCATTGGCACTTTAAGAGTTTGAGAGTGTGGGCTGGCTTCTCCCTCTATGCCCCTCCTACCAGACTCAGTTTAGAAAATGTGCCCGGAGGAATCGGTCACAGCAAAAGAGCTTTTCTAGTAAAGTGTTTTTTTAGAGTTTATTTTTTTACAGGAGGCTGTTGGCATCAGCCTGCCTGCAGCAAGGGACTAAGGTGGGGAGCAGTGTCCGCCCTGTGGGGTCTGAGCCACTGTCTCCACTGACTGGACATTGAGCTCCAGAGGGGTCGGATCGTTCACCGCCGCAGGGGACCGCTCGCCCCAGCAGCATGCCGCCAAACTCTTACAGAGCTGAAGAGTGGTGTGTGAGACACCGGCCCCCTAGCAAGGGGGGGGGGTGAAGGTGGCGGCAACGGGGAAGGAGCGCAGTATTAACTGTGCTCCTGGGAGGCTCATAGGCACATGGTGCGGAGCTGTGAAGGGCGCCCTGGGCCAGCGCTTACCCCCAAACTGGTCCAGAAGTCTGTCGGGGTCCGCGGATCTCAGCCAGCACATATTACCTCAGGCCAGTATAATCCTTGAAGAGCGGGAAGACAGTGCCATTAAGGGGGCGGAGCTTCTCCTCAGAGCAGACCCAGCAGCGTTCCAGCGCCATTTTCCTGCCTGCACAGCGCTGAAAGGAAGAACAGGTCCCTTCACAGCAACTCCAGCTATCTGTACACGGTACCAGGGTGTTGTAAAAGGGAGGGGAAGCTGTAAAATGACCGTGTATCCTACTAAGGTGCACAGTCAGCGCTGACAAGGGGTCTCCCTTTATTAAAAGTGCTGTGTGTGTGTCTCCAATCTCTGTGTCTCTCTTGCCATTCTTGGGGGGGAAACTCTGTCTGCCCCTACCTGTGTGTGTGTGTGGAGTGTTTGGTGGTCTCCTTTAGCTATGTCCAGGGACAAAGTGTCATATGCGGCAGAGGATTTATCCTCCCAGGATGAGCCCATTCCATGTAATCAGGATAGCACTGGTTTAGCACAGATACCTGCAAGAGAACCAGAGTGCTTTTCTTCTATCAAATCTTGGATTTCTCAGATTTCTGACAGGGTTGCGAGTAACGAATCTGCAACCCAGGTATTATAGAGCTCTATGGCAGTATGGCCGGTTTCTGGTACCTCAGGACGCCCCGCTGTATACCCCCACAAACGTGCGCTGGTGCATGTCACACAAGACGACACGGATACCGATTCTGACACCACAGACGGTGATGGGGATGTGTTGCGGGGGTCCAAATCTCTTGCAAAGGGTGTGCAATTGTTGATAGAGGCTATCAGGGATGTGTTGTATGTTAATGATACCACACCTGAGCAGGCTCGCTAACCTTCCCTTTTTTCAAAGGAATTGAATGCTATATTTGAAAAGGCATCGGTAACCCCTCAGAAAAAATTCCAGGTCCCTAAAAGGGTGCTGGTGGCGTTCCTTTCCCTGAGGAGGATAGGAAAAAATGGGAAAACCCGCCGATTGTTGACGCATCTGTGTCCAGACTCTCAAAGAATGTGGTTTTGCCTGTTCCGGGATCTACCGCCTTAAAGGAGCCGGCGGATAGAAAAATTGATAAAACGCTTAAATTAATGTACACTGCTTCAGGGGCCATATTACGTCCCACTATTGCTACTGTATGGATTGCAAAGGCTATAGTAAAGTGGTCGGCTACCTTACTTGAGGATTTGGATACAAAGGAAAGGGATGACGTTGCTTTATATTTATGCAACATACATGATTCAGCAGGTTTTATGGTAGAATCCATGAAAGACCTGAGTTCCATGGCTGTGGGAATATCTTCCATGTCTGTTTCAGCTCGTTGGGGACTGTGGCTGCGCCAGTGGTCGGCCGACGTGGAATCCAGGAAAAGTGTGGAGGCCCTACCCTATACAGGTCAGGCTTTCTTTGGAGAAGCTCTAGATGCGTGGATATCCACGGCTACAGCGGGTAAGTCTCCGTTTCTTCCCTCAGCAGCACCTGCTTCGAAGAAGTCCTTCTCTTCACCTGCACCGCAGTCCTTTCGGCCTAACAGGCCTAGAAAGGCCAGAGCGTCCAATACCTTCTCTAGGGGAGGTTGAGTTAAGTTCAAGAAACCTGCAGCTGCAGGTTCCCAGGAACAAAAGCCTGCTTCAGGTACGCCAAAGTCCTCCACATGACGGTGGACCGCGCGGCCTGGAGAGGGGCCAGTGGGAGCCAGACTCAGACACTTCAGCCACGTCTGGGTATCATCCGGCCTGGATCCCTGGGTGATAGATATTGTATCCCAGGGATACAGGCTGGAATTTCAAAGTCTCCCTCATCGCTTTTTCATATCAGCACTGTACTACAAGACGCTGTACACAAACTGGTGGAGGCACAGGTCACTGGACCAGTACCACCTCACATGCAGAACAAAGGTTATTATTCAAAGCTTTTCGTGGTACCGAAACCGGATGGTTCGGTCAGGCCCATTCTGAACCTAAAATCATTGAACCCCTTTCTAAAGGAGTTCAAGTTCAAGATGGAGTCTCTCAGGGCGGTGATATCAGGTCTGGAAGAAGGGGAATTCCTGGTATCCCTGGATATCAAGGATGCGTACCTCCACATTTCCGATCTGGCTGCCGCATCAGGCTTCTCTCTGTTTCGCATTGCTGGACTGTCATTTCCAGTTCCAGGCCCTGCCATTCGGCCTTTCCACAGCACCAAGGGTGTTTACCAAGGTGATGGCAGAAATGATGGTTCTCCTCCGCAAACAGGGTGTGAACATCATTCCATATCTGGACGATCTGCTGATAAAGGCATCATCCAAGGAGGAGCTGCTGCAATCCATTGTTCTCACAACACGCCTCCTCAGGAATCATGGTTGGATTCTGAACATTCCAAAGTCACATTTGAAACCAACCCGGAGGTTGTCCTTTCTGGGAATGATCCTGGACACGGAAGTGCCAAAGGTGTTTCTTCCGCAGGAAAAGGCGTTGGTGATACAAACTATGGTCCGGGATGTCTTGAAGCCAGCCCGGGTGTCGGTTCATCAATGCATTCGCCTATTGGGAAAGATGGTGGCCTCCTGCGAGGCTCTCCAGTACCGGAGGTTCCATGCTCGGACCTTTCAACTGGTTCTTCTGGACAAGTGGTCGGTATCTCATCTCCACATGCACCAGAGAATTCGTCTGTCACCAAAGGCAAGGATTTCACTCCTCTGGTTGCTCCAATTGCCTCACCTTCTGGAAGGCTGCAGGTTCAAGATTAATGACTGGGTCCTTCTAACCACTGATGTGAGCCTTCGGGGCTGGGGAGCAGTCACTCAAGGAGTAACCTTCCAAGGACGGTGGTCAAGCATGGAAGCCGGCCTGCCCATCAACATCCTGGAACTAAGAGCCGTCTACAACGGGCTTCTTCAAGCGGCCCCTCTTCTAAGAAATCGGGCCATTCAAGTGCAGTCAGACAACATAACAACAGTGGCTTACATAAACTGACAAGGCGGAACGAAGAGCAGAGCTGCAATGTCAGAGGTAACAAGAATACTCCTCTGGACAGAAAAGCACGCATTGGCGCTGTCAGCCATCTTCATTCCGGGAGTAGACAACTGGGAAGCAGACTTCCTTAGCAGACACGATCTCCATCCAGGGGAGTGGGGTCTCCATCCGGAGGTGTTCACGGAAATATTTGGGGTTTGCCCCAAATAGACATGATGGCCTCTCGTCTCAACAAGAAGCTTCAGCGTTATTGTTCCAGGTCGAGGGACCCACAGGCAGTGGCAGTGGACGCCCTGGTGTCTCCGTGGGTGTTTCCACCACTCCCACTCATCCCAAGAATCCTAAAGCTCATAAGGAGAACAAGGGTTCAAGCGATCCTCATTGCCGCAGACTGGCCAAGAAGGGCTTGGTACGCGGACCTTCTGAATCTACTGCAAGAAGAGCCGAGGCCTCTTCCTCTTCCGGAGGACCTGCTGCAGCAGGGGCCGTTCGCCTATCAAGACTTACCGCGGCTACGTTTGACGGCATGGAAGTTGATCGCCTGATACTTGCTCGGAAGGGTATTCCGAAGAAGGTTATTCCTACCCTCATACAGGCTAGGAAAGGGGTAACGTCTAAACATTACCATCGTATTTGGAAGAAATGTGTCTCTTGGTATGAGTCCAAGAAGTTTCCTGCGGTGGAGTTTGAACTCGGACGTTTCCTCTTATTCTTGCAAGCAGTAGTGGATATGGGCCTGAAGTTGGGTTCTGTAAAGGTCCAGATTTCGGCCCTATCCATTTTCTTTCAGAAACAATTGGCTGCCCTCCCTGAGGTTCAGACCTTATTGAAGGGAGTTCTGCATATCCATCCTCCCTTTGTACCGCCTACGGCGCCCTGGGACCTTAACGTGTTGTTGCAGTTTCTCCAGTCGGATTGGTTTGAGCCTCTACAGGAGATAGAGGTCAAGTTTCTTACATGGAAGGCGGTGGTCACGTTGTTGGCCTTAGCTTCTACTAGGCGTGTGTCCGAGCTGGGGGCTTTATCCTGTAAAAGCCCTTACTTGATCTTCCACGAAGATGGAGCTGAGCTCCGGACACGTCAGCAGTTTCTACTGAAGGTTGTGTCGGCATTTCAGATCAAACAACCTATTGTGGTGCCAGTGGCTACTGACTCCTCAATTACATCAAAGTCCTTGGATGTCGTAAGGGCTCTGAAGATATGTGAAGAGAACTTGTCGTCACAGAAAGTCGGACTCTCTGTTTGTCCTATATGATCCCAAGAAAATTGTGTGTCTTGCTTCTAAGCAGACGATCTCTCGCTGGATCATGTTCACTATCCAGCATGCTTATTCTACAGCAGTACTGCCGTGTCCAAAATCTGTTAAGGCCCACTCTACTCGTAAGGTGGGGTCTTCCTGGGCAGCTGCCCGGGGGGTATCGGCAGGGAAACTTTGCCAAGCTGCAACTTGGTCTGGGTCGAACACGTTTGCAAAGTTTTACAAGTTCGATACTTTGACTGAACTTCAGATCATGAGAGGCCAATCAGTTCTGCAGGAGCCTCCGCGCTCTCCCTCCCGTTCTGGAAGCTTTGGTACATCCCCAAGGTACGAATGTGGACCCCAGCATCCTCTAAGAGAAAATAGGATTTTGGTTACCTACCGGTAAATCCTTTTCTCGTAGTCCGTAGAGGATGCTGGTCACCCGCCCAGCGCTTCGTTTTCCTGCAAATGTTATTTGGTTCAGTGCCACTTTTTAGTTGAGTACTGCATTGTTACTTGGTAAGTAATGTTTCAGCAGTTGTTGAATGTTCAAGCTACGTTGGCTTGGCATGCCTTGTATGTGTGAGCTGGTACGAATCTCACCACTATCTGTGTATAATCCTTCTCTTGAAGATGTCCCTCTCCTTGGGCACAGTTTCTAGACTGAGTCTGGTAGGACGGGCATAGAGGGAGGAGCCAGCCCACACTCTCAAACTCTTAGTGTCAATGGCTCCTGGTGGACCCGTCTATACCCCATGGTACTAATGTGGACCCCAGCATCCTCTACGGACTACGAGAAAAAGATTTACAGGTAGGTAACCAAAATCTTATTTTTACACTGAGGTCATCTTGTGGGTGGTGCAAACCTGCTATTACTCCAATATTCTGCCTTATTCCATATAGGTGCACAATATTCCAATTAGTGCAAATTGAAAAATACACACACGTAATCCTATATCCTCACACATACATTTTTAATTCATTTGAAATAATGAAAGCCCTTATGTAACCTTACTGGCAATTGTTGCATGATGTGTAGATGTGTTTTGACAGAGACAATAGAGGAAATTTAATGAGTGGTTGGGTAAAATTTGATAGTACTGATAGTATGCCATTCTTCATGATCACTTTCTAGGTGCTTTTATTTTATCCCTGCAATGGTGAGGTGTGGAACACAGGATGTATTGTAACATGAGTATGGTGTTGTGCAGCTAAGGCTTCTGGTAAAGCAGATGTATGTTTCCCGAGCACTGACCTTTTTCTGTCATTCTATTGCTGATGATTAGTTATAGTTATGCCAAATTTGATATGTAATGAAACAAGCTGTACTGTTACGTATTGTTGCAATTAATTAGGATAAATGGATGACGTATTTATCGAAGATTTTATGCCCACTTACAAACCTGATTGAGCCCGCAATGTACTGCTGCTTGTAGAGCACCACTAATTGGGTTTCTCTCTTCCTGCCCAATAGTTACATTCTTGTGGTGCTTTAGCAGCGTATACGGTCTATTAGAGCGAAACAACCTTTGCAGTTCCATAGCTCGTCAGCAGTATATTAATGAGGATGGAGATAAAATTTGTTTAAGTATATTTATTATAAAAAGAGTTGCTGTAAAATTTAGTATCTCACCATTCACTGTGTAGGAGTTGTCTTTTTCGCCAGCTCACTATGAGAACAGTATTTATCTTTGTACAGTGGGAATGTTTTCAATTGTACTTTTAATCCCTGATAATTAATTGTTGATGGTGTTCTTTTATGGTTGTGTCCAGTTCATTAGATTGGTAAGTAGAACAGATCTGCATAGCGTGCGTTTTGTAGTGTCTAACTGGGAATGATTTGATTTTTCATGTTTCTTTTCAAGTATTTGTTCAATACATTGATAAATACAATACTGATTCGCTTTTGCACTTGTGTATTTCTAACACATTGACTTTTCTGAAGTTTGCATTCAATTAATTTGTGCTAACTTATCTGTGAAATAATCAATGGTTTTGTTAACTGCATGCTCACCAAAAACAATAGTTCTGTTAATCAGAATAATTCACCACTGTATTAAAATAAAATGAGTTGGTGTCTAGATGGCCCTATGTAGATTGCATTCCTGACTGACTGATGCGCTGCTGCAGTTTACTTGTTAACTGTGGTTACTATGAAGTTTGAACACCCAGTTTGTGACCCCATAGTAGTATACATGTTGTATGTAGCATGTCCTTTTTCTGCTCCACAGTGCATGAATTGGTTGTTTTAAGAAAACCTTGTCAGTCCCTGGTCTACTCTGTATGCAAATACAGTGTTTCTATGGTTATCTATATTTTTAAAGGCTGGAACACTAGGAGACAAACATTTTTTTATTATATATTTTTTATTAGCTTTAATACAAGCTACATTTATCCATAATTATTATTTTTTTTTTTTCTGGTAACATATTTTCATTGTAATTTTTCAAGAATAATACATACAAACATTGAAAGATATTATGATATAGATGACAGAGCATAATGGTTTAAATATAAGTGTAAACAGTACAAAATGCACCGAATCGTATACAAGAATAAAAGAACAGGTATCCAAGAACAAAAGTGTCCCGTAGAAAAAATGTAAAAGATCGAATTCTAGAAAGGAAAAGCCTGTTGAATAAAGAATTCTCTGCATTACATTGAAATGTAACTGACGTAGTCTCAATGATTGTATTCTGTGTTTGTTGTTATACAATAGTAGAACCAGTATTAGAATTTGACGAAATAGAGGAACAAAAAATAAACCATCACACAGCATACAAATATACATCTATAATATCTCAAATACAATAAGGAACATAGATAAAGGGAAGAAAGGAGAGGGGGAGGAGGGAGGCGATGGATGGCTAGACTTTCAAATAGTGATTCCTTCACACAAAAAACTGACACAAAAATATAGCACTCAGTCATGATTACAATGGAGAGTATCTACAACTTAAAGGATATTTGCCAAATCTAGTGATCAATGGAAAGAGGAAAAGAACTATAAATTCATTTTGGTCAGAAAATTTTACAATCTGCAATTGTGTGACAGGAGTGTTTTTGTGATATTTAAGTAACATTTCCCCAGATATTGGGGTCAGAATATCTTTCTTCCACAACTCAGCCGTGGATTCCCAAACAGTATATTTACTAGGTGAAATAAGTTTTTGGTATATATGTTTCGTTTTGTAGGTAGCGTTTAAAAATGTATTTGCTATTGTAGCTATAGGGTCCAGAGATTCTGGCTGTAGCATTATGGATGGGAGAGATTTAATATAATGTGCGAGTTGGATATAGGGCAGTGATGGCTAACCTTGACACTCCAGCTGTTGTTGAACTACACATCCCAGCATGCCCTGCACCAGTTTTAGCAAGGCCAAATAGGAAAACTGTAGCAGGGCATGCTGGGATGTGTAGTTCAACAACAGCTGTAGTGTCAAGGTTAGCCATCACTGATATAGGGCAATTCCATTTGTGACAGACACGACAAATGATTCACTGCAAGAATAATGATGATTTTTTTTACATTAATAAAATATCAACTTCTGCAAACTATGCTAGTTATAAACTACAATCATTCAGTTTAACTGTTAAAGTAACAGGGAAGTTTAATTCTGTAATTATCAGAATTATACAGGTACAAATATTATGTAAAAGACACGACACTGAGCGGGAACACAAATTCAGGATGAGTATAACTTCCTTCCAAATCTTCCAAAATATGAAACCTACAGTTCCATGACTTAACACTGAGAATGATAGATTTGTTGGCTTGGTTGGGTAAAGAAGATAAGAAATTTCAAGTATTTGTAAATATTTTATTAAACATTATTCCTGTGACAGACACGACATAGGAATTGTGACAGACACAACATGTTCCAAAATACTTGCAAAAACCATTTAAATCTGTCAATTAAACTACATCATTATCAAAGGTAACATCTTGAAAATACAGTTTAAGCCTATTATCATATTGTGGCTCTGATAAGATTCTTATAGTCTGGTGTGTATCAATATTAATATAAGGACCATTACATACCTGTAAACGGTTGTCGAATAAGGCACAAAATCACCACATCTTTCCACAGACTGTCATCTTGAATAAACAATGCTACCAACTTATGATTTATGAAAAACAGGTGTATTCTTTGGTTTTACAAAATATTAACTTCAGATAATATAAATTTTCACTACAAGATTAATTGTGGCCACTTTCAGGAAAAGATGTTCTGATTGAAATAATCATGGAATTACCCTATATGGGAATTTATAATGTTCTGAAACACCATATGTCTCCTTCAGTTGTGAGAAAGAAATTAATTGACCACCTGAATCAGAGACTTGATGTTACGTTCCTGGTGCTCAGAACAAGAGAGATGTTGCGTAGTGAGTCCAGAGCACCAGAACGTGACGCTGAAATAAGGTGTGGTTTGGAAATAGCCCCTAGCAACCTACCTCCATTGTTTCACCCGTGTGGTCAGTTCACGCCTGCGTGACTATGGTTTCTTGGGCCCACGGCAGCCGCGTTTGAATGGCGGATTAGGTCTGCCCAACTCCGATGCCCCCAGGTCTTAGAGTGAGACAAGGCGTGAACCGAGACAGGATAATAACAAGGGGACCTCTAACTAAAGCAAACAGACGGCAAGGGGCTACTAACAACCCTAAAACTAAATATATGTACGGCACGCCGCAAAGGGAAAAGGACAACAAAAGATACCACTGTCCACACCCCACACGGCACCGTCGTGTACCGGGGAGGACAGTGAAAAGCAGAAACCTCCGCAAAAACACCAGTACAAAACAAACGCAAGGACTAAGCGGCCTAGGCCACAACACGCGGCAGAAGCCGCTACTCACGAAACCGGGAGAGAACCCCAATAAGCGAGAACCCCCAGGTGACTGCAAGAGGTTCACTTGGACTGGAAGGAATCCCAGGACCGGCTTCAGAACTCCAGGACTCAGGAACACAGGGAGCAGGATCGACCAAATTCAGCAGACTAGGAACAAATTTTGCAAGGCAGGAACAGCATACAGGAAGCTATCACCGGCGAGGCTGCAGTGTGCTGGCTCCCATAAAAAGGCCCTGCTGCCCAATGACCGGAGAGCCAGCCAGACCAGCCCCCAGACCCTAATTGATGGTTGCCGTGCAGCTGCCCTGCTGCACGAGCAACTCATTAAATAGAATCAGTATCTTGCAACGGGGAACGCGGGCCGCCAGTGGCGTCCCCGTTGCCATGGACCCGGCGGCTGTGGACGCCCGGCGTCCTAGCGTTGCCAGGGACCCGGCGGCACAGCACGCACGGCATCCTGGCGTTGCTAGGCGCCGGGCGGGAAACGGAAAAAGGTGCGGCGGCCGTGACCGTCGCTTGGCAACAGTCGGAGCGGCGTCACGGACCACCGCGCCTAACACTTGGCAAGTACTGCGTAAGCCTTTCAGTTTAAGTCTATGGAAATATGTACCGTGTAATTCAGGAATAAACATGGGATTGCCCCAAAGTGGAATCCATTTCAAGGTTTTGTGGGTTCTTACCTAACTTCTTCTTCGTTGCCCACCAGGCATTATATGTGTCCTCAAAAAATGGGTTCGAGTTAATCCTTGAAGATAAATTTGCTTTGGCCGTATGCAGGAGTGATCCATGGGCATAGGGCGAAGGCAAAGCATCTAATAGGCCCTACACACTGGCCGATTTGTTTGAAAGATATGAACGATCTCGTTCATAAATGAACGAGAACTCGTTCATATCTTTCAGTGTGGAGGCTCCAGCGATGAACGATGCGCGGCCCCGCGCTCGTTCATCGCTGGTCCCCCGTCGGCTGTGAATGCAGGCCAATATGGACGATCTCGTCCATATTTGCCTGCACTTCAATGGAGCCGCGTGACGGGGGGAGTGAAGAAACTTCACTCCCCCCGTCACTGCCCCCCCCCCCGCCGCCGGGTCGTTCGTCGGCCGTATCCGCCGTCGGGCAGCTCGGCGGCGGATCGGCCGGTGTGTAGGGCCCTTAACCCGTAAGAGGTGTAAATACTCATTTCTAGCAACCAGTCTAATATATATCTAAACATTAAAGCACGGGAGTAATGAAGTAAATCTGGAAATCCCCACCCCCCATCTGCCTTTGGTGATATATAAGTTCTCCATTTTTCAAAGAGTTTCTTGGCTCCCACCTGTACATTTTGGTAGAAAGGAGTATCTTTCAAAATACATTACTTTCTGTAACAGGTTATATACTTCTGTAGGAGTAGGAGCTGATTTGGATATCCAAAAATTCAAGTTTATCTTTTTTGCCACTGTGACCAGCACCGTTAGAAAAGGAAAACGATATATATCTAAACATTAAAGCACGGGAGTAATGAAGTAAGTCCAGAAATCCCCACCCCACCCCATCTGCCTTCAGTAATTTGAGTTTTTGCCTGGAAATCCTTGACTTTTTAGATGTTCATATACATTTCTGCAAAGCTGCATATAGTCCCCAATATCCTTCAGCGTTTAAGTCTAATTGGTACCATTTACGTGAGCTTAGGTATAAGCTTCATTTTTACAACTTCAATCCTGCCCGGTTAAAATAAGGGAAGATTATTCCAATTCTCTCCAGAGATCTAGCAAAATGAGTAATCATTGGGGTAAAATTAAGTTAATATAAAATGGACATATCGTGTGGGATCGTAATACCCAAGTATTTAAGATGAGAATGCATAATTTTGATAGAATTTAAGTTATCCCTACAAGGAAATGTAGGGGGCGCTCCTCTGAGCATTAGGAGTTCCAACTTTATTTATATGTATTTTATACCCCGAGAAAGAACTAAAATGCTGTATTATATCAAAGATTATAGGGATGGAATGTGCGGGATCGGACAGGAACAGCAGCATGTCGTCTGCAAATAGGAATAGGCGTAGGTCCACCTTACGGGATCAGTACTAAATGCCGCCGGTCGGAATCCCGGCGGTCGAAATACCGACGCCGGAATCCCGACCACACAATCCCGACAGGGGTGGTGAGCGGAACGAAGCCCCTTGCGGGCACGGTGCCTCGCTATGCTCGGCACACTATTATATTCTCCCTCTATGGGTGTCGTGGACACCCACGGAGGGAGAATATGTCGGGATTGTGGTGGTCGGGATTCCGGCGTCGGTATTTCGACCGCCGGGATTCCATCCGGCGGCATCCTGACCGCATCCCCACCTTACCTATCAAGATACCTGAAAATAAAGGGGATTGTCTTAAAGCTATCGCTAGTGGTTCTAGGGCCAGTATAAATAAGAGGGGGGAGAGCGGACACCCCTGCCGAGTCCCTCTTAATATGGGAAAGCTATCCGATAAAGTACCGTTGCTAATTATTTGGGATGGCGAATTCTTATATAGTCTCTAGGAAAGTTATAAACTGCTGTGGGAAGCCAAAGCGACGTAATGTATCATACAAGTGGTCCCAGTGCACCATGTCGAATGCTTTCTCTGCGTCAAGGGATAAGATGGCTCTTGAGACATCAGACATGGCACACTGGGAATCACACCACCGCCAAGACTCGCCTGGTATTTACCACCGAGTTTCTGCCTGTCACAAAGCCCATCTGATTCTGATGAATAACAGCAGGTAGGATTATTTTGACCCTTTCGGCTAATATTTTTGTCAGCAACTTGTAGTCAACATTAAGGAGTGATATTGGCCTATACGATCCAGGATCAGAGGGGCTCCGACCAGGTTTTGGGAATAGTCTCAGAACAGCTGAAAAGTTAGGGTGGGTAATATTTTAGGAGCAAGTCGCTTGTAATAATCCTGGGTAAAGCCTCCCGGGACCTTTCCAGATTTCAACCCTGAAATGGCTTTTGTTACTTCCAGTTCAGAAACGGGAGATATTAAAAAAAGCACCTTGTGCCTCAGAAATTTGTGGAATCGGGAGACCTTCCCAGAATGAGTTGCTATCCACCGGGGGGGAGGGTATAATGTGGTATAACATTTGTTTATGACTACGGTCGTTTGCACATTATTTGAAGACCGAGACCCATCTGCCATTTTCAGTGGATGAATAATGGATGAGGGGTGTTGTCTCTTTAAAAGATTCGATGAGATCTTACTCGACTTATTTCCAGATTTTATAGAATTTATATTATTTTCTAAAAGCGTAGTTAGCCTCGAGTTTGTTAAATAAAGCATCAAATAATATTTTTTGCAGTGGTATATTCCATTGTAGTAACCTGGGAGGGAGAATGCTTAAAATGATTAAATGCGCTAGTAAGGGTTTGTTGTGCCTCAATATAGTCTTTTAATAAGGATTTCTTGCTTGCCGTTGAATGGGGAAATAGCATTACCCCTAATCATGGCTTTAGAAGCCTGTGTTTTGTATATCAGAATTGTAGAAGGCAAAATCATCCCAACTGTCTTGGACCTTCTGTTGTAAAGTAGGAGACGTGTCAAGTGTAGGGGGACAGCACCAAGAGATAAAATTGCTCTGCATAGGTGCAGTTTGGAGCTCCACCCAGATCACTGCGTGGTCTGATAAGGATATAGATTCAATCTAAGAGTGTATAGTTTTGGCCAACATGAATTCAGATGAAAGAATATAATCTATACGTGACAGCATGCCTCTCGCTGCAGACAGGCAAGCATAGTTACGATCAGTAGGGTACATAACTCTCCAAATGTCTAACATCCGTAATCTTTTAGACAAAGAAGGTACCCCCAGTTTAGGTGGGTTACCCCCATGATCTTTTGTTTATCTAATATTTGGAGAATATAATATTCCAATCTCCACATAGAATATGTGGGGAGGCTGCTAGCGCCGTGAGCATAGTGCGAATGGACTGTAGAAAACGCTTGATGTAGACATTTGGAGCATAGATATTACATAACGTATAGACCTGTTTGTTATATATGATTTGGCACCTAACCCATCTACCTTCTGTGTCCGCAGAAACCGAATTAATGTCAATAAGCATTTGTTGTTTAGCCAGAATTACTACCCCTCTAGCCTTCTTAGAGAATGAAGCAGACGCCAAAACCTTTCAGCCTAAAACGTTGAGTTTCTGAATTTCAGGTGGCAGTAGGTGGGATTCTTGTAAAAATACCAAATCTAAATGTAGTTTTGTCAAATATATAAGTATTTTCTACCTTTTCTGTGGAAATTAATGCCTCCCACATTCCAACTACCTATTTTAAGGGTACACATCTAGCCAAAAAAGAAGGGTATGCATCAGTATGTCTAAGGAACTCTTGTTCGCCAAGGGGGAGGGTACAGTAAAAGTTAAGTCTCGCCATAGGGAAAAGGAGGGGAGGGAAGCATAACAAATACAGAGAAAACAGACGTAAGTAACTATGAAAACATTAGAAGAAGCATATGTCGCAAAGCAACATTCCGGTAAAGTAACCAAACCATTACTTCTACACATCAACTTATACAGAATATCCCGTCACCCACCCCTAATAATAGTAGGCCAGTGACCATCAGCCTGGAATAGTTACTTAGGAGAGGGTATTGACTGCAGCCTGAGTACCCCATTTAACAAAATGTGGTCTATAAGGGAAGCATTGGTAAACCAAGCAGCATCCATCTGGTGTATCACTCTGAATATAAGCGGAAGTTGGCGTATATTCATTAGCCCTTAAACGTTAGCCTCATGGTCCCAAAATACTGGAAAATACATTAACATGTCACGCAGATTCCCACTGTACTATTCTGCAATATAAAATAACAGAACCTAGAAACAAAAGAACATTATATGTATCATAATGAGCCAGCACTTAAAGCTCCAGACACCGTGAACAATTAGCGGACATAGAAATTCTTAGCGAGATAACTAAGTAGATATGCAGCATATCAATACAGCCTAGCAGGAGATCAATGCTTGAATTAAGAAATGGAATCATTCCTGAAGCTCCGAGTCTCTCGACTGCATATGAAGAAAGGCTTCCGCGTTGTGTACGGAGAGAAAGTCCTTGAAAGAATTATCTCTATATGCGTAGTCGTGCAGGGTACAACAGTGCAAACTTCTGGCGATCCTGGATCAATCTGGAACGAAGCAGGGAGAATTCCTTCCTGGCTTTTGTCAGTTCCGTAGAGTAATCTTGAAATATCAGAAGATTATGTCCTTCCCAGGATAAATTACGGGGTTTGCGAGAAGCGTGCCATAGTATCTCCTTGTGAAGGTTAATTCATGACTTTGAAGATGACAGCATGTGGTCTGCTGCCCTCCTGTGGCTGAAACGGACCAAGACGGTGAGCTCTCAATTATGATATCGGCGCATTCATTCTGAACATTTAACAGAGCTGGAAGGGTATCACGAACAAAAAGCAATAGGTCTGGACATTTCACAGATTCTGGTAATCCTACAACACGTAGATTGTCTTCTGGCTCTCTTTTTTTTAGTTCATCAGTCTTATTATGGAGTCGATAGCAAGCTTTAGTATTCATACTCATTGCCTTTTTGAGATTGGCTAGATCAGCAAAGCATTCCCCCATTCTGTGCTCCGTGGTTGTAAGCCTTTGGGACAGTTGCTTGTTAGTAAGCCTTTGGGACAGTTGCTTGTTAATATCAGCTGTCTGCTCCTTTAAAAGCAGTCCCATCGTTTCCCTGATTGCATTGACCATTGCTGCATATGTAATAGGTGCCTCTGGTAGCTGAGGTGTAGTAGAAGGTCTTGGGGAATTACTCCCCTCTGAGAGTGTGTGAGAGGGAGAGGGTGATCCGTTCTGTGGTGTCAGCAGAGGAGAGACACAGCGGGGGGTTAGCGGTGGTGAGGCTCGCTGGGCAGGCATAGCCGCGGCCGCCGCCATTTTGGACTCTGTGCGGTGCCGCTCCTTTTGGTGCTTGTTGCGAGGCATGAGGGGGGTTAGGAAGCGCTCCATATACCGGGAGCAGTCACTGTCACTGTATGTAAGGACCCAGCGGTCCGAATGCAGGAGGCTAATAGCCATGGATATGGCACAAATGAGCGGAGGGATGACTGAGCTCTTCTCAGCTGCCTTCCATGCTGCACCCGGAACCGGAAGTCTTTTCCATAATTTTAAATGCTCAAACTTCTCAGCTACAAGACATCCGATATTTATTTTAGGTTAATCAAAGTCCTTGAATCAGTAGTTTCCAAACTGGGTGCTGCAACACCTGGAGGTTCTGCAGGGTTGGTGGTCCAGTCCCAAATCAAATGATTTTTGGTCACTGGGATAGAGAATATAAGTACGGTGGGCGAACAAAGAGAGCAACCATGTCCACCTACAAATTATAGAACCAAAGAGCACCTCCATGAGCAGCCATGTCCACCTCCAAATTATAGAACTAAAGCATGATAGGTGAGCAC
The DNA here is from genome assembly GCF_028390025.1 of Pseudophryne corroboree. Lineage (NCBI taxonomy): Eukaryota > Metazoa > Chordata > Amphibia > Anura > Myobatrachidae > Pseudophryne > Pseudophryne corroboree. The sequence continues at coordinate 422,173,800 of NC_086449.1, read as the reverse complement.
AATTTACTTTAATTTAATATTTTTTTCTGATTATCTCCACGCCGCAGCACTGGTCACAGCACATAAAGGATCAACTTGGAGGCTATTATGCCCCACACGGTCTACAGCAGTGAGATTACATATTTATGGTTCCGCCGCTGTTGATAAATGATCGGCAAATTAAGCCATATTATACCAAATATCACAATTCACTGAACATTTAGGGGTTTTTAAGCTACACTCATTCAGCAAATAGGCTATTTTATTCTATGGGATTTAACTGCATTTTGAACATATTTGTGTGAAATATTATGCTCATTTTCATATGTTTGATATGTGTATTATCTATATATAATTTTATATATCCCGGGATGTTTATATTATTTTCATTGTCATTAATTATTATTTATTCATATTCATTGTTTATATGTATTATTAAGCGCTACCTGGGTATATCTAAATACACAGAAATACATTGCTATTTGGTAACTATAGTAGCAAAAACTGTGACCGTTATAGTAGATGTACAGTATCTAGTTTCACTGCATAAGCCAGGGTTTAGTAGCTATAGACATAAATCACTTGAAAATCAGAAGGTTCAAGCTGAGATTGTCAGATAATTAATTGTAATCAAATATTTGTTTATATTAACAAAGTGACGGAATATATAGAGTACAGTCCCAAGGAACCCACTGACTGATTCTACTGGTTGGTCATGTGTGAACAGTGAATGACCAAATGAGAGTGCACTCAGTAGTATGAAATCTATGGAGCAGGGCAGCTCAGTCAGTTTTGTACACCGATATCTCAAAGATTGCAGTGTGTTGCTGGCAGGTCTGAACACTGTGAGAGAATATCAATAAGTAGGTTAGAGATATACCTTATTACATAGATAAATGGATATTTTAGAAAGTGGGGAGAAAGAACAAAGGTAATGATACCATTCTCTATACACTGTCTAATCTCCCCACATGTGTAAGCAATAAATGGAGGAGCTGGAGTATGACTGAGAGTATTGTACTTCACAGAAGACAGAAAAGTCACTCCTACTACAGGATGAATCCATCAGTTTATGCACTGATATCAAAAGAAATTACAGTGCATCATACATTTGGATCACATACTGCGAGAGAGTGGCGAGTTTAAGAGAAACAGGTACCTGTCCAGGCTGGGTAAATGTACCCGTAGCCCTTGTGTCTACTTGTAATCAAGCAGAAGATAAAGGATTTCCCGTATACTGAACATGCGTTTCACATTTATGGCTTTCTCAACAGTGACTGGCCAATGTTGAGAAAGCCGTAAAGGTGAAACGCGTGTTTAGTAATTTTTCTTTTTTGCAAAGTTTTCCCTACTGAAGACCGGTACCTTTTTCCAAGCAATGATGTGGTTCACTTAATTTTATGTTGGCAATTCCCTCTGACGCAATCTGAGTTTTTGTCATATTGTGTGTGGCGATACAGTTATTGACGTTAAACACGTCTGCTATTTCTCTTGTTTTGTCTAGCCCCTCCTATTCTTTTATACATTCCTCAGAGAGTAGACTAACCTTCTGGTTTCCGTCCACTTTCCTGGGTACGTCTGAGGCTTGGTGACATGTTTTACAGTGTATCACGTCATCATAGCCCTGGCCGATGACACATACAGTGCTTGGATAGAGGAGATCATTAATAAACTACACCAACATTTTGATGTGGCGATAAAGGTGGGCTACAAATTCACAATATTGTTTTCATGTACAGCTTTAGAAAAGATAGCCTTCCATAAATATTTTTTCCTACTTTTGTGCAGGGTTTAAGAAACAAACCAAAGAAAACTGGACATGTAAAGCCTGACCTAATTGATGTGGATCTTGTCCGAGGTATAGTATGAAATTCTGTATTTCCTCAAGAGTGTGTTTTCTGTTGTTATCATACTATGGGGCAGATTGAATGAATGATATTCTTGTTATCTCTCGTTAAATGGTGTTCCAACCAGCTCCTGGAATGTGTTTGAAAAATGTCAGGAGCTGATTGGTTAGCACACCATTTAGGATTCGTAATGCTGTGTGTGTATATGAGCACTCAGTCATTTCACCGGACCAGAGTCAGCTGCTAGCAAGAAGAGACAAGCATCTTACAATGTGATAAGGTGTGCTTAGAAAGCTCATTTCGATCTACTGGGGTTATACGATGTGGTGTGTATTTATTATGGGATATTTAACCTTTTCCTTGCCACTTATGTTTATATGAGATACATGTTTGACATAATTCTAATAATTTTATTTATGGTGTGCTTTTCCCACACGGGATTTGGTCTCTTTACATACATCAAAACATGGTACATAGTACAAAGGCGTTAGAGCAGTAGAAAAACATACAGAAATAATTAAGTACAAATAACTCACGGCACATAATAAGCATAATGCAGGGTTGGTGAGAGCATTTTTGGTATAAACTAAAAATAAGATATATATAATAATTATAACCTGTATTTACTCTGTGAGGTCAGCCTGCCCACAGGGGAACCATCTGAGCCAGCCTTCTGGGGTGTACTACATAGATTGCGCCAGTGCGAGGTACAGCATACAGGCATAACAGTGGGATGGAAGTACAAGGTTATATAAAAAAAAAAAAATAGGGGGTTGAGGAAGTTATTGTCATTGACCCATATCTGCAGTGTTGCTGCGGCCCCAAGGAAGAAAACTCCTGTCCGTTGGTAGGGAGCACAGGAACCTTTGTGGCCCACAAATACTGCCAAATGCAGCAGCTGTTGCTTTCGACCCAGCGCGGTGGGATGGAGGGTGTCTGACAGTAGCTGGAGAGAGGGGTTGCCATTTGGGTAAGTAGCATGGCCCTGGAGGAGGAAAGCAGAGTGGGCGGAAGAATGGTGAGCTGCTTTGTTCCTACCTCCCGTGCAGCTACTCTGGGTCGGGGGGAAGAAGCAGGCGGAAGCCAGCAGTATGGAAGTGTGCTGGTTGCCAAGATAACTGCCAATATCCTGTCTTTGTGCTATTCCCCCTCGGCTCCACAGGGAAGTCCTGGCTGTCGTTGCTGTGTGGTCTGGAGATTGCACCCTCCCAGCGATGACCCAGTCACAGGCAGTCGGGACTGAGCAGTGGATGTCCTAGTGGCTGGTCCATGCTGAGCTGCAGTTCCTAAGGACGGCTGAGGGTCATGAGATTACCCTAATAAGATTCTTTGATCTCTAGTTGCCTCCACACAATTTTTAACTTGCGAATATCTCTCCAAAATCAACATATTGCATTTCTGCATACACATTGGATTGAAACATATGCATCTCTTCACTAAGAGCTCCTTCAGTTTGGCAACTACTCTGCATTGCATAATCCAGAACAGTGGAAAACAAAGTATCTTTGTCTCCATCCAGCATCTCTCCTAGACCTCACCTCTGTTCTCTGAGCAAAAACGTTATTATTTTTGGACTCTCCTGTACAGCCTGTATAGATTATCTATTCTTTAGTGTTAATTATGGATACAGTATTTTATACACTATCCAGTATATTAGGAGACCTATATGTTCAGGGTCAGTGCTAGGTTCTAATGCCACCCATAGTGCGAAAAAGAAAGGTAAGCCTACTGCATAGGAATTTATCAAGCTGTACATAAAAAGGGTTTCCTATAGAAATGGTAATTTGTAGTCCTCATTACTAATGATCATGGTTTAGGGATATACTACAACCACCAACTGAATAGAGTGCCTCATTCATGTTTGTATGCACATGCCTACGCAGGTGTGAATGTTCAGCCTACGGACTTGATCATAATCGCAAGTGAAGCAGCCGCCCAGAAAAAGAACATAGACACCAACCGGAACTGTCACAAAATCCTCAGCAACTCTATACACATACCTGTTAGCAGCATCGACACAATAACAAGGAACAGTGACTCCCAGAGTAAGTCAGTGGTCATGGACACTGGCCACAGCAGTACTATCACTGGCGCAGATGCACACCCCAAAAATGGCCGTGTCATGACTGCGTTTCTGCCTTTCCTCCCGGTTACCTCCCCCAAATGGTCCCTTTCTGTCAGTCACTCTGTTAAAATGGGTATTGCGTACAAACATGAATTAGGCCCATAGTGCACAACCATAAACAAGGAAAGTAAAACAATGGTCATAATGTGGTGCACAATATAAGTTATGAATTCTTATAAAGTATCAGCGAATATTAAAACAAAAGGTAGTGTGTATGGAAATAAGCAATTACAATTTTAAAATCTCGGGGCTTGTTCTGGTCTAAGGACGGAGGAGACACATATTTGTGATGCTCCTGTCAGTTTATTGAATAATGGCTTTTTTGGGAGACTCTTCCTTCTGCATTTAACACCTAACATGCCATGGTGATCCTGGACATCTCTGAAGTAACACCTACTCAGAGACCACCTGACCTCCAGGCCGCCTCTGACCTGTAACTGTGAGCTAAACTTCCGGGTCATCAGCTCTGCGGACTGGAGATACGCAGTCATGGTTGTCACCCTGACTCCTCCAACAGCCCCCCTGTTGTCGGGAACTCCACAGTAATTCTTACTGTAGCTGACAAGTCTGTGTTTCAGCGTTCTGGATGCTAAATGATGTTTGGATGGGAAACCCACCAGTTACCCTGGTTCTCCATATCACTCTGTGCTACTTAGCAGTGATATCTACTGGAGGTTGGGACCATCGTTCTTCAGATTGACCCTACCAGACAGAGCTGTGTTTACCTGCTTGCCTTCTATCGTGATGGAATTGCTTCCCTCTACCTCCAGACTCCTAGGGGTATATTTACTAAAATGTGGGTTTTTAGAAGTAGAAAAGATGTCCATAGCAACCAGTCAGATTATAGCTATTATCTTTCAGAAGGTGCTAAATAAATAAGTAAATTCTGATTGGTTGCAATGGGCAACATCTACACTTTTAATAACCCACACTTTAGTAAATATACCCCTTATTGTTTCTACCAAGGCTGCAGAGAAGAAAGATATTGCTTCGCTAGCTACCCGTAGCCCCTTGCCCCGTCATGGTGTAGGTTGCCTGCTGTTTTATATACATCAGCGGTCTGACGGGAACCTTGATAAAGTAACATTTCTTCCTACCTCCTGGAACACTATAGCAAATACACCTGGTTAAGTTTACAATCTGTATCCTACACTAATGCCTCCTACACCCATGCAGTAGCCTATTTATCCAATGTTGCAGTAGTTCGGGCAGTCCGTACCACTATCTACTGGTTGAATCCATGTCTATTGGTGTTTCCGTATATATTGATTGTTACCGTGCCACCTAAAAAAGCTAAGCACCATAAGATTCTTCCTCCTATCCTCTTCTTGGCTATTACTGTATTCAATTTAGAAGTGGTGTCTCCCCTACACTGCCCACCTGGGCACCCTCACTGGCCACCATGCTAGTACGCTGCTGCACTATGGCTTTTCATGCTGACAGGGGTGGAAGCCTCTGTGCAATCTTTGGGCTTTGAGATTATGAGACTGGGTGGCCGCGCAGATCATCTGGAAGGAAAAATGCCATCTGGAAGGAAAAAATATCCCATAATGACCATACAGCCTATGCCGCCCTCCAAGCTTGAAGTGTCATTGATTAGAGATCTGGAGGATAGGTCACAGAGGAATAACCTGAAGATACATTGCATCCTAGACTCTGTTTCCAATGCAGAATGAATGGACTATGTCTCCAAGCTATTTCTAAAACTACTGCCCTCCACAAGATTTGCTAATTGAAGATTTGTATCATGTACCTAAGTCGAGGGCTGGGGCAAGTGGGTTCTCTTGAGATTCCTTGGTGAGAGTCCATTTCTTACATATCAAGAAAAACATTTTAAGAGCAGCGAGACAAGCTGAAGGACGTGATACTTTAGGCAGTTTGTACATCTTCCCGGACCTGTCACCAACTATGCTGGCCAAGAGGTGGTCATACCAATCTATCACTGCTTTTCTAAGACATAATTACATATCATACTGCAGGACATATCATAGTTCCTGTTCACTATGGTACCGGTTCCTATGTTATTTCATGTTTTAAAGTTGGAGTCCAGCTACTGGCTGAATGGAACATTACTATCATTGGTCGTGTCATCGGACCTAAAGATCAGGTGTCCCGGGACTGGTAGCAAGTTACAAGAGATTGACACATTTGTTTATTTATGACACTGTTTTGGTTGGGTGTTACCTTGTGCTTATCTTTTTAAGTGCCTGGGGATATTGAACATATTACTATTGCTATGGCAGATCATCTCTGTGCCCATCACATTCAATATAGGGAATATTGCTTTGTAATATTCTGTTCTCTTACAGCAGGCATGTCAAACTCGCGCCCCAAACACATTTTTGTGGACCCATTTTACTATGTAAAAACAAGTGGAAGGCCTGACAGAACCTTCCACATCAGTGTTACTCTCACTCTGCTCCTACCTCCTACTTGTGTCCGCCCAGGTTCCTTCTCCATCCTATGTGTCCCTGCCCTGTCTCTTACCCTGGGTGCTCCTCCTCACTGACCAGAAGAGCACTTATTCACATAACAGAAGCGCCAGGAACACGTGAACGCGGCAGGGAGTGAGGTGAGTAATGTGTGGTAGGGCCCCTGGGGCTGAACAGTGCACTGTATAGTGTTTGCGAAGGGGGGAGAGAGGGTAATGGCCTGCTCTCTGCCCTAGCACAGTCTCTGTACTGTGATATGGAATTATACATAGCAGGTGTCTTGGTATCCGGGATCGCTACCCGGTAACATACAGACACAGCCAACACTGTGGCGGATATAAGCAGATGCATAGTATGTGCAGCGCTCCTCTTACTGCCTCAGTGCTCTCTCTCCCAGAAGGCTATATGTAATTCCTGAGTATAACCTACTGAGCACGTTGTGGGGGTCACCGATGCTGGAGTTATGCACCGTATGAGCAGTTCTCCTCTTGTTGCCATACAACATTGCATATAAGACTTTCTTTTTCTTGAGGCCAACAAAGTCTTAGACTTTGATTATTCGGCCCAATTGGGGTTTTGCCTGTCTTGACATACCTGTCGTTATCTGCGCTGCTGTCTTAAAAATAGCACGCCGATATGTGAGGGCAATGTAAGAACTGTCAGCATCACTGACCATTCCAACATCTGCAACTATCGAAGCCCTGTCTCCTCAGCAGGGACGGCGCTCTCCCTGGCAGGTGCCGGCTCCGGGCTGCAGGCGAGATCTCGCACATTCCCAGTGAGCCGGATGGGTGGATATTCACAGCGCATTAGCACTAAGCTGATGCGCTGTTGCAGCTGATAGGGATCACCGGAGGGGGGAGTTTTCACTCTCCCTCTCAGTCAGTCGAGATGTTCATACATCTCGGCATTAGTGCTTCCTGCTTCGCCTCGGTAAAGATACAAAGCGGGAAGAGTGATACCTGCACGATATATGTCCCGGTAACCTACATCTATTCCTTGGTTTCTTAAAGTACTAGATGATAAACGGTTGCTAAACTCTTTTGTTAGCTACAATTATGTCCTCGTACTTCTAGCTGCAATATGTCATGAATCGATAGATGCCTGGTGTAATGAATAGCCAGGTCCCATGTATATCGGCTAGTGTCTGGGGGCCTTTTTTTTTTTTTTTTTGCGGACTATGCATCTTCGTCACAGTGCGATGTGACTAGGACGCACCATGATACTCTGCTGAGGAATTTGACATGCAACAATTGTATATCTCTGTGTGACTGAGTCTGTATACAAAGCACAACTGAACATGGCATGGGAAAAAGTTGCAGCTGCTGAATTGTATGCAGATTCAGAGACTCATATACAGGTGTCACAAATCAAATGAATCTGCATAGTCTCTTGCTGTGTTCTAGTCGCCTCACATTCAACTAAGATGCAAAATAGACGCACAGCATTAACAGAGTCTCACTGAATTTGGTGCTTCGAGAGGGATTGTTGTGCGTGCCTGCAGCAGTGATGTATGAGGACACATCTGTATTATGACAAACTGTATAATTTGCACCTTGATAGCTTTATCATCAGTCAGATGTTTCTATACCCATATTTTTTTAATTTTTGTGTGTGTGGTAGCTTAAGAACACACAGTCGGAAGTCAGAATCTTTAACTATTTTTAATGTCACATGGACGGAGCAAGAAAAGTTCTTGCTGCTGTGAAGGAACTCTCCGCGGGGGGCAACTGGTCCACCTGGTTTCACCAACAAATATATAATACATTTTCTCATACGTCCTAGAGGATGCTGGTGTCCACTTCAGTACCATGGGGTGTAGACGGTTCCTCAGGAGACTTAGTACTTTTCAAGGGTGTGAACTGGCTCCTCCCTCTATGCCCCTTCTCCAGACCTCCGTTTAGAAAATGTGCAGATGCAGACTGGATGCACTCCAGGGGAGCTCTACAGAGTTTCTCTGAAAAGACTTATGTTAGGTTTTTTATTTTCGGGGAGAACTGCTGACAACAGTCTCCCTGCTTCGTGGGACTTAGGGGGCAGAAGGCTCTGCTTCTGGCTGACAGGACACCATTAGCTCCTGAAGGGAACTGAACGCTAGCTGCGGCTATGTGCTCACTCCCACAGCCCGCCGTCACCCCCCTTACAGAGCCAGAAGTCAGAAGACAGGTGAGTGTAAGAAGAAATCTACAGACATTGTGATGGCTAAAAGGTACCGTGCAGCGGGCGGGAACGCTGCGCGCCATGCTACCCACACATACACAGGCACTGCAGGGCGCTGGGGGGGGCGCGCAGCAGCAGCATGAAACTTAGTAAAACTGGCAAAGAAAGGGACATAAGATGCTGAGGCACAGTCCTACCCCCGCCAGTATAAAAATTTACCTGATAAATGCCGAGGAGAAACGCGCCATTACGGGGGCGGGCCTTCCTCCTCAGTCAGCCAGCACACTGCTCAGCGCCATTTTCTCTCCTTCCAGGCTGCAGAGAAGAACGCTGGTCCTCCTCCACTGCTGAACCAAGTATCAGGGTTCAAAACAGGGGGGGGCACAGTGAAATTTGGTGCTATATATTGTGTGATTACCATTATAAAAGCGCTACATGTCAGTGGGCATTTTGTGTTTCACAGACAATTTATTACTGGCGCTGGGTTGTGAACTGGCAAATCCTATCTGTGTCCTTCTGACAGATTTTACTGTGGGTCTGTCCCCTATAAGTCCCGGAGTGTCTGTGGTGTGGTTGTGCACGTGTGTAACATGTCTGAGGCAGGGAGCTCTTCCCCTGAGGGAGCCATTTTAGGGACACAGAGTTGTAATGTGGTTGCGCTACCGGCACACCAGGAGCCTGAATGGGTGAAAGAATTACGTGATAGTGTGAATTATATCAATAAGAGATTAGATAAGCCGGAGTTTCATGCAGAGAGCTGGAGAAAATCAGTGGAAGATGTTATTTTTCATAGTTCTGCCTTTTCATCTGCAGGCGACCCCTCTGGGTCACATAAGAGACCATTTGCACAAATAGTACATACTGATACCGACACGGTTGCTATAAAGGAAGTTTTGGAAGTTACGGAAACTCCTCCTGTACCTCAGGAGAAGGCTTATTTTTATAAAGAAAAAAAATTAATGTAACTTTTCCTCCTTCTCATGAGCTTAATGCTCTATTTGAGGGAGTTTGGGTAAACCCTGAAAAGAAATTTCAGATTCCCAAAAGGATTCAGGTTGCTTATCCTTTCCCGGCAGAGGACAGGAAAAGAAAAGATAAGCCTACGAGGCCATACAGTTTGTGAGATTCCATGCCAGAATATTCCAGTGGGACCTGTTGGACAAGTGGTCTGGATCCCACCTACACATGCACCAGAAGATAATCCTGTCCTCCAAAGCCAGGATTTCGCTCCTGTGGTGGCTACACAGTTCTCACCTACTAGAGGGACGCAGGTTCGGGATTCAGGACTGGGTCCTAGTAACTACGGATGCAAGTCTCCGAGGCTGTTGAGCAGTCACACAGGGGGGAAGCTTCCAAGGAAAATGGTCAAGTCAGGAAACCTGCCTTCACATAAACGTTCTGGAATTGAGAGCCATTTACAATGGCCTTCTACAAGCGGTACATCATCTTCAAGATCAACCCGTGCAGATCCAGTCGGACAATATAACAGCAGTTGCGTACATAAACCGTCAGGGCGGAACGAAAAGCAGAGCGGCAATGGCAGAGGTGACAGATCCTCCTCTGGGCGGAAAGGCATGCAAGAGCTCTGTCAGCAATTTTCACTCCGGGAGTGGACACCTGGGAAGCTGACTTCCTCAGCAGACATGATCTCCATCGAGGAGAATGGGGCCTCCACCAAGAAGTCTTCACAGAGGTGACAAGTCTTTGGGGAGTTCCTCAAGTAGACATGATGGCATCTCGTCTCAACAAGAAGCTTCAGAGATATTGTTCCAGGTCGAGAGACCCTCAAGCAATAGCAGTGGATGCACTGGTGACCCAGTGGGTGTTTCGGTCGGTATATGCCTTCCCTCCACTTCCACTGATACCAAAAGTTCTCAAATTCATAAGAAGAACAAGGGTTCGAGCAATCCTCATTGCCCCAGACTGGCCAAGGAGGGCTTGGTATCCAGATCTTCAGGAGTTGCTTATAGAAGATCCTCGGCCTCTTCCTCCTCGCGAGGACTTGCTGCAGCAGGGGCCGTGTGTGTATCAAGACTTACCGCGGCTACGTTTGATGGCATGGCTGTTGAGCACCGGATCCTAGCCCGAAAGGGTATTCCCAAAGAAGTCATCCCCACTCTTATTCAGGTAACGTCTAAACATTTCCACCGTATTTGGATAAAATATGTGCCTTGGTGTGAATCCAAGAAGGCTCCTACGGAGGAGTTTCAGTTGGGACGTTTTCTCCATTTTCTCCATGGCTGGTGTGGATGCGGGCCTAAGATTGGGTTCAATCAAGGTCCAGATTTCAGCCTTTCAAAAACAATTAGCCTCCCTTCCAGAAGTTCAGACGTTCGTGAAAGGGGTGCTGCACATCCAGCCTCCATTTGTGCCTCCAGTGGCACCATGGGACCTTAATGTGGTGTTGCAGTTCCTTCAATCGGATTGGTTTGAACCTGTACAGGAGATAGAATTGAAGTTTCTCACTTGGAGAGTGGTGATGTTTTTGGCCTTGGCATCCGCAAGGCGGGTGTCTGAGTTGGAGGCCTTGTCTCACAAGAGCCCTTACCTGATCTTCCAGGAAGATAGGGCAGAGTTGAGAACTTGCCAACATTTTCTTCCAAAGGTGGTTTTGGCTTTCCATATGAACCAACCTATTGTGGTGCCAGTGGCTACTGACACTTTCACTGAGTCAAAGTCTCTTGATGTGGTCAGAGCTTTGAAGATTTATGTCGCAAGAACAGCTCGGATAAGGAAAACAGAGGCTCTGTTTGTCCTGTATGCTCCCTACAAGATTGGGTGTCCTGCTTCTAAGCAGACGATTGCGCGCTGGATCAGAGGGACGATTCAGCACACTCATTCCACGGCAGGATTGCCGGTACCGAAGACTGTAAATGTCCATTCTACTAGAAAGGTGGGCTCATCCTGGGCGGCTGCCCGGGGGGTCTCGGCATTACAACTTTGCCGAGCAGCTACTTGGTCAGGGGCAAACACGTTTGCAAAGTTCTACAAATTTGACACCTTGGCCGATGAGGACCTCAAGTTTGGTCAATCGGTGCTGCAGGGTCATCCGCACTCTCCCGCCCGTACTGGAGCTTTGGTATAACCCCATGGTATTGAAGTGGACCCCAGCATCCTCTAGGACGTATGAGAAAATAGGATTTTAATACCTACCGGTAAATCCTTTTCTCCTAGTCCGTAGAGGATGCTGGGCACCCGACCCAGTGCGTACTTTACCTGCAGTAGTTACTTTGTTGTAGTTACACAAGTGTTGTGTTACAATTATTTTCAGCATGTTGCTGCAAATGGTTCATGCCTGTTGGCGTGTGTTACGTTGAATGCCATGTTGTGCGGCATGGTTGAGGTGTGAGCTGGTATGAATCTCACCGTTAAATTAAAAGTAAATCCTTTCCTCGAAATGTGAGTCTCCCTGGGCACAGTTCCTATACTGAGGTCTGGAGGAGAGGCATAGAGGGAGGAGCCAGTTCACACCCTTGAAAAGTCTGAAAGTGCACATGGCTCCTGCGGAACCTTCTATACCCCATGGTACTGAAGTGGACCCCAGCATCCTCTACGGACTAGGAGAAAAGGATTTACCGGTAGGTATTAAAATCCTGTTTTTAGATGTTATTCTACAGGATTGTTCGAAATAAAAACCTTATATATGGTATGTATATGTTTATTGAAATGATTGTAAGTGTCTTCATGTTACATCACATGTGCTGTACATACTAAACAACGGCGTGATGTGTTACATGCTTCATGTAACAAAACAGCATCGAGCATGGAAGCGTCCCATTGGGCGTGCAGCACATCCAATGCGATGAGTTAATGAACAATAGCACCAAGTGACGGATGGGCATGCACACTATACAATGATCATGTAAATTGGTTGAAAGCACCAATATAACACGATCTATTGTATAGTGTGTACCCCGCTAAAGTATACGGGGATGTTTAATAAAACATCCTGAATTTGTTGTGTCATTGATTCAGCAAGGCACGTTCTTTAGAGAGTCTTGTCCATGTTTATGTGATAACATTACGCAGTTGTAGCAGATTTGCCAACTCTATAGTTATGCTGAATATCTCCTATTCTACCACATCCCAAAGGGACTCTATTGACTTGGGATCTGGTGACTGTGGAGACAATTGGATTACACTGATGTCACGGTCATGTGCGTGAGATGAGGCATTATGCTAGTGGAAGTTGCCATTAGAAGATTTTTAGACAGTGGCCACAAAGCAATAACATTTCCAGCAATAATACTAATTAACACAATGCTCAATTGGTGTTAATGTTCCTAATGAGTACCAAGAAAACATTCTCCATACTATTACACCACCACCAGCCTGAAAAGTTGATACAATTCCGATTTGACCCTTTGTTTATGTCAAATTCTGATCAGCGGCATATTGCATAGTTAATTGACATTTATCCAGTCTTCAGCTGTCCAGTTTTGTTGACTCTATTGTCATGTTGCCTCCGTTTCCCATTCCCAGCTTGAGTGAAATCTTGCATGCTCTGTTGCTGTAGGATGTCCAGTACAAGATTGTGTTTAGAGATGCTCTTCTGCATGCTACTGTTGTAACGCATCATTATTTGAGTTACTGATGCTTTCCTGTTGGCTAAAGCAGAATGAACATTCTCTGATCTCATTAACAAGGTGTTATTATCCAGAGACCGCCTTTTTTTTTTTTTTTTTTTTTTTCAGCTTTGCACACCAGTCTCTGTAAACTCTTGACTGTTGTGTATGGAGATCCCAGTAGATAGTAGTTTTCAAGATACTCAAACAGCCCTGTCTTGCGCAAGCAGTCTTTCCACGGTCAGTCACTTAGATCACATTCTTCCCCATTCTGTTTTTGTCTGAAGAATTGGAGCATCAGACTATGAATCAGTTGACTGGCTTATGATGTGGTTTGTTTGTTTGTTTGTTTGTTTGTTTGTTTGTTTGTTTTTTCTAATACAAAGTATTTTTGATTTAAAGGATCCGCATTTGCAAAAACGAAACCAGAAAGCCCGTGGACATCTTTAACAAGGAAAGGAATAGTTCGAGTTGTTTTTTTTCCCTTTTTCTATAAATGGTGGCTTCAAGTTACTTCAAAGGTCATTTTCTATTGGTTGCTACTTCTATATCTTCTTCAAGGTAGGTACAACACAAGTTGATCAATAGGTGTGCACTATTTTTGTTATAGACCACCCACTTTGCAGTATCTCGTGTTTACTTTGTTTCCGGCAAACAAATTGATGTAATTTGTTTTAAAATATAGTAAAGAAAAGGTTTACATTTGAAGAGCATAAAACGCGGTATGCTACATTGGCTTGCATCCTGCATAAACACACGAGCACTGTAAGCATTGACTTGTAATCTGTGAAACCATCATTTATTTCAAATGGTCAGTACAGTATGAGGGAAGAAATAATTCAGTTTGGTAAAATGGGTATACAAACAATGTGCATGGAAATAATTTTTGACAAATTGCGGTACTGAGCTATTTATGTTTAGTTTTTTAAAGAGGAACATCTAAAATGTGTGCTGGCCCTGCTTGTAAATTTAAATGTAGCTAACAAGCAGACTACTGGTTTTAAGACCGGTGTTGACCTACGGTATATTAATCAAAACAACACAGGATAATTTATGGTGAAATGGAATTACTCGCATGTCTGACCTTTGCAAGAGTCTAGCTTTTATTTGCATTACCTTGTCACTGTCTGTTTCCATGGTAATTTATTCTTAGCCTGCACACATGTTTTATATTTACTGAGGGTACAATTACTACAGCAGAATTGCAATCATCCACTGTGTCTAGATACAAAAAAAAAAGACTTAATCTCTATTTCTCTGACGTCCTAGTGGATGCTGGGAACTCCGTAAGGACCATGGGGAATAGACGGGCTCCGCAAGAGACTGGGCACTCTAAAAGAAAGATTAGGTACTATCTGGTGTGCACTGGCTCCTCCCTCTATGCCCCTCCTCCAGACCTCAGTTAGAATCTGTGCCCGGCCAGAGCTGGGTGCTCCTAGTGGGCTCTCCTGAGCTTGCTAGAAAGAAAGTATTTGTTAGGTTTTTTATTTTCAGTGAGATCTGCTGGCAACAGACTCACTGCTACGTGGGACTGAGGGGAGAGAAGCAAACCTACCTGCTTGCAGCTAGCTTGTGCTTCTTAGGCTACTGGACACCATTAGCTCCAGAGGGTTCGAACACAGGGCCTGACCTCGATCGTCCGTTCCCGGAGCCGCGCCGCCGTCCCCCTTGCAGAGCCAGAAGACAGAAGAGAAGCGATGAAATCGGCGGCAGAAGACTCCTGTCTTCATTAAGGTAGCGCACAGCACCGCAGCTGTGCGCCATTGCTCCCACAGCACACCACACACTCCGGTCACTGTCGGGTGCAGGGCGCTGGGGGGGGGGGGGGCGGGCGCCCTGGGCAGCAATAAAAATACACATAATACAGTCTGTGACTGTATATGTGTAAAACCCCCCGCCATTTTTAGTCAGAAACAGGACAGAAGCCTGCCGCTGAGGGGGCGGGGCCTTCTTCCTCAGCACACCAGCGCCATTTTCTCTTCACAGCTGCGCTGAAAGGAAGCTCCCCAGGCTCTCCCCTGCAGTATCCTGGTACACAAAAGGTGAAAAGAGAGGGGGGGGCACATAAATTTAGGCGCAAAAATTGTATATACAGCAGCTACTGGGTAAACACCGAGTTGTAGTGTAATCCCTGGGTTATATAGCGCTGGGGTGTGTGCTGGCATACTCTCTCTCTGTCTCTCCAAAGGGCCTTGTGGGGGAACTGTCCTCAAATAGAGCATCCCCTGTGTGTGTGGTGTGTCGGTACGCGTGTGTTGACATGTCTGAGGTAAAAGGCTCCTCTAAGGAGGTGATAGAGCGGATATGTGTGTGAGAGGGTGTCTCCGTCGACAACGCCGACACCTGTTTGGATATGTGTAAGTTCTAAGGTGAATTTATTGCACAAATGGTTAGGGAACAGACAGGAAATCTACCCATGTCTGTCCCTATGTCACAGAGACCTTCAGAGTCTCACAATGCTCACTATCCAAAATAACAAACACTGGTATCGACACGGAGTTTAACTCCACTGTCGACTACGATAATGCAAAGTTACAGCCAAGATGGCTAGAAGGTATTCAATATATGATTATTGAAATAAAAGATGATTTGCATATCACTGATGACTCATCTGTCCCTGACACGAGAGTACACATGTTTAAGGGGAAGAATGCTGAGGTAAATTTCCCTCCTCTCATGAGGAAAAAGAGCGGGAATCTCCAGACAAGAGACGGCAGCTTCCAACAAGAGAATTCTCAGGCTGTATCCTTTCCCCACTAGGGCCAGGATGTGTTGAGAATCTTCCCCTAGGGTGTCCTGTTTGCACAGACGGTAGCACTTGCTATTCTCAGGGATTCTGCAGATAACGTGCACATTCTAGTATACTACGCAGACCGTCGATTGTGTTGGCATGGGTTTATAGCGCTGTGGCAGCGTGGACAGTTACCTTATCAGCAGAGATTGAGACCCTAGTAAATATATTAAAGATGCTGTCTTAAGTGATAGATATATAGTTATAAAGCATGCCCAAAGAGAAAGAGACATGAGTATACTAGGTCCTAGAGTCAAAGCTATGTCGATCTCTGCTTGACGTGTCCTGTAGAATATGCATTGGACAGATGATGCCGACTTAAGAGGCATATGGAAGGCTGAGGATTGTGTGGAGAAGGGTTCTCGGGCCTGGTCTCCACAGCTATAGCTGGTAATTCTGCTAGTTTGCCTTATATTCCTGCACAGCCTAACAAAGCACGACATTATTAAATGCAGCCTTTCGAATAAAGAAACAAGAAAGTCTGAAGTGCGTCCTTTCTTGTCAGAGCCGGGATCAACACAGCTAGTTCCCAGGAACAGAAGTCCTCCCCGGCCCCTACAAAAATCCACCTATGCCGCTGGGGCTCCACAGGCAGAGCTAGGCCCGGTGGGGACACGCCTTCGTAAGTTCAGCCACAAGTGGGTTCACTCCCTGTTAGGTCCCTGGGCAATAGATATTGTGTCTCAGGGATACAAGCTGGACTGTGAGAAGATGCCCCCTCACCGACGGCCCTGCGGGCTTCCCCCCAAGAGAGGGAGCCAGTGTTAACTGCAATTCACAAATTGTATCTTTAACAGGTGGTGGTCAAGGGTCCCCTCCTTCAACAAGAGGGTGTTATTATTCGACCATGTTGTAATCCCGAAACCAGACGGTTCGGTCAGACCCATGGAAGGCCAACCTTCACAGGAGAGGCCTTATTTGGAGATGAACTAGACAAATGGATCTCCAAAGCTACTGCGGGTAAGTCCACGTATCTTCCTTCTGCAGCTGCCCCCGGCCAGGAAGGCCTACTCAGGACCAAATCTACAGTTCTTTCGGACTGCCAAGTTTAAGGGCAAAACCAGAGGTTCTTCAACAGCCACCAGAGGCGCTAGAGGTAAACCACGAAAACCAGCAACTGCCGGTTCACAGGAGCAGAGCTCAATCTCTGCTTCCTCAAAGCCTTCAGCATAATGGTGGACCCACGATGCCTGGAGGACTGGCAGATGGGAGCCCGACTAAAATGTTTCAGTCACATCTGGACAACATCATGGCAGGATTCCTGGGTTAGAGATCTTATTTCCAAGGGCTACAGACTGGAGTTTCAGGAGCTCCCACCTCACAAATTCTTCAAATCAGGCTTACCAGTTTCACAGGAAGCAGGTATAACCTTACAGGACGCTATTCAAATACTGGTAAAGACTCGGGTCATTGTTCCAGTTCCACCTCATCTGCAAAACAAGGGATATTATTCCAACTTGTTTGTAGTACCGAAACCGGACGGTTCGGTAAAACCGATTTTGAACCTCAAGTCGTTGAACCCGTACTTGCGAGTGTTCAAATTCAAGATGGAGTCTCTGAGAGAGGTGATCTCAGGTCTGGGGGAGGGGGACTTCCTAGTGTCTCTGGATATCAAGGATGCGTACCTTTTACATTCCAATCTGGCCCCCTCATCAGGCTTATCTACGGTTTGCACTGCAGGACTACCAGTTCCAGGCCCTGCCATTTGGTCTCTCCATGGGACCGAGAGTGTTCACCAAGGTGATGGCAGAGATGATGTTTCTACTCCGCAAACAGGGAGTGAACATAATTCCGTACCTGGACGATCTTCTGATAAAGGCACCGCCCAGGGAGCGGTTGTTGGACAGCATTGGCCTCTCAACCAGACTACTCCTGGATCACGGGTGGATTCTGAATTCACCAAAATCTCACCTGGAACTGACGCAGAGGCTTCCTTTCCTGGAAATGATACTAGACACAGAGTCTCAGAGAGTATTCCTTCCCTTGGAGAAGGCTATGGAAATCCAGTCGATGGTTCGGGCTGTCCTGAAGCCAACCTGGATCTCTGTGCATCTGTGCATTCGCCTTCTGGGGACAGTGGTGGCCTCTTACGAGACACTTAAGTACGGAAGGTTTCATGTGAGGCCCTTGTCTGTTGGACAAATGGTCCGGATCGCATCTTCACATGCACCAGAGGATCTGTCTGTCTCCAGAAGCCAGAATCTCCCTTCTGTGATGGCTACAGACTTCTCACCTTGTCAAGGGTCAGAGGTTCAGGATTCAGAATTGGATTCTGCTAACCACAGATGCAAGCCTCAGAGGTTGGGGTGCAGTCACCCAGGGGGTGCAGTTTCAAGGAAGATGGTCAAGTCGGGAAGTCATCCTTCCAATAAACATCTTGGAACTCAGGGCAATCTACAACGCCCTTCTGCAGGCCTCATCTCTATTTCGGAATCAGGCCAGTCAAGTCTAGTCGGACAATGTAACGGCGGTAATGTACATAAACCGACAGGGTGGAACAAAAAGCAGAGCAGCAATGTCCGAGGTTTCAAGAATTCTCCTCTGGGCAGAAAAACATGTTGTGGCGTTGTCGGCGGCCTTCTGGGAGTAGACAACTGAGAAGCAGACTTCCTCAGCAGACACGACCTACACCCAGGGTAGTGGGGCCTCCATCCGGAGGTGTTCCGGTGGTTGACACGTCGGTGGGGATATCCACAGATCGACATGATGGCCTCTCGACTCAACAAGAAGCTCAAGCGGTATTGTTCCAGGTTGAGAGACCCACAAGCAGTGGTGGTAGACGCTCTGACAACTCCGTGGGTCTACCAGCTGGTGTACGTGTTTCCTCCGGTTCCTCTGAGACCAAGAATTTTAAAGAGAATAAAAAGGGACAAAGTTCAAGCAATCCTTATTGCTCCGGACTAGCCTTGACGGGCTTGGTACGCGGATCTTCTCGAGATACTGATCAAAGATCCGTGGCTTCTACCTCTTCGCGAGGATCTTCTGCAACAGGGCCTGTTCTTCTATCAGTACTTTCCGCGTCTACGTTTAATGGCTTGGAAGTTGAATGGCTGATTCTAGCCAGAAGAGGGATTTTTGACAAGGTCATCCTAACTATGATCCAAGCCAGGAAGGGGTTAACGTCTAAACATTACCACCGTATATGGAAGAAGTATGTCTCTTGGTGTGAAAACAGACAATATTCTTTGGTGGAATTTCATCTGGGACGTCTCCTGCTTTTTCTGCAGTCAGGAGTGGATGTGGTCCTACGCCTAGGCTCCATTAAAGTCCACATTTCGGCCTTGTCTATTTATTTACTTTCAGAAACAATTGGCGTCTCTCTCTGAGGTTCAGACGTATTTGAAAGGTGTTTTGCACATCCAGCTTCCCTTTGTGCCCCCCACGACACCTTGGGATCTCAATTTGATGCTGCAGTTCCTCCAATCGGACTGGTTTGAACTGTTACAGGAGGTTGATGTAAAGTACCTTTACATGGAAGACCGCCACACCGTTGGCCTTGGCTTCAGCATGACTTGTGTCGGAGCTAGGGGCGTTGTCCCGCAAGAGTCCGTACTTAATTTTCCACGAGGACGGAGCTGAACTCAGAACTCGTCAGCAATTTCTTCCTAAGGTGGTGTCCGCTTTTCACATCAACCAACCTATTGTGGTTCCGGTTGTCACCGACACCTCTGTAACTTCAAAGTCTTTGGATGTTGTGAGGGCTTTGAAGGTGTATGTAAAGAGAACAGCTCGTCACAGGAAATCCGACTCGCTGTTCGTTCTCTATGATCCCAATAAAATTGGGTGTCCTGCTTCAAAGCAGTCTATTGCACGCTGGATCAGGCTCACTATCATTCATGCTTATTCCACGGCAGGCTTGCCGGTTCCAAAATCTGTACAAGCCCGCTCTACTAGTTCTGTGGGTTCTTCTTGGGCGACTGCCCGGGGTGTCTCGGCTTTACAGCTCTGCCGAGCAGGTACTTGGTCAGGTTCGAACACGTTTGCAAAGTTTTACAAGTTCGATACTTTGACCTCTGAGGACCTTCAGTTTGGTGAATCAGTTCTGAAGGAACCTCAGCACTCTCCCACCTGGTTTGGGAGCTTTGGTACTTCCCCATGGTACTAAATGGATTCCCAGTATCTTCTAGGACGTAAGAGAAAATAGGATTTTTATTACCTACCGGTAAATCCTTTTCTCGTAGTCCGTAGAGGATACTGGGTGCCCGCCCAGTGCTTCGTTCTTCCTGCACTGTTAATTGGTTAAGTATTCTGGTTTGTTCAGCTGTTGCTGTTCATGTTTCAAGTTTGGTTAGCATGGCTTTCCTATTGTTCTGTGTGCTGGCTCGTAATCTCACCACTTTCCTTATCTATCCTTCCCTCAAAGTATGTCCGTCTGGTAAGAGGGGCATAGATGGAGGAGCCAGCGCACACTATAAAATTCTTAAAGTGCCCAAGGCTCCTAGTGGACCCGTCTATACCCCATGGTACTAAATGGATTCCCAGTATCCTCTACGGCAGGGATGGGGAACCTTTGGCCCTCCAGCTGTTGTTCAACTACACATCTCAACATGCCCTGCAACAGTTTTAGCATGGCCGAATAGCAAAACTATAGCAGGGCGTGCTGGTATGTGTAGTTAAAAAACAGCTATAGGGCCAAGGGCTCCGCATCCCTGCTCTATGGACTACGAGAAAAGGATTTACCGGTAGGTAATTAAAATCCTATTTTTATACCTATCATTTTTTTTAAATGGTTTATAGTTTGAAGTATAAAATTCTATAACATCACAGGCATCAGAAGAGAATGGGCATACATTTTAGAATCATACGTACATCTGGAGTATGCGCTAAAGAGAAGAAAGAAAAGTCCCTTTGTTGGTGCCAACAAAGGGTCTATTCTTTCTTGTCTTTAGAGTATTGACTATTCAGTAGTGTTCTACTGTACCCCTGGTGCACCACCAACTAATTATAACTGGCAATCCCAGCACGTAGAATATTAAGAGCTGGTTTCAAAAGTATACTGTTATTTCTTGTTTTGACTGTTCCTTTGTGCGGAAACACAGTTGTATTACAAAAATTTTACATCTGGAGTATCCAATATGAACAGCGTCAAAATGCTATCGTTGGAGACATTAGGCGGTCAGTGTAATAACGCAATATAAATAACTGTAAATTAAGTTTGAAATAGCTACTATAGAAGGATGGTGGTGAAAAAATAATGAGCAATGAGAAAGGCAAGTCAGATGCTTGGTTGCATAGGGAGAGGAATTAGTAGCAGGAAAAAAGAATTAATAATGCCACTTTATAGGTCTTTGGTACGGCCTCATCTGGAATACTGTGTCCAGTTCTGGAGACCATGGGGTATATGCAATTGCGGTCGAATTCCGTCTGGAATTCGACCGTTTTTTAATTCGACACAATTCGACAGTCAGACACCCTCCCGCCGGGACCCGAATTCGACATATTCAATAAAAAAACGGATTCGACAGTCCCGCTGTCGAAAAACGGACAAATTGACGGATAGTGTGCGTCCTTGATTCGACTTCATGGATGGCACAAAATTGTTTAAAAAAAAACCTGAAAAAAAAAATGCGTGGGGTCCCCCCTCCTAAGCATAACCGGCCTCGGGCTCTTTGAGCCGGTCCTGGTTGTAAAAATACGGGGGGGAAATTGACAGGGGATCCCCCGTATTTTAACAACCAACACCGCGCTCTGCGTCCGGTCCTGGTGCAAAAAATACGGGGTACAAAAGACGTAGGGGTCCCCCGTATTTTTAACACCAGCACCGGGCTCCACTAGCTGGAGAGATGATGCCACAGCCGGGGCACACTTTTACACCGGTCCCTGCGGCCGTAGCATTAAATCCCCAACTAGTCACCCGTGGCCGGGGTACCCTGGAGGAGTGGGGACCCCTTAAATCAAGGGGTCCCCCTCTCCAGCCACCCAAGGGCCAGGGGTGGGGTGAAGCCCGAGGCTGCCCCCCCCCCCAATCCAAGGGCTGCGGATGGGAGGCTGATAGCCTTGTGTCAAAATAAAGAATATTGTTTTTTGTAGCAGAACTAGAAGTCCCAGCAAGCCTCCCCCGCAAGCTGGTACTTGGAGAACCACAAGTACCAGCATGCGGGGGGAAACGGGCCAGCTGGTACCTGTAGTTCTACTGCAAAAAAAATACCCAAATAAAAACAGGACACAGACACCGTGAAAGTATAACTTTATTACATACATGCCGACACACATACTTACCTATGTTGACACGCCGACTCTGGCACCGTTTCCAATGTCGACGTCCATGGTACCTGAAAATAAAATGATACTCACCTGATCCAGTGTCCAGTTCTTTTATTGTAATCCACGTACTTGGCAAAACAAAAAAACGCATTTACCCGAACCAGACGGACTGAAAGGGGTCCCATGTTTACACATGGGACCCCTTTCCCCGAATGCAGAGACCCCCCGTGACTCCTGTCACAGAAAGGTCCCTTCAGCCAATCAGGAAGCGCCACTTCGTGGCACTCTCCTGATTGGCTTTGCGCGTCTGAGCTGGCAGACAGCGCATCGCACAGCTCCCTCCATTAGTTTCAATGGTGGGAACTTTGCTGTCAGCGGTGGGGTTACCCGCGGTCAGCCGCTGACCGCGGGTGACCTAACCGCTGACCGCAAAGTTCCCACCATTGAAGATAATGGAGGGGGCTGTGCGATGCGCATCTGACAGCTCCGACGCGCATACAGTCAATCAGGAGAGTGCCATGAAGTGGCGCTTCCTGATTGGCTGAAGGGACCCTCTGTGACAGTACTCACAGGGGGTCTCTGCATTCGGGGAAAGGGCCTTTCAGTCCGTCTGGTTCGGGTAAATGCGTTTTTTTGTTTTGCCAAGTACGTGGATTATAATAAAAGAACTGGACACTGGATCAGGTGAGTATAATTTTATTTTCAGGTACCCCGGACGTCGACATTGGAGACGAGGCCAGAGTCGGCGTGTCAACATAGGTAAGTATGTGTGTCGGCATGTATGTAATAAAGTTATACTTTCACGGTGTCTGTGTCCTGTTTTTATTTGGGTTTTTATTTTGCAGTAGAACTACAGGTACCAGTGGGCCCGTTTCCCCCCCGCATGCTGGTACTTGTGGTTCTCCAAGTAGCGGCTTGCGGGGTAGGCTTGCTGGGACTTGTAGTTCTTCTGCAAAAAAACAATATTCTTACATTTTCAACAAGGCTATCAGCCCCCATCCGCAGCCCTTGGATGGGGGGGACAGCCTAGGGCTTCACCCCTGGCCCTTGGGTGGCTGGGGGGGACCCCTTGATTGAAGGGGTCCCCACTCCTCCAGGGTACCCCGGCCAGGGGTGTCTAGTTGGGTATTTAATGCCACGGCCGCAGGGCGCTGTATAAAAGTGACCCCCGGCTGTGGCATTATCTGTCCAGCTAGTGGAGCCCGGTGCTGGTGCAAAAAACACGGGGGACCCCTACTCTTTTTGTCCCCCGTATTTTTTGCACCAGGACCAGGCGCAGAGCCCGGTGCTGGTTGTTAAAATACGGGAGATCCCCTGTCATTTTTTTCCCCGTATTTTGGCAACCAGGACCGGCTCAAAGAGCCCGAGGCTGGTTATGCTTAGGAGGGGGGATCCCACGCATTTTTCTTTTCTGATTTTTACACCATTCCATTAAAAATAAAATAAAAATAATATTTTTAAAAATATATAAATAATACTTGTGCCTCCTAAATAGACAAACCAAGTACCTAATCCCTTCTAATATAAATAGATATGCTATTACCAATAAAAAAAAAACACAAAAAAAACATGTTTTTAAAAATTTTTATTAGATTCCGCCAGCAAAGTGTGGCGGATTGAAAATGACGAATTTACGGTCTAAAAGCACTGTTGTCGAATTTACAATCTTCAATTGAATATACTTTTGTCGAAATGCCGCATTTGTACCATTGCAGAAATGTCGAATTTGACAAATGTCGAATTTCAAAAAATCGAATTTGGAATGGCCGTTTTTTTTGGCGAAAAGTACTGTATTGCATTGTCGAATTTTTTTGTTTATTTTTTGGCGAAAATGTCCCGTTTTTCGACATTTTCGGGAATTCGACCGCAATTGCTTATACCCCTAAGACTGTAGCGCAATTTAAACATGCTTGGGATAGGCATATAAATATCCTTACAAAGAATTAAGGTTTAAAAAGGGTTGATTACCTAAAGGATAAAAAAAGGGGCAGCCTAGATGGGCCAAGTGCTTCCTATGTGCCATCAAATTCTATGTTTCTATGTTTAGAAGGAAAAGTGAAAAAACAGGGAAGAGGCAGCAGGGGACCTGCTGGTACAGTGCCATAAAAAGTGTGGGGCGCTACACAGGCCCCTGACACATAGTATACCTGCTGCAATGATAGTAAACATAGTACGAGGGTCATGTTTATAACAATCATTTTTGTGAAATAGAAATGGCTAAAGTGTGATGTTTGCACGATTGTAGAATAACCATTCTTTAAGTGGTGGTAACCCTTCCTTACTGCAATGTTAGTTGTGATTGCAGAACCCCTCACCCTAATTACTGTAATCATTCATATTGCTATAAAATTGTGTTTTCAGATTAGGCACTGAGTGGCCAAGTGACTAGGTGCTATTACTTGGTCCTGTTCTATACAACACCAAGTAATCAAAACGTATCCACTTTTCCCTGTTATTTCATGTTGGTTTGGTGAGGAAGTAAATTACTGGATAGATGTGGGTGTATGTGAGTGTACATGTTTTCCAGCTACCTTACTTCCTGATATCCATCCACATCATACACTTGTCACATTTGTTTTAGAATTTGAAATACATTTATTATATTGTATATGTATCAACTTTCCTAATGCCCCATACACACGGTGAGTTTCCGACTATGCCTGATTCTCACTATGCGACAGGGGCCAGGTCGTCACATAGTCAGTATCGCAAGCACATAATGAGTGTGCTTGCGATACTGACTATGGGCGATTTTGGCTAAGTGTCAATTTTGACTATCTCTTCTATAGAGATAGTCAAAATTGACTTGCCTGCACAGGCTATCTATTCTTGCGATGCCGAACGCACCATCAGCATCGAATCGAGAACGCAAGGTGACTTTCACCTTGCGATTTTCACTAACTTTTCTTACGATTTTGACTATATACTCAAAATCGTAAGAAAAATCTCACCGTGTGTACACACCATAAATCAGACATATTTTCATTTGTCTTCCTTATTTGTTTATGGTTTTTTTTTTTTGTTATTAGGACACCACTTCATCTCTAATATCTTTTCTAACTGTAATTTGGCTAAACTATTTGTGTAAATAAAATACACTTGTAGGTGAAACTTCTCCTGCCTGGTACTAACACCCCTCCCACCTGCCCGTAGGTGATTTTTTAAGTAATACAGGTCCTTGCATTGCTGTCTACATATTAGAATGGGCTCTATTATTGGCAAGTCCTGTATTGTTGTATTATAATGTGTTGGTATTAGGGATGATAGGGTTCCCATCTGATGGGGTTCACTTTGACTTAGTGGATGGACTTCATTTTTAGTTGTGCTAAAAATGTAATTTATACTTCATGAAAAATGTAGAGTTTTTCATAATTGTTTTAATTAGTATACTCCGTACTTAGAGCAGGGGTTCCCTACCACGGCCCTCAAGGTACACTAACAGTCCAGGTTTTAAGGCTAACCATACTTGATCACAGGTGACTTAATTAGTACCACAGTTAGTTTGATTTAACCATCTGTGCTCAAGCATGGGTATCACTAAAACCTGGACTGTTAGTGTGCCTTCAGGACCAAGGTTGGCAATCACTGGCTTAGAGTGTGCACCTGCATTTTCTTTCTTTTTTTTCTGCATGACACTACAAGTCTCAGCATAATAGCACCTTTTATGTTTAAAATTAGGTTATGCAGTACAGCCCCCCTCCCCGTCCTCTGTATTTGTGTATAGAATGCACACTTGAAGGTGAGATTCCTTTAGCTTGGACTAGCACCCCTCCCATCCGCCCTTAGATTATTTTCATTGGATCCTTGCACTTCAGTCGATAAAGTGTTATTGGCACTATTATAAGTAAGACCTGGATACATTTATATAATGTGTATTAGGGAAGATAGGTACCCATCTGATGAGGTTTACCTTGACATTGTAGATGAGCAAGCATTTTTGGCCAGACATGTACTAAACCTTATTAATACTCAAACTGTACATTTTTTATTTATTTATTTTTTTAAATCAGGCTTATGTTGATTTTCAGTATTCTTAGTGCTCAGAGTGTGCACCTGCATTTTCTTTTCCTGCATTGGGGTGTATTCAGTGCATGTCGGATCCTCTCAGACGGAGAGGATCTGACAATGCAGTATTCAATTTGCTGGAAAATTTATTTATTTATTTATTATTCCGACTGGTTTTGCCCGTTTTCGACAATGTCAGTCCGACTTTTTATAAAGTTGGATTGACATTGTCGAAAACGGGACTAAAACCTGTCCGATTTGGCCACAAATCCGACAAAACACGTGGATCCGACAAGTCGGAAAAACAGCAACTCCATTGAATAGGTCGAATCATAATTCGACCTAAAAAAGTCGAAAACTGCCATCTTTCCGACTAGACGGCAGTTCCGACTTCAATTGAATAGACCCCTTAACTGTAATTCGGCACATACTCAACTACTGCTCTTTCATCATTGCCGTTTCCAAATCTGAGGTATCCAATCTTGTCTAATGGATATATCAAAACAATTAATATGTTTAATAATACTGGCCTCTGATCTACTAAGATCTTATCAATCCATATAAACACTCTTCATTTCCTGCTGCAGGACATTCTTTTTGTTACATGTTTAGGGGTATATTCAATTGATGTCGAAAGCTGCCGTCTGTCGAAAAGACGGCAGTTTTCGACTTTTTTGTAGGTTGGAAGGGGTTCCAACCTATTCAATATTTTCGACAAGTTGAGGAATTCGACTTGTCGAAAAGCAAGTGGATCGGCGGTATAGCTGCCGATCCACATGCTTGTGTCGAAAACGGGGCCAAAACCGACAGATAGATAGATATATAAATATGCAGCGGTATAGCCCGGCACTCACTGTGGGATAGCTGTTGCTTGCTGTGGTCCCTTTGTAAGTAGCAGAAATAAACAAGTAACTGCTTTTCAGTACATCAGACTGTTTTTTTCCGCTACTTGTGTATACAGGTTGAGTATCCCTTATCCAAAATGCTTGGGACCAGAAGTATTTTGGATATCGTATTTTTCCGTATTTTGGAATATTTGCATACCATGAGATATCATGGCGATGGAACCCAAGTCTAAGCACAGAATGCATTTATGTTTCTTATACACACAGCCTGAAGGTCATTTTAGCCAATATTTTTTAAACTTTGTGCATTAAACAAAGTGTGTACATTCACACAATTCATTTATTTTTCATATACACCTTATACACACAGCCTAAAGGTCAGTTAATACAATATTTTTAATACCTTTGTGTATTAAAGAAAGTTTGTGTACATTGAGCCATCAGAAAACAAAGGTTTCACTATCTCACTCAAAAAAGTCCGTATTTCGGAATATTCCGTATTTCAGAATAATTGGATAAGGGATACTCAACGTGTGTGTGTGTGTGTGTGTGTGTGTGTGTGTATGTGTATGTATATATATATATATATATATATATATATATATATAATGTGTGTCTATAAAATAGGGCACTCACCAATCCTTTTCACGCAGATATATGAACCTGCACAGTCACAAGGTACATCCTAGTCACATTGCGTTGCGACTAAGATGTATTTTTTGCAAAAAACATTAGCAATGTCTCACGTGAGCTGGCGCACTGAAAGGGGTTGTTTAGTACAACTGCAGCAATAATGTATGAGGACACATCTGTACATATATACCTTGTTGTGTATAACTGTGTGTTACGCTATTTTCAATGTAAGTTTGCTCTAATTTCATTTAAAATGTTATAGATTATTGATGATGTACAATAGGTTTACTCATATATAATTATTTCTGGTTATGTTTTTTAGTTGCCTCAGTAGTATTATTCTCCATTTCACCCGGGCCTCACTGTGTACCCATCACTGAAGTAATTGGACCAATATGGTTGATGCTTTTGCTTGGAACAGTGCATTGTCAGATTGTATCAACAAGGACTGTTAAATCTCCTCCAATCATTGGTGGAAAAAGAAGAAGGTAAATAAATAGATTAATTAAATAATGTTTGATCATGCATGTCTTCTAAAACTAATGAACTGAGGTGTGAGTCTTCTTTTTTAACCCTTTGTGTGTTAGGTTTATAATTTTACCAGTGTATCAGATACCACAGTACATAGTGTGCCCAAACTGATAAAATGGGTTCCATACGAGTAAATCTTATGAACAACCAAATTCAGTGGCATCATGAGACATTCAAAGGGTTATATTACCTATTCTTTGTTGATTTGCCAATACAGAAGTGTGTAAGTAGTGTTATTGATGCATTCACAAGCTAACCAATTAGAAATAAAGAATAGAACTACAAATATTAGTAATATATAAAAATGTTATGTACATGTTTACATCTTCTACTAATTAGTTTAAATATCTTGTTTATATTGTTTTGTTATGCATAATGTGCCTGGGTGTGTTATAAGAAAGTATACAGAGCTACCCATTGACTTCCTGTTCCATGCATCTTTCCCAAAATTCTGTATACATAATTTATAATAAACATTATTTTGTTTTATGCCCACTTTATGTTGACTTTTGGTATGTTTCACAACCATCCTTGCATTATTTTGACCTTCTGTGATGTTATTTTATGAACTAATAATATTTCTCTTTGTTGACTTGCCTATTATGTAGTGACTTTCAGAGAATGACCATTTAGTCATTCAGTGGAACTTACAATCTATTTTTCCTCCCACATGCCCATGAACACATGTACTCATTAGGGTTAGTTTAGTTACTGTAGAAGCCATTTAACCTCCCAGCATGTTTTTGGCGGAAGTCCATTGCCCATAGAAACACAAGTATCCACAGGTTAGCACATAAAAGCTTCTCACAGAGAAAATGTTATATGTCTTCAAACTCAAAGCCCTCAAAGGTGCTAACATTCAATAAATAATACACAATATTTTACTTTGCCTTTCTTTTTAAGCTTAGTGGATGATCTTATTTAGTAACTTTATTCTAAGCACACAAATATGGTCGTGTACTTAGAAATTGTGTTGGGTTTCTGAAGTTTATTTGAAATACAGGTTTAGTTATCACAGTCTTCCTGCATCAGTGTAACTGGAACCACAAATGACTGCTAATGTTTATATGCTTAGATTGATTACATGTTGGACCAGCCACTCCTATTTCAAATTTGCCTTGCCTGACACGCAAGAGTACTGTATAACCAGTCTTGAAGAGGAAATGCTACAGTTATAATAAAACACAATACAGTTGTATTTAAACAGTATAAGATTCAAATCTTCATTCTACTGAACTTTATGCCATACGTATATTAGGCTATACAAATTCATATGCAATAGCTGGTATACAACAGAGGCTTAGTGTAATGATGGGTATGTAAAATCCATAGCTCCATTAAAAATTGCTTTCTGGAGTTTCCAGAAGACTAGCAATGGGGGGAGTGAACAACCCTCCTGCATCCTGCCCATGGGTGGGGACATGATGGTACAATTCACAGTGATTAGCTCCATTGCGTCTTGTGCGCGGCATAATGCATTTGGAACTCATCGAATATCAGAAAAAGAGTCTATGTAAGTATGGCTCCATCTGGAGATAAGTTTACCATACATACAGAGCCCTGCTACAGTCAGCATGTAAAGCAGACATCCATTCTGAGTAGTTTACAGGTGCAAGATTACTGTTCGGAAATGCTGCACTGAAACTCACACTAGTGGCCACGATGAGAATAGTCCTTAGTGATGGGGAAGTAAATTAGTGTTTCTATACTGAAATACAGTAAATTCATTAGCATCATAGCTTTATTGCAGCACTACCCATGGAAACTATGGTGTAGATATCAAAACTTACTAGTTGCTATAGGTTAAAACACCTTTATGCATAATGCTCTTTGTACTTAAACCATAGGTGTGCGCAGGGGGGGTTCCTGGTGCGCACAGGCACCCCCTAATGTCTGGCACCCCGATATCACATGCCTGATGCAGCGATCGCCGAGCAGGCTGATTACTGTCCCCTCTGCACTGCACCCTGTCAGGACTGCATTACTGACCGGACGCCTTGGTTAATCAAGGGTATCACTGCCACCGGCTTTCAAACTCCATGCACAAAAACATGCTCGCACGCCCACCTGCCACATGCCCACCTCTCTCCTTCTATGCTATGCCAACGCCAGCCACTGATGAGGATCAGCATGCAGCCAGGAAGACAAATTCAATACTGGCAGGCGGTCAGCAGCAGCATTGACACGTCACTCGTTTTTCCAGCAGCAGCAGTACTAGTCTGCGACTGTCAGTGTCAGTGAGTGACTGACTTGTAAGTAAGCTGCTGCAGCTTGCAGGGGAAAGAGACGGGGAGCCAGACCAGGCTGAGGAGGAGCAGTGTAATTGCAGTGAGTGCCATCAGGGGTGTTTGTTTGGTGCACACCACAACATTTGACAATGTACCGGCTTTATTAGGATTGGTACAAGGGTGGATTTTTTTATATTGTGTTGACTGTCAATAGATGGTGCTAGACACGCCCATAAGGCGGTGCTAGACACACCCCTCCGATGGTGCACCCCCTAATAAAATGTGCTGCGCACGCCTATGACTTAAACCCTATTGAAACATTCACTGTATTTGCTGAAATAAATACGTGAACCTCTTGGACAATCTGTGATTAAACATAGCAATCAGCATAAGAGCAAATTCCCTTTAAAAGGAAAACAAACTAGCTTGCACCATCATACTTCACAGAACAAATCCACTGATAAGCGGCTGGTACACCTGTTTAGTCAACTGTAGCTTATTGGCAGATATGCTTGCAGTGATTAGTCCAGACATTCTAGGAAGTGCCAATTTGGATAGATAATAGATTTATACACCTGAATATGTCAAGACCTGCTCAGAAATAATATAGACTCTTGGCTTCTGACTTTCAAATGGAGGATGAAGTACAGTATTCTACCAAGACCATTACTGTTCTATTGTCTTCTGCTAAATCGGGTTCCAAATTCTTTGGACCATATAAACCTCTTAAATAAATACTCTTTGCAGTTCGATTAGCATTTGTTAAGAATGTCGTTGCAAACATATTTTATGCCTCTCTCTTCTAAGACCAGCAAAGATAAACTTAAGACTCTAGGTCACCACCTGTCCTTGTGCAAGTACACCCAGCACATAATATCTGCAGCATATTGGATTATCTTCTTAATTTAATATTTAGCTGACCGATGATACCTGCTCATTATCTTTATGCTACTTGTTCATCCAGCCAATCCTATTATTCAGGTTGATTTGGGCCTTGATATACCTCTCCAAGGAAAGGATAACTCTCCAGGTTTAGTGCCTGGTACTTCAAAGCACCTGATCAGGAATACTTGACCGACACAGTGATGCATCTTCCTGTTGTAGAATTTATGACCATAGTGAGTGATGGATATGTGTTAAGTGACTATGTTTGTCCATGATTGGTTCTTTTTTATTCCAGACTACACTGTTACCTGTGGTTCTGGTTTTCTGATTCTACCTGACCAGAGGTCTAACTACAAAGCGGCTAGACTGGCAAATGTCCAGGGGCCCACAATGTGAATGGGGCCCAACCCAAAATCAGTCACAGAATACTGTACATTATTTACGTGACTTGTAAATTTCTGTGTACAGTATGCTATTATAATATCTATCACCCAGAGGTGTTATCCATTGTCACTTTACCTACCTGAAGGTCTCCGGATCTCCTGCTGCAGTATAGGCTTTCTTACCTGACTCCCAGTGGTTGTAGGAGTGTCTACAAGCTCCAGAATCCGGATAGGCCCAAAACCGCACCCTGAATTTCCGGATCATCGTCTGCCGCGACCACACTGCTGCTGCTTCCTGCTGGGCCCACCTGACTTCCCGCTGTCTGCCATTTACATGAGGGGACTACTCTGTTATTGGGGTCTGCCTGTAAAGTTTGGTGTCCTTGTGGGTACCCCTGCATCTGCCTGTTGGGGTGGCTGTCCCCTGGGTGTGCCTCTGACCGGCATTCTGTACATTTTCCTCATCATCTGCTGGTTCCCTGTTTGGCTCCATTGATGCCTAGACAGCTGCAGCATTTGCGGAGATGTGGTTCACAGTGTGGACATCCTTTCTTTTCTTTAGTGATTTAGAGCTGTGACTTCTAATAAAACAATATGATGGCGACGCATACGGTGTGCCAAACCTTTATTACTGTATCAGCTCTGTTTACAGGCTATGATAAACATGTAAACCTAAGGGGTTTTAGAAATTCAAATAGGGGGCCCACCTTTAGAGTTTGCCAGGGCATCCGAGCCTCAGTTTACGCCACTGATCCTGACCTTGGCTTTGGACTTGGACTAACCTGGATACAGACCTGATGATGTATCTATCAGTTTTGTCTTGAACCTGGCTTGACATTTGCCTGCCCCTCTGTTTGTAGAAAGCTATGTGCTGGTTTAACACTCTAGTTCCCTAGGTCAGATACACTGTGTCCTTTTACCTAGAAAACTACTAAGGACAGCATACAACCATTAAGAATGATGTATGTTAATGCAGAAATCTGCTGCAATCGGTGATTAGCATACTTGTCATGGTTCAAGCGGAGGTCTGTCTCATCACGCATACATCAACTGGAAGGTGTACTTCAGACCACATCCATGCAAGGCCTTCACTTAGTCTTCTGACTAACACTGCACTCTCCCCTGTTACTGTGGTTTTCTTATTCTCCTGGATGGGTGTACCAGGCAGAAAAAAGTTACCTATGCTGAGCAGTTACACAGCAAGGTCACTTAAAGTATCAGATAGCTAAACCACTCAGGAGGCAACAGATTAGTAGGCCTGTTATAACAAGTGAAACTAGTTTTCTTCTCAATTGGGTCAGACTTGATATCAAAAACATGCACCCAAGTATGTGTGAGCTACCCTAGTAACCCCAGAGGGGGAGGTCCTTACAAGAGCTATGGGTTCAATGTCAGAGTATCATTCTGTGATTTTAAGCTAAAAGAAATAAAAGGTAGAATTTAAAAAGATCAAAAACGACTCAATTTCATGCACTATTAAACATTGATGCAAATGGTAGATAATGGGACTGTCTTATGCTGATTACACACTATCCAATTATCAGGCCAATGCATTGGTGCCTCTTCCCACATTACATATGTATACACATTTATACTGACTTCCAGAACGCTCCAAGAAAAGGTATTTAGACACCTATCATCCTACTACATTCATGCACTTAATTTGAATGCACCTTGTCATTCAGTTACATTGGGGTAAATGTACTAAGCCTTGAAGAATGTTATAGTGGGACTAAGATAAAGTACCAGCCAATCGGCTCCTAACTGCCATGTTACAATCTGTGTTTGACAAATGACAGGAACTGGTTGGCTGGTACTTTATCTCCATCAGCTTTTTTCCATCCAAGGCTTAGTAAATAGACCCCATTATCCTTTATTTAAAAACGCAAATTTTCAGCAGTCACGCCTCGGACTTGACTCCTTCACCTCTCATAATGCAGTCAGAAACCTTATACATGGAGCATGCTAATTTTAACTATATGAAATGAGGTATAGTTGTACGTTAGATCCATTGTAACTAGGCAGATCTATGGAGAATGCAGCCACATACTACACAGATCCGTCTAGTTGCAATGGTTTATTTTAACAGTTACACTTAGATTTATATAGTTAGAATTCTCAGGCTTCTAATGCTGGAGCAAATATCTCCATGTGTAAGGTGTCTGACTGCAATGTGAGAGGCTCCTGGTATGACTTTATTGAGAAATGTGTGTGTTAAATGAAGGAGGGTGTAACTGATGCCTGACAGCCCTGCATCCCACACAGCAGCAAAACATTGAACACTGATGGGTAGGGGGGAGGGGGCACAGTATGCCGATTATTTTGACCGCAAACTGCTTCCTTCACAGGTGAGATCATCTGCAGGCCCCTGCCTGGACCCAGTAAATTAATGACTAATGTACCCTCCTGATGGTGGCTCTGCCTGCATTACTAGTGTAGAAAAAATAATAACTTGACCTTTTACAATGGAAAGTCTTCCATTTCATAGGTATTCTAAAAGATTGTTTAGATTGGGTATGAAAATCACCTTCTGTTACTTTTGATGTATTCAGTCCATACAGACTTGATGGAGCTCTTACCAATGTACACGTGCATGAATCTACATCAGTTGCTTCTGGATATTTTATCCAGTGCTTGATTGTTACGTGGCAGTAAGATAATTTTATGGTGTGACACCATCTGTTTCATCGTTCACATTCATTACATACGGAAATCTACCACTTATATATCATTGTTTCATTACCACAATGCAAGGCAGTGATTAAGGTCCTCCAACTTTTTGATCTCTTCTGCTGAAGGAAATTAAGAAAAGCAGCACATTTGGAAGTACATAGGGAAGGAGATGGCTCTAGTACTACAGATAATACACAAGAAGGGACTTTGCAGAACTACGGTACAAGCACCTCTAACAGTATTGGCGCAGTCTTCAGAGATTTCTGGCATGCTGCTTTCTTTTTATCAGGGTTTGTATTGATTCCAAGCTTTGTATACTTGGAGAGATGCAGTATCCCTTCTCTGGAAAGCATTGACAGCACTGTTTAC
Source organism: Pseudophryne corroboree (assembly GCF_028390025.1). Taxonomy (NCBI): domain Eukaryota; kingdom Metazoa; phylum Chordata; class Amphibia; order Anura; family Myobatrachidae; genus Pseudophryne; species Pseudophryne corroboree. Next base: position 422,139,145 of record NC_086449.1, on the reverse strand, counting down.
ATCCAGTATATACCCTATGAGCTCTGCACAGTCGCACTGATGTAACACTGAGGAGTCCACTGCATATTACAAATATATGCAATAAAGTCAGATGTGGTCTTTTATCATGCAATAATCAATTCATACATGTCTACACAGCTTCATGCTAAGTATCTTTTTGTGTCCGTATAAGCAGCAAATTATAGCATGACCCATCTGATATGTAATCCATTTGTAAATTAAGTTTATAAAAATGAATCTAGTCATTTCGGCAAAATACAATTATACTTAATTTGTTCAAAAGAAACCTTGCTGAAGTGTGAATTACACATTAGTTGAATTGTTTAGGCATTTGATCTTGACATTGTACATGTTTTAAAAATGTAAATGTCTATGAGCCAGAAATGCATTTGGCACAGCCGCTCATACATAGTTTATGGCTGACCGGTTTAGATCTCATTTCTGAACGTTTGAACGTTCTGTAAAGTATGCTTTCTAGAAGAAGGTATATTGTGTAACTCTTACATGTTTTCCTGGTAGTCTTTGTGTTATATCAGGCTGTTTATTTGTGTGGTGTTGTCAGTGCTCTAAATTCTGATCAAGTTTTTCTTCATGTATCTAACATTACAGGTAACCTACATTACTACACTTATAAGCTGCTTATGTTTTATGTAACAATTGTATGTTTCCAGAGGGGGAAGGAAAATCAGATCTATAAAGAATAGTTCATATGTCATGCATTTAATTAAGTTTCTCTATCGTCCTAGTGGATGCTGGGGTTCCTGAAAGGACCATGGGGAATAGCGGCTCCGCAGGAGACAGGGCACAAAAGTAAAGCTTTCCGATCAGGTGGTGTGCACTGGCTCCTCCCCCTATGACCCTCCTCCAAGCCAGTTAGATTTTTGTGCCCGGCCGAGAAGGGTGCAATTCTAGGTGGCTCTCCTAAAGAGCTGCTTAGAGAAAGTTTAGCTTAGGTTTTTTACTTTACAGTGAGTCCTGCTGGCAACAGGATCACTGCAACGAGGGACAGAGGGGAGAAGAAGTGAACTCACCTGCGTGCAGGATGGATTGGCTTCTTGGCTACTGGACATCAGCTCCAGAGGGACGATCACAGGTACAGCCTGGATGGTCACCGGAGCCTTGCCGCCGGCCCCCTTGCAGATGCTGAAGTAAGAAGAGGTCCAGAATCGGCGGCAGAAGACTCCTCAGTCTTCTAAAGGTAGCGCACAGCACTGCAGCTGTGCGCCATTTTCCTCTCAGCACACTTCACACAGCAGTCACTGAGGGTGCAGGGCGCTGGGAGGGGGGCGCCCTGGGAGGCAAATGAATACCTATTTTGGCTAAAAATACCTCACATATAGCCTCCGGAGGCTATATGGAGATATTTAACCCCTGCCAGAATCCGTTGAAGAGCGGGAGACGAGGCCGCCGAAAAAGGGGCGGGGCCTATCTCCTCAGCACACAGCGCCATTTTCCCTCACAGAAAGGCTGGAGGGAAGGCTCCCAGGCTCTCCCCTGCACTGCACTACAGAAACAGGGTTAAAACAGAGAGGGGGGGCACTAATTTGGCGATATGCTTATATATATTAAGATGCTATAAGGGAAAACACTTATATAAGGTTGTCCCTATATAATTATAGCGTTTTTGGTGTGTGCTGGCAAACTCTCCCTCTGTCTCTCCAAAGGGCTAGTGGGTCCTGTCCTCTATCAGAGCATTCCCTGTGTGTGTGCTGTGTGTCGGTACGTGTGTGTCGACATGTAGGAGGACGATGTTGGTGAGGAGGCGGAGCAATTGCCTGTAATGGTGATGTCACTCTCTAGGGAGTCGACACCGGAATGGATGGCTTATTTAGGAAATTACGTGATAATGTCAACACGCTGCAAGGTCGGTTGACGACATGAGACGGCCGACAAATACCGGTCCAGACGTCTCAAAAACACCGTCAGGGGTTTTAAAACGCCCGTTTACTTTAGTCGGTCGACACAGACACAGACAGGGACACTGAATCCAGTGTCGACGGTGAATAAACAAACGTATTCCTTATTAGGGCCACACGTTAAAGGCAATGAAGGAGGTGTTACATATTTCTGATACTACAAGTACCACAAAAGAGGGTATTATGTGGGATGTGAAAAAACTACCATAGTTTTTCCTGAATCAGATAAATTAAATAAAGTGTGTGATGATGCGTGGGTTCCCCCCGATAGAAAATTATGGGCGGTATACCCTTTCCCGCCAGAAGTTAGGGCGCGTTGGGAAACACCCCTTAAGGTGGATAAGGCGCTCACACGCTTATCAAAACAAGTGGCGGTACCGTCTATAGATAGGGCCGTCCTCAAGGACCAGCTGACAGGAGGCTGGAAAAATATCATAAAAAGTATATACACACATAGCGATCGCCTCAGCCTGGATGTGCAGAGCTGGGGTGGCTTGGTCGGATTCCCTGACTAAAAATATTGATACCCTTGACAGGGACAGTATTTTATTGACTATAGAGCATTTAAAAGATGCATTTCTATATATGCGAGATGCACAGAGGGATATTTGCACTCTGGCATCATGAGTAAATGCGATGTCCATAACTGCCAAAAGATGTTATGGACACGACAGTGGTCAGGTGATGCAGATTCCAAACGGCACAAAGGTGTATTGCCGTATAAAGGAAGAGGAGTTATTTGGGGTCGGTCCATCGGACCTGGTGGCCACGGCAACTGCTGGAAAATCCACCGTTTTTTACCCTAAGTCACATCTCTGCAGAAAAAGACACCGTCTTTTCAGCCTCAGTCCTCTCGTCCCTATAAGATCATATCTGCCCAGGGATAGAAGAAAGGGAAGAAGACTGCAGCAGGCAGCCCATTCCCAGGAACAGAAGCGTTCCACCGCTTCTGACAAGTTCTCAGCATGGCGCTGAGACCGTACAGGACCCCTGGATCCTACAAGTAGTATCCCAGGGGTACAGATTGGAAGGTCGAGACGTTTCCCCTTCGCAGGCTCCTGAAGTCTGCTTTACCAAGGTCTCCCTCCGACAAGGAGGCAGTATGGGAAAAAATTCACAAGCTGTATTCCCAGCAGGTGATAACTAAATTACCCCTCCTACTACAAGAAAAGGGGTATTATTCCACACTATATTGTGGTACTGAAGCCAGAAGGCTAGGTGAGACTTATTCTAAAAAATTTTTGAACACTTACAAAGGTTCAAATCAAGATGGAGTCACTCAGAGCAGTGATAACGAACCAGGATTATATAGTGTCCCGGGACATCAGGGATGCTTACCTCTATGTCCCAAAATTGCCCTTCTCACTAAGGGTACCTCAGGTTCGTGGTGCAGAACTGTCACTATCAGTTTCAGACGCTGCCGTTTGGATTGTCCACGGCACCCCGGGTCTTTACCAAGGTAATGGCCGAAATGATGATTCTTCTTCGAAGAAAAGGCGTCTTAAGTATCCCTTACTTGGACGATCTCCTGATAAGGGCATAGTCCAGGGAACAGTTGGAGGTCGGAGTAGCACTATCTCGGATACTGCTACAACAGCACGGGTGGATTCTAAATATTCCAAAATCGCAGCTGATCCGACGACACGTCTGCTGTGCCTAGGGATGATTCTGGACACAGTCCAGAAAAAGGTGTTTCTCCCGGAAGAGAAAGCCAGGGAGTTATCCGAGCTAGTCAGAAACCTCCTAAAAACAGTGCATCATTGCACAAGGGTCCTGGTAAAAAATGGTGGCTTCCTACGAAGCAATTCCATTCGGCAGATTTCACGCAAGAACTTTTCAGTGGGATCTGCTGGACAAATGGCCCGGATCGCATCTTCAGATGCATCAGCGGATAACCCTATATCCAAGGACAAGGGTGTCTCTCCTGTGGTGGTTATAGAGTGCTCATCTTCTAGAGGGCCGCAGATTCGGCATTCAGGATTGGATGCTGGTGACCACGGAGCCCAGCCCGAGAGGCTGGGGAGCAGTCACACAAGGAAAAAATTTCCAGGGAGTGTGATCAAGTCTGGAGACTTTTCTCCACATAAATATACTGGAGCTAAGGGTAAATTTATAATGCTCTAAGCTTAGCAAGACCTCTGCTTCAAGGTCAGCCGGTATTGATCCAGTGGGAAAAACATCACGGCAGTTGCCCACGTAAACAGACAGGGCGACACAAGAAGCAGGAGGGCAATGGCAAAAACTGCAAGGACTTTTCGCTGGGCGGAAAATCATGTGATAGCACTGTCAGCAGTGTTTCATCCCGGGAATGGAAACTGGGAAGCAGACTTCCTTAGCAGGCACGACCTCCACCCGGGAGAGTGGAAACTTCATCGGGAAGTTTTTTCCACATGATTGTAAACCGTTGGGAAATACCAAAGGTGGACATGATGACGTCCCGTCTGAACAAAAAACGGGACAGGTATTGCGCCAGGTCAAGAGACCCTCAGGCAATAGCTGTGGACGTTCTGGTAACACCGTGGGTGTACCAGTCGGTGTATGTGTTCACTCCTCTGCTTCTCATACCTAAGGTGCTGAGAATTATAAGACGTAGAGGAGTAAGAACTATACTCATGGCTCCGGATTGGCCAAGAAGGACTTGGTACCCGGAACTTCAAGAGATGCTTACAGAGGTCTTATGGCCTCTGCCGCTAAGAAGGGACTTGCTTCAGCAAGTACCATGTCTGTTCCAAGACTTACCGCAGCTGCGTTTGTCGGCATGGCGGTGGAAAGCCGGATCCTAAGGGAAAAGGCATTCCGGAAGAGGTCATTCCTACCCTGGTCAAAGCCAGAAAGGAGGTGACCGCACAACATTATCACCACATGTGGCGAAAATATGTTGCGTGGTGTGAGGCCAGGAAGGCCCCACAAAGAAATTTCAACTCGGGCGTTTCCTGCATTTCCTGCAAACAGGAGTGTCTATGGGCCTCAAATTGGGGTCCATTAAGGTTCAAATTTCGGCCCTGTCGATTTTCTTCCAGAAAGAATTGGCTTCAGTTCCTGAAGTCCAGAAGTTTGTCAAGGGAGTATTGCATATACAACCCCCTTTTGTGCCTCCAGTGGCACTGTGGGATCTCAACGTAGTTCTGGGATTCCTCAAATCACATTGGTTTAAAACCAGTCAATTCTGTGGATTTGAAGCATCTCACATGAAAAGTGACCATGCTCTTGGCCCTGGCCTGGACCAGGCGAGTGTCAAATTGGTGGTTTTTTCTCAAAAAAGCCCATATCGGTTTGTCCATTCGGACAGGGCAGAGCTGCGGACTCGTCCCCAGTTCTCTCCCTAAGGTGGTGTCAGTGTTTCACCTGAACCAGCTTATTGTGGTGCCTTGCACCTACTAGGGACTTGGAGGACTCCAAGTTGCTAGATGTTGTCAGGGCCCTGAAAATATGTTCCAGGACGGCTGGAGTCAGGATAACTGACTTGCTGTTATCCTGTATGCACCCAACAAACTGGGTGCTCTTGCTTCTAAGCAGACTATTGCTAGTTGGATGTGTAATACAATTCAGCTTGCACATTCTGTGGCAGGCCTGCCACAGCCAAAATATGTAAATGCCCATTCCACAAGGAAGGTGGGCTCATCTTGGGCGGCTGCCCGAGGGGTCTCGGCTTTACAACTTTGCCGAGCAGCTACTTGGTCAGGGGCAAACACGTTTGCTAAATTCTACAAATTTGATACCCTGGCTAAGGAGGACCTGGAGTTCTCTCATTCGGTGCTGCAGAGTCATCCGCACTCTCCCGCCCGTTTGGGAGCTTTGGTATAATCCCCATGGTCCTTTCAGGAACCCCAGCATCCACTAGGACGATAGAGAAAATAAGAATTTACTTACCGATAATTCTATTTCTCGGAGTCCGTAGTGGATGCTGGGCGCCCATCCCAAGTGCGGATTATCTGCAATACTTGTACATAGTTACAAAAATCGGGTTATTATTGTTGTGAGCCATCTTTTCAGAGGCTCCGCTGCTATCATACTGTTAACTGGGTTTAGATCACAAGTTGTACGGTGTGATTGGTGTGGCTGGTATGAGTCTTACCCGGGATTCAAAATTCCTCCCTTATTGTGTACGCTCGTCCGGGCACAGTACCTAACTGGCTTGGAGGAGGGTCATAGGGGGAGGAGCCAGTGCACACCACCTGATCGGAAAGCTTTACTTTTGTGCCCTGTCTCCTGCGGAGCCGCTATTCCCCATGGTCCTTTCAGGAACCCCAGCATCCACTACGGACTCCGAGAAATAGAATTATCGGTAAGTAAATTCTTATTTTTTTACTGATTTTAAGACGGTTTCCTTTGCCAAGTTCCTGACTTGTGAGTACAGTGATCAGCACAGTTCCATCCTGTTATGTCATAGTTCATCATGACAGAATTTTCTTTAGTGTCCACACTTAATTAACCTCAGGTGTTATTATTTCAATTTGACATCCCTGTAATCTAAATCCCTGGAGCATAGGGGGGTGGCCCAGGAGTCATGCAATCTGTCAGTACTTCTCTTCAGTCCACAGCCTCTGGCCCCCTGAATCTGGGGGTCTAGTAGTAGTTGTAGAAATGTATGAGGTCAGGTAGTGCTGAAGGTCTCAGCGTCCATGGTTGTGGTAAGGGCCAGTGCTGGGAATTTGTACTGTTCTGCTATCAGTGCTGCCAGGATTTCATTCTAAATCTTGATTAGCTTTCATTGTTTATTTTAATAACCTCACTGGCAGTAGTTATTGACATTGTCAAAATTTGGTCATTTAAAAACCATTAGAATAAATTAGGATTTTGCAATTGAAACGGAATCATTGTATAATGAGTTGCATAAAAATAATTAACTTATGGTGCTTTAAACAATTGTATTAACATAACTTTGCCTTAATTAAAATAAACTGATCACATAATTCATGTGAAATTTCAACAGGTTAAAAAGTCATTAAAATGTTAACAGAATGTTTGTCATAGGGACTAACATTCCTGGAACTAGTCTTTATAAATGATGAACCATGACAAAATGGAAGTAGTAGATCAAAGTGAATCTATAGATGCATGGTTCCACAACTCCAAATAAATAATAACTGGATCACATCATGCATGTGACAATAGAGGAAATCCCGTTGTGTGGGCACAAGTTATGTATGTGTGGCTAAACAATCCAAGCTAGTGCAAATCAAAGAAAGGAATTGTGTAACCTATTTGGTTCATGTAAACAGAATATTGCAGCAAATTACATTTTCCCCTACCAGGATAATGACTGTTACTGTGGAGCTCCAGTTAACTTGTTACAGGTCATATAACGAGCTATTAGACTGTGCAGGACTTTTATACTCGTGTTCTTTTCAGAATTTGAATACAGAATTTTTCCTGTCACACTCCTCACTGTGTATTGCTTTAAACTTTATCAGAGTTTTTGAGCACATGTCTTGTGTTTTGTGTTGCTTTATGTTTGTGTATAGTTAAGAAGCATTGAACTGTGACTATCATTGTAATTTATAACCTGCTCACTTTATAACAAGTGTTGAGAAAGAACCAATTCAATTCAGCAGAGACCAAAGCAAACCCGCCAATTACTATTACTAAAGGAGATTAGTGACACACCACTCTTACAGGGAAATCTACCACATAGACTTGTATTTACACCAGGCATAATGTAAGTTGCACCAACTCATTTTTTTTATTTGCAACAAAAGCATTAAGCTTCAAACATTAAATAAAACTGCTGTAATACAGCAGACACAATTCCCCAATTGCAGCCTGTGGTAGGTATCATTTTATTGCATAAATTAGTAAATCCAGTTAGTTTTTTGTTTCAATAAGCATATAGAACATTATATACAGTACTTTGTTTATGCTGGTTTACCACATGATTGGCACACTAAAACTTGCCTGTACTGTGATGGTCACATGTCTCTGTGGAAAATACATATTTTATTTGCAGTCTAATTCCATTAAGCCAGGTATCATATGATAGTTTTTGTTTTTTTACTGGTTTTCGTTCACATTCATTTATTTAGTAGTGCTTTTCTTCACTGAGAGAACTACAATATCCAGAGTGCTGTTTAACGTTATGCACTTTTTTACTTCAGTTCAAAGAAAGCCAAAAATTCCATGGACAAATCTACAGAAACTGACAATGGTTACGTGTCATTAGAGGGGAGATTGACAGGTAAAAGCAGCGAAGATGGGGTTCAAGTGCATGAGCCTCACAGTGAAACAGTCCACTCGGAAGAGGCTACATGGGTGCCTGGAACAAACAGGAGTCATCATACTCAGACCAAGGCAATGTACAGCAAAACCAAAATGGTAATTCAAAAACTGGTCTCATTTAAATCTGCAATAGCACATCCATGGGGTTCTGTTTTTGTTTTGTTGCTAGCTTGTTTTTATTAATGTAGTTTTCTGCATAACATAAATTTGAGGATTCCAATGATTACTGCATTATATTTGATCCATTACAGATGAACTCATAATAAGGAAAAGAAATATAGTATGCATTCTTATAAAGCTTTTGGTCCCTTGTCCCTCATCAGTTCATCATATAAGGAGTAAATTCATGGAACATGTTATTATAACAGACCTTCTTCAGATTATATGATGATTTGTCCTGAGCAATGTTGGTCTCATTTTGTGACAGAAATTCTCTGTTGCATTAAACCAATACTTAGGGTGATATTTCATGAAAACATGGTTATTTGCAGCAAGTAAATTTTTCACACCGTTTTGCCAGTATGTGTGCTCCCGTTTCTTGATCTATCCATTTGCAAATCTGAAAAACTGGGTTTCGAGCGATAATTCTTGCTGGTAAAAATGAAAATCTGCCTTTACCCCCAAAAAAGTCAAAATAATATAGGACAGTGATGGCTAACCTTGACACTCCAGCTGCTGTTGAACTACACATCCCAGCATGCCCTGCATCAGTTTTAGCATGGCCAAATAAAACTCTAGCAGGGCATGCTGGGAATATGTAGTTCAACAACAGCTGAAGTGTCAAGGTTAGCCATCACTGATATAGGATATGGGCTGTAGTTTTAATGTTGCCGTACAGAATCCCGGTGGTTGAAATACAGATGGCAGAATCCCGAACAACATCAAAATACCGACGCCCGCAATCCTGTTCCTTCTTCCAGCAAGACGCGTTTTCGCCCTGCCGTGAGGGGAGGCGGGTTAGGTTTATGCATTAGAAGGTGGGTTTTAAGGTGCAGGGACGGGAAGTGTACGGTTAGGTACCGAGAAGGGGTCTTAGGGTTTGGCACTTAGAAGGGGAGGTTAGGGTTAGGCACCAAGTGGGGATGGTTAGGTGTAGGCAGCGGGGGAGGGTTAGGGTTGGGCACCACTGGAGAGTGTTAGGGTTAAGCACCCACAAGGGAGGGTTAGAGTAGGGTTAGGGAACTTTTTGATGGGCTGTCAATATTCTGATGGCCGCGATGCCGCTATCGGGATTCTGACCGCCGGCATCCCGTCAATTGGGATATCAGTATAGCAGTGCATTAGTAATCATAAAATATTTGAGGTACTTACATTGGGTAATTGGGTCTGTTATATGCATTTAGAAGAAACTGTGATAGAAAGCAAGTATTTTTCAGCAAAATTTATTCTCCAATTTAAATTAGGGATACATAAAAATGGGTAGACGTATATATTTGGGTCATTTTAAGCCACTTTAAAAAAAAAAAAAAATTACCTTCCCCAAAAAATTATCCCTACCTGCAAGCCTAAAAACACTTGTCCCACTCATGACGTACCCTAATATACCTGTCCCATTCCTTTAACCCCAATTTCCTGCATTTTGCATTTTTTACACCCCAAGAATAACATGTCATTATTGGTCAATGAAAAATAATTAAGAACTTTAAGTTCCTGTCATTTAGGAGGGTGTCCCAGGGGTTCTGAATCAAATACCAACATTTTTTCCTTTTTAAAATAGGGACTTTCCCAAACTTTTCACCTGCTTAGAGATGGTGAAAAGAAATTTGCATTTAAAAACTTATGGATAATTATCGCTGGTAATTTTTCATGGCTAATTGAATAGCTGCTTTACATCAGTCATGATAAAAGCCCTGTTTTTATCGCAAAAACAGGATTTCACTGACAATTGACTATACCCCTTAATCTGTGTTGTCTGATAAATAGTTCTCTCTGTAGGGTTAAAGATTCAAGAACTGATGTGTGTAATAAGGGGGGTACTCACGGAGCGATCGCTGCTTAAAATCTAAGCAATCTGACTAGATTGCTTAGATTTTAAGCAGCGATCACTCCGTGTTTACCCCCCACAGCGATAGCGATGTGCAGCCCCGTGCATCGCTATCGCTGATGCCAGATTGGCCTGCATGCAGGCTCAATCTAGCAGGTCGCTCATTTCACCCGCTGGGTGAAATGAGCGCCCCTTCCCCCGCACGCTCAGCACACATCGCGCTGTGCTGAGCGGGGGGGGGAGATGTGTGCTGAGCGGTTCACTCAGCACACATCTCTCCCCACATCGGGCCGTGAATACGGGCCTTAACTGTAACTTTACTGACCTGTTTAATGTGTGATAAATTCTTGTATTTAATTAGTGGATAAAATATTCTACAAGTACACTCATCTGCTTACAGATGTATCCTCATAGACTTGCTGCAGTCACTACAAGCATCCCTTCTTGGCGCATCATGTCCCATATGACTCTGTTTCATGAAACTGCACTGATTAATATGAGATATGTCATTTGTATATCTGTGTGAGATTTAGTGAATCTAGATACAGTATACTAGTGCTGGGATGCAGAGACCACAGCTTCTTTTCATGCCGAGTTCCGTTTTGCTGTGTATACAGATTAAATCGCACACAAATATACATGTGACACTTATCAAATTAATCAATGCAGTCTTGCAGAGAAACATCACGTTGTGATTAAGACGCACTTTTGAGAAAAAGTTATGCTACACCACTCGACTTGCCAGGCGTCTTGCACACCTCAACAATCTCACCTACACCGGCATGCACAAGTGAAATGGTGTGCTCCTGTAGCAGACACGTGTTCATGAAGGTATAAAACTGGTAGAGGGGCACTGATGAGATTATTTGCTAACAAAATGCTGGAATGAACGAACAGAGTTTGAAAAGGGGATCATCGTAGGCTACGCAATGTCATGTTTTCAGGGCGATGCTGGACTAGCATATAGAAAATCAGTAACCTGGATGGACTGGCCAGCTTAGAGTCTGGATCTTTAACCGCATTGAGAACCTCTGGGACAAATTAGAGCGACTCAACCTTCTTCAGTGTCACAGTTGGTCACTGTACTTAAGACGGAATGGCAAAAGTTACCGCCTGCTGTTGTCCAGGAACTTGTGAACAGTTTGCCAAGAAGAGTGTCTGCAGTAATCACTGCATGGGGTGGACCTCCAAAATACTGACGCCAATAAAATGTTGTTGATCTATTTGCTGTTTTTAATGTACCTTTTTAATGTACACTAAATATTCTTTTTAGATATTATTGATGTTTTACCCAATGATATGTAAAGTGTGACAAAATATCTGAAGGGGGGAGGGAAGGGGGTACATGGGTTTATGAACACACTAGTAGCAGGCTTTAAACCAAATGAAACAAATATAGCAAAAAACAGATAACATTTATGCATAAGCATTTACAGTAAAGTACTTCTCGAACAATTATCGCAAAGAAAAAAAAATATTGCAAGTTTTCCTATAGACAAATTTAACACATTATAGGTTACTGCATTAGTTAGCACATTGTTTATTTTAGCATGTGTTTTGATGATGGACATAGTCATATTAAGGGGGGGGGATCACAGGGCATACTGTACCCCGGGTTTCCCTTTAATAGGGGGCCCCACGGCCAGAGCACACCGACATCGCTAGCTTTCCCTCTCATGCAGTAGCAGAACAAGACAGCCAGAATGCGAGCAGGGCAGTATGCATTGCAGGAAGAGTATCAGGTTTTATGAGCTACCGATTGAGCTTTCTGACCAGAGGAGACATGGAAGGGTGGAGAGAGCTGTAAGTGACACAGGGATCCCAGCTTCTCCCCAGCTAGGTTTCTGTGTCCTGTGTAGTCTGTTATCTAATGAGGGCCTAGAGAGAGAGATACACACATATAGAATCCTCCTAAGTCCTGTACCAGTGTGTAAGTAGTACAGAGGCTGCTGCTGCTATTCTTGCATGTGACAAGATACATTTATAGATATTTCTCTATCGTCCTAGTGGATGCTGGGGTTCCTGAAAGGACCATGGGGAATAGCGGCTCCGCAGGAGACAGGGCACAAAAAGTAAAGCTTTAGGATCAGGTGGTGTGCACTGGCTCCTCCCCCTATGACCCTCCTCCAAGCCTCAGTTAGGTTTTTGTGCCCGGCCGAGAAGGGTGCAATCTAGGTGGCTCTCCTAAAGAGCTGCTTAGAAAAGTTTAGCTTAGGTTTTTTATTTTACAGTGAGTCCTGCTGGCAACAGGATCACTGCATCGAGGGACTTAGGGGAGAAGAAGTGAACTCACCTGCGTGCAGGATGGATTGGCTTCTTTGGCTACTGGACATTAGCTCCAGAGGGACGATCACAGGTACAGCCTGGATGGTCACCGGAGCCTCGCCGCCGGCCCCCTTGCAGATGCTGAAAAGAGAAGAAGGTCCAGAATCGGCGGCAGAAGACTCCTCAGTCTTCTTAAGGTAGCGCACAGCACTGCAGCTGTGCGCCATTGCTCTCAGCACACTTCACACGGCAGTCACTGAGGGTGCAGGGCGCTGGGGGGGGGCGCCCTGGGCAGCAATGAAAATCCTTTTTTTGGCAAAAAATACCTCACATATAGCCTCCGGGGCTATATGGAGATATTTAACCCCTGCCAGAATCCATTTTTAAGCGGGAGACGAGCCCGCCGAAAAGGGGGCGGGGCCTATCTCCTCAGCACACAGCGCCATTTCCTCACACAGTTCCGCTGGTCAGGAAGGCTCCCAGGCTCTCCCCTGCACTGCACTACAGAAACAGGGTTAAATCAAGAGAGGGGGGGCAAAATTTGGCGAAATTGTGATTTTATAAAAGCAGCTATAAGGGAGCACTTATTATAAGGCTATCCCTGTAAAATATAGCGCTTTGGTGTGTGCTGGCAAACTCTCCCTCTGTCTCCCCAAGGGGCTAGTGGGGTCCTGTCCTCTATCAGAGCATTCCCTGTGTGTGTGTGCTATATGTCGGTACGTGTGTGTCGACATGTATGAGGACGATGTTGGTGAGGAGGCGGAGCAAATTGCCTGTAATGGTGATGTCACTCTCTAGGGAGTCGACACCGGAATGGATGGCTTATTTATGGAAATTACGTGACAATGTCAACACGCTGCAAGCCGGTTGACGACATGAGAGGGCCGGCGAACAAATTAGTATCTGTCCAGGCGTCTCAAACACCGTCAGGGGCTGTAAAATGCCCATTTACCTCAGTCGGTCGACACAGACCCAGACACGGACACTGATTTCAGTGTCGACGGTGAAGAAACAAACGTATTTTCTTTTAGGGCCACACGTTAAGGGCAATGAAGGAGGTGTTACATATTTCTGATACTCCAAGTACCACAAAAAAGGGTATTATGTGTGAGGTGAAAAAACTACCTGTAGTTTTTCCTGAATCAGATAAATTAAATGAAGTGTGTGATGATGCGTGGGTTTCCCCCGATAGAAAATTATTGGCGGTATACCCTTTCCCGCCAGAAGTTAAGGCGCGGTGGGAAACACCCCTCAGGGTGGATAAGGCGCTCACACGCTTATCAGAACAAGTGGCGGTACCATCTACGGATAGGGCCGTACTTAAGGAGCCAGCTGATAGGTGGCTGAAAAATATCCTAAAAAGTATACACACACATGCTGGTGTTATACTGCGACCAGCGATCGCCTCAGCCTGGATGTGCAGAGCTGAGGTGGCTTGGTCGGATTCCCTGACTAAAATATTGATACCTTTGACAGGGACAGTATTTTATTGACTATAGAGCATTTAAAGGATGCATTTCTATATATGCGAGATGCGCAGAGGGATATTTGCACTCTGGCATCAAGAGTAAATGCGATGTCCATATCTGCAAGAAGATGTTTATGGACACGACAGTGGTCAGGTGATGCAGATTCCAAACGGCACAAAGATGTATTGCCGTATAAAGGGGAGGAGTTATTTGGGGTCGGTCCATGGGACCTGGTGGCCAGGGCAACTGCTGGAAAATCCACCGTTTTTTACCCTAAGTCACATCTCTGCAGAAAAAGACACCGTCTTTTCAGCCTCAGTCCTTTCGTCCCTATAAGAGTCATATCTGCCCAGGGATAGAGGAAAGGGAAGAAGACTGCAGCAGGCAGCCCATTCCCAGGAACAGAAGCCCTCCACCGCTTCTACCAAGTTCTCAGCATGACGCTGGGACCGTACAGGACCCCTGGATCCTACAAGTAGTATCCAAGGGGTACAGATTGGAATGTCGAGCGGTTTCCCCCCTCGCAGGTTCCTGTAGTCTGCTGTACCAATGTCTCCCTCCGACAGGGAGGCAGTATTGAAAACAATTCACAAGCTGTATTCCCAGCAGGTGATAATAAATTTACCCCTCCGACAACAAGGAAAGGGGTATTACTCCACACTATATGGTGGTACTGAAGGCTAGGTGAGACCTATTCTAAATCTGAAAAATTTGAACACTTACAAGGGTTCAAATCCAGATGGAGTCACTCAGAGCAGTGATAGCAAAGAACAAGGGGACTATATGGTGTCCCGGGACATCAGGGATGCTTACCTCCATGTCCCAAAATTTGCCTTTTCTCACCAAGGGTACCTCAGGTTCGTGGTACAGAACTGTCACTATCAGTTTCAAGACGATGCCGTTGGATTGTCCAAGGCACCCCGGGTCCTTACCAAGGTAATGACCGAAAGGAGGATTCGTCTTCAAAGAAAATGGACGACCTCCTGATAAGAACAAGGTCCAGAGAACAGTTGGAGGTCGGAGTAGCACTATCTCAAGTAGTTCTACGACAGCACGGGTGGATTCTAAATATTCCAAAACCGCAGTTGTTCCGACGACACGTCTGCTGGTCCTAGGGATGATTCTGGACACAGTCCAGGAAAAGGTGTTTCTCCCAGAGGAGAAAGCCAGGGAGTTATCCGAGCTAATCGGGATCCTCCTAAAACCAGGAAAAGTGTCAGTGCATCATTGCACAAGAGTCCTGGTAAAAATGGTGGCTTATTACGAAGCGCTTCCATTCGGCAGATTTCACGCAAGAACTCTTCAGTGGGATCTGCTGGACAAATGGTCCGGATCGCATCTTCAGATGCATCAGTGGATAACCCTATATCCAAGGACAAGGGTGTCTCTCCTGTGGTGATTACAGAGTGCTCATCTTCTAGAGGGCCGCAGATTCGGCATTCAGGATTGGATGCTCGTGACCACGGAGGCCAGCCTGAGAGGCTGGGGAGCAGTCACACAAGGAGTGTGATCAAGTCTGGAGAATTCTCTCCACATAAATATACTGGAGCTAAGAACAAATTTATAATGCTCTAAGCTTAGCAAGACCTCTGCTTCAAGGTCAGCCGGTATTGATCCAGTGGGATAACATCACGGCAGTCGCCCACGTAAACAGAAAGGGCGGCACAAGAAGCAGGAGGGCAGTGACAAAACTGCAAGGATTTTTCGCTAGGCGGAAAATCATGTGATAGCACTGTCAGCAGTGTTCATTCCGGGAGTGGACGACTGGGAAGCAGACTTCCTCAGCAGGCACGACCTCCACCCGGGAGAGTGGGAACTTCATCGGGAAGTTTTCCGCATGATTGTGAACCGTTGGGAAAGACCAAAGGTGGACATGATGGCGTCCCGCCCGAACAAAAAAATGGGACAGGTATTGCGCCAGGTCACGAGACCTTCAAGCGATAGCTGTGGACGTCCTGGTAACACCGTGGGTGTAACAGTCGGTGTATGTGTTCCCTTCTCTGCTTCTCATAACCAAGGTATTGAGAATTATAAGACATAGAGGAGTAAGAACTATACTCGTGGCTCCGGATTGGCCAAGAGGGACTTGGTAACCGGAACTTCAAGAGATGCTCACAGAGGACTAATGGCCTCGGGAGCTAAGAAGGGATTTGCTTTCAGCAAGTACCATGTCTGTTCCAAGAGGAACCGTGGCATCGGCCTTTAAGAAAGGACCTGCTCCAGCAGGGACCTTGTCTGTTCCAAGACTTACCGCGACTGCGTTTGACGGCATGGCGGTTTGAACGCCGGATCCTAAGGGAAAAGGCATTCCGGAAGAGGTCATACCTACTCTGGTCAAAGCCAGGAAGGAGGTGACCGCACAACGTTATCACCACATGTGGTAAAAATATGTTGCGTGGGTGAGGCCAGGAGGGCCCCACGAAAAAATTTCAACTAGGTCGATTTCTGCACTTCCTGCAAACAGGAGTGTCTATGAGCCTCAAATTGGGGTCCATTAAGGTTCAAGTTTCGGCCCTATAGATTTTCTTCCAGAAAGAATTGGCTTCAGTTCCTGAAGTCCAGACGTTTGTCAAGGGAGTATTGCATATACAGCCCTTGTGTGCCTCCAGTGGCACCGTGGGATCTCAAAGTAGTGTTGGGATTCCTCAAATCATATTGGTTTGAACCACTCAAATCTGTGGATTTGAAATATCTCACATGGAAAGTGACCATGCTGTTGGCCCTGGCCTCGGCCAGGCGATTGTCAAAATTGGCGGTTTTGTCTTACAAAAGCCCATATTTGATTTTCCATTCGGACAGGGCAGAACTGCGGACTCGTCCCCAGTTTCTTCCTAAGGTGGTGTCAGCGTTTCACCTGAAACAACCTATTGTGGTGCCTGCGGCTACTAGGGACTTGGAGGACTCCAAGTTGCTAGACGTTGTCAGGGCCCTGAAAATATATATATATATATATATAATTCCAGGACGGCTGGAGTCAGAAAGTCTGACTTGCTGTTTATATTGTAGGCACCCAAAAAGCTGGGTGCTCCTGCTTCTAAGCAGACTATTGCTCGTTGGATTTGTAGTACAATTCAGCTTGCACATTCTGTGGCAGGCCTGCCACAGCCAAAATCTGTAAATGCCCATTCCACAAGGAAGGTGGGCTCATCTTGGGCGGCTGCCCGAGGGGTCTCGGCTTTACAACTTTGCCGAGCAGCTACTTGGTCAGGGGCAAACACGTTTGCTAAATTCTACAAATTTGATACCCTGGCTAAGGAGGACCTGGAGTTCTCTCATTCGGTGCTGCAGAGTCATCCGCACTCTCCCGCCCGTTTGGGAGCTTTGGTATAATCCCCATGGTCCTTTCAGGAACCCCAGCATCCACTAGGACGATAGAGAAAATAAGAATTTACTTACCGATAATTCTATTTCTCGGAGTCCGTAGTGGATGCTGGGCGCCCATCCCAAGTGCGGATTATCTGCAATACTTGTACATAGTTACAAAAATCGGGTTATTATTGTTGTGAGCCATCTTTTCAGAGGCTCCGCTGTTATCATACTGTTAACTGGGTTCAGATCACAGGTTGTACAGTGTGATTGGTGTGGCTGGTATGAGTCTTACCCGGGATTCAAAATCCTTCCTTATTGTGTACGCTCGTCCGGGCACAGTATCCTAACTGAGGCTTGGAGGAGGGTCATAGGGGGAGGAGCCAGTGCACACCACCTGATCCTAAAGCTTTACTTTTTGTGCCCTGTCTCCTGCGGAGCCGCTATTCCCCATGGTCCTTTCAGGAACCCCAGCATCCACTACGGACTCCGAGAAATAGAATTATCGGTAAGTAAATTCTTATTTTTTTTTCTATGTGTATTCTAAGGTTGTTTAAGTTGCCTTTGTTCCACTATAAGAAAATTGTACAAATTGTATAACATAGTTGTCATTCAATTAGGTGGAGCTATAAACAGTTAATAGGCATTATTAAACGATTGGTTTAAATCTAATATAGCCCATTGGGTTAAATTTAATATACACAATCCATACATCCTAACATGACTCAGCCCTGGAGGGATAACATGCTGTTTTAAGTTATGACTGCAATCACCTCTGTTGAAACACCTTTCTTATCTATTAAGGTGACACCAATCATATATTAAGAGGGAAGTCCAGATAGAGAGCATTTTGTCCATCCTGGAATGGGTCGTGTTGGTGGGTATGCACAATCTAAAATACACTTCCCCGCCTTCCACCGGGTGCCCTCTTGTCTTACGTGCCCCGGGCACCCCAAGGCTTAATCCAGCCCTGATAATGCATACTATTACTTTGAGTCCATTTGCTCATAGTTGCCTAAGAATGAAGTTCCTTCAGAAATCAAATTAGGGAGCTTCCATTTTATCCTCGTAGCATTTTTATTTTAGTTTTTCACTTGATTTGGTCTCATGGTTGGGATTACGCTCATCTTATTCTTTGTATCACTATATTATCTCATGTGTCTGGTAGCTATGGTAGTCACATGATATTTGGTAAACTTAATTATTAATAGCAGTTTAAAGAAATAAGGCAAGGATAAAGAATGCTACAAAGATGATTTACCTTTGTTTGATTTTCATGAATGATGTATAGCTGACAGTCTTTGCTTCACTTGGTTACAAACCACAAGTCCCAGCTAACTATAGGCATTCTCACAGTGTATGTTTTCAAACACAATATGTCATTTTAGTCTGCATCTTCTATGTTATAAAATGATTAATTTAATGAATGTTATTTTTTTTTTAATGCATGTTTTATATTCTGGTGGCCAAGTACAGTTTCTTCTAACTTAGTAGTACTTTCAACATGAATGGTTTGGTGCTCCTTAGGGGCATATTCAGAGCTCTCTACAAATGTCTAGAGCATTCACATAATTTATTTCCATCCACAACAACTGCCTTTTTCATACTGTTAATTTTCCTCAGTCATTTGCACAGAGGGGAAATGGAAAAAGCTGATGTTACTCTGAATTGCATTGAAAGACTTGCCAAATTCTGTAAAATGAACATGCACAAATGCAAACTTTTTCTGTATTTCTATGACTTGCAAACCTTGATGCTCAGGAAGTGCAAAGATCCCTAGCTAATGTGTCTGATGAGGTCTCCAGTGAAGATGATCCAAGCACAGGATTCACAGCCAGACGTAACATGACCCGTCTTCATGGTGACAGTACACTCAGGAACAGAAAGTCTCATCATTATAAAAAGCACTATACAGCAGAGGTATGTTGCATAATTAATTCCATTATGCCCAGTGCTTACCATGGCAACTGTTAGCCCCACTGTCAGAAGGTGAAGACAGACGTATAGGGTGCATGTTTTACCTTACTATATTGCCCATTGTGTAGGGAATAACGGAGTATGGGATCTATGCCTTGGAGAGAGATAAAGTAGAGGGAGATCCATCATCCATCAGCTCCTAACTGCCATGTTACAGGATGTGTTTTAAAAATGACAGGAGCTTTGAATATCCCCACTCCCCCCCCCCCCCCCCCCCCCTCCCCAAACCCTTCAATCTGTACAGGGTAAATTTCCCTGTCGTAATCAACCATATACAGTCTGACTTTAAGACTAGGAAGCATCTACCCTTGTCTTACCTAGGCAGGTGTCATCTTATAAAAATTATTTCCTTTTCCCGTCTTTTGTAGCCTTTACAAATGTTGCCCTTGATGATCTCGGAGGCAGATTTAAAAGTTTTTCTCTAACGTCCTAGTGGATGCTGGGGACTCCGTAAGGACCATGGGGAATAGCGGGCTCCGCAGGAGACTGGGCACTCTAAAGAAAGATTTAGTACTATCTGGTGTGCACTGGCTCCTTCCTCTATGCCCCTCCTCCAGACCCCAGTTAGAATCTGTGCCCGGCCAGAGCTGGGTGCTCCTAGTGGGCTCTCCTGAGCTTGCTAGAAAAGAAAGTATTTTGTTAGGTTTTTTATTTTCAGAGAGCTTCTGCTGGCAACAGACTCTCTGCTACGAGGGACTGAGGGGAGAGAAGCAAACCTACTCACGGCAGCTAGGTAGCGCTTCTTAGGCTACTGGACACCATTAGCTCCAGAGGGATCGAACACAGGTACCTAACCTTGATCGTCCGTTCCCGAAGCCGCGCCGCCGTCCCTTTCGCAGACCAAGAAGAACAGAAGCAGCAGAAGCATGAAGACATCGAAATCGGCGGCTGAAGACTCCTGTCCTCACTTAAGGTAGCGCACAGCACTGCAGCTGTGCGCCATTGCTCCCACAGCACACCACACACTCCGGTCACTGTAGGGTGCAGGGCGCAGGGGGGGGCGCCCTGGGCAGCAATTAAGATACCTTTTGGCAAAATTATACATATATACAGTCAGGCACTGTATATATGTACGAGCCCCCGCCATTATTTTTACACAAACGGGACAGAAGCCCGCCGCTGAGGGGGCGGGGCCTTCTTCCTCAGCACTCACCAGCGCCATTTTCTCTCCACAGATCTGCTGAGAGAAGCTCCCCAGGCTCTCCCCTGCAATAGAAGAGGGTAAAAAGAGAGGGGGGGCATATAAATTTGGTGCAAAAACAATATATACAGCAGCTACTGGGTTAACACTAAGTTACTGTGTGATTCCTGGGTCATATAGCGCTGGGGTGTGTGCTGTCATACTCTCTCTCTGTCTCTCCAAAGGGCCTTGTGGAGGAACTGTCTTCAAATAGAGCATCCCCTGTGTGTGTGGTGTGTCGGTACGTGTGTGTCGACATGTCTGAGGTAAAAGGCTCCCCTAAGGAGGAGATAGGGCAAATATGTGTGTGAGAGGGTGTCTCCGTCGACAACGCCGACACCTGTTTGGATATGTGTAAGTGCTGAGGTGAATTTATTGCACAAAAGATTAGAGAACAGACAGGAAATCTACCCATGTCTGTCCCTATGTCACAGAGACCTTCAGAGTCTCACAATGCTCACTATCCAAAATAATAAACACTGATATCGACACAGAGTTTGGCTCCAGTGTCGACTACGATAATGCAAAGTTACAGCCAAAATGGCTGAAAGGTATTCAATATATGATTATTGTAATAAAAGAGGATTTGCATATCACTGATGACTCATTTGTCCCTGACACATGTTAAGGGGAAGAAAGCTGAGGTAAATTTCCCTCCTCTCATGAGGAAAAAGAGCGGGAAACTCCAGACAAGAGACTGCAGCTTCCCACAAAAAATTCTCAAGCAGTATCCTTTCCCCACTAGGGCCAGGATGTGATGGGAATCTTCCCCTAGGGTGTCCCGTTTGCCCAGAAGGTAGCACTAGCTATTCTCAGGGATCCTGCAGATAGCGTGCACATTCTAGTATACTACTCAGACCGGCGATTGTGTCGGCATGGGTTTATAGCGCTGTGGCAGCGTGGACAGGTACCTTATCAGCAGAGATTGAGACCCTAGTATGCATATGGATAGATATATATATATATATTAAAGATGCTGTCTTAAGTGATAGGTATATATATATATATATATATATATATATATTAAACATGCCCAAAGAGACATGAGTATACTGGGTCCTAGAGTCAAAGTTATGTCGATTTCTGCTTGACGTGTCCTGTAGAATATGCAATGGACAGATGATGCCGACTTAAGAGGCATTTAGAAGGCTGAGGATTGTGTGGAGAAGGGTTCTCGGACCTGGTCTCCACAGCTATCGCTGGTATTTCTGATATTTTGCCTTATATTCCTGCACAGCCTACGAAAGCACGACATTATCAAATGCAGCCTTTCGAATAAAGAAACAAGAAAGTCTGAGGTGCGTCCTTTCTTGCCAGAGGCGGGGGCAGAGGAAATAAGCTGCACAACACGGCTAGTTCCCAGGTACAGAAGTCCTCCCCGGCCTCTACAAAAATCCACCGCATGTCGCTGGGGCTCCACAGGCGGAGCTAGGCCCGGTGGGGGCACGCCTTCGTAAGTTCAGCCACAAGTGGGTTCACTCCCTGTTAGATTCCTGGGCAATAGATATTGTGTCTCAGGGATACAAGCTGGACTTTGAGAAGATGCCCCCTCACCGACGGCCCTGCCGGCTTCCCCCCACGAGAGGGAAACAGTGTTAACTGCAATTCATAAATGGTATCTTCAACAGGTGGTGGTCAAGGTTCCCCTCCTTCAACAAGGAGGGGGTTATTATTCGACCATGTTGTAGTCCCGAAACCAGACGGTTCGGTCGGACCCATATTGAATTTAAAATCCCTGAACATATACCTGAAAAGGTTCAAGTTCAAGTTGGAATCGCTAAGAGCGGTGATTGCAAGCCTGAAAGGGGGAGATTTTATGGTGACTCGGGACATAAAGGATGCATTCCTTCATGTCCGCATTTCTCCACCTCATCAGGCGTACCTCAGAATAGCGGTACGAGATGGTCATTACCAATTTCAAACGTTGCCGTTTGGTCTCTCCACGGCCTTGAGAATATTCACCAAGGTAATGGCGGAAATGATGGTGCTCCTGCGGAAGCAAGGTGTCACTATTATCACGTACTTGGACGATCTCCTCCTAAAAGCGAGATCAAGAGAGCAGTTGCTGAACAGCGTATCACTTTCTCTGGAAGTGAAACGGCAACACGGCTGGATTCTATATATTCCAAAGTCGCAGTTGGTTCTTACAGCTCATCTGCCTCTCCTAGGCATGATCCTAGACACAGACCAGAAAAATGTTTATCTCCCGATAGAGAGAGCTCAGGAGCTCGCGACACTGGTCAGGAATCTATTAAAACTAAAACAGGTGTCAGTGCATCACTGCACTCGAGTCCTGGGAAGGAGGGTGGCATCATACGAGGCCATTCCCTTCGGCAGGTTCCATAACTTCCAATGGGACTTACTGTACAAGTGGTCCGGATCACATCTTCGGATGCATCGGTTAATCACCCTATCCCCCAGAGCAAGGGTGTCTCTCCTGTGGTGACTGCAGAGTGCTCACCTTCTCGAAGGTCGCAGATTCGGCATTCAGGACTGGGTCCTGGTGACCACGGATGCAAGCCTCCGAGGGTGGGGGGCAGTCACACAGGGAAGAAATTTCCAAGGGCTGTGGTCAAGGCAGGAGACTTGCCTTCACATCAATATCCTGGAACTAAGGGCCATATACAACGCCCTAAGTCAAGCGGAGACCTTGCTTCGCGACCAACCGGTTCTGATCCAGTCAGACAATATCACCGCAGTGGCTCATGTAAACCGCCAAGGCGGCATAAGGAGCAGGGTGGCGATGGTAGAAGCAACCAGAGTTCTTCGCTGGGCGGAGAATCACGTAAGCACACTGTCAGCAGTGTTCATTCCGGGAGGGGACAACTGGGAAGCAGACTTCCTCAGCAGGCACGACCTCCACCCTGGAGAGTGGGGACTTCACCAAGAAGTCTTCACGCAGATTGCAAATCGACGGGAACTGCCACAGGTGGACATGATGGCGTCCCGCCTTGACAAAAAGCTAAAATGGTATTGCGCCAGGTCAAGGGACCCTCAGGCGATAGCTGTGGACGCACTAGTAACACCGTGGGTGTTCCAGTCGGTCTATGTGTTTCCTCCTCTTCCTCTCATACCAAAGGTGCTGAGAATTGTAAGGAAAAGAGGAGTGAGAACAATACTCATTGTTCCGGATTGGCCATGAAGGACTTGGTACCCGGAACTGCAAGAAATGCTCACAGAGGACCAATGGCCTCTGCCTCTCAGACAGGACCTGTTGCAATAAGGGCCCTGTCTATTCCAAGACTTACCGCGGCTGCGTTTGACGGCATGGCGGTTGAACACCGGATCCTAGCGGACAAAGGCATTCCGGATGCAGTTATTCCTACGCTGAAAGGCTAGGAAGGACGTGACAGCAAAGCATTATCACCGTATATGGCGAAAATATGTGCTTGGTGTGAGGCCAGGAAAGCCCTACAGAAGAATTCCAGCTGGGTCGATTCCTGCACTTCCTACAGTCAGGAGTGACTATGGGCCTAAAATTAGGGTCCATACAGGTCCAGATTTCGGCCCTATCCATTTTCTTTCACAGAAAACTGGCTTCACTGCCTGAGGTTCAGACGTTTGTTAAGGGAGTGCTG
Organism: Pseudophryne corroboree; assembly: GCF_028390025.1. Classification (NCBI taxonomy): domain Eukaryota; kingdom Metazoa; phylum Chordata; class Amphibia; order Anura; family Myobatrachidae; genus Pseudophryne; species Pseudophryne corroboree. The sequence continues at coordinate 422,115,254 of NC_086449.1, read as the reverse complement.
CATATTCAGCGCCCTTTTTGTGCCACCAGTGGCACTTTGGGATCTTAACGTGGTGTTGGGTTTCCTGAAATCCCACTGGTTTGAGCCATTTAAGACTGTGGAGCTAAAGTATCTCACGTGGAAAGTGGTCATGCTGTTGGCCTTAGCTCCGGCTAGGCGTGTGTCAGAATTGGCGGCTTTGTCATGTAAAAGCCCCTATCTGGTTTTCCAGATGGACAGGGCAGAATTGCGGACTCGTCCACAATTTCTGCAAAAGGTGGTGTCCTCTTTTCATTTGAACCAACCTATTGTGGTGTCTGCGGCTACTTGTGACTTGGAAGATTCCAAGTTGCTTGACGTAGTCCGGGCTTTGAAGAATTATGTAACCAGAACGGCTGGGGTCAGGAAGACTGACTCGCTGTTTATCCTGTATGCATCCAACAAAGTGGGTGCTCCTGCTTCAAAGCAAGCTATTGCTCGCTGGATCTGTAACACGATTCAGCAGGCTCATTCTGCGGCTGGATTGCCGCATCCAAAATCAGTGAAAGCCCATTCCACAAGGAAGGTGGGCTCTTCTTGGGCGGCTGCCCGAGGGGTCTCGGCATTACAGCTTTGCCGAGCTGCTACTTGGTCGGGTTCAAACACATTTGCAAAATTCTACATGTTTGATACCCTGGCTGAGGAGGACCTTGTGTTTGCCCATTCGGTGCTGCAGAGTCACCCGCACTCTCCCGCCCGTTTGGGAGCTTTGGTATAATCCCCATGGTCCTTACGGAGTCCCCAGCATCCACTAGGACGTTAGAGAAAATAAGATTTTACTTACCGGTAAATCTATTTCTCGTAGTCCGTAGTGGATGCTGGGCGCCCGTCCCAAGTGCGGACTTTTTCTGCAATTCTTGTATATAGTTATTGCTTAAATAAGGGTTATGTTATAGTTGCATCAGGGTTTATCTGATGCTCTGTTATTGTTCATACTGTTAACTGGGTAAGTTTATCACGAGTTATACGGTGTGATTGGTGTGGCTGGTATGAGTCTTACCCTGGATTCCAAAATCCTTTCCTTGTAATGTCAGCTCTTCCGGGCACAGTTTCCTTAACTGAGGTCTGGAGGAGGGGTATAGAGGGAGGAGCCAGTGCACACCAGATAGTACTAAATCTTTCTTTAGAGTGCCCAGTCTCATGCGGAGCCTGCTATTCCCCATGGTCCTTACGGAGTCCCCAGCATCCACTACGGACTACGAGAAATAGATTTACCGGTAAGTAAAATCTTATTTTTAAATACTGCTGTAAGCAAATTCATCTGGGCAGATAAAAAAACATGCATCTCCTTGTTTAAGCTTACTCAGTCGCCTACTTTGGGAGGGGTTAATTTACCATGCTTTCGTAGGTATGCCTTAGCATCAAATTATAGATACACACTAGACTGGCTGAAAGATACCGAACATTACGCTAACACGCCTTTAGAACAAGCATTATGCCCTCAGATTTCATTGTCTAGCCTATTACATATGTCGCCGGTTAATCTTCCTGATAGGGCTTCCCAGAATTTAATGCGAAGTACTACATGCACGGCTTAGAGGTTGGCTAGGAAAAAATTAGGGGTCTCTGCCTCTCACACAATCTTTATTCCCATAACACATAATGCCGGTTTCGTCAGAGGCCTATCGTCTGTGATATTTATCTCCAGGTCTCGAAAAGAACTTTGCCTGATTTATCAGTTGTTAGATGTACTCTACAGACATGTACTTATGAGCAGCTACTACACTCGTATCCACAAATCTCTATACCTCTCTTTACTTATTTTCAACTTCGTAGTTTTATACAGAAAGTGGTATCAACCCTGTCGGACAAGGATAGGACATGTAAATTAGATAACATTTTTATTCGAGGCTCGTCTTTGACTTACTGAACTTCATTTTGTAAAAAAGTCAGTTAAACTTAGAAACGCTAAACTCAGGTTTGGCAAAATGGAAAGTGGAATTTCCTGGCATATCATGGCCAGAAATGTTAACATCCTTTACTACATTAAATAAACACCTTATCTCAACTTATGCAGAGATGCATTATAAGTTGTTACATCGTGCCTATATCACACCTAAATTACATTTTCTAATGGGTACCTCGTCAGATTCCAATTGCTTTAAATGTGAGCGGCCGGATGCAGGACTCATGCACTGCATGTGGTCCTGTACAGATGTCCAAACATTTTGGGCATTAGTTCAATCTTACATCAATGACACCCATAAAATACATTTCAAGATCACTTCTGAATGGGCATTATGGAATATCTCCAGGGCACATACGCATCCCAAATTATCCAAAGGGGAAAAATTGTTGTTGGAAAAAATTGCAGCAGCAGCTAAGAAAACGATTCTGTCACAATGGGTCACCTCTGGTACCTTATTCCTAGTGATACTTATGCCTAAAATAGAACACTTGTTTCACATGGACAGGTTGGAAACGTCCTTCAACAAGGAGAGTAATACAGGAAAATTCTTTAGTACTTGGTTGCCTTTTATACACACGTTACCCTCAAATAGGAAGGCTATACTCCGTGTTGCTGTGAGCTTGACCTCCTGGTACAATTTAGAAGCCTTAGCATTAGGCTGTCCCCCCTTCTGAGTTTTTATGAAACAAAATACTCTAATTTCAGGTTGTACTGTTGTATTGTTTATTCGAATTGTGTGTAACTATCCAATTTTTATTTTTATTGTAACACTGACCAAACTCTACTGTTTATTGCTACAGATTGTGTTTTCATTTGTTCTCTGTGATGTACAAATGCAGTTCTATAATAAAAACTGTTTAAAAAAAAAAAAAGATGACAGGAGCTAATTGGTTGGTACTTTATCTCTGTCCGCTTTTTCTTTCTCCGAGTTTTAGTACATAGACCCTTTTGTATAGTTTATTTTGTCTGTACAGTGTTAAAATCTTGTTAGCTCCATAAGTCACTTCATCATGCTTGTGAAGGGTGCCCTCACTGACCAGTAACCTGAATGCATAAGCGCTTCCATAATGGGTGCAGTGTGTGTGTGTGCGGTGCACACGGGCACCTGGGTCCAGGGGGGCCCACACTGCACCCGTATTATACTTACCCCTCCGGAGTCCCACAGTGGAGGCCTTGCACTACGGAAAAAAATCACTTGGCCGACACGGCCATTTCTGACTAATTTGCACATGCGCAGTGGAGATGTCCACGGGAACGAGGCGCAGGTACCATGTTCCCGGAGACATGCGCATGTAGACTCTTGCATTATGTGAGAGTTTACTTGCTGCAGGGAGATGAGGGGACCCGTGATGGAGGCGGCTCGCGGGTCCCCTCCTCTCTTAAAACACCCTAGACTGAGTGATACTGATGAGTTTCCCATGTAGCCATTGGAGATATAAATTGCCATGTAGCTATAATAGTTAAATGCAAGTAACCACCTTTTCTCTAACGTCCTAGTGGATGCTGGGGACTCCGTCAGGACCATGGGGAATAGCGGCTCCGCAGGAGACAGGGCACAAAAGCAAGCTTTTAGGATCACATGGTGTGTACTGGCTCCTCCCCCTATGACCCTCCTCCAAGCCTCAGTTAGGTTTTTGTGCCCGTCCGAGAAGGGTGCAATCTAGGTGGCTCTCTTAAAGAGTTGCTTAGAAAAAGTTTTTAGGTTCTTTATTTTCAGTGAGTCCTGCTGGCAACAGGCTCACTGCATCGAGGGACTTAGGGGAGAGAATTTCAACTCACCTGCGTGCAGGATGGATTGGATTCTTAGGCTACTGGATACCATTAGCTTCAGAGGGAGTCGGAACACAGGTCTCGCCCTGGGGTTCGTCCCGGAGCCGCGCCGCCGACCCCCTTGCAGATGCTGAAGATTGAAGAGGTCCGGAACCAGGCGGCAGAAGACTTTTCAGTCTTCCTCAGGTAGCGCACAGCACTGCAGCTGTGCGCCATTGTCTGTCAGCACACTTCCCACAGCGATCACGGAGGGTGCAGGGCGCGGGGGGGGGGCGCCCTGGCAGCAATGTAGAATACCTGTATGGCGAAAAATACATCACATATAGCCCTTGAGGCTATATGGATGTATTTAACCCCTGCCAGACTTCACAATCTCCGGAGAAGAAGCCCGCCGAAAAGGGGGCGGGGCCTATTCTCCTCAGCACACAGCGCCATTTTCCCTCACAGAAAGGCTGAGGGGAAGGCTCCCAGGCTCTCCCCTGCACTGCACTACAGAAACAGGGTTAAAACAGAGAGGGGGGGCACTGATTTGGCGATATACATATATATTAAATGCTATATGGGAGGAACACTTATATAAGGGTTGTCCCTGTATAATTATAGCATTTTGGTGTGTGCTGGCAAACTCTCCCTCTGTCTCCCCAAAGGGCTAGTGGGTCCTGTCCTCTATCAGAGCATTCCCTATGTGTGTGCTGTATGTCGGTACGTGTGTGTGTCGACATGTATGAGGAAAATGTTGGTGAGGAGGCGGAGCAAATTGCCTGTAATGGTGATGTCACTCTCTAGGGAGTCGACACCGGAATGGATGGCTTACTTATGGAATTACGTGATAATGTCAACACGCTGCAAGTGGGTTGACGACATGAGACGGCCGGCGAACAAATTAGTACCGGTCCAGGCGTCTCAGACACCGTCAGGGGCTTGTAAAAACGCCCATTTACCTCAGTCGGTCGACATAGACACGGACACTGATTTCAGTGTCGACGGTGAAGAAACAAACGTATTTTCCTTTAGGGCCACACGTTAAGGGCAATGAAGGAGGTGTTACATATTTCTGATACTCCAAGTACCACAAAGAAGGGTATTATGTGTGAGGTGAAAAAACTACCTGTAGTTTTTCCTGAATCAGATAAATTAAATGAAGTGTGTGATGATGCGTGGGTTTCCCCCGATAGAAAATTATTGGCGGTATACCCTTTCCCGCCAGAAGTTAAGGCGCATTGGGAAACACCCCTCAGGGTGGATAAGGCGCTCACATGCTTATCAGAAAAATATCCTAAAAAGTATACACACACATGCTGGTGTTATACTGTGACCAGCGATCGCCTCAGCCTGGATGTGCAGAGCTGAGGTGGCTTGGTCGGATTCCCTGACTAAAAATATTGATACCCTTGACAGGGACAGTATTTTATTGACTATAGAGCATTTAAAGGATGCATTTCTATATATACGAGATGCGCAGAGGGATATTTGCACTCTGGCATCAAGAGTAAATGCGATGTCCATATCTGCAAGAAGATGTTTATGGACACGACAGTGGTCAGGGGATGCAGATTCCAAACGGCACAAAGATGTATTGCCGTATAAAAGGGGAGGAGTTATTTGGGGTCGGTCCATGGGACCTGGTGGCCATGGCAACTGCTGGAAGATCCACCGTTTTTTACCCTAAGTCACATCTCTGCAGAAAAAGACACCGTCTTTTCAGCCTCAGTCTTTTCGTCCCTATAAGATATCTGCCCAGGGATAGAGGAAAGGGAAGAAGACTGCAGCAGGCAGCCCATTCCCAGTAACAGAAGCCTTCCACCGCTTCTACTAAGTTCTCAGCATGACGCTGGGACCGTACAGGACCCCTGGATCCTACAAGTAGTATCAAAGGGGCACAGATTGGAATGTCGAGGCGTTTCCCCCCTCGCAGGTTCCTGTAGTCTGCTGTACCAATGTCCCCCTCCGACAGGGAGGCAGTATTGAAAACAATTCACAAGCTGTATTCCCAGCAGGTGATAATAAAATTACCCCTCCTACAACAAGGAAAGGGGTATTGTTCCACACTATAGGGTGGTACTGAAGCCAGAAGGCTAGGTGAGACCGATTCTAAATCTGAAAAATTTGAACACTTACAAGGGTTCAAATCCAGATGGAGTCACTCAGAGCAGTGATAGCGAACTGGGAACAAGGGGACTATATGGTGTCCCGGGACATCAGGGATGCTTACCTCCATGTCCCAAAATTTGCTTTTCTCACCAAGGGTACCTCAGGTTCGTGGTACAGAACTGTCACTATCAGTTTCAGACGATGCCGTTGGAGTGTCCAAGGCACCCCGGGTCTTTACCAAGGTAATGACCGAAATGAGGATTCGTCTTCAAAGAAAATGGACGACCTCCTGATAAGAACAAGGTCCAGAGAACAGTTGGAGGTCGGAGTAGCACTATCTCAAGTAGTTCTACGACAGCACGGGTGGATTCTAAATATTCCAAAACCGCAGTTGTTCCGACGACACGTCTGCTGGTCCTAGGGATGATTCTGGACACAGTCCAGGAAAAGGGTGTTTCTCCCAGAGGAGAAAGCCAGGGAGTTATCCGAGCTAATCGGGATCCTCCTAAAACCAGGAAAAGTGTCAGTGCATCATTGCACAAGAGTCCTGGTAAAAAATGGTGGCTTATTACGAAGCGCTTCCATTCGGCAGATTTCACGCAAGAACTCTTCAGTGGGATCTGCTGGACAAATGGTCCGGATCGCATCTTCAGATGCATCAGCGGATAACCCTATATCCAAGGACAAGGGTGTCTCTCCTGTGGTGATTACAGAGTGCTCATCTTCTAGAGGGCCGCAGATTCGGCATTCAGGATTGGATGCTGGTATCCACGGAGGCCAGCCTGAGAGGCTGGGGAGCAGTCACACAGGGAAAAAATTTCCAGGGAGTGTGATCAAGTCTGGAGAATTCTCTCCACATAAATATACTGGAGCTAAGAGCAAATTTGTAATGCTATAAGCTTAGCAAGGCCTCTGCTTCAAGGTCAGCCGGTATCGATCCAGTGGGATAACATCACGGCAGTCGCCCACGTAAACAGATAGGGCGGCACAAGAAGCAGGAGGGCAGTGGTCAAAACTGCAAGGATTTTTCGCTAGACGGAAAATCATGTGATAGCACTGTCAGCAGTGTTCATTCCGGGAGTGGACGACTGGGAAGCAGACTTCCTCAGCAGGCACGACCTCCACCCGGGAGAGTGGGAACTTCATCGGGAAGTTTTCCGCATGATTGTGAACCGTTGGGAAAGACCAAAGGTGGAAATGATGGCGTCCCGCCCGAACAAAAAACGGGACAGGTATTGCGCCAGGTCACGAGACCTTCAGGCGATAGCTGTGGACGTCCTGGTAACACCGTGGGTGTAACAGTCGGTGTATGTGTTCCCTCTTCTGCTTCTCATAACCAAGGTATTGAGAATTATAAGACGTAGAGGAGTAAGAACTATACTCGTGGCTCCGGATTGGCCAAGAGGGACTTGGTACCCGGAACTTCAAGAGATGCTCACAGAGGACTAATGGCCTCGGGAGCTAAGATGGGATTTGCTTTCAGCAAGAACCATGTCTGTTCCAAGAGGAACCGTGGCATCTGCCTCTAAGAAAGGACCTGCTCCAGCAGGGACCTTGTCTGTTCCAAGACTTACCGCGACTGCGTTTGACGGCATGGCGGTTGAACGCCGGATCCTAAGGGAAAAGGCATTCCGGAAGAGGTCATACCTACCCTGGTCAAAGCCAGGAAGGAGGTGACCGCACAACGTTATCACCACATGTGGTGAAAATATGTTGCGTGGGTGAGGCCAGGAAGGCCCCACGAAAAAATTTCAACTAGGTCGATTTCTGCACTTCCTGAAAACAGGAGTGTCTATGAGCCTCAAATTGGGGTCCATTAAGGTTCAAGTTTCGGCCCTGTAGATTTTCTTCCAGAAAAAATTGGCTTCAATTCCTGAAGTCCAGACGTTTGTCAAGGGAGTATTGCATATACAGCCCCTTGTGTGCCTCCAGTGGCACCGTGGGATCTCAACGTAGTGTTGGGATTCCTCAAATCATATTGGTTTGAACCGATCAAATCTGTGGATTTGAAATATCTCACATGGAAAGGACCATGTTGTGGCCCTGGCCTCGGCCAGGCGATTGTCAGAATTGGGGGCTTTGTCTTAAAAAAAGCTCATATTTGTTTTTCCATTCGGACAGGGCAGAACTGCGGACTCGTCCCCAGTTTCTTCCTAAGGTGGTGTCAGCGTTTCGCCTGAAACAACATATTGTGGTGCCTGCGGCTACTAGGGACTTGGAGGACTCCAAGTTGCTAGACGTTGTCGGGGCCCTAAAAATATATATATATATATATATATATATATATATATATATATATATATATATATATTTCCAGGACGGCTGGAGTCAGAAAGTCTGACTTGCTGTTTATATTGTATGCACCCCAAAAGATGGGTGCTCCTGCTTCTAAGCAGACTATTGCTCGTTGGATTTGTAGTACAATTCAGCTTGCACAGTCTGTGGCAGGCCTGCCACAGCCAAAATCTGTCAATGCCCATTCCACAAGGAAGGTGGGCTCATCTTGGGCGGATGCCCGAGGGGGTCTCGGCTTTAAAATTTTGCCGAGCAGCTACGTGGTCAGGGGGGAACACGTTTGTAAAATTCTACAAATTTGATACCCTGGCTGAGGAGGACCTGGAGTTCTCTCATTCGGTGCTGCAGAGTCACCCGCACTCTCCCGCCCGTTTGGGAGCTTTGGTATAATCCCCATGGTCCTGACGGAGTCCCCAGCATCCACTAGGACGTTAGAGAAAATAAGATTTTACTTACCGATAAATCTATTTCTCGTAGTCCGTAGTGGATGCTGGGCGCCCATCCCAAGTGCGGATTGTCTGCATTACTTGTACATAGTTATTGTTACAAAAATCGGGTTATTATTGTTGTGAGCCATCTTTTTTAGAGGCTACTTCATTGTTATCATACTGTTAACTGGGTTCAGATCACAAGTTGTACGGTGTGATTGGTGTGGCTGGTTTGGGTCTTACCCGGGATTCAAGATCCTTCCTTATTGTGTACGCTCGTCCGGGCACAGTACCTAACTGAGGCTTGGAGGAGGGTCATAGGGGGAGGAGCCAGTACACACCATGTGATCCTAAAAGCTTGCTTTTGTGCCCTGTCTCCTGCGGAGCCGCTATTCCCCATGGTCCTGACGGAGTCCCCAGCATCCACTACGGACTACGAGAAATAGATTTATCGGTAAGTAAAATCTTATTTTCTCTGGCAGGATCCACAGGTTATCCACAGGATAACATTGGGATATGATGACGCGACAGTGGAGTTGCAACAATCTGTCAAAGCTTTCGGCCTTCCAGCATGCAGCGGGCCCGTCCTCTTGCCTCAGGCAAATCAGTTTTTTGTTTGGTGTGGCAGGAGCCAAACCATGGTAAAGAGGGCTGCGCTTTTTTTAGCAGCCATAAGCTTTTTCATTTTATTTTTATAGTCTTACTATTTTTTTTGAGTGATCTTTCTAAAAAGCGTCTTATACTTACCTTAGAAAGAGTCGCTCCGGGGGGTGGCCTGGAGGCTGAAGGGACTGGCAGCACGAACGGGGAGCTCCACTATAGCTGTGGAGATAATACCTCTGTGCCTCTCCCCTTGTGCCCTATATCCCTCCTAAGCATCGGCCCCTGCTCTTAAGTGATCCCCCTCTCCAAGGTGGACCAGCGCCGCGGAATCGGGGAGCCGGTTTACTGGCTCCTGCGGATTGCGGCCTGTCCACCATCCAGACGCCGGGGCCTCGATTTCGGTCCGGCGCTGCCGGACGCCTACTGTACCTGCCCGTGGAGAGTCTGACGGGGGCCCACGTCCTGCCGCCTGTGCCCGGACCCCCTTCTTCGGGACCGCTGTGACTGGTGGTGCTCGGGGAGGGCTGGAGGAACGGCCGAGCGCGGCTGCGAGGAGTCCGGAGTCCCGGCGGCCATCTTTAACCTCGGGAGCCGCGGGAAACGCACGACCCGGGTGGCGCCGCATAGAGCCGAGGTGAGCCGCCCTTCTGCCCGGAGACGTTTTTCTCCCCACTGCAGCCTTACACTCCCTCCCTGTGGGCGCCTGCCGCCGGGGGGCCCTGGTTGGAGCGCCGGGGGGAGCACCGGCCCGTCCCTCCTGCGCTCTTGTCCTGGGGCTGGCTCTGTGGGCCTCCACTGTTGCATCGGCCCTATCTAGATTTGGCCGGACCCCATCTCCCTGTGCTGCCGTTGTCTGGAGGGCTCTGCCTTCCCCGTCCCCCTGACGGCTTGCGCCTCTCTGTCACTCCTGCGGCTCAGCACCCCGCGTTGGAGATCCCCCCCGCTGCAGCCCTCCGGAGCCCACATTATACCCTGCCTGAGGGTCTCGGCTCCCTCTCTGGCCCTGCACGCTCCTGCACCTCCCTGCGGCCTCCTGCCTCTCCCGGTCCCCGGGGGGAGCCTTTACTGCTGCCGAGCACAGACGCCCTTTCCCCTGGTCCTGCCCCGGTCACTGGCTGGTCCGTGTCCGGGTCTCATCTCCGCAGTTCCTAGACGGGGCTGGACCTCCAGAGTGCCCTGTCTCCTGCAGCCTCTAACTGTCTGGCTCTTCTCCGGGACCACGTGGGCCCCCCCCCCCCCTTTGCCGAAGCTCCCTGGTCCTGTCTCGCCCGCCTTGCTCGGCTGGCCACGTCATGATGCCTCTCTAGGGCCCCCGCCTTACCCCCCCTGGTCCTGAGCCTTACTGCTGGAGCGCCTTCTCTACCTCCCACCCTGCTGTCCACCCCCTTTCTCATATGTCCACGATGCCCAGGGGTGGCAAAAAGTCACAGGGGTCCGACCTCACACCATTCCTTACTAAAAAGAGCACCCCGGCCAAGAGCAGGCCTGATGCTCCTGAACCCCCCCATGGTCCCTCCGATTCTGAGGCCGAAGACGACGATCTCACACCCCTTACCCACAGGGACTTTCTCTCCCTCCTTAAGGAGATGCGGGATGTTAAAACCTATGTCCAGTCTCTCCACTCCCTGAAATCCGATATTGCCGACATTGGCTCCAGAACGGATCAACTTGAACGACGAGTGGAAGAGGTGGTGTCGTTCCAGCAAGCGATCGAGACCGACTTCCATCAACTCCGCCAAGATGTTGTCCAGTTGCGGGAGGAGCATGAGGACCAAGACAATAGGGTGAGTAGAAATAACCTGAGGATCTGGGGTATTCCTGAGGAGGTTGAGGCGGCCCACCTTGATCTTTACCTTAAGCGCCTCTTTGCCCACCTGTCACCTGACACCCCTGAAGAACATCTTCTCCTAGATCGAGCGCATCGAGCCCTGCGACCTCGCTCTCAGGACTCCTCCCAGCCCAGGGATGTCATTCTCCGACTGCACTACTTCACTGCGAAAGAGGCCATCATGAGAGAAGCCCGACGGCTGGGATCTGTGACTTTCCAGAATACCACCCTGCAGATCTTTCAGGACTTATCCCCGCTCACCCTGGCCAAACGTAGAGACTTTAAACCCGTCACTTCCCTGCTCTCCCGTCATAATGTTAAATACCGCTGGGGTTTCCCTTTCCGTATCCTGGTTTGGCACCAAGGGAAGCTGCTCACGGCCAGGAACCTACCCGAGGCTCAAACGCTGCTCTCCAAGCTTGGGTATCCACACCGCCGAACAGGATATTCCTACTCCACGCCTGCCGCCGCGGACACAGCAGGACTCGCTTCAGCCCCCTCGATCTGAGTGGTTTACGGTCCTGGCTTCTGCGGCCACCCCAGCTCCACCTCCAGTTCCCTGATGGACTTCTAGCTCTCTAATTTAAGGCCTTCTCTATATAATTGTGTCGACCTTTCCTGGTCGCACTCCCCTACCCGGGGAGCTGTTTCACTTTAGATCTCCTGCATCCTGATTTCCCGACCCCTTAGTTGATTCTCGACTGTTTCATTGTTACCTCTTGTTAAAATGTTACAATGTTGACATGTTAATATGCTGAAAACTGATAGTAATCTGTTTTTTCTCTACCCCCTGCCCCTCCCTTCCTTTCTGGAGCTGGCGCTCCATCTGTTCTTTGTCCCTGCTTTCTTTACAGCTTTTTCCCTCAGGTCCCCCCAGGGGAGGTTTGCCTCCTACCCCTCGCTATGTGGTTTGTGATCCATTATCTGGACCCCATGCTGCGCCCCCTTAGGGCTTTGAGCCCTCTTGCTGACCTAGGTGCCCTCCCGACACCTAGTATCCCTTCCCCCTGTCAGCACTACCGGTCCTGGCCCCTATTGCCGGATGACCAACCACCCTCCCTTTCCCCCCCCCGGTTTCCTTTCCTTCCTCCCTCCTTTCTGACCACGTTGTCTCTCGCTTTGTATCCTTCTTCTCTATCTCTCTTCTTCCTTCCTCTACTTTCAGTGCTCTCCGCTCCTTCTATTCTGCCTACCTCTTTGTTGCTTGCCTATGGGTCTCCGGGTACTCTCCTTTAATCTGAAGGGCTTTAATAGCCCTCAAAAGAGAGGTAAGCTCTTTGCCTCCCTTAAACTCCATAAAGGCGACCTGGTCTTTCTCCAGGAGACTCACTTCCTACATAACTCCCACCCTACGCTGCAATGTAAACCATACCCTGATTCTTTCCATGCCTGTGACCATTCAGCCAAGAAACGCGGGGTTGCGATTTTATTTGCCCGCCACCTAACCTTTGAGCTTCTAGATTCCCATGCCGACAAGGATGGACGGTTTCTTGTTTTAGTGGGGAAACTTAATAACAAACTCTGTACCCTAGCCAACGTCTATGCCCCTAACCAACGTCAGGAACGATTCTTTGCAAAGCTAGATACTCTCCTTACTCGAGTCCGGCAAGGCGACCTCATACTTGCTGGGGACTTTAACTCTGTTTTAAATCCACAGACCGCTCTCCCTCTCTCCCCACTGCTTCCCCGTCGGACTCCCTCCGCTCTAGATCCCTCCTCCGTCTCATGCGATCCCAGCTTCTCTATGACTCCTGGAGGATAAAAGACCCCTCTGCTCGTGACTATACCTTTTATTCTGCTCCTCATAATTCCTATTCCCGCATTGATATGGTCCTGCTCAGCCACGATCTCGCCTTGAATCTCCACGCTGCCCATATTCACCCATTGATCTGGTCTGATCATGCCCCTATCTCTTGCGACCTCTCGGGTCTGATCTCACGCCCCCGTCCCATGACATGGCGTCTTAACGACTCCCTCCTTCACTTCCCGGTGATACGTCCCATCTTCGGGACATGATTTCCGACTGTTTTACTCTGAACGATACCCCTGACATTTCTAGGTCCACTCTCTGGCTGGCACACAAGGCAGTTCTTCGTGGGCACGTTATCAGCCTGGCCTCAAAAACCAAAAAGCAACCCCTCACCCAGTTTAACAAACTCTCTATTAAACTCCACACACTTGAGACCACACTTAAGGCGTCCTCCGACCAGGCTGTCTTGTCTGAACTCCGTACTGTTAAGGCAGAACTTGATCTCCTTCTCTCCAGACGGGTGGCCAAAAGTCTTAAGTGGCTTCGCCAGTCTTTTTACGAGAAAGGAGACAAGGCGGACAAGATCCTAGCGGCACGACTCCGTTCCACGAGAGCCAAAACTAATATTATCTCTATCAGATACTCTCTCAATCAGCTTGTTCATGACCCCACCGCCATCAGGGCTGCCTTCCAGTCCTATTACGCTGACCTGTACAACCTTCCAACCCCTCACCTGGTTCTTCCCCTCTGCCCCACTCTGACCTAGTCTCTCACTTTCTTTCAGCTTCTAACTTGGCTAGATTACCTCAGGACGCCATGGACCATCTTAACAGTGAGATCTCGGTGGAAGAAATTGCCCAGACTATACTCATGCAAAAAATTGGTAAATCCCCGGGCCCGGATGGGTTCACAGCTCTTTACTACAAAAAGTTATCCGATCTTCTCTCCCCCCACCTTCAGTCCCTGTTTACTAGGATTGTCCATGGCGACCCCTTTCCCCCTGAGATGTTGGAGGCTAGAATTGTGGTGATCCCTAAGGAAGGCAAGGACACCCTTAACTGCGCTAGCTACCGCCCTATATCTCTCTTGAACTGGGACTTGAAAATCTTCGCTAAAATCCTAGCCAACCGCCTTAACCCGTATCTCCCTTCCCTTGTCCATTACGACCAGGTGGGGTTTATCCCGAGCCGTCAAGCGAGGGATAACACCAGACGTGCTGTTGATCTTATACACATCTCGAACTCCAGGGGAACCCCCACTATCATGCTCTCCTTAGATGCTGAAAAGGCATTTGACCGGATCTCCTGGAGTTTTCTGAGAGCCGCCCTGGAGGCCTATGGTTTTTCTGGTGGCTTTCTCACTGGCGTCCTGGCACTATACTCCGCCCCCTCTGCCACAGTCTTAATCAATGACGTCCCGTCTGCTCCGGTCAGCATTTCAAATGGTACATGTCAGGGATGCCCCCTCTCACCGCTAATATTTGCCCTCATTACTGAGCCCCTCGCTTCTCAAATTAGAGCTTATCCAGATATACACTGTATACAAGTAGGCCGTATCGATCCTAAAATCACCCTCTTCGCTGACGACATTCTACTTTCTCTGACCCAGCCCCTTATCTCACTCCCAAATTTATTTACAGTTCTGCATTCTTACAGCCTTATATCAGGCTACAAGATCAATTATTCCAAATCCGAGGCTATGCTGCTTCATGTCCTCCACCGAGAGGCTGAGTCTCTTCGCGCCAACTTTAATTTTAAATGGCAGCCCACAAAGATTAAATATTTGGGGATTTATTTGACCTCCTGCTATGACTCTCTCTTCCGGGAAAACTTTCCACCCCTCCTCACCAACACACTCGCTGACCTGACATCCTGGAACAGTCTTTTCATTACGTGGCTGGGCAGGATCATAGCGGTTAAAATGACCATAGTCCCCAAATGGCTTTATCTTTTCCAGACCCTCCCAGTGGCAGTCCCGTACTCCTTTCTTCGCACTATCCAACGAGCCCTCGTGTGTTTTATCTGGAACCACAGACCCCCCCGCATCGCCGCCAATACCCTGACACGGCCAACCTCCGCTGGCGGTAGGGGTCTTCCTGATGTCAAACTCTACTATCTAGCTTCCCACCTATCCCATATTGTCACCTCTTATGCTCCTCCGGGATCTGTATCCTGGTTGGATATTGAGGCAGCCCTCATTAGCCTCTCGGACCTGACCCCTTTATGGGGTTTCCCCTCTACCTCCCGACCCCCAACCTCCTCCCCACTATTAAATTTAACCTTAAAATTTGGGACTCCCTCTCCCTGAAGATGGGTCTTACCACTACCCCCTCGCCCTTGACCCCTATCTGGCAGAACCCTATGTTTCCTCCTGGATTTTCGATTACGAGATTCCGTTCATGGATAACGCTGGGCTTCAAATTCCCGACTAATTTTGCCGATCGGGGTCAATGGCTGTCCCTACCTGACCTCCAACAGAAAACCCCTTCGTACCCGCTTAATCCCTTCCAATTTCTACAAATCCGCCACTTCCAAGATTCTCTGCCCTCCTCCGCTTTGCTTCGTGTCCTCACCCCCTTTGAAAGTTTATGCATTAACTGTCACCTCTCCAAAGGCTTAATCTCCCAACTTTACTCCCTTTTACTAGATTCTTCCCTTCCCTCCTCCCGGCGCCACGAGCTCGCATGGGAACGTGATCTTGGACCTCCCCCAGAGAGCGAAGATTGGGAGGACATGAGACTGGGGATTGTTAAATGTTCTATTGCTACTGCTTTTAAGGAGACGGCCTACAAAATTTACTACCGTTGGTACTACACTCCTGACAGACTTAACAAACTCTTTCCGTCTTCCTCCCCTAGTTGCTGGAGGAACTGCGGATCTAGAGGTACTATGCTACACATATGGTGGACTTGCCCGTCCATCGCTTCCTTTTGGAATCTAGTCCACTCCCTCCTTAATTCGCTTTTGGATTCCCCCGTGCTGAAAGATCCCTGGATCTTTTTGCTGTGTAACCCTCCCCCGATGCTTAATAAATTCTTCCAAAAACTGGCCACACATATTCTAACGGCGGCGAAGTCGCTGATAGCTCTTAACTGGAAGAACCCCTCTCCGCCCTCTCTCCCGTCCCTTAAAACCAAAATTTGGCATATTGCGTCAATGGAGAAGATTACATATTATCTCCACGACCGGGGTCACATTTGTGAGCAGGTCTGGGCCCCCTGGCTCGCTGCTGAACGTAGATCGCCGTTCCCCCCCCCCCCCCCCCCTCTTGCTCCTAGCTCCTTCCGCAGACCCATGGGCATTGCCTACTCCTCCATGCCTCCCTCCTCTTATTCTCTTCTCTCTCCCTCTCTCCTCTTCCTTCTCTCTTCCTTATCTTCTCTCGTCTCTCCCCTGTCCTCCCTCTTTCTCCTGATCTCACTATTTCCAGGATATGTACTGTGATTAGATTATACCGTGGTTCTCCCCCCCCCCCCCCAGTCCCCCTTTCCCTTCTTCCCTTCCCTCCCCGAACCTCATACTTGATTGTTATTGTTCTTTTTTCTTGATTATTCTCGCTGTTTATTTTCAAATTTGTGGTTTCTGCTGGACGTTGGATCTTGTGACCACCTGTCCCATATGTCCATGTAATGTTTCTCTACTATGCTTAACCACATACAAATAAAGAATAAAAAAAGAAGAAGAAAGAGTCGCTCCAACAACTCCCCGCCGGGGCGCGACAACACTTACCCACGAGTATAGTGCTGTGTCGGATGTACTAGCAAGTCCAGCAGACGTTACCAGGCTGTGGCCGAAGCACAGGGAGAAGGTAATGCATCAGTTCCACTTAGAGGGTGAACACGGACACAGCCGCACTGTTTTGGGAGGGGACTACCAAACAGTTGCTGACGCGGCTGCCACCCAGGGGGTGCACCAGCGCTAGGGATCATAGGCTCCCGGGGTAGTATGAGGCCGCGATCCATGGGGTTGATGTCAGCAGTGGGGAGTCAGACGCTCCCTTGGTCATCCCTCCCCCCAGTTCATGACCAGTTTCCTCTGAGTCTCCCGCCATGAACTGATTTCCCGCTTTCTTCTGAGACGCTGTGTATCTAAGGGGACCCAGTTGCAGCATAGCGTCTGGATCCACTCAGCGTTCGCTAACGTATTGAACGATCCTGGAAGCGGGGTGAATCTCCCTGTATCCCACTCTACTGAGGTGGGTAATACAGCACTATGTCTCTATCTACCTTTTAAGTACGAATAGTTGGATAAGTGCCTGATGCATATGAGTCTGATAACTATTGCTGCTGTTTTCTCCCGCTGTGCGACTGAATACGGTTAAATTCTATAGAAGGTAATGCAGTAATATCTTTCTCCTACATACTTGAAATGTATTTGTAGTTCATTATGTGCTCATATTGCGTATTATACAGTACTAATGTATAACTTGTGACTGATTGCTAGTGTGATTGCTGACTTTGCTATAATTCTGTCAGTTTTACTGTGTATTCCGATCCTCAGTGCTGGTGCAAGGAAGGGTGGGGTCGGAATTTGTGTCACTTTAACAAATTTTAAAGCTATTACAGTCACAAATTGTGTAGTAACACTGTACAGGTGTGTGATTTATTTATCATGTCTAAGAGCTGCAAGGGTGAGGAAAATACACTTTCCACAGCAGCACTTACTCGTTTCATTTTTGTCTTGCGAAGCTGGGTTAACTTCTCAGGATCTGGTTCAAAGGGATTATGTGCAAATTGGATTAGCTGTCACCGAAGCCTCTTAAAATAATCCGAGGCAAAGCACAGGTTCTAGTTGAACCTCCATGGCTACCTTTTGCACAGACATTATCCAGTATAGCTGGCAGATAAGGCCAGCTCCTGTACCAGGGATAGGTTTTCCTATTAACCCTTACATGCAACATTCCTCCTGGGGTAATCATATCCACCACGGGAATTGGCAGCCTCTCAACAAAAGCAGGCTGAAAGGCTGGTGGTAAGTAAATCACATAGGCATGATACAACACTTTCACAGTCTACACATGTTTCAGATGAGGACTAGTCAGAGGAAACACCCTCATCAGAGGTTTTGTACCAGCCCGTCTTTAGTGGATACGAAGACCAGGGCTTTGCAAGAGGCAGTTCAGACGTTGCTTTGGTCAGGAGTGATCATTCCAGTTCCTCCTGCACAATGAGAACAAGGTTTTTATACCAACCTGTTTTTAGTCCAGAAGCCAAATGGGTTGTACCGGCCCATACTCCATTTCAAAACGATGAACAAGTAAATTTCGGTGCCTCAGTTTTCATATGGACACTTTATGTACCAATATTTTGGCCAGGGAGCCGGAGGGTTTTATGGTATACCTGGATATCCAGGATGCTTACCTACATGTTCCTATAGCACTGTCTCATCAGTTGGGAGAGGAATCGGCAGCAGAAAGAAGTAATAATGCCACTGTATAGGTCATTGGTACAGCCTCATCTAGAATACTGTGTTCAATTCTGGAGGCCATATCTTCAAAAGGACATTAAAACATTAGAAACTGTACAAAGAAGGGCAACTAAAATGGTGCATGGCCTACATCACCAAACATACCCAGATAGACTCAGAAATCTCAATATGTATAGTTTGGTCAGAGAAGGGAAAGGGGGGACATGATAGAAACTTTCAAATATATCAAGGGTTTTAACAAAGTCCAGGAGGGAAACTTTCTCCAAATGAAGAGAAGAAATAGGACACGAGGACATGCACTGAGACTAGAGGGGGGAGGTTCAGGGGAAATTTGCAGAAAAATTACTTCACAGAAAGGGTAGTGGACAAGTGGAATAGCCTCCCATCAGAGGTGGTAGAGGCTAAGACAGTAAAGCA
This sequence comes from Pseudophryne corroboree, assembly GCF_028390025.1. Classification (NCBI taxonomy): domain Eukaryota; kingdom Metazoa; phylum Chordata; class Amphibia; order Anura; family Myobatrachidae; genus Pseudophryne; species Pseudophryne corroboree. Next base: position 422,096,719 of record NC_086449.1, on the reverse strand, counting down.
ATTTAAACATGCATGGGATAGACATAAGGATATCCTTACAAAGAAATAAGGATCAAATAAGGTTAGAGATAAAAATAATGTAAAAAAAAAAAAAGGGGACAGACTAGATGGGCCAAGCGGTTCTTATCTGCCGACAAATTCTATGTTTCTATGCTCTCTCAGGTTTGTTATACTCCAGCATAATTTTCAGTTTCAGACCCTACCATTTGAACTGACCACAACTCCCAGTGTATTCACCAAAGTTATGGTGCTGATAGCTTTTATTAGCAGGGGATAAGGATTTTTCCATACCTCAACGACTTATTAATCCTGACACAGTCTCGAGAATGGCTTCAGTGTCATCTGCAGCAGACAGTAGCCTGTTTACAGAGATAGGGTTGGCTCATAAATTGGGCAAAATCGTTGTGTCTGAACCAGAGACTGATGACTCACTTGGGGGCTGTGTTAGTATTGGGTATTCAGAGACTATTTTACCTCTGAACAAAATATCCAAAAGTCATTTAAGGATGGAGTATACTCCGTTCCACCCGATACATCTGCAACGTCTGATCTTTTCCAAGTGGAATGGTTTTCATCAGACAATAAAAGCGCAGATTATGGTCTTTCCTGTGGAAGTTAGCAGGTCAATAGCCTGGTGACTACAGACATCCTATCTGGACAAAGGGAGACTCCTTTAGATATCAGATTGGGAAACTCTGACAATGGATGCCAGCCTTCAGGGCTGGGGAGCAGTGTCAAGAAGGAGTTGTTTCCAGGGGCAGTGGACCAAGGAAGAAAGTTGCCTGCCAATACATATATTGGAACTTCGGGCCATATATATATATATATATATATATATTCTCATTTATTCAGGCAGAGAACATCCTTCAGGGAAAAACCAGTTCGAATCCGCTCGGACATTGCAAAGGCAGTAGCGTACCCCAACTATCAGGGGGGAACTCGCAGCCAAAACACAATGAAGAAGGTAAGTCACACGTGGGCAGAACTTCATGAACCAGCCTTGTCTGCAGTATTCATTCCGGGAATCCTAAACTGGGAAACGGATTTTCTCAGTAGACACGCCATTCATGCACGAATAGGCTTTATACTTCAAAGTCTTTTAAACTCTGGTAGACAATGGGGGTTACCGGAGAAAGATGTCATGGCGTCCAGTCAGAACAACAAAATTTCCGGATATGGGTCAAGAACAAACAAATAAATCATCCACAAAGGTCACTCTATCAATGAGATGGAACTTTCGTCTGGCTCATGTGTTTCCACCAATCGCCCTGTAAACCAGGGTGATGCAAACGGCAAGACAAGGTAAGGGTGCTGTGATACTAATAGCTCCGGTTTGGCCCAGAAGGCAGTGTTACGCAGACCTATATTCAATGGTGTAGTAACCGGAAATTTGACCTTAGGTTCAAAATTGTCGGTCTTAGCATTTCTTTAGGCTAAGGTCTGCGGATGACTTCTTGAGAGTACAAGTGTCAGCATTGACTGACTGTATGGTTCTAAAAGGAAAATTGCTAACATACTAGATGTACGCACTTTTTCCAGGGAATGCTGCAAATTCAACCTCCTTTTGTGCCTCCTACAGTGCCTTGGGACTTAAGGTTAGTCCTAAAGGCCTTCAAGCTGTCACAGTCGAACCACTGAAATGAGTGGAGCTTGGTTAACAGCTAAAATTTTCTTTCTACTGGATATTGCTTCAGCTAGAAAAGTTTCAGATTAAGGGGCATTGTTATGTCGCCCTCAATTTCTGATTTTTTTTTAGCCAGATAGAGTGGTTCTCGGAACCAAATCTGGGTATCTTCCTAAAGTGGTGTCTAAATTCCACCTTAACGAAGAAATTGTAGTCCCTGCCTTCCAAGGGCTGGACCTTTCTGCGGGAGATGCATCGTTGGATGTAATCCGTGCCTTAAGGATCTACGTGGATCATACCAGTGCCATCGGGAAGACAGACACTCTGTTTGTTATCTGCGAATTTCACAAGAGATGATGGTCTGCTGATTAGTAGACACTGGCGAAGTGGCTTCGGATGAATTTGTCAGAAGTATATTCTCAAGCTGATCTCCCTGTTATGTCTCTGCTCACTCTACTCGTAAGGTAGGTCCATCATGGGCAGCACAACGTGGTGCTTCAGCAGAACAGATATGTAAGGCAGCCACATGGTCTTCCATTAACACATTCATTAGACATTATGCTTTTGAAACCTTTGCCTCTCAGGACGCTGAATTCGGGCAACGGATTCTCCTGTCCAATCAGGAGCGTCGCCACCACTAAATTACTTTGGGATATCATGTGGACCCTGCCGGAGAAATATTCGTTATGGTAAGAACTTACCGTTGAAAACGTTATTTCTCCTAAGTCCACAGGATCCACAGAGATCCCACCCTGGCGCACCTGATTTGAGGATCCTTTTACTTGCTAACCTCTTCCTTCTTGTACGGAAGGGTGTGCATGTGGGTTCTTCTAGCCTGATTAGGGCTCTCTTTGATGCTCCTGCCTTGAGCTTTGGAAAAACAACTAATTTGCCTGAGCCAGGAGGCGGGGATATATGGACGGGCCCGTTGCTTGCTGGGAGGCCAAAAGCTTTGACCGATTGGTGCAAATCCGCTGTCGTGTCATCATATCCCAATGTTATCCTGTGGACTTAGGAGAAATAACGTTATCAACGGTAAGTTCTTACCGCAACAAATATTTCTAGCATTACAAATGTTTTGTAAATTATTTTACAGAAAAGACCTGACATTGTTAGAGAGGCAAGTAACATTCCAGGTTAGATCTCTTCTTTGTTTTATTTGCTTAGGTCCATACTGTAGATTTCAGTCACCGGAGAGGTATGACATCATGATGTTTACTTTTTGGCATTAATTGCCGAAGAAAAATAATTTCTTATTTAATTAAAAACGTAATTGTTAATGTAAAAAAATTACCAGCAAGTTCAATTTTTAATTTATTGGTGGAATGTGTAGTTGCAAATCTATATACATTAACAAACAATAATGCTTTTGATGCTGAGGAACACCTTTGATCCTTCTATTGATTTAACATTGTATTAGAACCTTAAAGCAGAAGGTGGATTAAGGGGGTCATTCCGACCTGAACGCACGCTAGCTATTTTTTGCAGCGCTGCGATCAGGTCAAAAGTCGGTAAAACTGCGCTTGCATATGCACTGCATTGCGCAGGCACGTCATACGGGTACAAAGTGGATCGGTGCTGGGCGATGGATTTTACGAAGAATCCATTCGCACAGCCGATCGCAAGAAGATTGACAGGAAGGAAGTAGGCGTTTATGGGTGTCAACTGACTGTTTTCAGGAAGTGGTTGGAAAAATGCAGGCGTGTCCAAGCGTTTGCAGGGTGGGTGTCTGACATTATTTCCGGGACCGGACAGGCTGAAGTGATAGCAGCGGCTGAGTAAGTTCAGACCTACTCAGAAACTGCACAAACTGTTTTTGTACCGCTCGGCTGCACAAGCGTTCGCACACTTGCAAAGCGAAAATACACTCCCTTCCCCCCCCCCCCGTATGCGGCAACTATCTGATTGCAGCGCTGCAAAAAATAGCTAGCATGCGATCAGGTCAGAATGACCCCCTAAGTCGTACCTATCGCAGGAAACCTATGAATTGCTAATTTTAGAATTGCTGATTTATTTTTACCATTCATATTCCCCATTGTGTTTTACTGATTAACTTTGCTAAAATATACATAATTTACACTAAAATCACAGCCACCAATTGCCAATTTGCATTGTTCTGTCAAATGCAAGTGCCTAACTGGTTACCATTGTTTAAGTCAAGCTGGCACCTTTTGAGCACATTACTAAGTAACCCACATAGTTCAACAGCAGAGTATACAATGTGTACTTTTTAAAACTATTATAGGAATCCATACTGTACATTAGGCAGCTATCGAGGCAATTCCACGTTCTCCTGATATTTGGGTCGGATGATCGAGGAAATCCTCAATTTGCCTATTCCGACCAAAAAATGATCGGTATCGGTGAGAGTGGGATTTTTAACACGCTGTTTTCTGTCTATTCCACAGATGGCTTGGTAATCATCAATGTAATTGAATTGCCCATCATCAGAGCGTGGAAATGGGTCATAGATGGTTTCAGATGTAGAGACATAAGTCTGACACTTTGCTACACTTGGACAGCAAGAACATGCTACAGATGTGTCCTCATACATTTTTGCTGCAGTCACACCAAACAGCCCCTCTTGGCACACCAAGTTGCATGAGAATCTTGGCATCTTTTTTGCCAGAAATGCATCTTAGCCACAGTGCAGTGTAACTAGGTTGCTTGAGGAGACTGAGCTGACTAGTCTTATATGACACTTGTATATCTGTGTGCTGCAGCTTTTTTCAAATACAATTTCTGTTGTGTTTCGTATACAGACTCCATCACAATATACAAGTGTCATATATGTATGTGTGTGTATTTATGTGTGTGTGTGTATATATATATATATATATATATATATATAAATAAAATATAGATCCAGAGAAGTTGCACTCGCATACAGAACTGTCACAACTGCTGGGGTGCAATAGCCAGAGATCAGTCCTCTCCAGAAGCTGTCTCAAACATAGAAAAAGTGACAAGGAACGCACTCACCAGTCTTCTTCAATAGTGAATAAGATTTCTTTAATTAAGCTCACATAATTTACAGGGTCCAGGTCAACGTTTCGGTCCTCTATGGAACCTTTGTCAAGACCAAAATTTCAGGGAGATGGCAGCCTGAAATTTTGGTCTTGACAAAGGTTCCATAGAGGACCGACACGTTGACCTGGACCCTGTAAATTATGTGAGCTGAATTAAAGAAATCTTATTTTCACTATTGAAGAAAACTGGTGAGTGCATTCCTTGTCACTTTTTCTATATATATAATACATATATAGTATTAAATTAGCACAGTCTCCTTGTGTATCCCAGTCGCATTGTGATTGAGATGCATTTTCGGAAAGAAAAAAAAAACGCCCGGCGTTAGCAAAGTTGCATGGGACCTAGCGTCTCACTTACACCAGGCATCTCACGCAGCGTAGTGTGTTGAGGCTAGATGTATGAGGATGCATCTGTACCTGTCAGCTTGACCTATTCTGGTAGTCTCCTTGTTAAGGCAACAATTAAAATGTGCAAGAATATGTGTAAGTTTCAGAAGCTTAGAAGTGAAGATATGGCATGAAGATGTGATTATGGGTATGCACAACATACAACAACTATCTTTAATAAATGACACAGATGGTTTTTAAAATCTCACATTGTATGATACTGTACATGGTCTTATTAGGGTTGTATAATTTGTTTTTCCCTATACACTGAACAATAATGAGAAGAGCTAGTGGAAAATGTTGTCATTTTTTTAAATAAAATATCACAACTGTTGAATTTTACACTTAGGGGTACGTCGGAGAGGATCCGACACTACAGTATTCAATTTGCGGGCATTTTCTACAGGTTTGAATCGGCATTGTCGAAAACGGGCCAAAAACCTATCTGAAACACTCGCAAATTCAACAAAATACGTGGATCTGCGGCTAATCCATCAATCCACGTGTTTTCCGACAAAACAGAAAAACGGCACTCGTCTTGAATAGGTTGAATCCAGATTTGACCTAAAAAAGTCGGAAAGTGTCGTTTTTCCGACAAGTCGGGAATTCCGACAATAATTGGATAGACCCCTCAGCCTTTTTATGAAAAGCAACACAGTAAGCCTTTAAGAGGCTGCAAGAAAGAGAATGTTTGTAAAACATCAGGAAAAGCTTGTAGATAATATAACTACTTTCTGTTCCACGGATAGCTATATCCTTTCTAAAAATGTGTTACCTTCTTAATTTGTGTGAATATCAGGATAATGTAACTATTCTTTCAGGACATTCAAAAATCAGGAACCAGTTGTAGTTCTCGCTGCTCAAGCTCTCGGCAAGATTCAGAAAGCACCAGACCAGAGTCTGAAACAGAAGATGTTCTCTGGGAAGACCTGCTGCACTGTGCAGAGTGTCGCTCTTCCTGCAGCAGTGAGACGGATGCCGATGCGAATCATGGAAACATGTGCCTGAAAAGGGAATTTAGAGATGACCCTTTCCACCAGGTACACTTGTTTACCTTTCTTGTATTTGTTGCTATATTATTAGGTGGCATTATTCCTATGGCTTTTTTTTTTTTTTTTCTTTTAAAGTGAAGAGAAGTAAAAAATAAATGACACCGAAGATGCAGTAAAACTTTTTGGGGTTTTTTTTTTGTCATCCATTGCGGAACACTGGAGGAATAACTATATATAGCAGGGATGCTTGGCATTTTAAGAAACCTGTAGGCTCCTTCCCTTCTATTTCCATTTTACCTTATTGTTTAGGGGATTTATGTCTCCTGCAGCTTAAGATGGCTGGGGCAAACTGAGGCAGTGCAGAGATCAACACCTCCATCTGTTCCTGCGGATTGATTGCCTAAGATGGAGAACCTGATGAGGTAGTGCCTGGTGAGACACAGGGCCAGTGAATCCAGAACAGTGCCAGACCACGCTTCCTTTGGAATTGCAGGTTCATCCCTGGTGCTCCCACTCAACTGTTGCTAAAGGTTATATCTGTTTTGCAGTCCCAACTTCTCTGAGGCATTCACTGCATCTGGTGTTAGGCACTCTGGCTTATGTTCTGGATCTGTGGTCTATTTTATAGGGTAAAGTCAGCTGGCCCACAAAACCACCATAAATGCTGGCAGATGTGTCTGGCCCATCATTCCTTTATAGAGTATTATGTCAGGCTACGATTTGTTTGCAACAAGGCATTTTGTTTACCTGATGCAGATGCCACTCTAATTTACAGGATGGCCATCCATGTGTTGCCGCTGTGGTGCAGCGTGTGGATGTCTGTATACAGTACCTCCATTCCTAGCAGGGGTCTCCACCATCAGTGTGAAGTCCTTCAGTGTGAAGGGCTTGGCTCTCTGCTTTATGGGGTTTTTTTTCACTGCTTTATATTTCCAGGGGCCATGCAATTTATTTTCATTTGTATAATGCATGTTCAGCCTTCATGCATACCTTCTGCAGCACCCTTATTTTGAACTCTTGGTTTCGGTGGTGTTGCACTTCCTGTTCTGGCAGGTTGCGTTAATGTGGGCTATACTCAGAACTGGGGTCTGTCCCTTGTTGGCCTCCTCCTCTCATTGTCTATGCCAGTTGGACTGTGCTTGGAGCTAGCCCTTTCTCTATCGTCCTAGTGGATGCTGGGGTTCCTGAAAGGACCATGGGGAATAGCGGCTCCGCAGGAGACAGGGCACAAAAAGTAAAGCTTTAGGATCAGGTGGTGTGCACTGGCTCCTCCCCCCATGACCCTCCTCCAAGCCTCAGTTAGATTTTTGTGCCCGGCCGAGAAGGGTGCAATCTAGGTGGCTCTCCTAAAGAGCTGCTTAGAAAAGTTTAGCTTAGGTTTTTTATTTTACAGTGAGTCCTGCTGGCAACAGGATCACTGCAACGAGGGACTTAGGGGAGAAGAAGTGAACTCACCTGCGTGCAGGATGGATTGGCTTCTTTGGCTACTGGACATTAGCTCCAGAGGGACGATCACAGGTACAGCCTGGATGGTCACCGGAGCCTCGCCGCCGGCCCCCTTGCAGATGCTGAAACGAGAAGAGGTCCAGAATCGGCGGCAGAAGACTCCTCAGTCTTCTTAAGGTAGCGCACAGCACTGCAGCTGTGCGCCATTTCCTCTCAGCACACTTCACACGGCAGTCACTGAGGGTGCAGGGCGCTGGGAGGGGGGCGCCCTGGGAGGCAAATGAAAACCTTTTTTTGGCTAAAAATACCTCACATATAGCCTCCGGGGGCTATATGGAGATATTTAACCCCTGCCAGAATCCATTAAAGAGCGGGAGACGAGCCCGACGAAAAAGGGGCGGGGCCTATCTCCTCAGCACACAGCGCCATTTTCCCTCACAGAAAGGCTGGAGGGAAGGCTCCCAGGCTCTCCCCTGCACTGCACTACAGAAACAGGGTTAAAACAGAGAGGGGGGGCACTATTTTGGCGTTAGAAATATATAAAAGATGCTATAAGGGAAAACACTTATATAAGGTTGTCCCTATATAATTATAGCGTTTTTGGTGTGTGCTGGCAAACTCTCCCTCTGTCTCTACAAAGGGCTAGTGGGTCCTGTCCTCTATCAGAGCATTCCCTGTGTGTGTGCTGTGTGTCGGTACGTGTGTGTCGACATGTATGAGGACGATGTTGGTGAGGAGGCGGAGCAATTGCCTGTAATGGTGATGTCACTCTCTAGGGAGTCGACACCGGAATGGATGGCTTATTTAGGGAATTACGTGATAATGTCAACACGCTGCAAGGTCGGTTGACGACATGAGACGGCCGACAAACAATTAGTACCGGTCCAGACGTCTCAGAAACACCGTCAGGGGTTTTAAAACGCCCGTTTACTTTAGTCGGTCGACACAGACACGGACACGGACACTGAATCCAGTGTCGACGGTGAATAAACAAACGTATTCCTTATTAGGGCCACACGTTAAGGGCAATGAAGGAGGTGTTACATATTTCTGATACTACAAGTACCACAAAAGAGGGTATTATGTGGGATGTGAAAAAACTACCGTAGTTTTTCCTGAATCAGATAAATTAAATGAAGTGTGTGATGATGCGTGGGTTCCCCCCGATAGAAAATTATGGGCGGTATACCCTTTCCCGCCAGAAGTTAGGGCGCGTTGGGAAACACCCCTTAGGGTGGATAAGGCGCTCACACGCTTATCAAAACAAATGGCGGTACCGTCTATAGATAGGGCCGTCCTCAAGGAGCCAGCTGACAGGAGGCTGGAAAATATCATAAAAAGTATATACACACATACTGGTGTTATACTGCGACCAGCGATCGCCTCAGCCTGGATGTGCAGAGCTGGGGTGGCTTGGTCGGATTCCCTGACTAAAAATATTGATACCCTTGACAGGGACAGTATTTTATTGACTATAGAGCATTTAAAGGATGCAATTTCTATATATGCGAGATGCACAGAGGGATATTTGCACTCTGGCATCAAGAGTAAGTGCGATGTCCATATCTGCCAGAAGATGTTTATGGACACGACAGTGGTCAGGTGATGCAGATTCCAAACGGCACAAAGGTGTATTGCCGTATAAAGGAAGAGGAGTTATTTGGGGTCGGTCCATCGGACCTGGTGGCCACGGCAACTGCTGGAAAATCCACCGTTTTTACCCTAAGTCACATCTCTGCAGAAAAAGACACCGTCTTTTCAGCCTCAGTCCTTTCGTCCCTATAAGAGTCATATCTGCCCAGGGATAGAGGAAAGGGAAGAAGACTGCAGCAGGCAGCCCATTCCCAGGAACAGAAGCGTTCCACCGCTTCTGCCAAGCTCTCAGCATGACGCTGGGACCATACAGGACCCCTGGATCCTACATGTAGTATCCCAGGGGTACAGATTGGAATGTCGAGACGTTTTCCCTTCGCAGGCTCCTGAAGTCTGGTTTACCAAGGTCTCCCTCCGACAAGGAGGCAGTATGGGAAACAATTCACAAGCTGTATTCCCAGCAGGTGATAATCAAATTACCCCTCCTACAACAAGAAAAGGGGTATTATTCCACATTATATTGTGGTACTGAAGCCAGAAGGCTAGGTGAGACCTATTCTAAATCTAAAAAAATTTGAACACTTACAAAGGTTCAAATCAAGATGGAGTCACTCAGAGCAGTGATAACGAACCAGGAAGAAGGGGACTATATAGTGTCCCGAGACATCAGGGATGCTTACCTCCATGTCCAAAATTTGCCCTTCTCACTAAGGGTACCTCAGGTTCGTGGTACAGAACTGTCACTATCAGTTTCAGACGCTGCCGTTTGGATTGTCCACGGCACCCCGGGTCTTTACCAAGGTAATGGCCGAAATGATGACTCTTCTTCGAAGAAAAGGCGTCTTAATTATCCCTTACTTGGACGATCTCCTGATAAGGGCAAAGTCCAGGGAACAGTTGGAGGTCGGAGTAGCACTATCTCGGATACTGCTACAACAGCACGGGTGGATTCTAAATATTCCAAAATCGCAGCTGATCCCGACGACAAGTCTGCTGTGCCTAGGGATGATTCTGGACACAGTCCAGAAAAAGGTGTTTCTCCCGGAAGAGAAAGCCAGGGAGTTATCCGAGCTAGTCAGGAACCTCCTAAAATCAGTGCATCATTGCACAAGGGTCCTGGTAAAGATGGTGACTTCCTACGAAGCAATTCCATTCGGCAGATTTCACGCAAGAATTTTTCAGTGGGATCTGCTGGACAAATGGTCCGGATCGCATCTTCAGATGCATCAGCGGATAACCCTATATCCAAGGACAAGGGTGTCTCTCCTGTGGTGGTTACAGAGTGCTCATCTTCTAGAGGACCGCAGATTCGGCATTCAGGATTGGATGCTGGTGACCACGGAGGCCAGCCCGAGAGGCTGGGGAGCAGTCACACAAGGAAAAAATTTCCAGGGAGTGTGATCAAGTCTGGAGACTTTTCTCCACATAAATATACTGGAGCTAAGGGTAAATTTATAATACTCTAAGCTTAGCAAGACCTCTGCTTCAAGGTCAGCCGGTATTGATCCAGTGGGAAAAACATCACGGCAGTCGCCCACGTAAATAGACAGGGCGGCACAAGAAGCAGGAGGGCAATGGCAAAAACTGCAAGGACTTTTCGCTGGGCGGAAAATCATGTGATAGCACTGTCAGCAGTGTTTTATTCCGGGAATGGAAACTGGGAAGCAGACTTCCTCAGCAGGCACGACCTCCACCCGGCAGAGTGGAAACTTCATCGGGAAGTTTTCCACATGATTGTAAACCGTTGGGAAATACCAAAGGTGGACATGATGGCGTCCCGTCTGAACAAAAAAACGGGACAGGTATTGCGCCAGGTTAAGAGACCCTCAGGCAATAGCTGTGGACGTTCTGGTAACACCATGGATGTACCAGTCGGTGTATGTGTTCCATCCTCTGCTTCTCATACCTAAGGTACTGAGACTTATAAGACGTAGAGGAGTAAGAACTATACTCATGGCTCCGGATTGGCCAAGAAGGACTTGGTACCCGGAACTTCAAGAGATGCTCACAGAGGACTTATGGCCTCTGCCGCTAAGAAGGGACTTGTTTCAGCAAGTACCATGTCTGTTCCAAGACTTACCGCAGCTGCGTTTGACGGCATGGCGGTGGAACGCCGGATCCTAAGGGAAAAAGGCATTCCGGAAGAGGTCATTCCTACCCTGGTCAAAGCCAGAAAGGAGGTGACCGCACAACATTATCACCACATGTGGCAAAAATATGTTGCGTGGTGTGAGGCCAGAAAGGCCCCACGAAGAAATTTCAACTCGGTCGATTCCTGCATTTCCTGCAAACAGGAGTGTCTATGGGCCTCAAATTGGGGTCCATTAAGGTTCAAATTTCGGCCCTGTCGATTTTCTTCCAGAAAGAAGTGGCTTCAGTTCCTGAAGTCCAGAAGTTTGTCAAGGGAGTATTGCATATACAACCCCCTTTTGTGCCTCCAGTGGCACTGTGGGATCTCAACGTAGTTCTGGGATTCCTCAAATCACATTGGTTTAAAACCAGTCAAATCTGTGGATTTGAAGCATCTCACATGAAAAGTGACCATGCTCTTGGCCCTGGCCTGGACCAGGCGAGTGTCAAATTGGTGGTTTTTTTCTCAAAAAAGCCCATATCTGGTTGTCCATTTGGACAGGGCAGAGCTGCGGACTCGTCCCCAGTTCTCTCCCTAAGGTGGTGTCAGTGTTTCACCTGAACCAGCTTATTTTGGTGCCTTGCGCCTACTAGGGACTTGGAGGACTCCAGGTTGCTAGATGTTGTCAGGGCCCTGTAAATATAGGTTCCAGGACGGCTGGAGTCAGGAAAACTGACTTGCTGTTATCCTGTATGCACCCAACAAACTGGGTGCTCTTGCTTCTAAGCAGACTATTGCTAGTTGGATGTGTAATACAATTCAGCTTGCACATTCTGTGGCAGGCCTGCCACAGCCAAAATATGTAAATGCCCATTCCACAAGGAAGGTGGGCTTCTCTTGGGCGGCTGCCCGAGGGGTCTCGGCTTTAAAACTTTGCCGAGCGGCTATTTAGTCAGGGGCAAACACGTTGGTAAAATCCTACAAATTTGATACCCTGGCTAAGGAGGACCTGGAGTTCTCTCATTCGGTGCTGCAGAGTCATCCGCACTCTCCCGCCCGTTTGGGAGCTTTGGTATTATCCCCATGGTCCTTTCAGGAACCCCAGCATCCACTAGGACGATAGAGAAAATAAGAATTTACTTACCGATAATTCTATTTCTCGGAGTCCGTAGTGGATGCTGGGCGCCCATCCCAAGTGCGGATTATCTGCAATACTTGTACATAGTTACAAAAATCGGGTTATTATTGTTGTGAGCCATCTTTTCAGAGGCTCCGCTGTTATCATACTGTTAACTGGGTTCAGATCACAGGTTGTACAGTGTGATTGGTGTGGCTGGTATGAGTCTTACCCGGGATTCAAAATCCTTCCTTATTGTGTACGCTCGTCCGGGCACAGTATCCTAACTGAGGCTTGGAGGAGGGTCATGGGGGGAGGAGCCAGTGCACACCACCTGATCCTAAAGCTTTACTTTTTGTGCCCTGTCTCCTGCGGAGCCGCTATTCCCCATGGTCCTTTCAGGAACCCCAGCATCCACTACGGACTCCGAGAAATAGAATTATCGGTAAGTAAATTCTTATTTTTTCAGACCAAAGTTGTTGCTAGTTTTCATTATCCAGAGGACATTGTGAATCTTGTTTTGGGAAAGGAGCAGCAGGCTCCTTGTACTCTGTTATCAGGGGTTCATAGTACCCAGGATTTGTGCAGACACATTTGTTAGGTCTTTTTGAATAGACTGTTACCAGGAGGATGACTATTGTCATTTAACCATTCTTATCGTGGGTTTCAGCTGCTCATTCCTGAGCCTTTGAGGATACATTGCACCAGATTGAGGGGTTCAACTTAGGTGACGCAGTATGGGAGTTCGGGTCTTTGGCACATACTTTTACCAAATTTGACAGATTTCCTATTTTGCATCCAAAAACCCAGTTCTGGACATTGCGGCTGCACACCATTATTTCTGAGTGTACCCTCCCTTTGGGACATCCTCATGGTTATTCCTCCAGTGTCCCCGAATGGATGACAGGAGAAAATGTTGGGGACTAAATAGACTAAACAGAGGTGTACAGCATGTGGTCCTCCAGCTGTGGAAGTACAATTCCCAGCATGCCCTGCCAAAGTTTTAGCATGCCTTAATAGGAAAACTGTGGCAGGGCATGCTAGGATGTGTAGTTCCACAGCAGATGGAGGGCTGCATGTTGAGGATCCCAGGACTAAGAGAAAAAGATTTAATGTGTTTGTGTTCAGTCTTATTCATGTGTTTTCTCTGACGTCCTAGTGGATGCTGGGAACTCCGTAAGGACCATGGGGAATAGCGGCTCCGCAGGAGACTGGGCACAAAAGTAAAAGCTTTAGGACTACCTGGTGTGCACTGGCTCCTCCCCCTATGACCCTCCTCCAAGCCTCAGTTAGATTTTTGTGCCCGAACGAGAAGGGTGCATACTAGGTGGCTCTCCTGAGCTGCTTAGAGTAAAAGTTTAAATTAGGTTTTTTATTTTCAGTGAGTCCTGCTGGCAACAGGCTCACTGCACCGAGGGACTAAGGGGAGAAGAAGCGAACTCACCTGCGTGCAGAGTGGATTGGGCTTCTTAGGCTACTGGACATTAGCTCCAGAGGGACGATCACAGGCCCAGCCATGGATGGGTCCCAGAGCCGCGCCGCCGGCCCCCTTACAGAGCCAGAAGACAGAAGAGGTCCGGGAAATCGGCGGCAGAAGACGTCCTGTCTTAAATAAGGTAGCGCACAGCACCGCAGCTGTGCGCCATTGCTCTCAGCACACTTCACACTCCGGTCACTGAGGGTGCAGGGCGCTGGGGGGGGGGGCGCCCTGAGACGCAATAAAAACACCTTAGATGGCTAAAAATACATCACATATAGCTCCTGGGCTATATGGATGCATTTAACCCCTGCCAGTTTTTCCTTAAAAAAGCGGGAGAAAGGCCGCCGAGAAGGGGGCGGAGCCTATCTCCTCAGCACACAAGCGCCATTTTCCCTCACAGCTCCACTGGAAGGACGTCTCCCTGACTCTCCCCTGCAGTCCTGCACTACAGAAACAGGGTAAAACAAGAGAGGGGGGGCACTAATTTGGCAGATTAATAAATACAGCAGCTATATAAGGGAAAAACACTTATATAAGGTTATCCCTGTATATATATAGCGCTCTGGTGTGTGCTGGCAAACTCTCCCTCTGTCTCCCCAAAGGGCTAGTGGGGTCCTGTCCTCTATCAGAGCATTCCCTGTGTGTGTGCTGTGTGTCGGTACGTTGTGTCGACATGTATGAGGAGGAAAATGGTATGGAGGCGGAGCAATTGCCTGTAATAGTGATGTCACCCCCTAGGGAGTCGACACCTGACTGGATGGTCTTATGGAAGGAATTACGTGATAGCGTCAGCACTTTACAAAAGACTGTTGACGACATGAGACAGCCGGAAAAACAGTTTAATACCTGTCCAGGCGTCTCAAACACAGTCAGGGGCTCTAAAGCGCCCGTTACCTCAGATGGTCGACACAGACCCAGACACGGACACTGACTCCAGTGTCGACGGTGAGGAAACAACCGTGTTTTCCAGTAGGGCCACACGTTACATGATCACGGCAATGAAGGAGGTTTTGAACATTTCTGATACTACAAGTACCACAAAAAAGGGTATTATGTGGGGTGTGAAAAAACTACCCGTAGTTTTTCCTAAATCAGATGAATTAAATGAGGTGTGTGATGAAGCGTGGGTTTCCCCCGATAAAAAACTGCTAATTGGCATTATACCCTTTCCCGCCAGAGGTTAGGGCGCGTTGGGAAACACCCCCTAGGGTAGATAAGGCGCTCACACTCTTATCAAAACAAGTGGCGTTACCGTCTCCGGATACGGCCGCCCTCAAGGAGCCAGCTGATAGGAAGCTGGAAAATATCCTAAAAAGTATATACACACATACTGGTGTTATACTGAGACCAGCAATCGCCTCAGCCTGGATGTGCAGTGCTGGGGTGGCTTGGTCGGATTCCCTGACTGAAAATATTGATACCCTGGACAGGGACAGTATATTATTGACTATAGAGCATTTAAAGGATGCATTTCTATATATGCGAGATGCACAGAGGGATATTTGCACTCTGGCATCAAGAGTAAGTGCGCTGTC
Organism: Pseudophryne corroboree; assembly: GCF_028390025.1. Classification (NCBI taxonomy): domain Eukaryota; kingdom Metazoa; phylum Chordata; class Amphibia; order Anura; family Myobatrachidae; genus Pseudophryne; species Pseudophryne corroboree. Next base: position 422,081,445 of record NC_086449.1, on the reverse strand, counting down.
CATTTCTGCCAGAAGAGGGTTATGGACGCGACAGTGGTCAGGTGATGCGGATTCCAAACGGCATATGGAAGTATTGCCGTATAAAGGGGAGGAGTTATTTGGGGTCGGTCTATCGGACCTGGTGGCCACGGCAACGGCTGGGAAATCCACCTTTTTACCCCAGGTCACCTCAGCAGAAAAAGACACTGTCTTTTCAGGCTCAGTCCTTTCGTCCCCATAAGGGCAAGCGGGCAAAAGGCCACTCATATCTGCCCCGGGGCAGAGGAAGGGGAAAAAGACTGCAGCAGGCAGCCTCTTCCCAGGAACAGAAGCCCTCCCCCGCTTCTGCCAAGTCCTCAGCATGACGCTGGGGCCTTACAAGCGGACTCGGGTACGGTGGGGGGTCGTCTCAAGAATTTCAGCGCGCAGTGGGCTCACTCGCAAGTGGACCCCTGGATCCTGCAGGTAGTATCTCAGGGGTACAAATTGGAATTCGAGACGTCTCCCCCTCGCCGGTTCCTTAAGTCTGCTTTACCAACGTCTCCCTCCGACAGGGAGGCGGTATTGGAAGCCATTCACAAGCTGTATTCCCAGCAGGTGATAATCAAGGTACCCCTCCTACAACAGGGAAAGGGGTATTATTCCACGCTGTTTGTGGTACCGAAGCCGGACGGCTCGGTGAGACCTATTTTAAATCTGAAATCATTGAACACTTAAATACAAAGGTTCAAATTCAAGATGGAGTCACTCAGAGCAGTGATAGCGAACCTGGAAGAAGGGGACTATATGGTGTCTCTGGACATCAAGGATGCTTACCTCCATGTCCCAATTTGCCCTTCTCACCAAGGGTACCTCAGGTTTGTGGTACAGAACTGTCACTATCAGTTTCAGACGCTGCCGTTTGGATTGTCCACGGCACCCCGGGTCTTTACCAAGGTAATGGCCGAAATGATGATTCTTCTTCGAAGAAAAGGCGTCTTAATTATCAATTACTTTGACGATCTCCTGATAAGGGCAAGGTCCAGGGAACAGTTAGAGGTCGGAGTAGCACTATCTCAAGTAGTACTACGACAGCACGGGTGGATTCTAAATATTCCAAAATCGCAGCTGATTCCGACGACACGTCTGCTGTTCCTAGGGTTGATTCTGGACACAGTCCAGAAAAAGGTGTTTCTCCCGGAGGAGAAAGCCAGGGAGTTATCCGAGCTAGTCAGGAACCTCCTAAAACCAGGCCAAGTGTCAGTGCATCAATGCACAAGGGTCCTGGGAAAAATGGTGGCTTCTTACGAAGCGATTCCATTCGGCAGATTCCACGCAAGAACTTTTCAGTGGGATCTGCTGGACAAATGGTCCGGATCGCATCTTCAGATGCATCAGCGGATAACCCTGTCTCCAAGGACAAGGGTGTCTCTCCTGTGGTGGTTGCAGAGTGCTCATCTTCTAGAGGGCCGCAGATTCGGCATTCAGGACTGGGTCCTGGTGACCACGGATGCCAGCCTGAGAGGCTGGGGAGCAGTCACACAGGGAAAAAATTTCCAGGGCTTGTGGTCAAGCATGGAAACGTCATTTCACATAAATATCCTGGAACTAAGGGCCATTTACAATGCCCTAAGTCAAGCAAGGCCTCTGCTTCAGGGTCAGCCGGTGTTGATCCAGTCGGACAACATCACGGCAGTCGCCCACGTAAACAGACAGGGCGGCACAAGAAGCAGGAGGGCAATGGCAGAAGTTGCAAGGATTCTTCGCTGGGCGGAAAATCATGTGATAGCACTGTCAGCAGTGTTCATTCCGGGAGTGGACAACTGGGAAGCAGACTTCCTCAGCAGACACGACCTCCACCCGGGGGAGTGGGGACTTCACCCAGAAGTCTTCCACATGATTGTGAACCGTTGGGAAAAACCAAAGGTGGACATGATGGCGTCCCGCCTCAACAAAAAACTAGACAGATATTGCGCCAGATCAAGGGACCCTCAGGCAATAGCTGTGGACGCTCTGGTAACACCGTGGGTGTACCAGTCAGTGTATGTGTTCCCTCCTCTGCCTCTCATACCCAAGGTACTGAGAATCATAAGAAGGAGAGGAGTAAGGACTATACTCGTGGCTCCGGATTGGCCAAGAAGGACTTGGTACCCGGAACTTCAAGAGATGCTCACGGAGGACCCGTGGCCTCTACCTCTAAGAAAGGACCTGCTCCAGCAGGGACCCTGTCTGTTCCAAGACTTACCGCGGCTGCGTTTGACGGCATGGCGGTTGAACGCCGGATCCTGAAGGAAAAAGGCATTCCGGATGAAGTCATCCCTACCCTGATCAAAGCCAGGAAGGATGTAACCGTGCAACATTATCACCGTATTTGGCGTAAATATGTTGCGTGGTGTGAGGCCAGGAAGGCCCCTACAGAGGAATTTCAACTGGGTCGTTTCCTGCATTTCCTGCAAACAGGACTGTCTATGGGCCTAAAATTAGGGTCCATTAAGGTTCAAATTTCGGCCCTGTCGATTTTCTTCCAGAAAGAACTGGCTTCAGTTCCTGAAGTTCAGACGTTTGTCAAGGGGGTACTGCATATACAGCCTCCTTTTGTGCCTCCAGTGGCACCTTGGGATCTCAATGTAGTTTTGGGGTTCCTAAAATCACATTGGTTTGAACCACTCACCACTGTGGACTTAAAAATATCTCACATGGAAAGTGGTAATGCTGTTAGCCCTGGCTTCAGCCAGGCGTGTCTCAGAATTGGCGGCTTTATCCTATAAAAGCCCTTACCTAATTTTTCATACGGACAGGGCAGAATTGAGGACTCGTCCTCAATTTCTCCCTAAGGTGGTTTCAGCGTTTCACTTGAACCAGCCTATTGTGGTACCTGCGGCTACTAGGGACTTGGAGGACTCCAAGTTGCTGGACGTAGTCAGGGCCCTGAAAATATATGTTTCCAGGACGGCTGGAGTCAGAAAATCTGACTCGCTGTTTATCCTGTATGCACCCAACAAGCTGGGTGCTCCTGCTTCTAAGCAGACTATTGCTCGTTGGATTTGTAGTACAATTCAGCTTGCACATTCTGTGGCAGGCCTGCCACAGCCAAAATCTGTAAAAGCCCATTCCACAAGGAAAGTGGGCTCATCTTGGGCGGCTGCCCGAGGGGTCTCGGCTTTACAACTTTGCCGAGCAGCTACTTGGTCAGGGGCAAACACGTTTGCTAAATTCTACAAATTTGATACCCTGGCTGAGGAGGACCTGGAGTTCTCTCATTCGGTGCTGCAGAGTCATCCGCACTCTCCCGCCCGTTTGGGAGCTTTGGTATAATCCCCATGGTCCTTACGGAGTTCCCAGCATCCACTAGGACGTCAGAGAAAATAAGAATTTACTTACCGATAATTCTATTTCTCGTAGTCCGTAGTGGATGCTGGGCGCCCATCCCAAGTGCGGATTGTCTGCAATACTTGTACATAGTTATTGTTACAAAAATCGGGTTATTATTGTTGTGAGCCATCTTTTCAGAGGCTCCTCTGTTATCATGCTGTTAACTGGGTTCAGATCACAGGTTGTACGGTGTGATTGGTGTGGCTGGTATGAGTCTTACCCGGGATTCAAAATCCTTCCTTATTGTGTACGCTCGTCCGGGCACAGTATCCAGAGGGCTGAAACACACACTCCGGTTTTTCCCGGATGGCAAAAAGCCGGACAAACTTTGTCCGGCTTTTTACCATCCGGGAGAAACCGGCAGTGTCTATCACACAGGACGGCTTTGAGCCGTGTGTGATGCTGTGCGCATGCGCAGCATCAGACACGGCTGCAGAAGAAACCGTTGTGTGTGAAAGCTCCCCTTCACACACATGGTTTACTGGCTCCAAGGACGGCCCGGCGGCCGCCCGGCCGCCGGACCCTCCAGTGGTGAGACCCGGCTGCAACCCGGCAGCCGGGCCGGGGCCGTGCAGTGTGAAGGGACCCTAGCCCTCACACTGTTAACTACAATGCCGGCACGGGAAAAAGCCGTCCGGCTTTTTCCCGGCCGGCAAAAACCGTGTAGTGTGTTTCAGCCCTAACTGAGGCTTGGAGGAGGGTCATAGGGGGAGGAGCCAGTGCACACCAGGTAGTCCTAAAGCTTTTACTTTTGTGCCCAGTCTCCTGCGGAGCCGCTATTCCCCATGGTCCTTACGGAGTTCCCAGCATCCACTACGGACTACGAGAAATAGAATTATCGGTAAGTAAATTCTTATTTTTTTTCCTGTAATCATCGTTAGTTAGGATGTTGTATTGGCACAATTATTAGCTTTGTTACCTCACAGCACTATGGTTATGAGCTTAATTCTAACCCAGGGCCCCATATATGTGGACTTTGGGGGTAATTCCAAGTTGATCGCAGCAGGAAATTTTTTAGCAGTTGGGCAAAACCATGTGCACTGCAGGGGGGGGCAGATATAACATTTGAGGAGAGAGTTAGATTTGGGTGGGTTATTTTGTTTCTGTGCAGGGCAAATACTGGCTGCTTTATTTTTACACTGCAATTTAGATTGCAGATTGAACTCACCACACCCAAATCTAACTCTCTCTGCACATGTTATATCTGCCCCCCCTGCAGTGCACATGGTTTTGCCCAACTGCTAAAAAATTTCCTGCTGCGATCAACTTGGAATTACCCCCTTTGTGTGTTCTCCACTGTGGCAGGAAATGATGCAAATGACTAAATATTTGTAGCAAAGTGCTGCATAATGTGTGTGCTAAATAATCTTGCAGCTCTCTGTAAAGATTGGATTGAGATCAGGTCTCATTGCTGGACATTGTAAAACAGTCCATTATTTTCTTTTCAACTATTGTTCTGCGCTTTTAGATGTCTATTTTGTGTCTGTAATATATCATGCAGGAGGACCCATTATGCGTGACTCAAACCTTTTTATCTTACACTTTGTATCACATTTCGCTCCAAAATTTCCTCTAATTTCGTGAATCATTCAATATGGTAAAGGGCTCCAGTCAGAGGCAGCAAAGCTGCCCTATAACATTATGGATCCTCTACCATATTTAACTATATGTATGGTTTTCACCTTAAAGGCTTATTTTTGTCACCTGTAAACAAATCACTTGTCTATATAATCAAAAAGATCTATTTTGGTTTAGTCTGTCCACAGAACAATTGCTCAGGAGGATTGTGATTTGTTGAAGTATGTTTTGGCAAACATTGGGCAGATGTATTAAGCCTGGAGAAGTGATAGAGCAGTGATAAATGTAAGGTGATAACGCACCAATGAGCTCCTAACTGTCAATTTACATATTGGAGCTGATTGGCTGCTGCGTTATCACCTTGCATTTATCACTTCTCCAGGCTTAATACATCTGCCCCATTGTTTCTTTTTTAAATCCATTTTTTCAGCAGTGAGGGCCTCCTTGGTCTTCAGTCATAAATCTCTAGGGTGCAGTGTATGTTATGGGTTAAACCAGGGGTGGGGAGCCATTTTTCTACCAAGGGCCATTTGGATATTTATAAAAATCCTTTGGGGGCCATACAAAAATTATCAACTTAAAAATTTGCCCTCCCCCAGTCAGTTATGTCCCAGTAGATATGCCCCCAGTCACTTGGTATGCCCCATTAGATATGCCCCCAGTCACTTGTTTTTCCCCATTAGATATGCTCACAGTCACTTGTTATGCCCATTAGATATGCCCCCAGTCACTTGTTATACACCATTAGATATGCCCCCATTCAGTTGTTATGCCCCATTAGATATTCCCACAGTCACTTGTTATGCCCCATTAGATATGCCCGTCTAGTAGCGCCGCTTACACACACACATAAAAAAAAACAACATAATGCTCACCAGCCCCGCTCCTGTTTACAGACTGCTGCCCTCCGCCTGGCCGCCCGCTCCTTGGAATTATGGGAGAGACGTCATGATGTCTCTCCCATAGCGCACAGCCGTACACTGTCAGAGCCATAAGCCGGAGCTCAGGCTTGAGCTCTAGCTTTTGTCTGCCACTGAGGGGAAGGAGCTGGCGCCCGCTGGTAACACAATCTCAGCAGGCACCTGGCATCCCCCTAGTTAGGTGAGCTGGGCCGGATCAAGTGGCTTTGCAGGCGTTCCCCACCCCTTGGCTAAACCATCACTCCAGATTGTTCCAGTTCAGCCTTCAGTACTTTGACCCTTTTTATGTGGTGGTTAAGGGGAAGGGAGGGGGGGGGGGGGGGGGTTGTATTTCAGCAGTTTGTACCAACCTTCAAAGACTTCTCTCATTGATTTTCCCCTTTTTCCCATGTCCTTGGAGAATCTTCTTGATTACATCAGTAGCAAATGTCTTAACATTGCATACTTTTGAAACATAGGCCCTCATTCCGAGTTGTTCGCTCGCTAGCTGCTTTTAGCAGCAGTGCAAACGCTAAGCCGCCACCCTCTGGGAGTGTATCTTAGCTTAGCAGAAGTGCGAACAAAAGGATCGCGGAGCTGCTACAAAAAAAAATGTGCAGTTTCAGAGTAGCTGCAGACCTACTCCTACCTTGCGATCTCTTCAGACTATTTAGTTCCTGTTTTAACGTCACAAACACGCCCTGCGTACGGCCAGCCACTCCCCCGTTTCTCCTGCCACTTCTGCGTTTGTATCTGGCACGCCTGCGTTTTTACACACACTCCCCGAACACGGCCAATTACCACCCAGAAACACCCACTTCCTGTCAATCACTCAACGATCAGCAGTGCGACTGAAAAGCGTCGCTAGACCTTGTGTAAAACGGCTTCGGCTTTTGTGAAAGTACGTCACGCGTGCGCACTGCACCCCATACGCATGCGCAGAATTGCCGATTTTTAACCTGATCGCTGCGCTGCGAACAACGGCAGCTAGCGATCAACTCGGAATGACCCCCATAGGTCTTTAGAGACTGCTGTGTAGCCTTTATAGATCAGCAGGAAATAAGTGGCCTTTTTATAAATTAAAGCTATCATTCGTTGGTTAATTCAACTCATGTGAGCTCCGACAATGTATCACAGGTGACTCTAATGCTGCTTTCACATCGCAAAACCTGCTTTTGAAATGGTATTTGAAACGGTTCTTAAAACGGGTCTGAGCAGTTAAACCCCTTTCACATCTCATGTTGTAACCAGTAAATTACCATTTCATTACCGTTTTGGTACCTTTCACACTGAACCCGTTTCACCCATAGAAAACAGTGGTTGTCATTATAAATGGACTTTTCTGGCCCACACATTATTAATAATTATTAATTAATTCATTATTAATAATTTGGATAGTCGTACGATGGAACCCAGCAGCTTGAAGCATTTTTGCTATGTTTTTATATATGAGGGTATCCTTGACTGTCCCAGTAATTTGGCAGCAGATTTCCTCATCCCCTCTGATCCTAAAGCAGCTCCCTCACCTCTTCATCACTCCAAATAGACATTTTATAATGGCTTTGCAGTCTAAACATTTATAAAGCCACTCTCACATGTGTCTCCTGTGTTTTCCAAGCTGTTTCCTGGTTGTGGCTGCTGACATCACACATGGAGACAGCCTATGACCTGCTGGGGCTTGCAAATACCGTTTCAGACCCTTTCACACTGCACAGTGAAATGGGACTGAAACGGGTAGGACCCTTCTTTTTTACAGTTTCAAAATACAGGTATTTTGAAAATGGTAAATTGAAGGGGACCCTTTCACATCGCAGCTTGACCCGTTTAGGAAGCCAGTTAAAACGGCAAAATACCGGGTATAAGCTGCGGTGTGAAAGGGGTATCATCTATCATACGTAAGTCTTATCTAGGCCTTTTTTTTTTTTTTTTTAATTGATTGAAATGCTCAAATGGATCTCAATAATTGTCTCATGGCAATATTTTCCTCCTATTGCTTCTTGAAATTGTTACTGTTTTATACTTCGATGTTCTGTGCCAAAACTGAATATTTGTAGACCTAAGCTGTTCACTACATTTCTTTTTTCATGAGGTATTGTACATGCTGTATTTAATAATTCAAGGCTGCCATTGGCGCAGCTAGAACATTATGGGCACCATAGCAACATTTTGAAGGTGCCAAGCACCAGTACATATAAGTGACATCTCTCTTAGAAGCGGATGTTCATTTTAACCCTAGTAGTGTCTTTCATTTTTCATCTTATTTACAATGGCATTGCATCAAGTGTCCCATTCATATTGGCAGCTCTTGAATCTTAATGACAGGGCTGAGAAAAGTGCAGTTTACAGTAAGTATAAAGACAGTGGAGAGTGGTAGGGACCAGCCACCACCTACCTTCCTAATGCAGTATTCCACTTTGAGTGGAGATCTTCTTCTTTTCAGCACCATATCCCTTTCTGGGATGGTTCTACTGTTAGAGCTCAATCCCGGCATCTCTGTTCACTTCACAAGGGCTGTAGCGAAGGAGAAGCCTGCTCACTGACATCTCCAGGCTCACTGAATAACTCATCTGTGCCTGAGGGGATTAAATGGGAGTGCAGGAATGGATCATATCATATTGTGGAGCTTTTCCTGAGGGCCAGACCTCAACTTATATGAGCGCTGATGAGTCCTTGTTTTCAGGCTGGGCAATATATTTGACTCCATTGCTAACTATATGACCTTGATCAAGGCCCCCTAAGCTTCAGGGCCCCATAGCAATGGACTCTCTTTGCACCCATAATAGACATGAGCAATTGTATATAAAATATAGAGTTAGCACTTCTAATTTGCGCTCTGGGGCAGCAGAGAGGGGAGCAATCCTAAGGTGTTAGCCTGACTCATATTGGTGCTTCACATCCATACATATAAATATGATTAAAACAAAAAACACTTCTTTTTTGTGTAAAAGCTTGTATATTGAGTGGTGCTCTTTGCAATTGCTTTCATAAATAATGATAGTTATCCAGATAGACAAAGATCAGAGTACTGATTCAAACATGCTGGTGAAAGAGAGGGAGGATTGGCGTACTAACCAGACCAGAAGGTGATTGGATGCTGTCCCGGGAGCTGTAAACATCTATTCAGTCCTTATGTACATTTCTTTACTCCACAGTCTGGTAGGAAGCCACCGTGATTAATCTTGGGTGTATCATTTGTGAACACCATACTCTGTTCCACATATGAATTCTTTATTTGTAACTTTATTAAATACTGCTTTTTTAACTTCTATCTGTATGTTTTCTATTATTTAGATTGTGCTGTTAAGATTTATTGTGTCTTATTTGGCATTTTTAGCAGACACTACTTGTGAATACGCTGTACTAGATTGTCTATATTTCTGTTTTTACATGTTTTAATATCTGGACAATTTTCATTATTTATGCATTCAATTGCGAAGAACACTACTCTGTATACGAGATTTCATACAAAAAAGTGTTTTTATCATATTCATGTACAGACGCGAGGTGCAAAGGAGTGAGCTCCCAATTATTTTTCTTGTATGAGCAATTGTATATCTGAATAGAAATATGAATGTAATGGAAGGGAAGGATTTGTTTATCTACTGTAAGGACATTTTATTTGTAAAAGCAGCCCATAAATCTCTTAATAGAGGACAGGAACAGCAGAAACAAAGAGTTCATCAATTGACAATGGGGGTAATTCAGAGTTGATCGCAGCAGCAAATTTGTTAGCAGTTGGGCAAAACGATGTGCACTGCAGGTGTGGCAGATAGAACATGTGCAGAAAGTTAGATTTGGGTGGGTTATTTTGTTTCTGTGCAGGGTAAATACTGGCTGCTTTATTTTTACACTGCAATTTAGATTTCAGTTTGAACACACCACACCTAAATCCAACTGTCTCTGCACATGTTATATCTGACCCCTCCCCCCCCCCCCCCCCCCCCTGCAGTGCACATGGTTTTGCCCAACTGCTAAAAAAAAATTCTGCTGCTCTCAACTCTGAATTAGGCACAGTCTCTGGAAATATGGCATGTAGTTTGGCTGCACGTTGGTTCCATCTAGAAACCATTTTTTTTATTGTTTTCAACAGTTTTATGACATAAGGTGCTACAATCAATGTATTAAAAGCTTTTTCTCCAGCTCCTGATTGTTTATATCTCAAGTACCAGCTACAACTTAGTACTTAAATATGTACCTACATTGTCTGGGTGAAGGAGTCCAGAGGTCAGCAGTGCTGGTTGATACGGTATTAATTGAGCATACATTTATTAGAACTGCATTAACAAGAGAAAAGGGACTATAGTTTGAGCAAAAATAGATATCCTTATCAAGTTTGGGTATTACAACAACATACACAGGAAGAAGTTGTGCTGGGACATAATGATGTTAAGTGTTCACGGTGATAATTTGTTTGCAAAAACTGAATTGGTAAATACAGGAATAACTGTTCATAACTCGGCCAAGGAGACTAGTGTTTCAAATGCTTTGACAATTCGGGAGTAAGCTTATAAAAATAATTATCATGTTCTGCAACACACGTCCCTTCAAACATTGACACTTGTATAACTCTACTGTATTAGGATTCACATTATTTGGTTACTATCTGATTGGAGTAATGCCTGACATCCTGTATGTCTGAGCCTTGATGGCTATATTATTTGAGCCTACATAATTACATATTTATTTCTCCAATTGTAAATTTGATTTGAAGAGTTAAAGACATTATTGATTTATTTAGCATTTTGTTGTCTTTCCATGTCTGGGATTTTATGTAAAAGATTAACAGTCACCTTTTAAATGACTTTTTTGTGCATCTCACTAGTTTGAAGGGTTTATTCATGAAGCCGCGAAAAGTGTGGAGAAGTTGCCCATGGCAACCAATAAGGATTGAAGTAACATTTGTAGTTTGCATACCATACAATTATACGGAGCAGCTGATTGGTTGCCATGGGCTACTTCTCCACAGGCTCACTTCTCTGCTTTTTTGACTGCTTCATGAATAGAACCCTTAATGATTGTGTTTCAAAAGTAGTATTTGTGAGTTTCCCATGCCAAGGGCAGCTGTATCATTAATATAATTAAGATGCAACATTGTGGAAATGATAGAGAACAGATGAGCCACTACATACTTTCAACAAACACTCATTGGGCATTATCAATTGTTTGCATTATTTATTTTTTGTATGCGACTGGAGAGATTTTGGCCGGCCGCAGGGTTTTTGCGATTAAGTTTGGTGCAAGAAATGTAGCTGTGGTAATTTCTATAGGATTTCACACAGGTTTTTTTTCACACCACCCCAGAGCATAGAGTTGGGGCTTGGCTCAGGACCACGCCTTTCCCCTTTCTCCTTGATCTATCAGATTACTTGGACCTATAATTACTTGCTATTTTAAAGGTGATATTTTGCAAAGTGGAGAATAATGGTTTAGAGACGTGGGACAGGTTTATTATTACATTAATCAGCAATATTTTGTATTAGTCTGAAACGTATTAAACTCTTCGGAAAGGCACTCCATGCACTTACAGTATAGATTACAAGCTCCCCTTGGGCATTGACTATTGGGAATTATTATATATTCTCTGTAAAGAGCTGCATAATATGCAGGTATTCTAGACGTATCTGTTACTAAATGAGAAATACATTTAGTAGCAGATACTTGTTAAGAAAGGAGGAGACCCATGTGCAGAGTCTTTGTGGGGCCCGTCATCTCTGCAGTGCCATAGTCCTTGCATGCGCTGGTTTCTGGAAACATGGCGCTCGCCTTGTTTCAAGAGACTAATCTCTAGTGTGCTTACGCGGGTCTCCAAAAACATGGCACTCGACATGTTCCCGGAGACAAATTTGTACTGCACATGCACGAAACACAGGGAAAATGGCCACTGCACCATTTTTCAAGTGATTTCTCCTGCAGCAGCGCCGATCTGGTTTCTCATTGAGGTAAGTGATTAAACATGGGTGCAGGTTGTTTGGTATGGTCACTGCACACACTGCATCCATTATAGAAACTCCTATGCTTATGTATCTGTTTTTACCCCTGCAAGCATTTCCTGTATGGTTCTTTTAACTTCTAACAACTGCAAAATATTTCTTTAGTCAATGTCCCAGTGATTTATTTTTTTTGACTATACAGTATCTCCTACTTTGTATCCATATCTTAACTTTGTATCTTGTGCATGGTGTATTTGTGCAAGCATGCTCTTTGTACATGGATGTACCTTTTGGTTCTATCACATTTTAAACTGGAGGAAGAATTTATTAACCACTTGCCTTGCATGGCCGCAACAGATGCAACCACGCCAGCAAGTGCTTTATCTGACATGGTCGCACAGGATGTGACCAGTCAGATAAACAGCGTGTGCAACTGCAGGGAAGGGAAACTTCCCGCAGCTGCAACTCTGAGGGACCAGCCTCCCTGCCTCCTCCCCCAGTGAATGCCGTACTGCTGATCGGTCAGCATGGCAGGAACCGTACCCAGCAGCTGCAGACAATAGCAGCCGCTGGGGAAGTATTAATGAAACCACCCAACTCTGTGTACCTGGCGGTTGTCCCAGCTTTTAAAATGAAAGCCGCAATGTTTCCGATGGTTGTAATGTTCTGATGGTGATGACAGATGTTCCGATGTTTGGAAAGAAATAATTTTTTTCAAATGTAAAAAAAATATATATATTTTACTTTTTTTCCCACTAAAATCATTTTGGATAAGGCTAAATACATGTTCTTCACTTAATTCACTCATGAAAAAAATCCAACAATTTCTGAGTGGTTTTTGGGGAAACACAATTGTCAGTTACATGGTTAAAATGGCTGTTGTGCATAGCGACCAAAATTATATTTTTTCTTTCTTTTCCAGTGTTGTAGGGGTTTTCTGTTGAACAGTTATCATAAATATCCCCCAAGTAAAGCTCAGACATTGTCACATTCAGCTTCTAGGAGTTTTTATCTAGCAAATAAACATTAATACTGTAATTTGCCTTGTATATGAAGCAGGCACTGCACATAATGTTCTCTTTCTTCACAGAGTCACTTACCTTGGCTGCATAGCTCTAATCCAGGACTTGAAAAAGTTAGTGCTATAGTGTGGGAGGGAAATGACTGCAAGAAAGCAGATATGTCTGTGTTAGAGATCAGCGGAATGATCATGAACAGAGTAAGTAACATTGCATATACCTCTTGGTTCGTTTGATTTGTTCAAAGTGAGTTGTTCATGAAATATTTATCTATGTAACATTCTACAGAAATTAAAGTGTAACATTTTAGTCTATATCCAACAATGGACCTCCCTCTGTCTTACTAGAGGAGTGCAAGTTTTAGACCAAAAAAAAAAAAACATGGAATTCAGTCCACATTACCCTAATTTATCATATATATGGGAAGTTGCGCTGTAAACTCTGGCACTCATGAGTCATGACACATTTGTACGAGTGTAGATGGATACTATTCTTAAACTAATATGCCATTTCTTAACTGGGACCTCGACTATGCTGGAAAGGCATTTCGCTGTCATGGAAACATACATTTGGGCTAGTTCAAGTGGTCTTTGAAATTACTTTTTACATAATAAGATTGCTGTTGCAACCAAGAAATGGCAAAAAAGGTTAGCTTCCGTAAAGGTTTTCTTATTATGTAGCTGCAACTCAAAATGCTTCTATTTATATGGATTCTTTTTATTCTTTGGTGTTTATTACCCTTGTTATATATTAGTATTTTGCTTGCATTCAGAAAATATATATGTAAATGGAAATTAACAGTGAAATGACAAATGTTGCACTTCATTTTAGGTAAACAGCTACACCCCAGGAATTGGATATCAGATATTTGGAAACTTAATCTCTCTCATCCTCGGTTTGACACCATTTGCCTTCAGACTGTCTGAATCCAGGGATTTGGAACAGCTGGCCACACTGTCTGCCACAGAACTTTATATTGTCGCTTTTGGTTCCAGCAACGACATCATGGTCATTTCCATGGTGGTTATTAGTTTTGTCGTCCGAGTTTCTCTGGTCTGGATTTTCTTTTTCTTGTTATGTGTAGCAGAAAGGACCTACAAACAGGTTAGCATAACATAACTTTATAATATAGAACCTTTTATTTGTTATATTTTGAAGGTACAGTATATGCTGCCTGTAAGTAGGATTTAGTTTGCCTTATATGTTCATGACTACATGAGCTGAGAATGTTCCTTCTTTGCATAACTGAAAACACTCAATGTTTTTCATGTTGGGTAAATAGGCGTATCTTTTATATAATTCTATTAGCCTCTGTGTCTCTGATATGCACCATGAGAGCAGGGTGGCGCTGTGCAGGTGTATGCCCCCATAAGCCACACTGGGGATTGTTATGTACACAATCTGTGTACACTAACAGAGGAACCACAATATCTTTGTCTGAGTGGTGTCCACCCCTGTTGTATGGAGGCCGGATGCCAGCTCAGTAGGACAGGCTCAGGAGCGCCAGCATTATCCGGCCAGCCATCATTTGCTGCCATCTTTTTTCTATCTTGCAATGCCTGCTGCAGTGCACCTACTGCCTGGCCAGCTGTTCCAGGTGCACTTACATTCATTGCAGGGTAAGAGGGTGAGAACCTAAACGGCCTCCAGCAAAGCGTCCACTTGTCCCAACTCGTTGTCCCGTTATCTCGCTTATGTATTGCCCCTCACACACTGCGTGAACCAGCAGCCTAATAATGTCTCTTCCACTATAATAACATTATAGTTATATAATATATATAATAACATTATAATTATATAATAACATTTATAGTAATATATATATATATATATATATATATATATATTTTCTAAAAGGTTGCAAATGAGGAGAGCACACTCGTGAATAAAATATAGAGTAACTTTACTAATAAAAAAATGTCCACATACATGTGAGTTTTTAAAAAGGCACACTTAGCCAGCTCCTTAATGGCAGTCATTACAGCATTGCACAGCAGTGGTGTCTTCAAAACGGAGCTCGCCGCCAGTTAGGATACCCAGCGGTTGACGTCCAGCCGTCTACGTCAGTAGGCCACGCCCAACGCGTTTCTTCATTAAAGGACTTCGTCAGGAGGTGTGACTGTGGTCTGCAGAGCTTCGTTTTTTAAAGCCCAAAAACACTCCTCATTGGATGTCCGTTAATTCATGTTTCTTAACCACTAAGTTACCTAAATCATTTAATGTATTCACTTTTAGAGCAGAGTATTATTAGTAAAGTTACTCTATATCTGGGGTGGCCAGACTTTTGGAGTCTGTGATCTACTTTGAATGCTGAAAAGCTTTTGTGATCTACTCATGCGGTATAATTTTGCTCGCCACAAAAAGGGGTGTGGTATAACAAAAAGGGGGCATGGTTTAAAAAGGGGCGTATCCTTGCTGCACTGGGTGTTATGACTGTCTCGCACGAAATCACTCATTGGCCCCCCACAGGTAAAAACCTCAAACACAAATGCCCCCACAGTGCCAGATACACATATGCCCCCACAGTACCAGATATGCCCCCACCATGCCAGATACACATGCCCCAACAGTGCCAGATATGTGCCCACAGTGCCAGATATGCCCCCAGTGCCATGTGCCACATATGCCCCCACAGTGCCACATACCCCTACAGTGCCACATATGCCCCCACAGTGCCACATGTGCCCCCACAGTGCCAGATATGACCCCACAGTGCCATATGTGCCCCCACAGTGCCATATGTGCCCCAACAGTGCCATGTGCCAACAGTGCCACACATGCCCCTACAGTGCCAGATACACATGCCCCCAGTGCCAGATATGCCTCCAGTGCCACATATGCTCCCACAGTGCCACATATGCCCCCACAGTGCCATGTGCCCACAGTGCCACATATGCCCACACAGTGCCACATATGCCCACAGTACCACATATGCCCCCACAGTGCCATGTGCCCAGTGCCACATATGCCCCCACAGTGTTAGATATACCCCCACAGTACCACATATGACCCCACAGTGCCATGTGCCCACAGTGCCGTTTGCCCACAGTGCCACATGTGCCCCCACAGTGCCATGTGCCCACAGTGCCAGATATACTTACTTTAGCTGTCTGGATCCCCGCTGGCTGTCTCGCTGTCTCCCCGCTGGCTGGATCCTGCTCCCGTGCCTGCTCCCGCTTCCTGCCGCTGCTGCTGTCCTGCTGCCACTGGCACTGACTGTATCAACCCAGATCCAGCAGGCGCACAGGCTCCTCACATCGCGTTCCCAATCGCGCATTGCGCGGATGCGCGGCTGACGTCACCCGCGCAATGCATCATTGGGAACGCTCCGGGTAGAGGTAGCAGGTTACACTTGAATCGCGATCTACCGGTGAGAGCTCCGCGATCTACCAATAGATCGCGATCAACGTTTTGGCCGCCTCTGCTCTATATGTTATTCACGAGTGCGCTCTCCTCATTTGCAACCATTTAGAATCCTTTATCTCCTGGCTGGAGTGTATGAATGAGCCTGCACTACATTTTGAAACATACTATCTGGAACTTTTTGGTGTATGCGCGGACTTAATCTGTCACCATGCATGTTCTGCGGTATAAAGGTGGCTGACTTTCCTCCATATCTGTAGTAGTCTGTTTCACTGGGCTTTATATAAATGGCCCATAGTGTTCACCAAGTTGTAATCACATGCACAGCAAAACATCTGAGTCAGCAGCTGTCATATGAGGAATTAGGTAACAGGTCTCTGCTGTGCTCATGACTTTATTTACACTGCTCAATGTTTGTTTCATGCTTTGCAGTCCATGATATTTTATATGACTCCAGCATTCCACACAGTGGGGTCATTCAGGTGCAGTTCTTCCTAACTCCTGTTGCAATGATTTGCTATATGCAATTGCGGCTATATGCTAATATGGGCAGAAGCTAACCCGTACAAAAGAACGCCAACTGCGATATCCTCATTTGCGTACGGCGCCGCAAGATTGCAGAAACATTGCGTACATAGTCGCACTTTGTACCGTCACGCAGTGCCTCATTACCTCTGTAGAAGTGCAGGATGAGCTGAACTCACAGGACGCACAGACCTCTGCAGTAGCAAGTGTGATCACAGCTGCTAATGTATGCATACCCAGAAACTGTTGTCCAAATGGACATGACACACATGCATTCGCATGACCACTCCCCGTTACCATCTCCAAATGCTGACTTCCTGTCACTTACTAAAATCTCGCTGTGTCCACACTTCGCATGCTGCTTAGACGTATGCACAGTACAGAGACATTGATCGATATGCTTACAATAGCCGCTATGTGTTCGCACCTGAATGATCCCCCAGTAAGAGGGAGATGGGGGGGCAGGCAAATCCTTGGTACTAGTGCTGCAAGGTGGCAGTGTAGGATGTTTTAAGTGGCAATAGCACGGTGAGACACACTTTCTGCCAAAACCTCCTTCCCCCACAGAGGATATAGCATCCTGGTCCCTCTCCCAACCGAAAAATACAAGCATGGGCCTGCATACCCATCAAAGCCTGAGCCCCTGGTGAGTGATCCCTGCCACAGTTACTGTGCTCTTGCTCACAGTCAAATAACAACACAGAGTTCTGAAGCATGTTTTCATCTCCATGCAGCAAATCATCAACCTAACCTGAGAAAACTAACTTTAAAAAAGTTAGTGAGGGCACTAACATCCAGTGGCGTGACTACAAATGAGGCCGACCCCAATGGTACCTGTTCGTTGCCAGGGGATTCCCCTCCTCTGGCCGACATGGGTCTGCGGTCCTGTTGCGCCTGCCTCCTTTGAAAATGTACCTCCCAAAATGGCAGCCAGCTCCTCTAGCAGCCTTAATAATAGTCTTCTCTGAGGCGGTGCCCATTTAGGGAGGGACATTTTCAATAGGGGTAAGCCTGATAGGATCGCAGACAAGTATCTCCAGCCTGGAGATATTTTTGCGCTGCGGTCCAGTCGCTCATGCCCCCATATCAATAGCCCCTCGCAGACCCCCCCCAGCGCCCACATGCCCCCCATGACCTCCAAGCCATTGCGGGGGCTATTTCTACGCCCTTGCTAACATCATTGTTCAAATTCAGATGTGTTAATGATTGTATATGTTGTAATATCGGTGGCATTCTGATCCTCAAGAACTCTTTCTATTAACCTAGAACAGTGATTCCCAAACTCTGTCATCTAGGAGCACTAATAGTTCATGTTTTCCAGGTCACCTGTGGATTTTTAAAATGTGATTGTTGGTGATACACAGTTATCTGCCAGGTGACCTGGAAAACATGAACTGTTGGGTTATCCTTGGGGATCGAGTTTGGGAACCACTGATCTAGAATCATTTAAATCTTTATTTTATATGTATGGACAGTGTGTAAAAAAAAAATACATAAATGTTTATTCTCCATGGTGAGATTGACACTGTTCATGGGGGATGGTAGTGGGATGCCGGCGGTCAGAATAAAGACAGTGACATCCTGATGCTCAGTAACCCAACACCAACTTGGTAAGTATACTAGCCCTAGTCCCTATCCTTCATAACGCCCCCTCCCCCGCAGCCTAACCTAACTCTCTCTCCGCTGCTTAAACCTAACATCTATCTCCAAACCCCCCCTTCCGCCAACTTAACGGTCTTGAGTCCGTCATACTTTCTTTCAGGATTCCGGTGGTCGGGAACCCAATGCCGGCATTTCAATCCTCGTCGGGATACCGGCGTCTGTTTTCTGAGCAGTGTCTGTACACCGACTGCCGGGATAAACATTCCTCTGCGGCTTTCCAGACTTGAGTCCTAGCAGACATTCATTTGGGATCCCGGCGCTGCCATTTGAATCCATGGACAGGATGTATTTGTGCCCGAGTTTGGCGGCCGTGTGCAATGCCGGCTCAACTCGGATATTTTTTTAAAGGGGCAATTACTTACAAGGCAAAACCATGCCTTGTTAATTATTTCCCTTTTAAAAAAAAGTTTGGCTGCCATCCCGCACGACGGGATGTGGGCGTCTGTATTCCGATCAGTGTCGTAATTCTGGTGTCGGTGTTCCAACTGCCGGGATTCCGTATGGGTCCTGTAACTATGTATAATAATACAACATTGATTAAACTCAAGTGAGTCAACTTCCAGTGGGTTCGTTTGTTTTATTATTAGAAAGGTTGATTTCATTGACACTTATAATGCCAGGAACCATTAAGTTTCAGGTCCTTTTCTTGTCTGGGAAGTGGAGTGTTTCTACATGCCTGTCAGGGAGGGAATGAGAGGAGATATATGGGGATGGGCACTGCTGACTGCCTCACACTATAGTTACACGACCCTATCAGTGCTATTGCCAGAGAGCACGGGAAAGTGCAGCGGTAACTACAGCATATTACATCTGCAGCCCCAACTAGAATCATGTAGAATGAGGATATCTCTTTCAGAGAAAGGTCTCTTTATGTTGGAGTATGCACCTCAGTGGCTCCCTAGCAGCTGCCTAATGGTAACACTAGCATTGATGATACTGCACATTTTCCACTGGCAAGCTGCTTCAATGACACTTTCCAGCAGATCATTGTGTATGAATACAAGGTCCACTAGTTGCTGGTAATTGCCATACTTAATTAAGATGTTTTAACATTGTCACCATTTCTGTAGAGATTCCCTTCTATAGTATGTCCTGAAGTAAAAAAGTACTTTTTCTTTAATTTTTCCAGAGATTATTGTTTGCTAAATTATTTGGACATTTAACATCTGCCCGGAGAGCTAGAAAGTCTGAAGTTCCACATTTCCGTCTAAAGAAGGTTCAGAATATAAAAATGTGGCTATCTCTTCGCTCATATTTAAAGGTAGGTGAATATTTCAGTAATCTTTCATTTTACTCCACAACCAAAAGCCAGAAATATGGCAGTTAATTTGGTAGGCAATTACTTATATATTGTATGTATTACTAACGCATTACTTAATTTCTTATTTGTTTCGGGTGGTGTCATTTTGGCCAAAAATCTGTCCAGTGTAGAGTGGGGAACAGAATTGCAATGTGACTGTTCATGGCATGGACTCCTTTCACTATCTTTCCACTCTGTAACTCTTATTGATTTATGGAATTATATTTATGAATGATATTAATATTTAATATATCATATATGATTATTAATATATGGATATATTTTAATATGCATTTATCATATATATCTGCAAATATATTATGTCAGGCTTACAAACTAAGTGGCTGATAAATATATGCAGTCCTTATACATATGACTTATGACATTATGAAGTTATGATTCCTTAAAGAGAGTTCAAACTTGAGATTACTGCTCCTTTTATACTGATTGGTTTATTTACAAGCAGATAAAATCATACAGAATAAGATATACACAGTAGTGATATATATATTCTAATAATATTTATGCTTCCTTAATTATATAACATAAAACAACATGAAACAATTTAACAAACTTAGACAATTAATAACATAAAGTGTATACTTGCAAGTACATGGTTGCCATCCCAAGGATCATTCCTTCTGTGTGAACATGTATCCTTCCTCCTCCTGTTCCTCCTCCTCTTGACTACTCTACCACTGACTGAACTCATGTATATATACCTATAACTTAACATTTAGCTGGTATATTCTCATAGTGTTTTCAATATAATAGCTAATTATAGGTTTGCCATTTACATTCCATGGTGTCCTAAAACAAACATTGAACTGAGCTGGCTTGTCTTGCTCAAGAATGCATGGTGTCCTAAAACGTGTGGTGCCCACAGTTCTGTTGTATTGCCACTTTTTAAATGAAGTACCTTAGACCATTTTTTTATCAATAACTGTGCTCTGTTTGTAGTGGTTTTGATCTTATGGCCAGCAGTATAACTGGATAATAGGCCAGCTGGTTGATGTACTTTCTAAAGGTATGCAGATCTTTGATTGTGATCTCTCTTCGTAGTAGCTAATTTATGGTCCCTTGGCCTATACTGGACAATAGACAAATCAGTTTTATGATTGCCAAAGGTATTCTGAAGCTTGATTTCAATCTACTGTAAGCACACCTGTGAATTCCAGTGTCCAAGTGACCAAAAGAGCTCTCAGTCACATACCTATTATCATTTATGGCCTAAAACCTGTTCTCTACACAATGAATCACGATCTTGCTGTAAAACACAAATATATACAGTATATCTATATAAACACATACAAATCCTTATTTCCTAAATCATCTAAACATTTAACTCATATGTGCAAACCTATTTCATATCTATTCCTTACTATAAAATATATCCACTATACTATTCACTCTGGTTAAAATCACCTATTTATAATGAATTACATTTTAATTCAGACAATATCCATTGCCCTAATATTATATCAAGTGCGGACAGTTACCTATATGGCAACACTCTGTCAGTGGCATCCTGCATGACTCCATTTCCCAGTACTTAAGGTGCCCATACACTTGTGTGAGTTGGGACAATTTCATCCGATTTTGACGGATCGGGTTGAGAAATTGCAGGAAAAGTGGCAAATCGCAGGTGTTTTACCTCCGATTCCGATCCAATGCGAGGACCCGTGCTCATCGGAGTCGGAAATCACAAAGGCTGCACTATACAGAACATTTGTCAGATCCCGGAGCCTTGGCTGACATCGCATACGATACATCGTATGCAAAAGGACTGCATACGATGTATGGAATCTGATCGTGGGAAGCTGCCTGGGAGCTCAATGGAATCCTATTTGACTTCTCCCCTCGGCGAAGTTGCATAAGTGTATTGGGACCATTACTCATAGTACACGGTCAAAGAAGTGATCAGACCACCGATGCAGGGCACATCTTCTGATTATACATATAAGGAGAGACAACACCATACAGTTGGCTCTATGATGACAATATCGCAATATATTTCTCTGACGTCCTAAGTGAATGCTGGGGACTCCGTAAGGACCATGGGGAACAGCGGCTCCGCAGGAGACAGGGCACAAAAGTAAAAGCTTTAGGATCAGGTGGTGTGCACTGGCTCCTCCCCCTATGACCCTCCTCCAAGCCTCAGTTAGGTTTTTGTGCCCGGCCGAGAAGGGTGCAATCTAGGTGGCTCTCCTAAAGAGCTGCTTAGAGTAAAAGTTTTGTTAGGTTTTTTATTTTCAGTGAGTCCTGCTGGCAACAGGCTCACTGCAACGAGGGACTTAGGGGAGAAGAAGTGAACTCACCTGCGTGCAGGATGGATTGGCTTCTTAGGCTACTGGACACTAGCTCCAGAGGGACGATCACAGGTACAGCCTGGATGGGTCACCGGAGCCGCGCCGCCGACCCCCTTGCAGATGCTGAAGAGAGAAGAGGTCCAGAAATCGGCGGCTGAAGACTTCCCAGTCTTCTTAAGGTAGCGCACAGCACGGCAGCTGTGCGCCATTGCTCTCAGCACACTTCACACCAACGGTCACTGAGGGTGCAGGGCGCTGGGGGGGGCGCCCTGGGCAGCAATGAAAGTACCTATGCTGGCTAAAAATACATCACATATAGCCTCTGGGGCTATATGGATGTATTTAACCCCTGCCAGGTTGTCAGAAAAACGGGAGAAGAAGCCCGCCGAAAAGGGGGCGGGGCCTATTCTCCTCAGCACACAGCGCCATTTTCCTACACAGCTCCGCTGCTAGGAAGGCTCCCAGGCTCTCCCCTGCACTGCACTACAGAAACAGGGTTAAAACAGAGAGGGGGGGCACTTATTTGGCGATATTATTATATATTAAGATGCTATAAGGGAAAACACTTATATAAGGTTGTCCCTGTATAATTATAGCGTTTTGGTGTGTGCTGGCAAACTCTCCCTCTGTCTCCCCAAAGGGCTAGTGGGGTCCTGTCCTCTATCAGAGCATTCCCTGTGTGTGTGCTGTGTGTCGGTACGTGTGTGTCGACATGTATGAGGACGATGTTGGTGAGGAGGCGGAGCAATTGCCTGTAATGGTGATGTCACTCTCTAGGGAGTCGACACCGGAATGGATGGCTTATTTAGGGAATTACGTGATAATGTCAACACGCTGCAAGGTCGGTTGACGACATGAGACGGCCGGCAAACCAATTAGTACCTGTCCAGGCGTCTCAAACACCGTCAGGGGCTTTAAAACGCCCATTTACCTCAGTCGGTCGACACGGACACGGACACTGACTCCAGTGTCGACGGTGAAGAAACAAACGTATTTTCCATTAGGGCCACACGTTACATGTTAAGGGCAATGAAGGAGGTGTTACATATGTCTGATACTACAAGTACCACAAAAAAGGGTATTATGTGGGGTGTGAAAAAACTACCTGTAGTTTTTCCTGAATCAGATAAATTAAATAAAGTGTGTGATGATGCGTGGGTTTCCCCCGATAGAAAATTATTGGCGTTATACCCTTTCCCGCCAGAAGTTAGGGCGCGTTGGGAAACACCCCTTAGGGTGGATAAGGCGCTCACACGCTTATCAAAACAAGTGGCGTTACCGTCTCCAGATACGGCCGCCCTCAAGGAGCCAGCTGATAGGAGGCTGGAAAATATCCTAAAAAGTATATACACACATACTGGTGTTATACTGCGACCAGCAATCGCCTCAGCCTGGATGTGCAGCGCTGGGGTGGCTTGGTCGGATTCCCTGACTGAAAATATTGATACCCTTGACAGGGACATATTTTATTGACTATAGAGCATTTAAAGGATGCATTTCTATATATGCGAGATGCACAGAGGGATATTTGCACTCTGGCATCAAGAGTAAGTGCGATGTCCATATCTGCCAGAAGATGTTTATGGACACGACAGTGGTCAGGTGATGCAGATTCCAAACGGCACATGGAAGTATTGCCGTATAAAGGGGAGGAGTTATTTGGGGTCGGTCCATCGGACCTGGTGGCCACGGCAACAGCTGGAAAATCCACCTTTTTTACCCCAAGTCACATCTCAGCAGAAAAAGACACCGTCTTTTCAGCCTCAGTCCTTTCGTCCCCATAAGGGCAAGCGGGCAAAAGGCCAGTCATATCTGCCCAGGGGTAGAGGAAAGGGAAGAAGACTGCAGCAGGCAGCCCCTTCCTAGGAACAGAAGCCCTCCACCGCTTCTGCCAAGTCCTCAGCATGACGCTGGGGCCGTACAAGCGGACTCAGGTGCGGTGGGGGGTCGTCTCAAGAGTTTCAGCGCGCAGTGGGCTCACTCGCAAGTGGACCCCTGGATCCTACAAGTAGTATCCCAGGGGTACAGATTGGAAATTCGAGACGTCTCCCCCTCGCAGGTTCCTGAAGTCTGCTTTACCAACGTCTCCCTCCGACAGGGAGGCAGTATTGGAAACAATTCACAAGCTGTATTCCCAGCAGGTGATAATCAAAGTACCCCTCCTACAACAAGGAAAGGGGTATTATTCCACACTATTTGTGGTACTGAAGCCAGACGGCTCGGTGAGACCTATTCTAAATCTGAAATCTTTGAACACTTACATACAAAGGTTCAAATCAAGATGGAGTCACTCAGAGCAGTGATAGCGAACCAGGAAGAAGGGGACTATATGGTGTCCCTGGACATCAAGGATGCTTACCTCCATGTCCCAATTTGCCCTTCTCACCAAGGGTACCTCAGGTTCGTGGTACAGAACTGTCACTATCAGTTTCAGACGCTGCCGTTTGGATTGTCCACGGCACCCCGGGTCTTTACCAAGGTAATGGCCGAAATGATGATTCTTCTTCAAAGAAAAGGCGTCTTAATTATCCCTTACTTGGACGATCTCCTGATAAGGGCAAGGTCCAGAGAACAGTTGGAGGTCGGAGTAGCACTATCTCAAGTAGTTCTACGACAGCACGGGTGGATTCTAAATATTCCAAAATCGCAGCTGATTACGACGACACGTCTGCTGTTCCTAGGGATGATTCTGGACACAGTCCAGAAAAAGGTGTTTCTCCCGGAGGAGAAAGCCAGGGAGTTATCCGAGCTAGTCAGAAACCTCCTAAAACCAGGCCAAGTGTCAGTGCATCAATGCACAAGAGTCCTGGGAAAAATGGTGGCTTCTTACGAAGCGATTCCATTCGGCAGATTTCACGCAAGAATTTTTCAGTGGGATCTGCTGGACGAATGGTCCGGATCGCATCTTCAGATGCATCAGCGGATAATCCTGTCTCCAAGGACAAGGGTGTCTCTTCTGTGGTGGCTGCAGAGTGCTCATCTACTAGAGGGCAGCACATTCGGCATTCAGGACTGGGTTCTGGTGACCACGGATGCCAGCCTGAGAGGCTGGGGAGCAGTCACACAGGGAAGAAATTTCCAAGGAGTGTGGTCAAGTCTGGAGACTTCTCTCCACATAAATATACTGGAGCTAAGGGCAATTTACAATGCTCTGAGCCTAGGAAGACCTCTGCTTCAAAGTCAACCGGTGCTGATCCAGTCGGACAACATCACGGCAGTCGCCCACGTAAACAGACAGGGCGGCACAAGAAGCAGGAGGGCAATGGCAGCAAGGATTCTTCGCTGGGCGAAAAATCATGTGATAACACTGTCAGCGGTGTTCATTCCGGGAGTGGACAACTGGGAAGCAGACTTCCTCAGCAGGAACGACCTCCACCCGGGAGAGTGGGGACTTCATCTGGAAGTCTTCCACATGATTGTGAACCGTTGGGAAAGACCAAAGGTGGACATGATGGCGTCCCGTATGAACAAAAAACTGGACAGGTATTGCGCCAGGTCAAGAGACCCTCAGGCAATAGCTGGGACACTCTGGTAACACCGTGGGTGTACCAGTCGGTGTATGTGTTCCCTCCTCTGCCTCTCATACCCAAGGTACTGAGAATTATAAGACGGAGAGGAGTAAGAACTATACTCGTGGCTCCGGATTGGCCAAGAAGGACTTGGTACCCGGAACTTCAAGAGATACTAAGAAGGGACTTGCTTCAGCAAGGATCATGTCTGTTCCAAGACTTACCGCGGCTGCGTTTGACGGCATGGCGGTTGAACGCCGGATCCTAAGGGAAAAAGGCATTCCGGAAGAGGTCATCCCTACCCTGGTCAGAGCCAGGAAGGAGGTGACCGCACAACATTATCACCGCATTTGGCGAAAATATGTTGCATGGTGTGAGGCCAGGAAGGCCCCCACGGAGGAATTTCAACTCGGTCGATTCCTGCATTTCCTACAAACAGGAGTGTCTATGGGCCTCAAATTGGGGTCCATTAAGGTTCAAATTTCGGCCCTGTCGATTTTCTTCCAGAAAGAATTGGCTTCAGTTCCTGAAGTCCAGAAGTTTGTCAAGGGAGTACTGCATATACAACCCCCTTTTGTGCCTCCAGTGGCACTGTGGGATCTCAACGTAGTTCTGGGATTCCTCAAATCACATTGGTTTAAACCGCTCAAATCTGTGGATTTGAAATATCTCACATGGAAAGTGACCATGCTGTTGGCCCTGGCCTCGGCCAGGCGAGTGTCAGAATTGGCGGCTTTGTCTCACAAAAGCCCATATCTGATTGTCCATTCGGACAGGGCAGAGCTGCGGACTCGTCCCCAGTTTCTCCCTAAGGTGGTGTCAGCGTTTCACCTGAACCAGCTTATTGTGGTACCTGCGGCTACTAGGGACTTGGAGGACTCCAAGTTGCTAGATGTTGTCAGGGCCCTGAAAATATAGATTTCCAGGACGGCTGGAGTCAGGAAAACTGACTTGCTGTTATCCTGTATGCACCCAACAAACTGGGTGCTCTTGCTTCTAAGCAGACGATTGCTAGTTGGATGTGTAGTACAATTCAGCTTGCACATTCTGTGGCAGGCCTGCCACAGCCAAAATATGTGAATGCCCATTCCACAAGGAAGGTGGGCTCATCTTGGGCGGCTGCCCGAGGGGTCTCGGCTTTACAACTTTGCCGAGCTGCTGCTTGGTCAGGGGCAAACACGTTTGAAAAATTCTACAAATTTGATACCCTGGCTGAGGAGGACCTGGAGTTCTCTCATTCGGTGCTGCAGAGTCATCCGCACTCTCCCGCCCGTTTGGGAGCTTTGGTATAATCCCCATGGTCCTTACGGAGTCCCCAGCATCCACTTAGGACGTCAGAGAAAATAAGAATTTACTTACCGATAATTCTATTTCTCGTAGTCCGTAGTGGATGCTGGGCGCCCATCCCAAGTGCGGATTGTCTGCAATACTTGTACATAGTTATTGTTACAAAAATCGGGTTATTATTGTTGTGAGCCATCTTTTCAGAGGCTCCGCTGTTATCATGCTGTTAACTGGGTTCAGATCACAGGTTGTACAGTGTGATTGGTGTGGCTGGTATGAGTCTTACCCGGGATTCAAAATCCTTCCTTATTGTGTACGCTCGTCCGGGCACAGTATCCTAACTGAGGCTTGGAGGAGGGTCATAGGGGGAGGAGCCAGTGCACACCACCTGATCCTAAAGCTTTTACTTTTGTGCCCTGTCTCCTGCGGAGCCGCTGTTCCCCATGGTCCTTACGGAGTTCCCAGCATCCACTACGGACTACGAGAAATAGAATTATCGGTAAGTAAATTCTTATTTTTGTTTCCACTAAGCAAGGTGATGATCCTTCTAGAAAATGATCATTTAGTAATTGTATTATGAGGGTGTCTGTAGAATTGTCTTACTTGGATTCTAGACTTCTGCCTATTTTATATCGAAGTGTGCCATTTAGCTTTCCATTAAGGAAGGCAAATGTTCTATTTCTGTGTATACAATATATATAATAACTTTTGTTATTTTTCTTCTAGCGAAGAGGACCCCAACGTTCAGTTGATGTAATAGTTTCATCCGCTTTTTTACTGACCATATCAGCAGTATTTATTTGCTGTGCGCAGGTGAGATCATTTATATATAATGCAAAATACCTAATATGCGCTAATAGACTATCACATCAATTCAAATCCAATAAAATCAGTTGTGGCCCTTTCGCCGCATAGGACCAATTAAGATTTTTGGGAAGATGGATTCCCTAGGGTGCGCCAACAGTTCTGCATAGATAAATGTTCAGTAACAGTGCAAAGTTCCTGTACAAGTGAATCTTTTAGTTCTCCCTCTTAGTTGAATCAGATGATGGAAGGATGTCTTCTTAAAACGATTTCCATAACGATACCCTCACACCAGAGACTCCCTAGAGACACAACCAGTCAGCTTATTTAAGTTTGGTTTATTTATTTTAACGTTTGTAAGTATAAAAAAATGTCTTACAGGACACGTGGACTTATTAGGGGATAGTTGGTATAAGCTTACTGTCTTTGCACCTTGCAGGGTATGAGCTCTTGACAGTAAGTTAGGTCACTCTTTGACTAAGCAACCAATGCATTTTGTCAGATCTACTTCTTCAGGGGTATATTCAGTTTCTTAATGCAAAATTCCCAGCTTGTATCCTGCATGCGATCAGCTCCCTTTTCAAGTAGTCTACTTGCCTTTGCAACTTATGGTCACTTCTCCTGGGCTCGACATACTGGCGACTGTTAAATGAATGTACCTCTGAGTGCAAATGATAAAGCGGGCTAGATAGCCACTGTGTTGCAGGAACCCTGTGGTTCTGCCTGTTCTAGCTGTGATGACAACTTTAAGTTTAGGGCTCCCATATTTTTGAAAATTAAAAGCAGGATAAAAAAGTGTTTAAGATTAACATCAAATTAAAACACATGGGCTTCCTATTGAACTCCAATGTGATATTAAAGGCTACAAAGTAGCCCAAAAATACTGTATGAATATATGGTATATTAAGGAAAAAAGCTGCATGTTAATCTAAATTTGTATAGTTGTATTTTTAAATTAAAATTCTCCACATCTACAAATGACTTGTTGGCTTTCAATGTCCTGGAAAACCAGGTGTGTCTGAATATGCTCAGACTTGCAGTACAAAAAGAATTAAATTCCAAAATGTTAATATACAGATGTCTTCTAATACATATAGCATCAGTACGTCATGCACCGCATGATGCCTGGCATAAGTCAGCCGGCAGGTCCTGTGCAACTCTGCTAAAGACAGGCGACTTTTTTTTCTCTGACGTCCTAGTGGATGCTGGGAACTCCGTAAGGACCATGGGGAATAGCGGCTCCGCAGGAGACTGGGCACAAAAGTAAAGCTTTAGGACTACCTGGTGTGCACTGGCTCCTCCCCCTATGACCCTCCTCCAAGCCTCAGTTAGATTTTTGTGCCCGGCCGAGAAGGGTGCACACTAGGGGCTCTCCTGAGCTTCTTAGTGAAAGTTTAGTTTTAGGTTTTTTATTTTCAGTGAGACCTGCTGGCAACAGGCTCACTGCATCGAGGGACTAAGGGGAGAAGAAGTGAACTCACCAGCGTGCAGAGTGGATTGGGCTTCTTAGGCTACTGGACACCATTAGCTCCAGAGGGACCGAACACAGGCCCAGCCTCGGAGCTCGGTCCCGGAGCCGCGCCGCCGGCCCCCTTACAGAGCCAGAAGCAAAAAAAGGTCCGGAAAAATCTGCGGCAGAAGACATCATTCTTCAACAAGGTAGCGCACAGCACTGCAGCTGTGCGCCATTGTTACTCAGCACACTTCACACTCCGGTCACTGAGGGTGCAGGGCGCTAGGGGGGGGCGCCCTGAGCAGCAATGTAAAACACCATGGCTGGCATAAATACACCACATATAACCCCCAGGGCTATATGGGTGTATTTTAACCCCTGCCAGAACTCACCTAAAAAGCGGGAGAAAAGGCCGCCGAGAAGGGGGCGGAGCCTATCTCCTCAGCACACGGGCGCCATTTTCCATCACAGCTCCGCTGGAAGGACGTCTCCCTGACTCTCCCCTGCAGTCCTGCACTACAGAAAAGGGTAAAAAAGAGAGGGGGGCACTAATTTGGCGCAGTTTTATACTAACAGCAGCTATAAAGGGAAAAGCACATTTTATAGTGGTATTCCTGTATATATATAGCGCTCTGGTGTGTGCTGGCATACTCTCCCTCTGTCTCCCCAAAGGGCTAGTGGGGTCCTGTCCTCTATCAGAGCATTCCCTGTGTGTGTGCGGTGTGTCGGTACGATTGTGTCGACATGTTTGAGGAGGAAAATGAGATGGAGGCGGAGCAATTGCCTATTATACAGTTGTCACCCCCTAGGGAGTCGACACCTGAGTGGATGAGCTTGTGGAAGGAATTGCGTGACAGTGTCAGCTCCTTACGACAGACAGTTGACGACATGAGACAGCCGGCTACTCAGCTTGTGCCTGTCCAGGGGTCTCAAACGCCATCAGGGGCTTTAAAACGCCCGTTACCTCAAATGGCAGACACAGACACGGATACTGACTCCAGTGTCGATGATGAGACAAACGTGACTTCCACTAGGGCCACACGTTACATGATTGAAGCAATAAAAAATGTATTGCATATATCTGATAATACAAGTACCACTAAAAAGGGTATTATGTTTGGTGAGAAAAAACTGCCTGTAGTTTTTCCTGTATCCGAGGAATTAAATGAAGTGTGTGATGAGGCGTGGGTTTCCCCCGATAAAAAACTGATAATTCCTAAAAGGTTATTGGCATCGTACCCTTTCCCGCCAGAGGATAGGGCACGTTGGGAAACACCCCCTAGGGTGGATAAAGCGCTCACACGCTTGTCTAAACAGGTAGCACTACCCTCTCCTGATACGGCCGCCCTAAAGGAACCTGCCGATAGAAAGCTGGAGAATATCCTAAAATGTATATACTCTCACACGGGTGTTATACTGCGACCAGCAATCGCCTCAGCCTGGATGTGCAGTGCGGGCCTGGCGTGGTCGGATTCCCTGACTGAAAATATTGATACCCTAGATAGGGACAGTATATTACTGACTATAGAGCATTTGAAGGATGCATTTCTATATATGCGTGATGCACAGAGGGATATTTGCCGACTGGCATCAAGAGTTAGCGCGCTGTCCATTTCTGCAAGAAGAGGTTTATGGACGCGGCAGTGGTCAGGTGATGCGGATTCTAAAAGGCACATGGAAGTATTGCCTTATAAGGGGGAGGAGTTATTTGGGGTAGGTCTATCAGACCTGGTAGCCACGGCAACTGCTGGAAAATCCACATTTTTACCCCAGGTAGCTTCTCAACCAAAGAAGACGCCATATTATCAGGCGCAGTCCTTTCGGCCCCATAAGGGCAAGCGGGCAAAAGGCGCCTCATTTCTGCCCCGTGGCAGAGGGAGAGGAAAAAGGCTGCAACAAACAGCCAGTTCCCAGGAACAAAAGCCCTCTCCCGCCTCCGCAAAGTCCTCAGCATGACGCTGGGGCTTTACAAGCGGACTCAGGCACGGTGGGGGCCCGTCTCAAGAAGTTCAGTGCGCAGTGGGCCCACTCGCAAGTGGACCCCTGGATCCTTCAGGTGGTATCTCAGGGGTACAAATTGGAATTCGAGACGTCTCCCCCTCGCCGTTTTCTAAAGTCTGCTCTACCGACGTCTCCCTCAGACAGGGAGGCAGTATTGGAAGCCATTCACAAGCTGTATTCCCAGCAGGTGATGATCAAGGTACCCCTCCTACAACAGGGAAAGGGGTACTATTCCACACTATTTGTGGTACCGAAGCCGGACGGCTCGGTGAGACCAATTTTAAACCTAAAATCCTTGAACACTTACATACAAAGGTTCAAATTCAAGATGGAGTCACTCAGAGCAGTGATTGCAAACCTGGAAGAAGGGGACTATATGGTGTCTCTGGACATCAAAGATGCTTACCTACATGTCCCAATTTACCCTTCTCACCAAGGGTACCTCAGGTTTGTGGTACAGAACTGTCACTATCAGTTTCAGACGCTGCCGTTTGGATTGTCCACGGCACCCCGGGTCTTTACCAAGGTAATGGCCGAAATGATGATACTCCTTCGAAGGAAGGGAGTTTTAGTTATCCCTTACTTGGACGATCTCCTGATAAGGGCAAGATCCAGGGAACAGTTGGAAGTCGGAGTAGCACTATCTCAGATAGTGCTGCGCCAGCACGGTTGGATTCTCAATATTCCAAAATCGCAGCTGATCCCGACGACACGACTTCTATTCCTAGGGATGATCCTGGACACAGTCCAGAAAAAGGTGTTTCTCCCGGAGGAGAAAGCCAGGGAGTTATCCGAACTAGTCAGAAATCTCCTAAAGCCAGGCCAAGTCTCAGTGCATCAATGCACAAGGGTCCTGGGAAAGATGGTGGCTTCTTACGAAGCAATCCCATTCGGCAGATTCCACGCAAGAACCTTCCAGTGGGATCTGCTAGACAAATGGTCCGGGTCGCATCTTCAGATGCATCAGCGGATAATCTTGTCACCAAGGACAAGGGTGTCTCTCCTGTGGTGGTTGCAGAGTGCTCATCTTCTGGAGGGCCGCAGATTCGGCATTCAGGACTGGGTCCTGGTGACCACGGATGCCAGCCTGAGAGGCTGGGGAGCAGTCACACAGGGAAGAAATTTCCAGGGCTTGTGGTCAAGCCTGGAGACATCACTTCACATAAATATCCTGGAGCTAAGAGCCATCTACAATGCTCTAAGCCTAGCAAGACCTCTGCTTCAAGGTCAGCCGGTGCTGATCCAGTCGGACAACATCACGGCAGTCGCCCACGTAAACAGACAGGGCGGCACAAGAAGCAGGAGGGCAATGACAGAAGTTGCAAGGATTCTTCGCTGGGCGGAAAATCATGTGATAGCACTGTCAGCAGTGTTCATTCCGGGAGTG
Organism: Pseudophryne corroboree; assembly: GCF_028390025.1. Lineage (NCBI taxonomy): Eukaryota > Metazoa > Chordata > Amphibia > Anura > Myobatrachidae > Pseudophryne > Pseudophryne corroboree. The sequence continues at coordinate 422,049,092 of NC_086449.1, read as the reverse complement.
GACAACTGGGAAGCAGACTTCCTCAGCAGACACGACCTCCACCCGGGGGAGTGGGGACTTCACCCAGAAGTCTTCCACATGATTGTGAACCGTTGGGAAAAACCAAAGGTGGACATGATGGCGTCCCGCCTCAACAAAAAACTAGACAGGTATTGCGCCAGGTCAAGGGACCCTCAGGCAATAGCTGTGGACGCTCTGGTAACACCGTGGGTGTACCAGTCAGTGTATGTGTTCCCTCCTCTGCCTCTCATACCCAAGGTACTGAGAATCATAAGAAGGAGAGGAGTAAGGACTATACTCGTGGCTCCGGATTGGCCAAGAAGGACTTGGTACCCGGAACTTCAAGAGATGCTCACGGAGGACCCGTGGCCTCTACCTCTAAGAAAGGACCTGCTCCAGCAGGGACCCTGTCTGTTCCAAGACTTACCGCGGCTGCGTTTGACGGCATGGCGGTTGAACGCCGGATCCTGAAGGAAAAAGGCATTCCGGATGAAGTCATCCCTACCCTGATCAAAGCCAGGAAGGATGTAACTGTACAACATTATCACCGTATTTGGCGTAAATATGTTGCGTGGTGCGAGGCCAGGAAGGCCCCTACAGAGGAATTTCAACTGGGTCGTTTCCTGCATTTCCTGCAAACAGGACTGTCTATGGACCTAAAATTAGGGTCCATTAAGGTTCAAATTTCGGCCCTGTCGATTTTCTTCCAAAAAGAACTGGCTTCAGTTCCTGAAGTTCAAACGTTTGTCAAGGGGGTACTGCATATACAGCCTCCTTTTGTGCCTCCAGTGGCACCTTGGGATCTCTATGTAGTTTTGGGGTTCCTAAAATCACATTGGTTTGAACCACTCTCCACTGTGGACTTAAAATATCTCACATGGAAAGTGGTAATGCTGTTAGCCCTGGCTTCAGCCAGGCGTGTCTCAAAATTGGCGGCTTTATCCTATAAAAGCCCTTACCTAATTTTTCATACGGACAGGGCAGAATTGAGGACTCGTCCTCAATTTCTCCCTAAGGTGGTTTCAGCGTTTCACTTGAACCAGCCTATTGTGGTACCTGCGGCTACTAGGGACTTGGAGGACTCCAAGTTGCTGGATGTAGTCAGGGCCCTGAAAATATATGTTTCCAGGACGGCTGGAGTCAGGAAATCTGACTCGCTGTTTATCCTGTATGCACCCAACAAGCTGGGTGCTCCTGCTTCTAAGCAGACTATTGCTCGTTGGATTTGTAGTACAATTCAGCTTGCTCATTCTGTGGCAGGCCTGCCACAGCCAAAATCTGTAAAAGCCCATTCCACAAGGAATGTGGGCTCATCTTGGGCGGCTGCCCGAGGGGTCTCGGCTTTACAACTTTGCCGAGCAGCTACTTGGTCAGGGGCAAACACGTTTGCTAAATTCTACAAATTTGATACCCTGGCTGAGGAGGACCTGGAGTTCTCTCATTCGGTGCTGCAGAGTCATCCGCACTCTCCCGCCCGTTTGGGAGCTTTGGTATAATCCCCATGGTCCTTACGGAGTTCCCAGCATCCACTAGGACGTCAGAGAAAATAAGAATTTACTTACCGATAATTCTATTTCTCGTAGTCCGTAGTGGATGCTGGGCGCCCATCCCAAGTGCGGATTGTCTGCAATACTTGTACATAGTTATTGTTAACTAAATCGGGTTATTGTTGTTGTGAGCCATCTATCCAGAGGCTCCTCTGTTATCATGCTGTTAACTGGGTTCAGATCACAAGTTGTACGGTGTGATTGGTGTGGCTGGTATGAGTCTTACCCGGGATTCAAAATCCTTCCTTATTGTGTACGCTCGTCCGGGCACAGTATCCTAACTGAGGCTTGGAGGAGGGTCATAGGGGGAGGAGCCAGTGCACACCAGGTAGTCCTAAAGCTTTACTTTTGTGCCCAGTCTCCTGCGGAGCCGCTATTCCCCATGGTCCTTACGGAGTTCCCAGCATCCACTACGGACTACGAGAAATAGAATTATCGGTAAGTAAATTCTTATTTTCCGAAAATGTCTTATTTGCATCACTATGCGAATAAGACGCACAAGCAGAATCTGCTGATTAAAATGGGTGTAGTATTGTATGCCGGCGACCAGCATACCGGAGCTGGGATCCCGACTGCTGGCATACCGACAGCGTGGCGAGCGCAAATGAGCCCCTTGCGAACACGGTGGCGCGCTACGCTAGTTATTCTCACTCCAGGGGGGTCGTGGACCCCCAAGAGGGAGAAAAAGTGTCGGTATGCCGACTGTCGGGATTCCGGCGCCGGTATACTGCGTGCCGGGATCCCGACAGCCGGCAAACTGAAGACCACCCGATTAAAATGATAAGCGGCTTCTGTATATTCTGTGTGCGACTGTGGCTGTATCTGCATACAAAATGCTACAGTACAGTGTTTTCCAGGAAAATGCCTATATTCTGTGTGCAGTTGCATACAAAATATAGGCATGCTGCATATCATTTTAATCCGCAGAGTCTGCTTGTGTGTCCTATCATAGTGATGCGAATAAGACACATTTTCAGGGAGGAAATGCACAAAATATGCCCATGTTCGTACACGCACTCACTACTAGGCTTAACTAGAAGCTCTGTTTAATGCGAATGCAGCAATACTGAAGGAGGACACATCTGTATAGCACAGGGACGTTAAATACACTGTTTAGTCTTTCCTCAACCATACAATAAGAAGCTAAGTTCAGCCTTGCTCACACCAGGCAAGTGGTTAAAGTTCTGCATGCAGTTTCCTTATCCTCTCATTTGTTACTACTACTTCTTATGCAGCCTCATCTCTGTCACTATCAATGCATTTTATTATGCAATTTGCTTGTTCTGTGCGCAAAGTGCTTTTGTCTAAATTGTAATGAATATTGTCTGTTAGAAAAATATGTCTGTAATTAAATTGTTTAACTAAGTTGGCCCATAAAATCAGAGGCAACTTGGTGTCTTGTTAGCCATAAGGTTCAACTGTTCAGTGTGTGTGACCTTCACTGAATCTACTGTTGTCCTCATTTTTATTTTATTTTATTTTATTTTATTTGGCTGTATGAATGTGAAGTCCCTGTATCAAACAGTGTTCAGTTTATTAGGAAACTTTTCTATTATAATTCGTATAAGCAGTGAAGTTAATAGAATGCTGCTTGATTCATTTTCAATCAAGCTATAAAAGAAGTCCGACTTTTCTGGTGCTGTACAGATTGCACACCTTCTGTGTTTGTTATCCCATATACAATTCAGTTGATTTATCGTGTGTTTGTGTGTGTGTGTGTGTGTGTGTGTGTGTGTGTGTGTGTACATATATATATATATTTTTTATTTTTTTATTTTTTTTTTCATTCATTCATTCATATATTAAGGCTTTAGTGCATTGCAAATTGTCTGTGCTAAAGCATCAGCCTGCCATCTAGTGAGCAACAATAGATAGCGCTACATAGATTCGGATTTTCCAGTAAATTGTTTATAATCTTGCAATGCAGACCTTTTTGATAAGTGTATGCACCTAAAGGCACTGCTGTTATTATAGTGGATTACAAGATGTTTGAATCTGTTTATATATTCACACTAGCTGTATATTCCAGACATTTTGAAAACACTAGCAAGCCTGTCATTAGAACTTGAGAACTATGGGTGTAGATCACTGGAACAGAGCGCATCCTGCAGCTGGGGTGCAGAAAGGATTGCTTTTCCTACATGATCTATAGAACTCTTACATAAGGGATCAGTATGATTTACCGGCGGGCAGGATGCCATTCGTCTATATCCCGACCTCAGTATTCCGCCTGCCAGAATGCCAGCAGCAGGGCAAGCGCAGAGAGTTCCCTTGTGGGCTTGCCACACTGTGGGCTCGCTGCGCTTGTCACAGTATCTATTCCCACTCTATGGGTGCTGTGGACACCAATGAGTCTGAATAGTCCTGTTTTGCCAGGATTCCAGCCGACGGCATTGTCGGCTGGCGGGATTCCAGCATCGCTATCCTAACCGCCGGGATCCTGACAGCCGACAAATTGAACGTATCCCTTACATAAACATTCTGAAACTGCAAACGTGCAACAATAACTGGAAACAAGATACACAGTTTAATAAAAGCTCTAACAATAAAATGTCATCTTTATTTGGTTTGTCTTTTAGGTTTTTTGTTTCATTTTCAAGTGACGTGTATTTGATTTTTTTTTATAGCTTCTACATATTCATGAAACCTTTCTGGAGTGTCACTACAATTGGGAACTAGTCATCTGGTGCATTTCATTAACACTTTTTTTATTGAGATTTGTTACACTTGGATCGGAAACCAGCAAAAAATATAGCAATACCTCAATATTGTTGACTGAACAGGTGAGCAAAAGTTCATAGTCAGTATGCTCGTAAATGATATTTTTTGTGCCAGACAAATTGTGCTTCTCAATCATTTACAACAGAACAGTCTTCTAATGGTTGCATATTGCAGTATTGATAGTTCAGCCTAGCTTATTTGAACCTCTATTACGAGATGTGTTACTATGAGAAAATCAAAATATGTTAATTCTATAGCAGTTTGCAGATTAAAACAACCAAGGAATTTACAGTGCACATTGCAGTTAACCATTGGTTAATAATTTGTTTATGAACCATCTTCAGTGTTGGTTTATGTATCCTGATTACAGTGGAAATACAGGTGTGTTGTGATACACCTGGTGTTTATATGTCATACTGTGTGCGACGCCCAACACGACTGAGCCGCTCCTAGAGGTGTAGCATACTATTCTCGCAGATAAGACAGGGAAATTCAGTTGCCGGCGACTTGTTCACTTGGCCGAGTCTTTGCAGCACCCGCTTAACAGTAGAGGGATTTTTCTCAAAAGTGTTTACCTACCCATAGGATAGCGAACACTTTTGGCAGGGTCAGGGTGCGAGAGGAGCTGCCGTTACCAGCGTTTAAACACTGCTGCAATTCGTGCCCTTTGTCAGCAATTGAAATCCCCCCCCCCCCCTCCTCCCAAAGTGTTCTAGAGATACTGAGCTGCAACTTTAAACAGAAAATTGTTTTAAACTTGTACAAAGTTGCAGATAAGCACAGCAAAACTTGGTGTGCGAAAATAGACCAACCGTCGCATCGTCGGACTTTCTCACACACAGATGTACAAATGTCATCAAATTCATCAGTGTAATGTAGCAAACTAGTGTTTTTGCTTCCAGTTGTTAATTTATGTGAATAAGATGCATATTTTGAGAGAGAAAAACACTCACTGCAGCCGAACTGGCCGGGACCTGGCATGCCGCGTGGGCCTGTTTGGCATGACTGGAGCCACAATTTGAGAACACATCTGTACTTCCAGATTTGATTAGTACAACTAACCTTAAGCATCCAATTCTGAGATAATATTGATTTTCTACCTATAGAAATTCTCCAGCTTAGTAATGTCATTAGTCTTTTTTTTTATTTTCTACACAAAGGAATGAGAGCGATCTCTGTATTAGAATGTTTTTATTTAGTTATGTATGCATGCATGTGTAGTTTATTTTTTTTTGTTTGTTTTGTTTAATTCTCTGTGGGCTGGAAAGGTGACTGGTGAAGACTGAAGAGAAGGTAATGTTTTTTAAAGAGTGACATTTCTCCAGGATTGGGCAGTGTGTAACAACGTGAAGCTGGTTATACTGTGGTTTTAGCATTGGAATAGTCAGTTTGAAAAAGACAACCTTGTTTTGGAGTGAGATGTATTAGTCTGAGAGAGATGTGTTAGTCTGTATGTGCTAAGATTTAAATGCTATTTAAAAATATAAACAATATCCTCTGCAGTACATGAATGGAAGCTAATCTATTACAATGGAATAAATGTATATTGATACTGTGTAACGCATTTCCTGTATTCCATAGATTAATTTGTACTTGAAAATGGAGAAGAAACCAAACAAGAAGGAAGAGCTGACACTTGTCAACAATGTCTTAAAATTAGCAACAAAGTTGTTGAAAGTGAGTGATCTATTTATAATCTGCACAAGTATTTAGTACTAGATTGTAAGATCTCTCATCAGCGGGGGCCTCCTTAAGGTGGGTACACACTAATAGATATATCTGCAGATCAATTGATCTGCAGATATATCTATGAACGGATCGGGCAGTGTGTTGAGCATACACACTGCCCGATCCGTCGGGGTCTGACGACATGAACTGGGCGGGCGTGTACGCACGCCCGCCCAGTTCATCTGTCAATCACCGCCGGCCGCCGCAGCATGTGTACAGGCGCGGCCCGTACACACACAGCGACGCGCCAATATATCGGTAGATATATTGGCCGTCGGCTGTGCTGCGGGGCCGACGCGATACGTCTGTGAACGACGGAGTTCACAGACGTATCGGCCGTACACACTGGCCGATGGTCCCGCGATATATCGGCCGTTCAGGAGAACGGCCGATATATCGACCAGTGTGTACGGGCCTTTACCCTTTTGTTGTCATATCTCTATAATAATAATACTGGTTACGGATTGGAACCATGGCACACGAGCAATCATACTTTTTTGTTTCAGCTGTTCACCTGCAATTTCTAATGCAATTTAAACCTGATGAAGCAGGTTACAGGTTGATAATGTGTTAGCAATTTCCTTTTTTTTACTACACTTGGTGGTAGGGATCTTACTCAGAGATCAGATCACCCTCTCCTAGGCAATGAGCTTGAGTTTTGAAATGCGTTCCTGATGAGAAACTGTAGCTATTCTCCCATGGAGAGATTTTGCAAAGGGAAGACTGAGTTTTACGAGAGCAACCTCTAAAAGTAATACACTATAGTTGCTACATTCAGGTTAAATGGTTCAAAACTTGCAGTATAAAACTAAAACCAAAAAAAAAAAAGTTTTGAGGGATTGATGCATTAAAAGTAAGTAAGATGCAGATTTCTCTATTGCATTGTAGTAGTACTATTAATGGCTAACTGAGATGAAAGACATTGGTAGCTTTTAAAATTCCAGGACTACTCTTTAGGCAAACAGTTACAGACTGCAACAGTATTTTCTAGTTTAAATTGGTAAATTCAGCTTCAGAAAAGTTCTTGTAATCCTGAAAGTTGCTCTGGTCTCCATTTGTGTCAGAAATTAATTTTTGGAGGGGAAGGGGAGATAATCAGCTGCGAAGAAACATCAGGATAAAAAAAGACCTTTTTCATGAGTTTTCACGTTTCTCCAATATTTTGTTCAGGCTTTCCTATTAGGATCTACCGAAAACACACACGTTCAGTAAGTGTTCGCCAGCTGCATTTTTTGCAGGAAAATGGGGTTGCTTTCGGGATTTGATTTTGTCTGCTTGAGGGACAAAATTCCCTGATAAACCGCGACCCCTGCTGGCCTATCGGGGCTAATTGGGTAGCCCACTGCGAGACGGTTACTGAGGGTAATTTGATACTTCCCTATGGGTTTTTACTAGCATTCCGCAGTAAATGTGTTGATAATAAGAATTTACTTACCGATAATTCTATTTCTCGGAGTCCGTAGTGGATGCTGGGGTTCCTGAAAGGACCATGGGGAATAGCGGCTCCGCAGGAGACAGGGCACAAAAAGTAAAGCTTTAGGATCAGGTGGTGTGCACTGGCTCCTCCCCCTATGACCCTCCTCCAAGCCTCAGTTAGGATACTGTGCCCGGACGAGCGTACACAATAAGGAAGGATTTTGAATCCCGGGTAAGACTCATACCAGCCACACCAATCACACTGTACAACCTGTGATCTGAACCCAGTTAACAGTATGATAACAGCGGAGCCTCTGAAAAGATGGCTCACAACAATAATAACCCGATTTTTGTAACTATGTACAAGTATTGCAGATAATCCGCACTTGGGATGGGCGCCCAGCATCCACTACGGACTCCGAGAAATAGAATTATCGGTAAGTAAATTCTTATTTTCTCTATCGTCCTAGTGGATGCTGGGGTTCCTGAAAGGACCATGGGGATAATACCAAAGCTCCCAAACGGGCGGGAGAGTGCGGATGACTCTGCAGCACCGAATGAGAGAACTCCAGGTCCTCCTTAGCCAGGGTATCAAATTTGTAGGATTTTACCAACGTGTTTGCCCCTGACTAAATAGCCGCTCGGCAAAGTTGTAAAGCCGAGACCCCTCGGGCAGCCGCCCAAGATAAGCCCACCTTCCTTGTGGAATGGGCATTTACATATTTTGGCTGTGGCAGGCCTGCCACAGAATGTGCAAGCTGAATTGTATTACACATCCAACTAGCAATAGTCTGCTTAGAAGCAAGAGCACCCAGTTTGTTGGGTGCATACAGGATAACAGCAAGTCCGTTTTCCTGACTCCAGCCGTCCTGGAACCTATATTTACAGGGCCCTGACAACATCTAGCAACCTGGAGTCCTCCAAGTCCCTAGTAGGCGCAAGGCACCAAAATAAGCTGGTTCAGGTGAAACACTGACACCACCTTAGGGAGAGAACTGGGGACGAGTCCGCAGCTCTGCCCTGTCCAAATGGACAACCAGATATGGGCTTTTTTGAGAAAAAAACCACCAATTTGACACTCGCCTGGTCCAGGCCAGGGCCAAGAGCATGGTCACTTTTCATGTGAGATGCTTCAAATCCACAGATTTGACTGGTTTTAAACCAATGTGATTTGAGGAATCCCAGAACTACGTTGAGATCCCACAGTGCCACTGGAGGCACAAAAGGGGGTTGTATATGCAATACTCCCTTGACAAACTTCTGGACTTCAGGAACTGAAGCCACTTCTTTCTGGAAGAAAATCGACAGGGCCGAAATTTGAACCTTAATGGACCCCAATTTGAGGCCCATAGACACTCCTGTTTGCAGGAAATGCAGGAATCGACCGAGTTGAAATTTCTTCGTGGGGCCTTTCTGGCCTCACACCACGCAACATATTTTTGCCACATGTGGTGATAATGTTGTGCGGTCACCTCCTTTCTGGCTTTGACCAGGGTAGGAATGACCTCTTCCGGAATGCCTTTTTCCCTTAGGATCCGGCGTTCCACCGCCATGCCGTCAAACGCAGCTGCGGTAAGTCTTGGAACAGACATGGTACTTGCTGAAACAAGTCCCTTCTTAGCGGCAGAGGCCATAAGTCCTCTGTGAGCATCTCTTGAAGTTCCGGGTACCAAGTCCTTCTTGGCCAATCCGGAGCCATGAGTATAGTTCTTACTCCTCTACGTCTTATAAGTCTCAGTACCTTAGGTATGAGAAGCAGAGGATGGAACACATACACCGACTGGTACATCCATGGTGTTACCAGAACGTCCACAGCTATTGCCTGAGGGTCTCTTAACCTGGCGCAATACCTGTCCCGTTTTTTGTTCAGACGGGACGCCATCATGTCCACCTTTGGTATTTCCCAACGGTTTACAATCATGTGGAAAACTTCCCGATGAAGTTTCCACTCTGCCAGGTGGAGGTCGTGCCTGCTGAGGAAGTCTGCTTCCCAGTTTCCATTCCCGGAATGAAACACTGCTGACAGTGCTATCACATGATTTTCCGCCCAGCGAAAAGTCCTTGCAGTTTTTGCCATTGCCCTCCTGCTTCTTGTGTCGCCCTGTCTATTTACGTGGGCGACTGCCGTGATGTTTTTCCCACTGGATCAATACCGGCTGACCTTGAAGCAGAGGTCTTGCTAAGCTTAGAGTATTATAAATTTACCCTTAGCTCCAGTATATTTATGTGGAGAAAAGTCTCCAGACTTGATCACACTCCCTGGAAATTTTTTCCTTGTGTGACTGCTCCCCAGCCTCTCGGGCTGGCCTCCGTGGTCACCAGCATCCAATCCTGAATGCCGAATCTGCGGCCCTCTAGAAGATGAGCACTCTGTAACCACCACAGGAGAGACACCCTTGTCCTTGGATATAGGGTTATCCGCTGATGCATCTGAAGATGCGATCCGGACCATTTGTCCAGCAGATCCCACTGAAAAATTCTTGCGTGAAATCTGCCGAATGGAATTGCTTCGTAGGAAGTCACCATCTTTACCAGGACCCTTGTGCAATGATGCACTGATTTTAGGAGGTTCCTGACTAGCTCGGATAACTCCCTGGCTTTCTCTTCCGGGAGAAACACCTTTTTCTGGACTGTGTCCAGAATCATCCCTAGGCACAGCAGACTTGTCGTCGGGATCAGCTGCGATTTTGGAATATTTAGAATCCACCCGTGCTGTTGTAGCAGTATCCGAGATAGTGCTACTCCGACCTCCAACTGTTCCCTGGACTTTGCCCTTATCAGGAGATCGTCCAAGTAAGGGATAATTAAGACGCCTTTTCTTCGAAGAAGAATCATCATTTCGGCCATTACCTTGGTAAAGACCCGGGGTGCCGTGGACAATCCAAACGGCAGCGTCTGAAACTGATAGTGACAGTTCTGTACCACGAACCTGAGGTACCCTTAGTGAGAAGGGCAAATTTTGGACATGGAGGTAAGCATCCCTGATGTCTCGGGACACTATATAGTCCCCTTCTTCCTGGTTCGTTATCACTGCTCTGAGTGACTCCATCTTGATTTGAACCTTTGTAAGTGTTCAAATTTTTTTAGATTTAGAATAGGTCTCACCTAGCCTTCTGGCTTCAGTACCACAATATAATGTGGAATAATACCCCTTTTCTTGTTGTAGGAGGGGTAATTTGATTATCACCTGCTGGGAATACAGCTTGTGAATTGTTTCCCATACTGCCTCCTTGTCGGAGGGAGACCTTGGTAAACCAGACTTCAGGAGCCTGCGAAGGGGAAACGTCTCGACATTCCAATCTGTACCCCTGGGATACTACATGTAGGATCCAGGGGTCCTGTACGGTCCCAGCGTCATGCTGAGAGCTTGGCAGAAGCGGTGGAACGCTTCTGTTCCTGGGAATGGGCTGCCTGCTGCAGTCTTCTTCCCTTTCCTCTATCCCTGGGCAGATATGACTCTTATAGGGACGAAAGGACTGAGGCTGAAAAGACGGTGTCTTTTTCTGCAGAGATGTGACTTAGGGTAAAAACGGTGGATTTTCCAGCAGTTGCCGTGGCCACCAGGTCCGATGGACCGACCCCAAATAACTCCTCTTCCTTTATACGGCAATACACCTTTGTGCCGTTTGGAATCTGCATCACCTGACCACTGTCGTGTCCATAAACATCTTCTGGCAGATATGGACATCGCACTTACTCTTGATGCCAGAGTGCAAATATCCCTCTGTGCATCTCGCATATATAGAAAATGCATCCTTTAAATGCTCTATAGTCAATAAAATACTGTCCCTGTCAAGGGTATCAATATTTTTAGTCAGGGAATCCGACCAAGCCACCCCAGCTCTGCACATCCAGGCTGAGGCGATCGCTGGTCGCAGTATAACACCAGTATGTGTGTATATACTTTTTATGATATTTTCCAGCCTCCTGTCAGCTGGCTCCTTGAGGACGGCCCTATCTATAGACGGTACCGCCACTTGTTTTGATAAGCGTGTGAGCGCCTTATCCACCCTAAGGGGTGTTTCCCAACGCGCCCTAACTTCTGGCGGGAAAGGGTATACCGCCCATAATTTTCTATCGGGGGGAACCCACGCATCATCACACACTTCATTTAATTTATCTGATTCAGGAAAAACTACGGTAGTTTTTTCACATCCCACATAATACCCTCTTTTGTGGTACTTGTAGTATCAGAAATATGTAACACCTCCTTCATTGCCCTTAACGTGTGGCCCTAATAAGGAATACGTTTGTTTATTCACCGTCGACACTGGATTCAGTGTCCGTGTCTGTGTCGACCGACTAAAGTAAACGGGCGTTTTAAAACCCCTGACGGTGTTTCTGAGACGTCTGGACCGGTACTAATTGTTTGTCGGCCGTCTCATGTCGTCAACCGACCTTGCAGCGTGTTGACATTATCACGTAATTCCCTAAATAAGCCATCCATTCCGGTGTCGACTCCCTAGAGAGTGACATCACCATTACAGGCAATTGCTCCGCCTCCTCACCAACATCGTCCTCATACATGTCGACACACACGTACCGACACACAGCACACACACAGGGAATGCTCTGATAGAGGACAGGACCCACTAGCCCTTTGGAGAGACAGAGGGAGAGTTTGCCAGCACACACCAAAAACGCTATAATTATATAGGGACAACCTTATATAAGTGTTTTCCCTTATAGCATCTTTTATATATTTCTAACGCCAAATTAGTGCCCCCCCTCTCTGTTTTAACCCTGTTTCTGTAGTGCAGTGCAGGGGAGAGCCTGGGAGCCTTCCCTCCAGCCTTTCTGTGAGGGAAAATGGCGCTGTGGGCTGAGGAGATGGGCCCCGCCCCTTTTTCGGCGGGCTCGTTTAATGGATTCTGGCAGGGGTTAAATATCTCCATATAGCCCCCGGAGGCTATATGTGAGGTATTTTTAGCCAAAAAAGGTTTTCATTTGCCTCCCAGGGCGCCCCCCTCCCAGCGCCCTGCACCCTCAGTGACTGCCGTGTGAAGTGTGCTGAGAGGAAATGGCGCACAGCTGCAGTGCTGTGCGCTACCTTAAGAAGACTGAGGAGTCTTCTGCCGCCGATTCTGGACCTCTTCTCGTTTCAGCATCTGCAAGGGGGCCGGCGGCGAGGCTCCGGTGACCATCCAGGCTGTACCTGTGATCGTCCCTCTGGAGCTAATGTCCAGTAGCCAAAGAAGCCAATCCATCCTGCACGCAGGTGAGTTCACTTCTTCTCCCCTAAGTCCCTCGTTGCAGTGATCCTGTTGCCAGCAGGACTCACTGTAAAATAAAAAACCTAAGCTAAACTTTTCTAAGCAGCTCTTTAGGAGAGCCACCTAGATTGCACCCTTCTCGGCCGGGCACAAAAATCTAACTGAGGCTTGGAGGAGGGTCATAGGGGGAGGAGCCAGTGCACACCACCTGATCCTAAAGCTTTACTTTTTGTGCCCTGTCTCCTGCGGAGCCGCTATTCCCCATGGTCCTTTCAGGAACCCCAGCATCCACTAGGACGATAGAGAAATTCTATTGTGAGTCTGTGATATTATGTCCATCGCTTTTTTTATGATGAAAAAATGTTCAGTTGACGGTCTGTTATTAAAGCATTTGTTTTCAAATACCATGTTTAATAAACTATTATCCATTTCCTTTCTCTTTAAGGAACTTGACAACCCCTTTAGGTTATATGGTCTTACAATGAATCCTCTGCTTTACAATATCACCCAGGTAGTCATCCTGTCTGCTGTGTCTGGTGTTATTAGTGATCTGCTGGGATTTAATCTGAAGGTGAGCTTTCGTTGTTCTAGTAGGACAGTGTTGCTCATGATGACCCATAAACACACGCTGTTTTATTCCGTGCTATTTGGTTTAGTAGGCATTAGCACATAATTATAGATTTTTATATGGTTCGGACATGATCACTGTAACAGTCGTTTAATATATGCATTTGACACTTTCTATAGTGAAGACAGAAATTCTCCATTTGAATCCCTGATGCTGAAGTTTGTGTAATGATACGTATGTAAACAAACACATATTGTCATAGAAGATTGAAGTGTGCTTTATTGTTTATTTTTTCATTTTGCTCTATGGTAAAAGTAGAATATTTCTACTATTTGTATATTGATGAGCTAATTGCTTTCCGTTCCTTAACAAAAACATAAACACATACAACATGCAGAATTTCCCATAAGCATGTTAAATTTTATGGCTTTAGTTTTTGGCCTGTATGGCTTTGTTATTTATGGCTTTATTATTTGTGAATTTTGCTCATTTGCTTTTCATTCTAGTTATGGAAGATCAAATCCTAATACTGAACAGAGTCCTTTTTCTACCAGTTCTCTGGAGCAAGATTACATTTTTCTGACAAGATATAAGCTGCCTCACAGCGGTAACTGTGCTTATGTTCAGAAGCCGAGGACTGTGGCAAGACATTTTTCATAACTGAAGTGTTTACGTGTGACTGACTTGTGCAATTTCTTTATTTATTTTACCTTGTCAGTGTTCATTAATTTTTATTTTAGATATCTATATATTCGTTTAGCTGCCATCTGCCTAAGATATCTGGGCATGCTCAGTCCATCAGGGGAAGGCAAGCACATGCTTCATCAACCAATGGAGAGGCATAAATTTGCCTTCTCCTAATCTGTTTTTGTTTTTTTAATTTAATTTTGAGAGTTTTTTTCCTCTTGTGACGGCACGTGTGATTTTAAAGTGGCAAAGAAAATGGATGTCATCAACAAGAACTTTTAATTTATGCTTAATACTGACTTACAAATAGTCAAAATTATTTGTTTTTATGGCATTTAAGTGTCTTTTTGGTTAAGACAGTGTAACAAATTGGTTACAGAATCGATACCTGGTGGTTCAAGGGGAGCAATCACAA